>NW_028227274.1:9692500-10292500 GCF_978045245.1 Mus caroli | reverse complement strand
TTGAAGACCCAGAAATGAATCCACACACATATGGTCACTTGATCTTTGACCAGGGATCTAAAACCATCCAGTGGAAAAAAGACAGCATTTTCAACAAATGGTGCTGGCACAACTGGCAGTTATCATGTAGAAGAATACGAATTGATCCATTCTTATCTCCTTGTACAAAGCTCAAGTCTAAGTAGATCAAAGACCTCCACATAAAATCAGAGACACTGAGATTTATAGAGGAGAAAGTGGGGGAAAGCCTCGAAGATGTGGGCACAGAAAAAAATTCCTAAACAGAAGAGCAATAGCTTGTGCTGTAAGATCAATAATTGACAAATGGGACCTCATAAAATTGCAAAGCTTCTGTAAGGCAAAAGACACTGTCAATAAGACAAAAAGACCACCAACACATTGGGGAAGGATTTTTATCAATCTTAAATATGATAGGGGAATAATATCCGATATATACAAAGAGTTCAAGAAGCTGGACCCCAGAAATTCAAATAACCCCATTAAAAATGGGGTACAGAGCATTCTCAACTGAGGAATGCTGAATGACTGAGAAGTGCCTGAAAAAAATGTTCAACATCCTTAATCATCAGAGAAATGCAAATCAAAGAGAGTCCACCTCACACCAGTCAGAATGGCTAAGATCAAAAATTCAGGTGACAGCAGATGCTGGCCAGGATGCGGTGAAAGAGGAACATTCCTCCATTGCTGGTGGGATTGCAAGCTTGTACAATCACTCTGGAAGTCAATCTGGAAGTTCCTCAAAAAATTGGACATAATACTACCAGAAGAACCTGCAATACCTCTCCTGGGCAAGAAACCAGAAGATGTTCCAACTGGTAAGAAGGACACATGCTCCATTATGTTCATATCAGCCTTATTTATAATAGCCAGAAGCTGGAAAGAACCCAGATGTCCCTAACAGAAGAATGTATACAGAAAATGTGGTACATTTACACAATGGAGTACTACTCAGCTATTAAAAAGAATGAATTTATGAAATTCCTAGGCATATGGATGGACCTGGAAGGTATCATCCTGAGTGAGGTAACCCAATCACAAGAGAACTCACATGATATGTACTCACTGATAAGTGGATATTAGCCCAGAAACTTAGAATACCCAAGATACAAGTTGCAAAGCACATGAAACTCAAGAAGAAAGAAGACCAAAGTGTGGACACTTTACCCCTTCTTAGAATTGGGAACAAAACACCCATGGAAGGAGTTACAGAGACAAAGTTTGGAGCTGAGACAAAAGGATGGACCATCTAGAGATGGCCGCACCAGGGGATCCATCCCATAATTAGCCTCCAAATGCAGACACCATTGCATACGCCAGCAAGAATATTGCTGAAAGGACCCTGATATAGCTGTCTCTTGTGAGGATAAGCCAGTTCCTGGCAAACACAGAAGTGGATGCTCACAGTCAGCTAGTGGATGGAACACAGGGCCCCCAATGGAGGAGCTAGAGAAAGTACCCAAAGAGCTAAAGGAGTCTGCAAACCTATAGGCGGAACAACAATATGAACTAACCAGTATCCCCAGAGCTCCTATCTCTAGCTGTATATGTAGCAGAAGATGGCCTAGTCACCCATCATTGGGAAGAGAGGCCCCTTGGTCTCGCCAACTTTATATGCCTCAGTACAGGAGAACACCAGGGCCAAGAAGTGCGAGTGGGTGTGTAGGGGAGTGGGGAGAGGAGGGTATGGGGGACTCTTGGGATAGCATTTGAAATGTAAATGAAGAAAATACCTAATTAAAAAAAGCAGTCATTAGATATGCACTCACTGATAAGTGGATGTTAATCCAGAAACATAGAACACCCAAAATACAATTTGCAAAACACAAGAAAATCAAGAAGAGGGAAGACGAACAGGTGGATACTTCATTCCTCCTTAGAATAGGGAACAAAATACTCATGGAAGGAGTTATAGAGTTTGGAGCTAGATGAAAGGATGAACCTATCCAGAGACTACACCACCAGTGAACCCATCCCATAATCAGCCACAAAACCCAGACACTATTGCATATGCCAGCAAGATTTTGCTGAGGGATCCTGGTATAGCTGTCTTGTGTGAGGCTATGCCAGTATCTGGCAAATACAGAAGTGGATGCTCACAGTCATCTATAAGTTGCAACACAGGGCCCCCAATGGAGAATCTAGAGAAAATACCCAAGGAGCTGAAGGGGTCTGCAACCCTATAGGTGGAACAACAATAAGAACTAACCAGTAACCCCTGGAGCTCGTGTCTCTAGCTGCATATGTAGCAGAAGATGGCCTAGTCGGCCATCACTGGGAAGAGAGGCCCCTTGGTATTGCAAACTTTATATGTCCCAGTACAGGGGAATGCCAGGGCCAAGAAGTGGGAGTGCATGAGTAGGGGAGCAGGGTGGGGGGAGGGTATAGGGAACTTTCTGGATAGCATTTGAAATGTATATAAAGAAAATATCTAATAAAAAAACTAATCTAATATCCCCCCCCCAAAAAAAAAGATGGTCTATCCATGAAGTCATTCATCAACTATTTCAGTGAACAATGGTTCAGCTTGGAGGGGGGCATAGTTATTAGGTGAGGGTAAGGTTCTGGTTCATTGGCTGTGATGATTTTGAAAAGCATTCATCTCAGAATAAGAGTAACTTATAAAGCCCTGTTCTTCAAAATTGATACAAGTTTATAAATATCAAGCAGGGCCTTCAGTCTCACTCTTTGCTGATCTCTTATAAGCCACCTTCCAAATTAATCATCTACATTTCTATTAGCTGTACAAATAATTTTGAGATTATTTTTTATTATTTTGAGATTATTAATTTTAAGAACATTTGTAAAATGTTCTTAAAGCCATAGTATAGTGTAAAAACATCAAATAAACAATCTTACTAATATAGAGACTGAGATAGGAGAAGCATGATTTCAAGACCATTATGTGGCACACAGCAAGACCCTGTCATATACAAACAAGCAGAAAGTGTATATGGATTGTATAATATTGGACCTGTTTCTCCCATTACCAAATTAGAGAAACCATGGGATGACAGCCAACAAATTTCTAATTCCTCATATTTTTGAATTACAATTTATTAGGATATTTTGGTAACAGTTATTTTCATATTAAGAGATCTTAAGGAAAACTGATTGTTACTTTCTGTTAATTTTCTTGTTAGAGATAGAATTATGTTTGCATGGGTTTGTTGAAATATTACTTTCTTGATTCTTCTAGGGTCTAGTTTCACTCCTTGTGTTGGTGTTTTCCATCTATTATTCTTTGTATGTCTGGATTTGTGGAAAGATATTATATAAATTTGGTTTTGTTGTGGAATATCTTGTTTTCTCCATCTATGGTGACTGAGAGTTTTGCTGGTTATAGTAGCCTGGGCTGGCATTTGTGTTCTCTTAGGGTCTGTATGACATCTGGCCAGGATCTTCTGGCTTTCATAGTCTCTGGTGAGAATTCTGGTGTAATTATGATAGGCCTGCCTTTATATATTACTTGACCTTTCACTTTTATTGCTTTTAAGATTCTTTCTTTGCTTAGAGCATTTGGTGTTTTGATTATCATGTGACAGGAGGAATTTCTTTACTGTTCCAAATTATTTGGAATTCTGTAGGCTTCTTGTATGTTCATGGGCATCTCTTTCTTTAGATTAGGGAAGTTTTCTTCTATAATTTTGTTGAAGATATTTTACTGGCCATTTAAGTTGGGAATCTTCCCTCTATTCTATACCTATTAACCTTAGGTTTGGTCTTCTCATTGTGTCCTGGATTTCCTGGTTAGGAGCTTTTTGCTTTTTGAGTTTTCTTTCACTATTGTGTAAATGTTTTCTATCTTATCTTCTGCACCTGAGATTCTCTCTTCTATCTTTTGTATTATGTTGGTGATGCTTGTATCTATGACTCCTGATCTCTTTCCTATGTTTTCTAACTCCAAGGTTGTCTCCCTTTGTGATTTCTTTATTGTTTCTATTTCCATTTTTAGATCTTGGATGGTTTTGTTTCTTTCCTTCACCTGTTTGATTGTGTTTTCCTGTAACTCTTTAAGGGATTTTTGTGTTTCCTCTTTAAGGGCTTCTAGACGTTTACCTGTGTTCTCCTGTATTTCCTTAAGGAAGTTATTTATGTCCTTCTTAATGTCCTTTATCATCATCATGAAAAGTGATTTTAGATCTAAATCTTGCTTTTCTGGTGTGTTGGGGTATCCAGGACTTGCTATGGTGGGAGAATTGGGTTCTGATGATGCCAAGTAACCTTGGTTTCTGTTGCTTATGTTCTTATGCTTGCCTCCCACTATCTGATTATCTCTAGTGCTACCTGCCCTGGCTATGTCTGACTGGAGCCTGTCCTTCCTGTGATCCTGATTGTGTCAGAACTCCTCTGAGTCAAGCTGTCTCTGTGATCCTGTGATTCTGGAATCCTGAGATTCTGAGATCCTGGGTATGTCCAAGATCCTGGGAGTCAAGCTGCCTTTGGGACCTTTAGATCCTGGAGTGACCAAGCTCCTAGGACCCTGTGATTCTCTGATCCTGGAAGTGTTAAAGAGCCTGGGAGTGGTGTTGCCTCTGGGTGTTTTGGAGCTGGCTGTGGAGTTTGTGCCCAAGGTCTGCTCAGGGCACCAGCCCAAACAGACCAGAAGGAACCCGTCCCACTGGTCTCGTGGAGTTCCTGTGTGCCTGGGTCCCACGGGTCCCAGTTACTCCCGGTATTAGGGACAGATGTTGTGTCCTCCCCACCTCTGATCCTCTGATCCTGAGCACATTAGAGTGCCTGGGAGTGGAGCTGCCTCTGGTGTTGCCCCAGTCTTTTATTGTTACTCCAAAAATAGCTAGAAATAGTGGTGTTGCCCCAGTCTTTTATTGATACTCCAAAAATAGCTAGAAAAAAAGACATTGTACAATCATTGTCAAATCAAATTCAAAAGAATAACCATGTCCCACATATATTCAAGAATTACAATTGTTCCCCAAAGTTTCAAGCTTCCTTATACCTAGGCCTATAGCCAAAATAATAACAATTGCAAACTTATCATTACTTAAACTTTAACTTATTATACTTAACAGCTCAGAGCTCTGAAGCCAGCTACTTGCATTTTCCTGTGAAGCTCTAATGATAAATGACATGGGCAAAGCTGTCAGGCAGTGGCCAGAAGAATCAAGTTAATCCTTAACTCAACAGTTCCACTAGCTTTCTGCTTCTGCACATTGCAAACAATGACTCTCCTAAGAGTTCCAGTGTTTTGACTTAGTTTTACTAATATAAGATTTTACATAGTCTATACTTGCTAATCCAGGAACCACTCTCAAATGTTGTGCAAAACTCATTTCATAACTTCACTATTTTCTTTTTTTCTTGGGGTCCCAATGTTGACTCTATTTAATTTTCTAATAATTTCTTCAAACTTTCTTTGCAAATCGAGCATTAATCTGGAACTTCCATTGTGTAGTTACTACATTATTTCCAAGATGAAAACACACAGCATGCACCTGGGCCATTAGGACTGTGCTGTGCTGTGCTGTGCTGTGCTGTGCTGTGCTGTGCTGTGCTGTGCTGTGCTGCGCCCCATGCCTCAATTTCTAGTTGTTTAAGAATCATTGCATCAAGGAACATCTAGTTCACAGATACACCAGAGCAGAAGAAAGAAGTAAGAAGTAAGAAATTCAAATATAATAGAATAATTATGCACACCAAGGTCAACTGAAAATCAGTCACGCACAAATGAAATCTATACAGCCATTGTCCAGGGCTAAGGTTAGGAGAAATGGGAACAACTGTTTTTTACAAAGAGCTGCCGTGGGCTACTGAGATGTCTCCATCCTGGCCTACTGGAGACAGTCCCTTATTTCAGATGGCAGGTCCCCTAGAGGGATGTGTCTCCTACTTCTCAGGGTCCCAAACACAATCCTTTTCTACAAGGAGCTGCCACGGACTTCTGAGATGTCTCCATCCCAGCCTACTACAGGCAGTCTCTGTCATTGTATGCTGTTCCCAGAACTCTTACACATTTGTGTTCTTGTAAACCAGAGGTCAGTATCCCATATCTTGCTATGCTGACTGACCAGGTTACTCCTTGGATCTCCTTGTCTCCCTACCCACTTCTCCCAGCTCTGGGATTATAGCCACATATTGTCAAGCATAGCTTTTATGTGAGTGTTCCAGATCAAAACTCAGGCCCTTATGTTTGCTTGACAAGCCATTTACCCATTCTACCATCTCCCTGCCCTTTCATCTTCCTAAGCTGAAACTATATTCATTAAGCAATAAACCCTCTCAAGATCTCCTGACACCAACACTGTATTTTCTGCTCTGTAAATTTGACTACTCTAGGCAGCTCATGCACACAGAACCACACAATAATGGTCCTTCAGGGACAAGCTTATTCCCTTAGCATATTGTTGTCGAGGTTCGTTCATGTCGTAGCATATGTCAGAACATCCTTCCTTCTTAGCGCTGGAGAATAATCAGTAATCGATTCATAACTCGTTTTCTTTATCTTTTCACACTGTGGACACAAGTTGCTTTGACTGTTGTGCTAACCTGAGGTGTGGCACTTTGACCATGAGGAAGCAAGCACATGCTCTAGTTGTTGTTTATCGTTCTTTGGATGACATGCCCAGACTATATGGTACTTCAACTTTTAATTTTTTGAAAAACTATCATTTGAATTCCCATAACAACTGCACCATTTTTCATTTCTGCTGACAGTACATGAGGGCTCTCATTTCTCCACATCCTCACCAACAGGTGTAGTTTGCTGGAGGCTTTTTAATTAGCCATTCTAGTGGGTGTGGAGTGTGTCTCCTTGTGGTTTTGATTGACATTTCCCTAGTGATCAGTAGTGTGCAGCACCCTTTTATATGCTTATTAGATCTTTGGAGAAATATCTATGCAAACTCACTTTTGAATCATATTGCTTGCCTTTTAATTGTTAAGTTATAGGAATTATTAATATATTCTGAATATCAATTACTTTTAGATATTTGGTTTGCAAATATTTTCTCCTATTCCCTGTGTTGGCTTTTTAATTCTATTGATAGTGTCCTTGGGTACACAAAATTTTAATTTTTCTGTAAAAAATGTTTGTGAGAGAGAGAGAGCGAGAGAGAGAGAGAGAGAGAGAGAGAGAGAGAGAGAGAGAGAGAGAGAGAGAGAGAGAGATAGATCTGAGGATCAAACTCGGGGCCTTGAGTATATTAGGAATGCCGTCTTTCCCAGTGAGCAATATCCCCAAGCCCCACAGCTGCATGTCCCAGAGAACAGGGCAGTCAATCATAGGCCTCAGGTCTCCAAGCTCAAAGCAGCATGCAGGCAGCTCACCAGCCCTAACCTTGAGTTTTAAAAGTGATCAAGAATAAAGGCAAGAAAAATACATTTTCCAAAACAAAAATAGAAAGTGAAATTCTAGACCAAGTCTTTCAGAAAAAAGGACAATTATCTCAGGATAGGGTCTGGGATGTTGGACACAAGCCCAGGGGAGGAGGGAGTCATTAGGTGCATAACATGATGAGAGTGTAACCTGGAAGCTGGAAACAATCAAGACAAAACCATTAACATCAATACCATCTAAGTCAGAATGGGGCACCCCTATTTGTCTTAGTCTTCTTAGGTTTCGATGTCCTGACCAGACACCAAATACTTGTAAGTTACATACACTTGTTAAATTCTAGGGGAAACACTTAAAAGACAAGAAGTTCTGTCAGAACTCCTGTGGGGTCGGGGAAAAATGACAATGGAAATTTCACCCACCCATTACTAAGTCCCTTCGGGATTCCCACAGAAGAGCAAGCAGGAAAAGTGGGCATTGGTGTAATGTAGGTCTTCATAACATGAAGGAAGACCCAGAGAACATTATTTTATGCATAGGGTTAATTAAAAGTGCAAACAAGTACAAATATGAATTGTAGTCCCCAGAAGGAGGAAAAAAAGCAGCAACCACCATGTCGTAGATTATACAAGGCTGATTAGAGCCAAAATTATCTTGACCTCTCTGAAGCCATTTGTTGCCCACCTCTACACCCTATACCTGTGACCAGCACATAACACCTGTGAGGATATCATAACTCAGCAGACTGCTCTTTTTTGCCAATCCCAAACTAAGACTATCATCAGAGAGCATCTGTAGCCTATAGGGGAGCTCCTGAGCTTTGCTGGAAGCTGCCTACATACGATCCAGATGTCATCACACAACCCATACCTGGACCTCAAAGGGAATTAAAGGAAATTGAGTCTGAAGCAAAAAGATCACAGCCGATCTTGGTTCCGGGACTCCGCTGAACTTAGGAACTTAGTCTGCACAGGTGAGAGTGTGCACCACAGAGGCAGACAGCTTCTGGGACAGGCAGGAGCCACAGAGCCACTGAGGCAGCACCCTTTTGGGGCCGCAGACATCCGGCACCATCCCAGCCAGAGGACAGTGGTCAGCCCTGCACGGGAGCCCTCTGCCTCAGGAGCAGGGAGCACCATCTTGGTTCCGGGACTCCACCGAACTTAGAAACTTAGTCTGCACAGGTGAGAGTGTGCACCACAGAAGCTGACAGCTTCTGTGACCTGCCAAAGCAACACAGCATCTGGTAAAGGTCCTGTTTTGGGCCTTCTTCTTCGGCCAGGAGGAGGTCCAAACACCAGATATCTGTGCACCTTCCCTGTAAGAGGAGAGCTTGCCAGCAGAGAGTGCTCTAACCACTGAAACTCAGAGGAGAGAGCCAGTCTCCCAGCTCTGCTGATAGACATTAATCAGAATCACCAGAAGAACAATCTCTAAACAGAGACAACTATAAAAACTAACTCCAGAGATTACCAGATGGCAAAAGGTAAACGTAACAATCTTACTAACAGAAACCAAGACCACTCACCATCATTGGAACCCAGCACTCCCACTTCGCCCAGTCCAGGGCACCCCAACACACCTGAAAAGCTAGACCTGGATTTAAAAGCATATCTCATGATAATGGTAGAGGACATCAAGAAGGACTTTAATAACTCACTTAAAGAAATACAGGAGAACACTGCTAAACAAGTAGAAGACATTAAAGAGGAAACACAAAAATCCCTTAAAGAATTGCAGGAAAACAAAACCAAACAGGTGATGGAATTGAATAGAACCATCCAAGACCTAAAAAGGGAAGTAGACACAATAAAGAAAACCCAAAGTGAGGCAACGCTGGAGATAGAAACCCTAGGAAAGAAATCTGGAACCATAGATGCGAGCATCAGCAACAGAATACAAGAGATGGAAGAGAGAATCTCAGGTGCAGAAGATTCCATAGAGCACATCGGCACAACAATCAAAGAAAATGGAAAATGCAAAAAGATCCTAACTCAAAACATCGAGGAAATCCAAGACACAATGAGAAGACCAAACCTATGGATAATAGGAGTGGATGAGAATGAAGATTTTCAACTCAAAGGACCAGCAAACATCTTCAACAAAATTATAGAAGAAAACTTCCCAAATCTAAAGAAGGAGATGCCCATAAACATACAAGAAGCCTACAGAACTCCAAATAGACTGGACCAGAAAAGAAATTCCTCACGACACATAATAATCAGAACAACAAATGTACTAAATAAAGATAGAATACTAAAAGCAGTAAGAGAAAAAGGTCAAGTAACATATAAAGGCAAGCCTATCAGTATTACACCAGATTTTTCACCAGAGACTATGAAAGCCAGAAGAGCCTGGACAGTTATACAGACACTAAGAGAATACAAATTCCAGCCCAGGCTACTATAC
Source organism: Mus caroli (assembly GCF_978045245.1). Taxonomy (NCBI): domain Eukaryota; kingdom Metazoa; phylum Chordata; class Mammalia; order Rodentia; family Muridae; genus Mus; species Mus caroli. Next base: position 10,282,779 of record NW_028227274.1, on the reverse strand, counting down.
CAGGCCAAACTCACAATTACCATAGATGGAGAAACCAAAGTATTCCAAGACAAAACCAAATTCACATATTATCTCTCCACGAATCCAGCCCTTCAAAGGATAATAACAGAAAAAAAAAAAAAAAACAATACAAGGATGGGAACCACGCCCTAGAAAAAAGAAGAAGGTAATCCCTCAACAAACCTAAAAGAAGACAGCCACAAGAACAGAATGCCAACTTTAACAACAAAAATAACAGGAAACAACAATTACTTTTCCTTAATATCTCTTAATATCAATGGACTCAACTCCCCAATAAAAAGACATAGACTAACAAACTGGCTACACAAACAAGACCCAACATTTTGCTGCTTACAGGAAACTCATCTCAGAGAAAAAGATAGACACTACCTCAGAATGAAAGGCTGGAAAACAATTTTCCAAGCAAATGGTATGAAGAAACAATATGGAGTAGCCATTCTAATATCTGATAAGATTGACTTCCAACACAAAGTCATCAAAAACGACAGGGAGGGGCACTTCATACTCATCAAAGGTAAAATCCTCCAAGAGGAACTATCAATTCTGAATATTTATGCTCCAAATACAAAGGCAGCCACATTCATTAAAGAAACTTTAGTAAAGCTCAAAGCACACATTGCACCTCACACAATAATAGTGGGAGACTTCAACACACCACTTTCACCAATGGACAGATCATGGAAACAGAAAATAAACAGGGACACAGTGAAACTAACAGAAGTTATGAATCAAATGGATCTGGCAGATATCTTCAGAACATTCTATCCTAAAACAAAAGGACATACCTTCTTCTCAGCACCTCATGGTACCTTCTCCAAAATTGACCAGATAATTGGTCACAAAACAGGCCTCAACAGATACAAAAATATTGAAATTGTCCCAAGCATCCTATCAGATCACCATGGACTAAGGCTGATCTTCAATAACAAAATAAATAATAGAAAGCCAACATTCACGTGGAAACAACAACACTCTTCTCAATGATACCTTGGTCAAAGAAGGAATAAAGAAAGAAATTAAGGACTTTTTAGAGTTCAATGAAAATGAAGCCACAACATACCCAAACTTATGGGACACAATGAAAGCATTTCTAAGAGGAAAACTCATAGCTCTGAGTGCCTCCAAAAAGAAACTAGAGAGAGCACACATTAGCAGCTTGACAACACACCTAAAAGCACTAGAACAAAAGGAAGCAAATTCACCCAAGAGGACTAGACGGCAGGAAATAATCAAACTCAGAGGTGAAATCAACCAAGTGGAAACAAGAAGAACTATTCAAAGAATCAACCAATCAAGGAGCTGGTTCTTTGAGAAAATCAACAAGATAGATAAACCCTTAGCCAGACTCACTAGAGGGCACAGGGAAAGCATTCTAATTAACAAAATCAGAAATGAAAAAGGAAACATAACAACAGATCCTGAAGAAATCCGAAACACCATCAGATCCTTCTACAAAAGGCTATCCTCAACAAAACTGGAGAACCTGGATGAAATGGAGAAGTTCCTAGACAGATACCAGGTACCAAAGTTGAATCAAGATCAGGTTAATGATCTGAACAGCCCTATATCTCCCAAAGAAATAGAAGCAGTCATTAATAGTTTCCCAACCAAAAAAAGCCCAGGACCAGATGGGTTTAGTGCAGAGTTCTATCAGACGTTCAAAGAAGACCTAATTCCAGTTGTTCACAAACTATTCCACAAAATAGAAAAGGAAGGTACTCTACCCAACTCATTCTATGAAGCCACAGTTACTCTAATACCTAAACCACAAAAAGACCCAACAAAGATAGAAAACCTCAGACCAATTTCCCTTATGAATATAGATGCAAAAATCCTCAATAAAGTTCTTGCTCTATCTCAAAGTTCTTCCTGTTTGGATGTGTTTTCCTGTTTTTCATTAAGGACTTCTACCTGTTTGATTATGTTATCCTGTTTTTCTTTAAGGATTTGTAACTCTTTAGCAGTGTTCTCCTGCAATTCTTTAAGGGATTTTTGTGCTTCCTCTTTAATGTCTTCTACCTGTTTAGCAGTGTTCTCCTGTATTTCTTTAAGTGTGTTATTAAAGTCCTTCTTGAAGTCCTCTACCATCATCAGGAGATATGCTTTTAGATCCGTGTCTAGCTTTTCGGGTGTGTTGGGGTGCCCTGGACTGGGCGAAGTGGGAGTGCTGGGTTCTGATGATGGTGAGTGGTCTTGGTTTCTGTTAGTAAGATTATTACGTTTACCTTTCGCCATCTGGTAATCTCTGGGGTTAGTTGTTGTCGTTGTCACTGTTTAAAGATTGGAGCAGAAGCTGTGATCCACTCACCAGCAGTCTCAAAATCCTGTGGCGGGGGTTGTGGGTAGCTGGCGGGTGTCAGCTGACCCTGCGCTCTAGCTACCCCCTGTCTCTGGTTTTATGTGGAGTTCCTTGATCCACTTAGATTTGACCTTAGTACAAAGAGATAGGAATGGATCAATTCACATTCCTCTACATGATAACAACCAGTTGTGCCAGCACCATTTGTTGAAAATGCTGTCTTTCTTCCACTGGGTGGTTTTTGCTCCCTTGTCAAAGATCAAGTGACCATACTTGTGTGGGTTGATTTCTGGGTCTTCAATTCTATTCCATTGGTCTACTTGTCTGTCACTATACCAGTACCATGCAGTTTTTATCACAATTGCTCTGTAGTAAAGCTTTAGGTCCGGCATGGTGATTCCACCAGAGGTTCTTTTATCCTTGAGAAGAGTTTTTGCTATCCTAGGTTTTTTTGTTATTCCAGCTGAATTTGTAGATTGCACTTTCTAATTCGTTGAAGAATTGAGTTGGAATTTTGATGGGGATTACATTGAATCTGTAGATTGCTTTTGGCAAGATAGCCATTTGTACAATGTTGATCCTGCCAATCTATGAGCATGGGAGATCTTTCCATCTTCTGAGATCTTCTATAATTTCTTTCTTCAGAGACTTGAAGTTTTTATTATACAGATCTTTCACTTCCTTAGTTAGAGTCACGCCAAGATATTTTATATTATTTGTGACTATTGAGAAGGGTGTTGTTTCCCTAATTTCTTTCTCAGCCTGTTTATTCTTTGTGTAGAGAAAGGCCATTGATTTGTTTGAGTTAATTTTATATCCAGCTACTTCACCGAAGCTGTTTATCAGGCTTAGGAGTTCTCTGGTGGAATTTTTAGGGTCACTTATATATACTATCATATCATCTGCAAAAAGTGCTATTTTGACTTCATCTTTTCCAATTTGTATCCCTTTGATCTCCTTTTGTTGTCGAATTGCTCTGGCTAGGACTTCAAGGACAATGTTGAATAGGTATGGAAAAAGTGGACAGCCTTATCTAGTTCCTGATTTTAGAGGGATTGCTTCAAGCTTCTCACCATTTACTTTGATGTTGGCTACTGGTTTACTATAGATTGCTTTTATCATGTTTAGGTATGGGCCTTGAATTCCTTATCTTTCCAAGACTTTTATCATGAATGGGTGTTGGATCTTGTCAAATGCTTTTTCCGCATCTAACGAGATGATTATGTGGTTTTTGTCTTTGAGTTTGTTTATATACTGGATTACGTTGATGGATTTCCGTATATTGGACAATCCTTGCATCCCTGGGATGAAACCTACTTGGTCAGGATGGATGATTGTTCTTGTGATCTTTTTTTTTTATTTTTTATTATGTATTTTCCTCAATTACATTTCCAATGCTATCCCAAAAGTCCCCCTTATCCCCCCACACACTTCCCTACCCACCCATTCCCATTCTTTTGGCCCTGGCATTCCCCTGTATTGGGGCATATAAAATTTGCAAATCCAATGGGCCTCTCTTTCCAGTGATGGCCAACTAGGCCATCTTTCGATATATATGCAGCTAGAGACAAGAGCTCCGGGGTACTGGTTAGTTCATCATGTTGTTCCCCCTATAGGGTTGCAGATCCCTTTAACTCCTTGGGTACTTTCTCTAGCTTCTCCATTGGAGCCCTGTGATCCATCCAATAGCTGACTGTGAGCATCCACTTCTGTGTTTGCTAGACCCCAGCATAGTCTCACAAGAGACAGCTATATCTGGGTCCTTTCAGCAAAATCTTGCTAGTGTATGCAATGGTGTCAGTGTTTGGAAGCTGATTATGGGATGGATCCCTGGATATGTCAGTCTCTAGAAGGTCCATCCTTTCATCACAGCTCCAGACTTTGTCTCTGTAACTCCTTCCATGGGTGTTTTGTTCCCAATTCTAAGAAGGAGCAAAGTGTTCTTTCTCTAGCTTCTCCATTGGGAGCCCTGTGATACATCCAATAGCTGACTGTGAACATCCACTCCTGTGTTTGCTAGGCCCCGGCATCGTCTCACAAGAGACAGCTATATTTGGGTCCTTTCAGCAAAATCTTGATAGTGTATGCAATGGTGTCAGCGTTTAGAAGCTGCTTATGGGAATGAGTTGGGTAGAGTACCTTCTGTTTCTATTTTGTGGAATAGTTTGTGAAGAACTGGGATTAGATCTTCTTTGAAGGTCTGATAGAACTCTGCACTAAACCCATCTGGTCCTGGGCTTTTTTTAGTTGGGAGACTATTAATGACTGCTTCTATTTCTTTGGGGGATATAGGGCTGTTTAGATCTTTAACCTGATCTTGATTCAACTTTGGTACCTGGTATCTGTCTAGGAACTTCTCCATTTCATCCAGGTTCTCCAGTTTTGTTGAGTATAGCCTTTGGTAGAAGGATCTGATGGTGTTTTGGATGTCTTCAGGATCTGTTGTTATGTCTCCTTTTTCATTTCTGATTTTGTTAATTAGGATGCTTTCCCTGTGCCCTCTAGTGAGTCTGGCTAAGGGTTTATCTATCTTGTTGATTTTCTCAAAGAACCAGCTCCTTCATTGGTTGATTCTTTGAATAGTTCTTCTTGTTTCCACTTGGTTGATTTCGCCCCTGAGTTTGATTATTTCCTGCCGTCTAGTCCTCTTGGGTGAATTTGCTTCCTTTTGTTCTAGTGCTTTTAGGTATGTTGTCAAGCTGCTAATGTGTGCTCTCTCTAGTTTCCTTTTGGAGGCACTCAGAGCTATGAGTTTTCCTCTTAGAAATGCTTTCATTGTGTCCCATAAGTTTGGGTATGTTGTGGCTTCATTTTCATTGAACTCTAAAAAGTCCTTAATTTCTTTCTTTATTCCTTCCTTGACCAAGGTATCATTGAGAAGAGTGTTGTTCAGTTTCCACGTGAAGGTTGGCTTTCTATTATTTATGTTGTTATTGAAGATCAGCCTTAGTCCATGGTGATCTGATAGGATGCATGGGACAATTTCAATATTTTTGTATCTGTTGAGGCCTGTTTTGTGACCAATTATGTGGTCAATTTTGGAGAAGGTACCATGAGGTGCTGAGAAGAAGGTATATCCTTTTGTTTAGGATAGAATGTTCTGTAGATATCTGCCAGATCCATTTGATTCATAATTTCTCTTAGTTTCTCTGTGTCCCTGTTTAGTTTCTGTTTCCATGATCTGTCCATTGGTGAAAGTGGTGAAAGTACCCAAGGAGCTAAAGGGATCTGCAACCCTATTGTCGGAACAACATGATGTACTAACCAGAACCCCGGAGCTCTTGTCTCTAGCTGCATATGTATCGAAAGATGGCCTAGTCGGCCATCAATGGAAAGAGAGGCCCATTGGACTTGCAAACTTTATATGCCCCAATATAGGGGAATGCCAGGGCCAAAAGAATGGGAATGGGTGGGTAGGGAAGTGGGGGACGCTATGGGGGACTTTTGGGATAGCATTGGAAATGTAATTGAGGAAAATATGTAATAAAAATATTAAAAATTTAAAATAAATAAATAAATAAATAAAACCAGAGACAGTAAAACTTATAGAGGAGAAAATAGGGAAAAGCCTCGAAGATATGGGCACGGGGGGAGTGGGGGGAATTCCTGAATAGAACGGCAATGGTTTGTGCTGTAAGATCAAGAATCAACAAATGGGACCTCCAAAAATTGCAAAGCTTCTGTAAGGCAAAAGACACCATCAATAAGACAAAAAGGCCACCAACAGATTGGGAAAGGATCTTTACCTATCCTAAATCAGATAGGGGACTAATATCCAATATATATTAGAACTCAAGAAGGTGGACTCCAGAAAATCAAATTACCCCATTAAATAATGGGGTGCAGAGATAAACAAAGAATTCTCACCTAAGGAATACGGAATGGCAGAGAAACACCTGAAAAAATGTTCAGCATTCTTAATCATCAGGGAAATGCAAATAAAAACAACCCTGAGATTCCACCTCACACCAGTCAGAATGGCTAAGATCAAAAATTCAGGTGACAGCAGATGCTGGCGAGGATGTGGTGAAAGAGGAACACTCCTCCATTGCTGGTGGGATTGCAAGCTTGTACAACCACTCTGGAAATCAGTCTGGCGGTTCCTCAGAAAATTGGACATAGTACTACCGGAGGATCCAGCAATACCTCTCCTGGGCATATATCCAGAAGATGTCCCAACCAGTAAGAAGGACACATGCTCCACTATGTTCATAGCAGCCTTATTTATAATAGCCAGAAGCTGGAAAGAACCCAGATGCCCCTCAACAGAGGAATGGATACAGAAATTATGGTACATTTACACAATGGAGTACTACTCAGCTATTAAAAAGAATGAATTTATGAAATTCCTAGCCAAATGGATGGACCTGGAGGGTATCATCCTGAGTGAGGTAACCCAATCACAAAAGAACTCAAATGATATGTACTCACTGATAAGTGGATATTAGCCCAGAAACTTAGAATACCCAAGATATAAGATACAATTTGCTAAACGCATGAAACTCAAGAAGAATGAAGACCAAAGTGTGGACACTTTGCCCCTTCTTAGAATTGGGAACAAAACACCCATGGAAGGAGTTACAGAGACAAAGTTTGGAGCTGAGACAAAAAGAATGGACCATCTAGAGACTGCCATATCCAGGGATCCATCCCATAATCAGCCTCCAAATGCTAACACCATTGCATACACTAGCAAGATTTTGCTGAAAGGACCCTGATATAGCTGTCTCTTGTGAGGCTATGCCAGGGCCTAGCAAACACAGAAGTGGATGCTCACAGTCAGCTATTGGATGGATCACAGGGCCCCCAGTGGAGGAGCTAGAGAAAGTACCCAAGGAGCTAAAGGGATCTGCAGCCCTATAGGTAGAACAACAATATGAACTAACCAGTACCCCCCGGAGTTCATGTCTCTAGTTGCATATGTATCAGAAGATGGCCTAGTAGGCCATCAGTAGAAAGAGAGGCCCATTGGTTGTGCAAACGTTATATGCCTCAGTACAGGGGGACGCCAGGACCAAGAAGTGGGAGTGGGTGGGTAGGGGAGTGGTAAGGGAGGGTATGGGGGAATTTTGGGATAGCACTGGAAATGTAAATGAAGAAAATACCTAATTAAAAAAAAGTATTAGAAAAAAAAAAGCCTTTTGGGGAGGATGGGCACAAGACAGCTCGGCATGCAAGGGGGCTGGCTCCCAGCCTTATGGGCAAGCTGAGTTTAGACCTGCATTGTGGAGAGCTAAGATTTCCGTTGACCTCTGCACTGATGTTGCAGCACATGTGCACACACACATAAGTTAATGTAAAAAGTGTGTTAAATATCTATGTATGTTATTAGACTCCTTTATGGCTGTACAGGAAAATCTGAGTGTATGGGAGGCCCTTTGTGATTTTCTGAATGTTGTCTAAGTTTATTTGTAAAATAAACACATATTTATTTTATATGAAAATACAACAAACTCTGCAAAGTGCATCTACAGGGTTTACAGCACTGTAAAAGACAGGGAAAACAAGAAAAAATCAAAACCACTGAAAAGAATCAAATTAAGTTGGTCTGGGAAGGGCAGGCGAGGGGAGGGAAGGAAGAAGAGAGGGCGAACAGGAGCAAAGGGCGCAGGCAGGGACCAATTTAAGAGGAAAATATAAGCAAAAGAATAGATAAGATGGAAATATTCAAAGATAAAACAAAGGAATGAAAGGGGACGGGAAAATGCTGTAATTACTACTTACATCCTAATATCAAAAAGAAATGAGAGAAGAAAGCGAAAGAAGAAAGGATCGTACTCGCGCGTGTGCGCGACACATGAGGTTACATAAACATTCCTCGCAACACCCAAGTTACGTAGACATTCCTCTGAGTTAAGCTTTTCTGTTGGAATATGACTCTCTTTATTTACTCTTTGCTTTGTTTTTTTAATGTCTGCTGGTTTCTTGCCAAAGCTCTAGATTTCTCTGCAGCTAATTAAGACCCTTGTCTGGTCTGGACCCTGGAGGTAAAGGTCAGAAGGCTGATGGAGCTCTGAGCATTTCTAACTGTGATTCTTTGAGCTCCTAAAAGCTTAACTCCTCAATTACCAATCTGAAAAATGATGGTGCTCTTTCAGAACACCCCGTGTTTAAATCTCTGCCCATTTAACCCCTCATTAACTCATTGGAGCCTTTCGACTATATTTGCATGTTCGTTTAGCTTGGCTCTGGTATTTTCCAGGGATAATATCTGCGGGGGACTGCCTTCCTGTGTCTCCAGTGACTAGTTAACGTCAGGACCCCATCTTCTAAACTGCCACAGCCTTTCAGAGTGAAAAGGCCCGAGAGGAAGGTGTTAATCAGAGCAACACCTAAAACAATTGGACTCTGAGTCGGTGGCTAGGTTCCTGAGGTAGAAGCTGGCTGAAAAGACCCACTGGCATCCAGACATTTAAAAAAAAAAAAAGTTGTGGAAACCTAACCAGGAAAACTACAGGAAGTGGGGTAATAAGTTATATAAATTCTCCTGCCTACCAACATGTGTTAAGAAGGCAATGAAAGAACACAAAGGTCCCCCTTTGTACTGCTTAACTCAGAGCAGAGTACCAAAACACATTCCTAAGCAGCTTGGGGGAGATTCAGTCACAGGAGTAGTTATTAAGTTCTCAAAAGAACATGGGAACTAATACTGTGGTGAATATTTTTTAATGGCCTAAAAATTATTATAGCCCCAATCACTTTATTCTAAACTAATAAAAAAAAAAAAACAAATTCTTATCACCTAGTGAGGGTTTTCTTGAAGGACACTGGCAAGTTCACAGCTTACTAAGCTACTTGATATATTGTTTCAAGAGGCTGGGGCTAGAGCATCAGACAGTTTACATATGCTTCAAGCTGCACGGGTGCTCGTGCCTCCTCTCTGTGAACTGTCACCTGCGAGAATAGCTACCCACACACCAGAAGAGACAGCCACCTAACCTCATGATGACAAGCCATCCCTGAGATGCTGCAGATGGGCATGGGAGTTGGCTCTCTGGCTCCTCCAACATTATTTTTATCGAACTTTTCTAGTATACAGAGTTCAAACATGGCTTGGTTTGTGTTTGTAAACATCAAGCTGGGCCCTGGTCTCTGCAGATGGAATTCTACTCAAGCAATCCAGACAATTAAAACAATATACTGATTTCTGTCAAGTTAAAAAAGGAAAAAAGACTGGGGAGGGCACACTAGTTCTATTTGTAACCTCAGTCTGTCAGAGTCTGACATACTGAGTACACTGTAAGGCCTCGGTAGTGGTGGTTAAATAAGCTGTAAAATGTGCTGCTGGTAAATAAACTTCCAGTTCTGTCTGCAGTAGACATTTTAGATGAGAGAAATGATAGCTCAAGGCTCAGTGTTTGGTGAGAACAATGCTTGCCAGGGGCCGTGCTGCCGTGTAAACAGCACCACTGCAGTAATTAGGTGAGTGAAAGGAAATTGATTGTGTGTGTTTTTAATCTGCACACTGTGCATTTGTATATAAAGCTGAGCTCCTTTAAACATTGAGGTGATTTGTATAAACTCCAAGGAAGGGTGACAAGAGCTATCTGTACTCAGATGAGAGAGGCATTGTCTTCCTGATAATCTTGACTTTATTGCTCCGATCTAAACATAAACATTTTATGTGATGAAGGCATTGAAAAGTCCCATTTGTTCAAATGCTTTTCCGATATGTTGTTATGTGACCACTCTACAGCCCAGACCTATCCATAGACAACAGACAGTGCCAGCTATTCATCTACTACCATACTTCTGTCTGTATCCCTGAACAAAAGAATCTAACAAATTAAAGAAACTAATCAGGACCTGAGATGGCTCAGTGGGTAAAGCTGCTGTGGCCAAGCCTGGTGACCTGAGTTCCCAGCCCAGGACCCACATGGCAGACAGAGAAAACAAATGCCTGGGCATTGTCCTCTGACCTCCAGGAGGGCACTGTGGCAAGTGCACAAAAGTAAACACATACAAAATAAGAATTCAAACACAAAGCCGGGCGTGGTGGCACACACCTTTAATCCCAGCACTTGGGAGGTAGAGGCAGGCAGATTTCTGAGTACGAGGCCAGCCTGGTCTACAAAGTGAGTTCCAGGACAGCCAGAGCTACACAGAGAAACCCTGTCTCGAAAAACCAAAAAAATAAAAACAAACAAAAAAAAAACACAAATTAAAATTCATCGTCAGATATTCCTTCACACTAAGTTTTTATCATTGCAAATGGAGTCTCTACACCTCACACAACCTAATTGCTAATTCAGATCTGGAATGTTCTATGAAGAGTCACGCGCTGAAGATCTGCTCCTCAGCTGGCTACCGTGGGAAAGTAGTGAGAACATTTAAGAAGGGTCTCTGGCTAGTGAGGTAGTTCAGCCAACAGCAGTCCTTCCCACACAACCTTAACCACCCAAATTTAATCCCTGGAGACCACAGTAAATGTAGAGGAGTCCTAAAAGCCATGTTCTGGTTTCCACGAACATGCCATAGTACATGTGCATGCACACACATGCACATCATCATCGTTGTAGTTATCACCATCACCACCACCACCACCACCACCACCACCACCACCACCATCACCATCACCACCATCACCACTATCATCATATGTTTTAAAAACAAGGAAGACTTCCTAACCAACCATTATCCAAAGCCTACAGACTGAGTCAAAATAACTATTTCCTCTTTCTAAGTAAACGATTTCAGGTGTTGTTGTCAGAACAAACCTGGCAACACACTAATGTCTGTATGTGATAGTCAGGGCTCTTGAATCTGCTCAGTCCACTCCTCTAAGAAGAAATGATGAAATGAATACACACTAAGAGTGTTTATTTGGTTGGCTTACATGATAGAGTCTGGATAATCCAACAGTGTCTGTCTTTATATTGGAAAGGCTGAGAGCCCTATAGCGGCTCAGTCCATGGAACAAGATGTTCCTGGAGAGTTACTGGCCTTTAGTATACCCTGGAAGGCCAAAGAAGATAGGTCTGATACCAAGGAAAGATGGAAGCAACAGCAAAAGCAGTTGAGTAGATGCACCAATCCACAAGAGGTAAAGGCAAACAGGCAAAAAAAACCTTAGGAAGTACATATAGACAGGCACCAGAAGCAGGTGTCGTAGATGATTCCAGTCATAATCAAGGTACCAACCAAGATTAGACACCACCCTACACTGTGTGGGCAACATTAATAGGCAAAGTATTTCATCATGTCTCATGCCAGAAAAGTAAAAGATTTTTGAGAATAATTACTATGGGGCTGGAAAGGTGGCTCACTGGTTAGGAACACTTGCTATTCTACCAGAGGGTCTGAGTTTGGTTCCTAGCAACCACATCCAATGTCCTTTCCTGGCCTCAGCAGATACCTAAGCACTAGTGGCATACACAAACACACACATATACGGGCAAATTAAATAAAATTAAAAATAAAAAAGGATGTCAAATATAAAATGGCTATACACCCTGTATGTATTCCATTTCATTTCCAGCAGAACCCTTGAAGGTTTGACATAATGATTCTCATTGTCTTCCTTCCACAAAGAAGAAAACTAACATTGAGACACACTTAAGGAATTTGCCTGAGGTTGCACAGCTAGAGAGATGGCCAGCCAGCCAAGAGCTAAGTCTGCATCTGCTAGACTCCAGAGGTAGCATCCCACATCAGGCATTGCATAAGAATTATGAGCCAGAAATGAATGCAAGGAAAAGGCCAGGTGCCCACACCTGAGTAGCCCTTAGGATCTGCCTTGCCTCTGTATGCCTTAGAGCTATGAAAACTCAAGGATTCCTTACTTCTGTCCTTTGCCTTCAATGACTCTGGGCACCTGAGATCCTCTGCTGGGGGGTCTAAGTGAGAGAAGCCTTATGGTGAGAGTGATACCCCATCTTGGGTGAGCCCGAGTCCATGCGTGAGTCTACATAAAAGTCATAGAAGTGGGCAAAGAATGGTCTGGGTAGAGCTTCTTCCTGGCTTTAAAATACAAAGCTTTCCAAGTCCAGATCCTGCAGTCACACACTGGAAGTAGACACAAAACCACATTCGATGATGAGACTACATTGACACACTCCCATGCTTACCAGGAAGACCACATGATGAGTGGGGGGATCTGCATGTAGCCAAAGAGAAGTCTAAGATGTTGCAATATCTCAGAGAGACCAAAATCTCCAGTCACTCTAGGAGCTGACTCTTCTCCCACATCCCACTGGCTCCGACAACAGGACTAAGTTTTTGTGTCTCAGACATTCTCAACATTCTAGGTGTAGAAACAAAGGAAAAGTATGGCTGTCCCTGGCCAGCCCACAGGTGACTGGCACTGTGTGCCCATATTCCCTTTGTTGCCTGAATGAGACCACTGCCTGTGGTCACTCCTTGGTAAGAGGAATTTCATTTCCTGGTTGAGCTGCTTGTTTGCAGCCCAGCCTTGTAAAGCTTTGGGGGGGGGGCATCCAAAATGCAAATCGTACAAAGCCAGACAGTTCAAAATGTTCAGACAGACATACAGAGGCTCCCACAGCCTGGTGCCCTGTGGGCCTGTCCATAGTGCATCCATGGAGCAACAGTGACATCCAGTGGGTACTTGCATCATACATGGAAGAGCTTTGTTGTTGCTTCAAATTTTAGAAATAATTAGACCAGGAAAGTCATCTTTGAAAGGCTAGAATGGTAAACCTCAAGAAAGGTCTGAAGCAGGATGTGGTGTCTCACACCTGTGATGTTAGCATTTAGATGCTGAGTCAGGGCTTCTCAAACGGGGAGGAAGGAGGACAGAAAGACAGAGAGAGAGAGAAAAGATGAGGAGGCCAGGAGGAGAAGAGAGGAGAGGGAAGGGGAGAAGAGAGGAAGAGAGGGGAGGGGAGAGGAAGAAAAGGAAGATGAGGTTGACAGAAGAGAGGAGGAGAGGGGAGGGCAGGAGAAGAAAAAGAAGGAAAGGGGAAGGGAGGGAAGAGGAGGGCAAGGGAAGCTAAAAGAGGGGAGGGGAGGAGAGAGGAAGAAAAGGAAGGGAAGGTAGGAAGGAGAGGGGAGAGGAGGGGAAGGAAAAAGACCTAGGTGTAGACACACTTTGCTGGGTCTCACAGTTTGCAGCCTTAGTGGCTGTGGCAGACTGTTGAGAAGATGCCCTGGATGCCTCGTCTAGAATACAAAGCAGATAAACTAGCTGCCACCTCAGAGCCAGCACTGAGTCTCCATGGCAGCACAGGGGTGAGGGCAGGCAGGAGCATGGACCATCAGGAAGCAAGAGAGAAGAAGAAACCAGCAACCATGCCAGAAGTTCAGAAGGAACCGCTCAGAGCTGCCTTTAGGGGCACTTGAATCCCCACCCCAGGGACTGAATGCAGTATTGGCCCCAAAGCAGGGGTTTTGACTCTATAAACAAATGAGCAAAGGACTGGGTTAATGATTGTCCCAGTGCTCTGTGCCCAGAAAGAGAGTCCAGCCCAGTACTACAACTGTCTACTTATACAGTATGAGGAGTAGAACTGGGGCTTTCATGCTAAGCAAGTCCTCTGTCACTGAGCTCCACCCCGACCCTCCAGCCCAGTTCAGATGCCAAAGGTGCACCTCAGAGTGACCACTGAAGACTGTAGGGTGGATAATGTGCCCAGCTGCTCAGGAAAGCAGGCTGGTCAACGAGAAGACCCACATGGGAAACTATTCAGAACTATGTGGACATGAAGCACACCCTCTGCAGTGTGGACACAGAGAACACACAGTTTTCATTAAATAGTTTGCCATTGCTTTATGCTGCCTGAGGCTGGCCTAAGGGAAGCATGGGCCAGAATGACTACAAGTCCCAGAGCTCCTGGGTGTGGTAGCAGCCCTTCCCAGAGGCCAGCTGAAAAAGCACTTTGCTTAAAGTTATTTTAGATGGTTTTGTGCAAACTGTAGCTCACACTGAACTTACTTTAAATAAACATTTGTACTAATTATAATTGTATTCTTTGTAGATATTTTGTTTAATGTCATTGTATAGGTTAGTTACATTGAAACTACCTTTAGTGTTTTAGGAAATTTTCCTACTTTGTTAATTGGCACAGTACAAACAAGGCAAAATCCTTTAGATAGATAGATGATAGATAGATAGATAGATAGATAGATAGATAGATAGATAGATAGATAGATAGATAGATTTTGTTATATATCCCAACCACAGTTTCCCCTACTACCTCTCCTGCCAATCCCAGACACACACCTCCCCTCCTCTCCCCTAGATATTATCCTCCATTTCCAGAGAGAGAGAGAGAGAGAGAGAGAGAGAGAGAGAGAACGTCTCCCGGGGATACCACCCTAACATAGCATAACAAGACTAGGCACAAACCCTCATGTCAAGACTAGATGAAGTAACACAGAGTAAAGAAAGGATCACAAGAGCAGCCAAAAGCATCTGATACTGAGCATCTCACTTGAACACCAAGCTACACAACCATAACATGTATGCAGAGAACCTAGCTCAGACCCATACAGGCTCCTTGTTTGTCGCCTCACTCTCCATGAGCCCGTGAGCCCCTGAGCCCTGCTTAGTTAATTCTGTGGGTTGTGTTCTTATGGTGTCCTCAATCTGGCTCATTGAATCCTTCCTCCCCTCTTCTGTGGTGTTCCCCGGCATCACATAGTGTTCAGCTGTGTGTCTCTGCACCTGCTCTCACCAGCTGTTGGAGGAAGCCTCTCCAAAGACAACTGGGCTGGGCACTGATCTATGACGACAGCAGAATAGCATTAGGAATCTTTTCGTTGATGTTTTTAAAGCAAATTTTTCTTAAAATATGGTCCAAATACCATATCATTCTCTTCAAAACCCACAGACACATGTCTTTGGATGAATGAGAATGTGTGTGTGTCTGTGTCTATGTCTGTGCATGCACGTGTGCACACATGTGTGGTGTGAGAGACAGACTGTGTGTATAACTGAGTGTACGAATGTGTGTGACTGTGTGTGTATAACTGAGTGTATGGTATATAACCGTGAGTGTATATAACTTTGTGGAGTATGTGTGCATGTGTGTGTGAGTATATTGTTACTCTTATGGGGGTGGCTATGTGTATGTGATTGTGAGTGTTTGTGTGTGAGAGAGAATTTTTTAAAAGTCAACAAAAATGATTGTTTCTAGATCATCACCCCATGCATAGAAATGCATAGAAATTCAATAAAACATTTTTCTGACAAACGTGATACAATTATTTCTCAGTGTTTAGTTTTCTTTGGTCCTGTTATAAGACAGAGTCTCGGTTTAGTAACTGTATATGGGATGGATCCCCAGGTGGGACAGTCTCTGGATGGCCTTTCCTTCAGTCTCTGCTCCACACTTGTCTCTGTATCTCCTCCCATGAGTATTATGATTCCCCCTTCTAAGGACTGAAGTATCCACACTCTGGTCTTCCTTCTTCTTGAGCTTCATGTGGTCTGTGAATTGTATCTTGGGTATTCCAAACTTCTGGGCTAATATCCACTTATCAGTGAGTGCATATCATGTGTGTTCTTTGGTGATTGGGTTTCCTCACTCAGGATGATATCCTCCAGATCCATCCATTTGCCTAAGAATTTCATAAATTCATCGTTTTTAATAGCTGAGTAGTACTCCATTATGTAAATGTATCACATTTTCTGTGTCCATTCCTCTATTGAAGGACATCTGGGTTCTTTCTAGCTTCTGGCTATGTGGCTCAGGTTGACTTCAAACTTAGAATCCTCCTGCCTCAAGCTCTTGAATAGTGGAATTACAGGCATTTACCACCACACTCAAGTATATGCCTGAGACTCCACCTACATTAAAATAAAGAGATATAGAAGTTAAATTCTCCTGAACACTGCTTATTGCAAAGGAGCCACATCTTGTAACATTAATACTGCTTTTATATTAAGAAACTAACTCTTATTCCAAAGGGTTGAAAAGTAGATACATATGTATGCTTATATATGTGTATGTATATTTGTAAAATGTCCTCCCTGCATAAAATACAATAACAGCAATTTTACAGCTAAAAACAAATACAATAATGTATGGGTTTGCTGAGTGATTTTTCTGCATCTTCTTTTAGATGGACCACAGCCTATATTGCAGCAAAGACAGGAGTCTGGAGTTGCCAAAATGACTGATCAGCGGCCTCATGCCATCTTCTTGCTTCTGGGATTTCTGTTAGCAAGCTACCTTTGCTTCAGTTGTGTTGTGAAATCCCATAACTTCCCAAGATTGAGCTCAGCATCCTATACCCAGTCAGCCCTAGGCCCTCTGATTCCCAAACTCTAAATATCAGAAGAAAGAGGGAGGTATCATTTGGCATGAAAGAAAGGGCCCTTCCACATCCTTGTTATTTGACTTGATTTCATTAATTATATAATATGAAAGGCATCTACAGGAATGTGGCTGTTTAAAAAAAAAGTCAGCTAAAATTAATTTTCACTGGATTTTCAGTTTTAAGTCTTCAAGAGACATTTTAAAGTAAAGAGACACATTGCTAGTGCCTGACCCGCAGAACACGTGTACTGTTCTGGTTACTGTACTTACTGCTTACTCTCACTTACCTCCCCCAAAGAACATTCAATTTCTCAAATATGTAAAAAACCAGAGGGTTTATATACTTACATTTCTTCATGGTCTCTTATTCATGCAGCAGACATCTGTTTAACATTAAGGACAAAATGATGAGCAGAACATTGTTTGCATCCAAAAGCTCATAATCTGGTCAGTCATCGTCTCTAAAGGCAACAGGATACACTTTCTTTCCAGTCCCCAAGAAGAGAAAGGCTGAGCTCTTTGTAACAGGGCAAATACTAAAATTTCTAAAGATCTCTCACAGCCAAACCCAAGCCAAAGTAGGCATATTTGCCAACAGAAGATAGGGAGTCATGTAGACAACCATCAGGGAGTACAGAGTAAGGTAGAAGGGAAATCTGACCTTTTGTGCTCATCAGATTCTTAATCATAACAGGAAGAAGAGAAAAAGGTGGACAGGATCAGGTCTGCTGTGCTGTGAAGACGGTGAGCAGAGAGAATAGGGCTGAAAGGTAACTGATTTAAGCTCACCCAGAGCAGAGCATTGAGGGCCTGGAGTAGCTTGGAAGTAAAGAAACATTAGCTTTGGAATCTCAAAGGGCCTGGGATTTCTGTCATAGACAGCAGACACACAGATTAGTAGAACAGAAATTAATGAAGATTCTCAATAGATGTGTGGGAAATACGGTCAGTTATAAGAAGGCTAGTACCTGTACCTAGTTCTCATTGCTAACCAAACATTCTCATCAGTGTGAAGAAGGGCCAAATGTTCTCACCAGCGTGAAAGAGGACCAAACATTCTCACCAGTGTGAAGGAGGACCAAATGTTCTCACATGTGTGGAGAAGGAGGGTATGATTCATGGAACCATTTCTAAGCTCCATGACAACCTAACCAGCATTAAATAAAGACTTGGCCTCCTATAAACAGGACAACTTCTTCAGTTCCCACAGTTAACTACATGATGGAGCTGCAGCTCCTACATGGGTACCTTCCATCACTATGCTGTGCTAGCTTGTGAGATTCCTTCAGTTGTTACTAAGCTCTTAGTCCCATGGAAACCAGAGCTCTGGTATAGATCACCACAACAATATGAAGCTGTCCTCCACCTGAGATATAGTCCCAACTCCATCTCAGAGATTCCCAGATTGGCTTAGTGCCAACTTAGGCTTCACAGGACTAAAATAAGCCAGTGGTTTCTAAAGTCATGGAAAATGTTTCTAAAGCTAAAAACTACCAATGCAAAGAACAAAGCCAACCATCACACAAATGCCCATCTGATTTACACCACACAGTGGTCATTGTCAATCAGGACCGATCCTTCTGAAAACCAAGATGAGGGTCAAAATTAATGACTTTGGAAGTCAACTGTACACAGTCTTTATAATTTGGGGTGATAATCTTCATTCTGATTTAGAATCACCCAGGAGACACACTTCTGGATGTGTCCATGACAGTGTTTCCAGAGAAGAGTAACTGAGGAGTGAAAATCATCCCATAGGTTTCAAGTGCAAACAACTAGAGGGGAAAGGATGAAGGCCAGAGGGCTGCCAGCATTCCAGATGCCAGCTTCTGGGTATCTGGAGATAATGAGGAGTCCATGCCTGATGTTCTTGCTGCCATGAATCCCACCATGCTTTCCCCACTGGGACAAACTACAACCAAAGCAAACTCTTTTCCCATTAAGTTGCTTCTGTTAGGGATTTTTGTCACAGAAAAGCCATATCCAGTGAAGAAGACCATTTTCCTAACTACAGCTGAACGTCTTGGGTAACATCTCAGCTGCATGGAGAATGTTCCTAAATAGCACATCCTACAGGTTCAGAGCCTGAGGAAGAACTATGCATATCTCAACAGACACAAAGGAAATTGGGGAGTGTCAAGTGAAACTGTGACTGCTTCCTACAGCATCACCTCACATGACAGCAGATCCCTCTGAGTCCTCACCTAGAGAATTATGTACATTGACATGACTGCATCAGACATTTGTAAGAATACCTAAAGATGTATTTAAAGAGCACAGAATTGAGGGTATTGCAAATTGAAAATGTCACTGTGTCTGTCACATAGTGGAGGAAGGACCTTGGGTTCCATTTCTCTTTTCTTTCTTTCATGTCATGGAGACGATGTGGATATTCTCCAGATTCAGGATGTTGTATTTGCTTTGCTGCTTGGTGCTGTAACAGAAAGTGTGTAGCTGAAAATCATCCTTGCAATAAGTCTAGAATGTTAATATCCCAGTTATCATATGGGGTTCATTTATATAGAAGAAATGAGACAGCTCCCCACCGTCTCTCATTCATTTAGTTCAGTAAATGTTCTATATATGAAAAGGAATACACATCTCCTTAGATCAAGCTTTCTGAGCATTGGCACCACTGAGGTTTCTGACCAGTGAGTGAGTCTCTATTGGAAAATAGCATCCCTGCTTCTAATTGACTGGTATGTTACCTCAATAACATACTGACCCAAAATATCTCCAGACATTGCCAAAGTAGTCCCAGTTGATATGTGGCTCCCTTCTCCCTAGATACACTCCTCAAGGCCAGTGGACACCCTTCCCTGGGCCATCGTTTTTCTGAAATATAGCAAATTGCTATTTTCTTTGCCAGAGGTCACCTGTATGTGGATGAGCTTCCTTGCATCTAAGCATCTCACATGCATCCAGCCTGGAGGTTTCATCCCCATGTGGCTGAGAAGAGTGTCCAGAGCCAGGTATAATATAAATAGATTAATACAATCACCTTTATTCTGATGTTCATATTGCCAAGGTGTGCCTATAGCCCTGGGAGCTAGGAAATTGTTTCCAAAACATGCACTCGGCCTTTCGTTCGCTCCTGATCAGAAACAGAGCTGTCATGATGTGGGGTCCCAGGAGCCTGGTTTCCTATCTGGATGTCATCTGTGTGGCACAACATGCCCAGAGATTGAGATGGTTTTACCTGTAGATCTTGATTTTTCTTAACTAACTTCTAGAAATCTTGGGAGAAACCTGAAGACATTTCCCTGGAATTGAGTGTGTTGTGGCTTGGAAACAAAGCATCCCTGCAAAGTCTTCCATGGTAAAGACTCTATCCCTAGCTAGTCAGACTTCTGAGAGATGAATGGAGCTCTGATCAAGGCAATGGGGAGATTCATTAAAAATTCATAGACAAATGACCTGCTTCCCTGAAGTAGGTCACTATGGGGGTGTGTCTCTGAAAAGTGCCTCCTCCTCCTTTCTCTCTCACTCTCTCCCCCTCCCCCAATTCCCTTTACATGTTCTGGCCATCAGGAGTTTTGCAGGCTCTGCCATGTACTCCCAGCATCACGATGTCTCTACTGCAGATCAGGCCCAAAGCAATGAAGCTGTGAGCTGACTGTGGACCAATGCCTCTGAAAACATGAGCAAGATAAACCTCCCTCCTCTCACAGTGTCTATACCAGGTCATTTGTCAGTGACAACACCTCACCCAGTCTGGATGTGTGTAGCCTCCAGCTTCACAGAACAGTGGTAAGAAATACTTCCTTACCTTGCTCTGCTCTGTAGTAACCTAACAACAAAAGAGAAAACCAAAACATGCATGTTTCATAAAACTTGGAATTATGATAGAATTGCAAAATTGTGATCAGCAAGTCAAAACCTATCCTTTTAACCTAGTATGAGTTAAGATGCCTCAGTCAGCATCCAGGAACACCACATGTATCACCAAGTGATGGGCTTACAAAGTAGAGTGAAAGACTACAAAAGATGGGTCAGCAGGAAAAGTCCCTTGCCACCAAGGCTAGAGCACACATGATAAAAAGAGAAAGTGACTCCCATGAGTTGTCTTCTGACCTTCATATATGTGTCATGGCATGTACATGCACATGTACACACAAACACACACATACACACATGCTTACACACTCACACACATGCTCAGAATTAATGGCCATATAGCATATAGGACATGATATTTCAGGCATAATAGGAAATAAACACAGAATGCTTCTTAAAACATATAGCTTATTAGCTTGGAAAGAAAAGGATTAAGAACATTGTAATTTTCAATAACATTAAATTCTGGGTCTTGGATGCTAGACTGTTTGCTTGGCATACATGAGACCCTGGATTTGGTTCCCAGTATCACATAAAACAGGTGTGGTGGCACACATCTGTAGTCCCAGCACTTGAAAGGTGGAGGCAGGAGAAGCAGAAGTTCAAAGTCATCTCCAGCTATGGAGAGATATTGAGACCAGCCTGAGCTACATGAGATCCTGGCTCCAACAAGTATCTAAAAAATGCTTCTTGTCTAGAAAATGCTCACTTGTAATTTGAGAAATAATCTAAGGAGACTTGGAAAATGGCTCAGTTGATAAAGTGTTTACATGCAAACACAAGGTCTTGGGTACAGCACCTCAGCACTCACAGAAAAAGCCAGTTTGGTAGTATGCATCTCTCCTCCTGACTATTACAAGGAAGCAGAGAAAGGGGAGGCAGAACACATTAGCCAGACAGCATAACTGAATCTTAAGCTCTAGGTTCAATAAGAAGCCTTATCTCACAAAATGTAGAGGGCCATTGAAGACACCAGACATTGACCTCTGGTTTCCAAGGCACTCACACACGAGCACTTGCACTAATATGTACACACACACACACACACACACACACATACATATACATACATATATGCATACATATATACATACATACACACACATACACAAACTAACAATTTGGATAACAGTTTTATATTATTAATATTTAAATCACTTTATAGTTCACTAAATAAAACAATTTCAGCCTAGAGCTCACTGCATAGTTCAGCTTGGCCCAACAAGTCTCCTGCCTCAGCTTCTCACTGGTAGAGTTATAAGTCAAATGCCTCCTTTTATCATAGAAATGAAAGCTGTTTGTTGTATATCCTGTCATTTCTTTAATCTTAGCAAATTATTTCATTGTGATGACCCATCCAGCAGCTCTGTCCAATCGTATTGTACTGTGTCAGAACAGGTGTTCCAAACATAAGGATCAAGAACACAAGAAGCAAGATACTTTGAATAGGGGAGTCCCTAGTCATACCCAAACCTGTCATCTTCCATTACACAGAACTGTCAGACAGAGAGAAACTTCATCATTCATTTTCCCGCTTTGCCTATTTTTACCCTCATCTCAGTTCTCTGAAGATTTCCAAAAACTTTTAAAAAGCAAATACATCACAAAAGAGTAAATTAGGTTAAGGAATTAAGACAAAAGCAAATGAGAATAGGGCACCAGTAAAAAGTAAGGAGAGAATTCTCCTCCTGGTCACCAAGTTGATGACAGGGAGGGAATCCATCCAAAAGGAAAGCAAACTGCTCAAGAACAGTTGAGTTGAATGAGTGTCCACTCTGGAAAGCAGTTCCCATGGCAACTCCTTCTAAGAAGGTGGGGTCAGCCAAGAAGGATCACAGCAGTACCTGCCATCATTGTTCTTCCATCACCTTAGCTTTTACCAGGAAAAGCCCAAGCCCTGCCCAGCAGCAGGACCTCAGTGGTCCTCGGGAAGGATTACGGATGATAGCTAGGGAAGAGTTTGGAGGGTTCACCCAATGATGCATTGCCCCATCTTATTTCTCGAGTCTCAGTCTTCTTGAGTTTTCTTGGCCTCTAGCTGTGTGCAATCCTTCACTCTCATCACACAGATGAAGACTTAACCATCCAGAACTACACTGGATTCAGTCCATGTCCCCAGTCTGAACCAGTAAGCAAAAGAGACACTGAATCTTAAACCAGTGCTTTTCTCATAGAGTGGGAATTTTGATAATGTAGATTAACGTCCCCCAAATCTGTCTTCTGTCTCACCACTAGCCAGAACATTATACAGGGGAGGGAAACAGAGGCAAGCGGTTGTTCACGGCTTAGTTTGCCCTGTGGTCAGTCAGATAGGTGGCCAGTCTTGTCTCGGGGGTCATGGTGTGTGCCGGTGCTTTTCCCCTCTTTGCATCCTTTCAGTCACCATTTGGATGACACATAGATCAAAAGTTAACAGCTAACATTTTGCATGTTTCAAGCTACTTGCAATGCATAGATGTAAATTTCCTTTAGAAAATTAAACACAAATGTTTTTATAATATAGAATATACAGTGTCCCTCTGCCTCTGTCACTTGGAGCTCCAACCTAGAAACTGAATAAACTTTTATATTGGTCCAAGTTCATGATCTTACTTTTTAAATCCTGTAAAACATATCCGACCTGTATGCAGGAAAGCTGTGGTGGTCCTTTATGGTTTTCCCTCAGAGCCTTATACGCATGCCCTACCTAAAATACTTGCCCTCTGTAAAGCCTTTCTCTGGACAAGGGTAGATCCAGCAGGCAGCAGAGAATAATAGTGAGTATCACATGCTTTTGTAAAGGATGTCTTCACAGGAGAAGGCTTGCCAACATGGCTGAGTAATGATCTTTGAAGACAGCATTAAGCCCTAGCATGAAAGAGTGGATAGAAAATATTTAATGACATCTTAATATTCCCAGATCCTGCAAAAAGCTAAGAACTGGTCACATTTTGATGCCATTAGACAATGATTTTTTCCAGTTGGAATAATAGAGCCACCCAAATAGTAGGGTAGCAAGCAGGGAGGAGGAGCCGAGCCGAGCTTAACATGGCCTGGAAACCTGTCCTTTCCAACTGACTTTTAATATGGATGTGGAAACTGGGGTCGGCAATCAATTGGCTCATTTGGTTAATAGCCTGGTGGGAGCCTCAATAAATGTTGAGTCTTTTTCTGTGACGCGATCTTGGACTAGTTATTCTCAGAAGTGGTCCTCCATAGTCCCTCTCACCTCTCATGGGGGACATGAGCAGAAGTCATTTTTGAAGCTTGCGAGTGAGTCACCACTGTCAGATCACAAGAAGTATCCTCACATAACCTGTGCACACCCTCCTAGGATTTAAATCTTCTCTAGCTTCCTTGGGTCGGATACACTATAACGCTATATAAATAAATAGCTGTTATAGTGGTTAAAGAATAAGGAGAAAAGGAATCCACCTTGTCAGCTCACAGGTAGTTGATTCTCTGGACACAAAATCATCTGTCAGAGAAGTAACCTTATTTAGAGTTTTACACCAAGCAGATGGGTGCCTGGGAAAGAAGGATGGAGCAGAAGAAGCAGAAGGCAGGGCACCCTGCTCTCTGATGGAAAAGGCCCAGCAGAGGGGAGGAGCATCGAAACCCAAAGCAGAGATGCTTTGCTGAGCTGTCTTGCCTGGGTTCTGACCTTTCCTCTTCTCCACTATTCTATTTTCTTCCAAATAGCAGAGTCCACACTATTCCCTTGTCTCAGGAATGTGAAAAAATAAATTAAATTTTTAAAAAATAGAGGCTTACAGGCCTCAGTTCTTCTTTGCTAAAAGCCTAAGCTTAGCCAAAACAAGATATATAGAATATCCATTTGGTCAGACCCACCATAACGAGCCCCAGTCTGGGGAGCTTAAACAATAGACCTGGCTTCTCACCATTTTAGCAGCTGAAGTCTGAGTTCAAGACATTGGTAGGCTGGATTCTTCTGATAATTCTCCCTGGCTTTCAGGTAGCATCTTTGCACTGGGCTTTTGTGTGGTGGTCTCTGCATGTATATGTCTGATCTCTGTTTATTCATTTCCCCTTCATTTAAGGATACTAGTCCTACTGGTGACAAACCCTAATGACCCTGCTTCAAATCCATCATCTCTTAGAAGTTCCAATCTCCAAAAACACAACACAGTCTGAAACACTGGAGGTTAGCACGTCAGCATCTGAGCTTGAGGGGACACACCCAGCCCATTGCACATAGAAATAAAGCAGAAAAGAGAGAATGCGAGAAAAGCACCTGGGAAGCTAGGGCGCAGGGTCCGCAGACACTCGCCAGCTACCCACAACACCCGCCACAGGATCTTAAGACTTCTGGTGAGTGGAACACAGCTTCTGCTCCAATCCAATTGCGCGCGGGACCTGAGACTGCATTAGTTAGGGAACCAGAAACCGGCCTGAGTAGGGCCACAGGCCTCATCCTGCAGGATCAGCACCAGGGGAGCTAGAGCGCAGGGTCGGCTGACACCCGCCAGCTACCCACGACCCCCCCCCACAGGATTTTGAGACTGCTGGTGAGTGGAACACAGCTTCTGCTCCAGTCCAATCGTGCGGGACCTGAGACTGCTCTGGTTGGGGAGAGAGAAATCCGGCCTACATAGGGCCACAAGCCTCTTCCGGTCAGAAAAGCACCTGGGTAGCTAGGGCGCAGGGTCGGCTGACACTCGCCAGCTACCCACAACACCCGCCACAAGATCTTAAGAATTCTGGAGAGTGGAACACAGCTTCTGCTCCAATCCAATTGCGCGCGGGACCTGAGACTGCATTAGTTAGGGAAGCAGAAAACCAGCCTGAGTAGGACCACAGGCCTCTTCCTGCTGGACCAGCACCTGGGTACCGCCAGCTACCCACGACCCCAGTCACAGGATTTTGAGACTGCTGGTGAGTGGAACACAGCTTCTGCTCCAATCTTTAAACAGTGACAACGACAACAACTAACCCCAGAGATTACCAGATGGCGAAAGGTAAACGTAATAATCTTACTAACAGAAACCAAGACCACTCACCATCATCAGAACCCAGCACTCCCACTTCGCCCAGTCCAGGGCACCCCAACACACCGGAAAAGCTAGACACGGATCTAAAAGCATATCTCCTGATGATGATAGAGGACTTCAAGAAGGACTTTAATAACACACTTAAAGAAATACAAAGGAACGCTGGTAAACAGGTAGAAGACAATAAAGAGGAAGCACAAAAATCCCTTAAAGAATTGCAGGAGAACACTGCTAAAGAGTTACAAATCCTTAAAGAAAAACAGGATAACATAATCAAACAGGTAGAAGTCCTTAATGAAAAACAGGAAAACACATCCAAACAGATGATGGAAATGAACAAAACCATACTAGACCTAAAAAGGGAAGTAGACACAATAAAGAAGACCCAAAATGAGGCAAGACTGGAGATAGAAACCCTAGGAAAGAAATCTGGAACCATAGATACCAGCATCAGCAACAGAATACAAGAGATGGAAGAGAGAATCTCAGGTGCAGAAGATTCCATAGAGAACATCGGCACAACAATCAAGGAAAATGTAAAATGCAAAAAGATCCTAACT
Organism: Mus caroli; assembly: GCF_978045245.1. NCBI lineage: Eukaryota > Metazoa > Chordata > Mammalia > Rodentia > Muridae > Mus > Mus caroli. Next base: position 10,256,849 of record NW_028227274.1, on the reverse strand, counting down.
CAAAACATCCAAGAAATACAGGACACAATGAGAAGACCAAACCTACGGATAATAGGAGTGGATGAGAATGAAGATTTTCAACTCAAAGGACCAGCAAACATCTTCAACAAAATTATAGAAGAAAACTTCCCAAATCTAAAGAAAGAGATGCCCATGAACATACAAGAAGCCTACAGAACTCCAAATAGACTGGACCAGAAAAGAAATACCTCCCGACACATAATAATCAGAACAACAAATGCTCTAAATAAAGATAGAATACTAAAAGCAGTAAGAGAAAAAGGCCAAGTAACATATAAAGGAAGGCAAGCCTATCAGAATTACACCAGATTTTTCACCAGAGACTATGAGAGCCAGAAGATCCTGGACGGATGTTATACAGACACTAAAAGAACACAAATTCCAGCCCAGGCTACTATACCCAGCCAAACTCTCAATTAACATAGATGGAGAAAACAAAGTATTCCACGACAAAACCAAATTCACGAATTATCTCTCCACGAATCCAGCCCTTCAAAGGATAATAACAGAAAAAAAACTATACAAGGACAGGAACCACGCCCTAGAAACAACAAGAAGGTAATCCCTCAACAAACCTAAAAGAAGACAGCCACAAGAACAGAATGCCAACTTTAACAACAAAAATAACAGGAAACAACAATTACTTTTCCTTAATATCTCTTAATATCAATGGACTCAACTCCCCGATAAAAAGACATAGACTAACAAACTGGCTACACAAACAAGACCCAACATTTTGCTGCTTACAGGAAACTCATCTCAGAGAAAAAGATAGACACTACCTCAGAATGAAAGGCTGGAAAACAATTTTCCAAGCAAATGGTATGAAGAAACAAGCTGGAGTAGCCATTCTAATATCTGATAAGATTGACTTCCAACCCAAAGTCATCAAAAAGACAGGGAGGGACACTTCATACTCATCAAAGGTAAAATCCTCCAAGAGGAACTATCAATCCTGAATATCTATGCTCCAAATACAAAGGCAGCCACATTCATTAAAGAAACTTTAGTAAATCTCAAAGCACACATTGCACCTCATACAATAATAGTGGGAGACTTCAACACACCACTTTCACCAATGGACAGATCATGGAAACAGAAACTAAACAGGGACACAGTGAAACTAACAGAAATTATGAATCAAATGGATCTGGCAGATATCTACAGAACATTCTATCCTAAAACAAAAGGATATACCTTCTTCTCAGCACCTCATGGTACCTTCTCCAAAATTGACCACATAATTGGTCACAAAACAGGCCTCAACAGATACAAAAATATTGAAATTGTCCCATGCATCCTATCAGATCACCATGGACTAAGGCTGATCTTCAATAACAAAATAAATAATAGAAAGCCAACCTTCACGTGGAAACTGAACAACACTCTTCTCAATGATACCTTGATCAAGGAAGGAATAAAGAAAGAAATTAAGGACTTTTTAGAGTTCAATGAAAATGAAGCCACAACATACCCAAACTTATGGGACGCAATGAAAGCATTTCTAAGAGGAAAACTCATAGCTCTGAGTGCCTCCAAAAGGAAACTAGAGAGAGCACACATTAGCAGCTTGACAACATACCTAAAAGCACTAGAACAAAAGGAAGCAAATTCGCCCAAGAGGAGTAGACGGCAGGAAATAATCAAACTCAGGGGCGAAATCAACCAAGTGGAAACAAGAAAAACTATTCAAAGAATCAACCAATCAAGGAGCTGGTTCTTTGAGAAAATCAACAAGATAGATAAACCCTTAGCCAGACTCACTAGAGGGCACAGGGAAAGCATCCTAATTAACAAAATCAGAAATGAAAAAGGAGACATAACAACAGATCCTGAAGACATCCAAAACACCATCAGATCCTTCTACCAAAGGCTATACTCAACAAAACTGGAGAACCTGGATGAAATGGAGAAGTTCCTAGACAGATACCAGGTACCAAAGTTGAATCAAGATCAGGTTAATGATCTAAACAGCCCTATATCCCCCAAAGAAATAGAAGCAGTCATTAATAGTCTCCCAACTAAAAAAAGCCCAGGACCAGATGGGTTTAGTGCAGAGTTCTATCAGACCTTCAAAGAAGATCTAATCCCAGTTCTTCACAAACTATTCCACAAAATAGAAACAGAAGGTACTTTACCCAACTCATTCTATGAAGCCACAATTACTCTGATACCTAAACCACAAAAAGACCCAACAAAGATAGAAAACTTCAGACCAATATCCCTTATGAATATTGATGCAAAAATCCTCAATAAAGTTCTTGCTAACCGAATCCAAGAACACATCAAAACAATCATCCATCCTGACCAAGTAGGTTTCATCCCAGGGATGCAGGGATGGTTCAATATACGGAAATCCATCAACGTAATCCAGTATATAAACAAACTCAAAGACAAAAACCACATGGTCATCTCGTTAGATGCGGAAAAAGCATTTGACAAGATCCAACACCCATTCATGATAAAAGTCTTGGAAAGATCAGGAATTCAAGGCCCATACCTAAACATGATAAAAGCAATCTACAGCAAACCAGTAGCCAACATCAAAGTAAATGGTGAGAAGCTTGAAGCAATCCCTCTAAAATCAGGGACTAGACAAGGCTGTCCACTTTCTCCATACCTATTCAACATTGTACTTGAAGTCCTAGCCAGAGCAATTCGACAACAAAAGGAGATCAAAGGGATACAAATTGGAAAAGATGAAGTCAAAATATCACTTTTTGCAGATGATATGATAGTATATATAAGTGACCCTAAAAATTCCACCAGAGAACTCCTAAGCCTGATAAACAGCTTCGGTGAAGTAGCTGGATATAAAATTAACTCAAACAAATCAATGGCCTTTCTCTACACAAAGAATAAACAGGCTGAGAAAGAAATTAGGGAAACAACACCCTTCTCAATAGTCACAAATAATATAAAATATCTTGGCGTGACTCTAACTAAGGAAGTGAAAGATCTGTATAATAAAAACTTCAAGTCTCTGAAGAAAGAAATTATAGAAGATCTCAGAAGATGGAAAGATCTCCCATGCTCATGGATTGGCAGGATCAACATTGTAAAAATGGCTATCTTGCCAAAAGCAATCTACAGATTCAATGCAATCCCCATCAAAATTCCAAATCAATTCTTCAACGAATTAGAAAGTGCAATCTGCAAATTCATATGGAATAACAAAAAACCTAGGATAGCAAAAACTCTTCTCAAGGATAAAAGAACCTCTGGTGGAATCACCATGCCGGACCTAAAGCTCTACTACAGAGCAATTGTGATAAAAACTGCATGGTACTGGTATAGTGACAGACAAGTAGACCAATGGAATAGAATTGAAGACCCAGAAATGAACCCACACACCTACGGTCACTTGATCTTCGACAAGGGAGCTAAAAACATCCAGTGGAAGAAAGACAACATTTTCAACAAATGGTGCTGGCACAACTGGTTGTTAACATGTAGAAGAATGCGAATCGATCCATTCCTATCTCCTTGTACTAAGGTCAAGTCTAAGTGGATCAAGGAACTTCACATAAAACCAGAGACACTGAAACTTATAGAGGAGAAAGTGGGGAAAAGCCTTGAAGATATGGGCACAGGGGAAAAATTCCTGAATTGAACAGTAATGGCTTGTGCTGTAAGATCGAGAATTGACAAGTGGGACCTCATGAAACTACAAAGCTTCTGCAAGGCTAAAGACACCATCAATAAGACAAAAAAACCACCAACAGATTGGGAAAGGATCTTCACCTATCCTAAATCAGATAAGGGACTAATATCCAATATATATAAAGAACTCAAGAAGGTGGACTCCAGAAAGTCAAATAACCCCATGAAAAAATGGGGCTCAGAACTGAACAAAGAATTCTCACCTGAGGAATACCGAATGGCAGAGAAGCACCTGAAAAAATGTTCAACATCCTTAATCATCAGGGAAATGCAAATCAAAACAACCCTGAGATTCCACCTCACACCAGTCAGAATGGCTAAGATCAAAAATTCAGGTGACAGCAGATGCTGGCGAGGATGTGGAGAAAGAGGAACACTTCTCCATTGTTGGTGGGATTGCAAGCTTGTACAACCACTCTGGAAATCAGTCTGGCGGTTCCTCAGAAAATTGGACATAGTACTACCGGAGGATCCAGCAATACCTCTCCTGGGCATATATCCAGAAGATGTCCCAACCGGTAAAAAGGACACATGCTCCACTATGTTCATAGCAGCCCTATTTATAATAGCCAGAAGCTGGAAAGAACCCAGATGTCACTCAACAGAGGAATGGATACAGAAATTATGGTACATTTACACAATGGAGTACTACTCAGCTATTAAAAAGAATGAATTTATGAAATTCCTAGCCAAATGGATGGACCTGGAGGGCATCATCTTGAGTGAAGTAACACAATCACAAAAGAACTCACACAATATGTATTCACTGATAAGTGGATATTAGCCCAAAACTTAGGATACCCAAGATAAAAGATACAATTTGCTAAACGCATGAAACTCAAGAAGAATGAAGACCAAAGTGTGGACACTGTGCACCTTCTTAGAATTGGGAACAAAACACCCAGGGAAGGAGTTACAGAGACAAAGTTCGTAGCTGTGATGAAAGGATGGACCATTTAGAGACTGCTATATCCAGGGATCCATCCCATAATCAGCTTCTAAACGCTGACACCATTGCATACACTAGCAAGATTTTGCTGAAAGGACCCAAATATAGCTGTCTCTTGTGAGACGATGCCGGGGCCTAGCAAACACAGGAGTGGATGTTCACAGTCAGCTATTGGATGTATCACAGGGCTCCCAATGGAGAAGCTAGAGAAAGTAACCAAGGAGCTAAAGGGATCTGCAACCCTATTGTTGGAACAACATGATGTACTAACCAGAACCCCAGAGCTCTTGTCTCTAGCTGCATATGTATCGAAAGATGGCCTAGTCGGCCATCAATGGAAAGAGAGGCCCATTGGACTTGCAAACTTTATATGCCCCAATATAGGGGAATGCCAGGGCCAAAAGAATGGGAATGGGTGGGTAGGGAAGTGGGGGGCGCTATGGGGGACTTTTGGGATAGCATTGGAAATGTAATTGAGGAAAATATGTAATAAAAATATTAAAAATTAAAAAAAAAAAAGAAAAGAGAGAATGCATTGTACGTCCTGCAAACAGACAGCCCAGATTCACAGACATTCCATGGCATGCCAGGGAGGTGACACAATCAGGGACACAGGGTCCCCTTTTCACAGATAAAATAATTTGAAGTGAACTCTAAAAAAAATGAAGGGGGAGGCACAAGCAAGTTGCAGACAACAGCTTCCCAGAGGAAGACTGCAGAGAATGGTTTCTAAATTGATGCGAAAAAAGCAAGGCAGGCCAGGCAGTGATACACATGCCTGGCAGGCGTGTGTCTGAGTCCAAGGTCAACCTCATCTCCAGAGAGTTCTGGGACAGCCAGGGATACGCAGAAAAAAGCTTCAGGCCCAGCAAGGGGAGCCTGCTGTCAAGCAGGGAGAGCAGAAGATCCAGAGAAAAAGGAAACAACCCTGAGTGTCTAAAAGGCTAGGGTTTGGGCTAGCATCTGAAAAGGAAGTAGAACGACAGAAAGGAAGGGAAAGAAGCAACAGGAAAAGTTAGCCTCGGAGTTGGACTCGGGAAGCAGGCAGGCTCAGCAGTGAGAGTGGGTGAGTGCGTGGAAGTGCGATGTCCAGAGCCCTGCACACAAGTCTCAGTGAGAGAGTTATGTCTCCCATCTTCTGAAGGTATCTAACGAGTCCATACTTGGGAGACACTGAAGGACTCGGCAAAGATGTTTCAGACAAGAAGAGAAGAGAAATAAGTCAGAGCCCGAAAGGTCACTGAGATAGCACAGCGCTGAAGCTCACAACACTGTGAGCAGGAGGACAGGTGTGTAAAGGGAGGAGGGGTTTATTTAGTGTGTGAGAAATAATGCAGGAATCCCCATTTAAAACATATGATTATTGCACAGTAACAGAAAAATTAACGTTTTGCTTTTATTTGAAGCAGAGGAGAACTAGAGAATCTGAAGTTGGCATCTGTTCTTTTCTCAAACATTCAGTAGTTGCTGTGCTCAGACACAGGCCAGGTCTCAGGAAGAACTCAGAGGGACTCACTCCCAGAGCTGAAAGTCAGAAGTGACATGGGTTCGGTCTGTGCTGCTCCTTCAATCCTAAGTCACTAAGTCACAATCTCCACAACTGGAGAGCAAGAGTGGAGGGAGGGGGAGAAAGGAAAGAGGGAGAGAAAGTGAGCATGGGGGAAGGAGGAGGAGGGGAGCCAGGTGTGACGATTCAGCCCACCCAGCTGCCAGGGCTGGTGACTCATTTGAGTCACAGGGGGTGGGGGTTGGAAGAGGAGCATGCAGCAGACAACAGAAAGAAAGGTGAGAATTAATCTGTTAAAACTTAGCATCTCAACTTTGAGCTGACATTGCAGTGAGCCTCTCTCCAGCAGCTTTGTCTGGCCATGTCAGGGAATGACCATGATTTATTATGCCACCTCGGCAATTCCAATGCTTTTGATCTCCCACCGGAAGCACGACAAGTAAGGTTAACTGCTGTGTAAAGAGACTGTATGAATAATGCTTTGCTCACAGAACTGCCAGTGAGCTGCAGTGCCAGCCCAGCTGCCTGAGGCAGGACAGAACCAACAGCAGATCCCTTCCCTAACAGCAACCTGCCCAAAAGACCCCAGGGACCACTCCAGGCTTCTGTGGAACTGCCCAGAGACACCTGACACAGGTGGCTCCTTCTCGAACACGCAAACCCACATCTAGGCCCACCTTTGTGGGTCGTGGTGTGGGTCATAGCTGAGGTAGAGTGTTCACACCCTACCAGGCTCTCTCTACCTGCTTCATGTTCAATACTCAGCTGGCATACTTCTGGGCTTCCCCTATGTCATCGTATCTACCAACTGGAAGGGCGGTGAGACTGGCTTTAAAGGTCAGATAAGATCGAAATGCAGAACCCAGCAGGGAACTGAGTGAGTCTGACCACCTGGACAGCACTGGTAGCTCTTCTGGTCTTCTGTTTCTCCATTCTATGTGTTCAGAGGCTTGCTGTTGTTGTGTTGCTTGCTTTGCTCTCTGGTCTGAGACAGGCGCCTGTATCCCAGGCTGACCTCAAACTGGCTCTAGTCAAGGATGGTGGTCGTGAACTCCAGCTCCTCCTGCTTCTGCTTCCCAAGTGTCGGGATCCCAAGATTGCCCCACGTACTCAGCTTATGTCTCTCTAGCCTTGTGCACTTAGTGTAAGTCACCCTCAATGATCTTTTTCCTTTAGCCAGCTGATACACATTTCTAAAGGTTTAGCTGCTGTGTCAGAGTCAGATAAACTGGGCCATCACCACGGAGCACAATCCAGGTTGTCTTGATAAAAGAAAACTAGAATATCTGTAAATATCTGTTATCGATGCTCACCACTTTTCCTTCTGTGACTTTTCTCCCAAATTAAGGGAGAGGGGAAAGGAAAACTTAACACTGACTAGATCCTGTTCCTTCTGAACGTTATACATAGGAAACTCCACAGCCGCGAGATGGCTCAGTGGGTACAGCACTCACCGCGCAGGCAAGAGGCCTCAGATTCCATCTCCAGAACCCATGTAAAGATGAGGACAGGCAGTAGCGTGGTTGCCACCCCAGCACTCTTAAAGAGATGACAGGCAGAGTCAGGACAGTCCTTGGATGCCAGCAGGCCAGCCTAGTATATGGAGCAGTGAACACTGGAGGGGACCTGTCTCAAACAGAGTAGAAAGCAGGGATCAACACCCAGGTTTGTCCTCAGACCCTGACACATACACACACACACATGCATACACACTCATGCACACACACATACACACACACAATGTACACACACATGCACACACACACAATGCACACACACATGCGCACACACACACACACAATGCACACACACATGCACAGACACACACACATGCTTTGTGACACAACCATGTATGTAAATCCCACATGCACACATTAGATATAAAAGAGAAGTGTGCAATGCACCACAATGTCTTCCCACATCACCCTCACAATATGCATCATGAGTCTGGAGAAAGTTCTCTTTCCCGGGTATTCCAACATAAGAGGTAGACTAGGTGAGAGGCTTTGGTGGCTCAGCTTCACCAGGACGGCACAAATGCGGTCTTCTTTAATTATCATTCCTTCACAGGTTCCGTAGCCACAGACTCAAACCCCCACAGATCAGAAACAGAAAGAAAAGGAAAGAAGGTGTCTTAGTCAGGGTTTCTATTCCTGCACAAACATCATGACCAAGAAGCAAGTTGGGGAGGAAAGGGTTTATTCAGCTTACATTTCCACATTGCTGTTCATCACCAAAGGAAGTCAGGACTGGAACTCAAGCAGGTCAGAAAGCAGGAGCTGATGCAGAGGCCATGGAGGGATGTTCTTTACTGGCTTGCTTCCCCTTGCTTGCTCAGCCTGCTCTCTTATAGAACCAAGACTACCAGCCCAGAGATGGTCCCACCCACAAGGGGCCTTTCCCCCTTGATCACTAATTGAGAAAATGCCTTACAGTTGGATCTCATGGAGGCATTTCCTCAACTGAAGCTCCTTTCTCTGTGATAACTCCAGCTGTGTCAAGTTGACACACAAACCCAGCCAGTACAGAAGGGAAAGAGGAGCTGGGTTAGCATGTGCACACTTTGTCCCTGTTGTCACTCTCTAAATAATGTCATGTGACAACTAGGTGCATGGCATCAGCACTGTATGGAATATGGCAAGCAATCTACAGACAATTCTACAAGAGGATATCCACAGGTTATATGTTGCTATCACATATTGATATCACAATGTTGATATTACTGTAAGGGACCCAAGCCATCTGAGGGCTTTGGTCTGTGGAAGAAGTCCTGGATTCCAACTTCTGACAGACTAAAGAATAATTCACTCTACTCTTATTAGTTTATGAAGGGAAGTAGAGAGTGGAGAAAGGGCCTGGGAGCAGCGTAAGAGCAGCCTGCAAAGCCTCCAGACTCCTAAAACAAAGCAGCAATGCTCTCCCTGCTGTCCAAATCTCTTCTACATCTGTCCGGAATCTTCTCAGAGACTTTTATTACAGTTGTCTGGACAATGACCTTGAGAACTTGTCTCGGAGTTTCTACCCTGGCAAAGAGCCAGACTCCCTCTGATTCCTGGCACACACACAGTGCTGCGTGAGGTCTCTGCTTCACAGGTCAAGAATGAGCTGATGGGGGGTTGTTTCTTATTGTTTTGGGGTTGACAGAGATTGGGTCACAGAGGATGAGGCGGAGGCCCACCTGCCTTCCCGCCTTCCTCTCTTCACACCCCATTGTCTCCATCCCATCTTTTCCACTACTGCACTCTCCCTGAAAGTCAATTCAAATCTCACTTGGAGCTCTTTCACACCAAGAACGAAAAGAAAGATGTCATTTTGATCTAATGGAGTACTGTGGTATGACTGAATTTTCTAGCAAATTCGTCAAAAGAAATTTTTTAAATTAAAAAAAAGTCAAAATACCACTTACAGAGATGCAGAGGATGGGCACTATATCCCTAAGTGACTCTTTTATTTTCCTGTGTTGAAACTTGTTAGTCTATCCTCTAGGATCTTAATAAACCTCAAAGAAACACACAACACTTTATAAATACAACTTAAGGGCCAGCTCTGTGCTCTTAATACTTTGGTGACTGTCAAAACATCTCTTGCTTGTATTTGTGAGTTCTTTGCCAAGCTTTTCTGTTCGGTTTCTTCTTCAGTGGATGCTTATTTTCCCAACATCCTAACCTCCAAAGTATATGTATGTCATTGTGAAGCTCGTCATCTAAAAAGAAGTAATTTCAATTAACTTTGTCATTGGTAAGGAAAATGCCACAAAACATTTTCCTGCCCATCTTAGATAACAGTCAGAATCATGGCAATTCCATATCACAAGATTAATGTAATGAGCTTTCAAGTAATGTAAAATAGAGACTCCATGAGTGATGGCGTGCTTCCCACAGACTGGTGAGAGGAGGCTAAAGTGCAGAGCCTGTCTGGTTAAATCCAAGATGTGACAAGGTCGCTCAGCATAATATGCAAAGGAAATATCTACTTTTCATTAAGCCCCATGGTAAAGGTTTTATCTAATCCAGGACAAGTCCTCAATAACCATGTGAACATGTCACCAAATAAAATATTAAGATCAGAATGTCCTGTTTCCTGGACAATGCAAACAGACAGACCCCAAGTATTACCCACTTCTAATTATTTTCACAATAAGAATTACGACGCTGGCTAGGAGCAGTAGCTCAGCTAGTCAAATACTTGCCATAGAAGCAGGAGGGGAGATTTGAACTCTCTCCCTAGAGTCCATATAAAAAAGTAGACCCATCTCTGAGGCAGTTGAGACAGTTGAGGCTTGAGAAGAGTAAGGATTCGGTGAGCCCAGAATGGCTGGTGCCATTCGGTCAGGAATGGAGATTGGTTTTGTCAGCATGGAGTCAAAGTAGCCAAAAAGTAATCAAGGAGGAAGTTGTGTGATTGGACCCTCCCACACAGCTGTTTCTGTCAGATCCACTAGCTTAGGTTTTCAAGTCACATGGGTAAATGCACTTCCTTGCACTTCCTTGCCATATATGCTCATTAGTTGGGTCTGGCCACTCTGCAACACTGAGTAACCAACCTAACCCTCCCCATTGCTACCCAGTGCTTCATGAAGTGGCTGGCTTCTCTGTTATTCCAGTGTAGCTGTATGCTACAAACATGTGGGTGCTTATTTTCAGATACAGAGAGAGAGAGAGGCTTAAGTCAAAGTCCACTAAACCCCGTCCTTCATTCTTTTGTGGTGACTTCACTGTGGTTTCTGTCTCTGTTCTGTACCTACTGGATTCTTCCATACATCTTTAGTGAGAACACAGAATTGTGTACTCTTTTTCATAGCAACTTCATAAAGTTAAAAAGGTTCTGTATAGTACGAGAAACTATCAATTAAGTGAAGAGGCAGCCTACAAATGAGAGAATATTTTTACATCTGACAGGGGATTAATATAAGAAAATATACAAAGAAATCAAAATTGGATATCTTAGTTTAAAAGTTGGGCCCTGGAACAGAATGGAGAATTCTCAAAATATGAAATATTAATAGCTAGTAAACACCTTTAAAAGTATTTAGCATCCTTATCCATCGGGAAATATACAAATCAAAACTACTTTGAGATTCTATCTCATCCAGTTAGAATGGCAGTAAACCAAAAACTTCAAAGGGCAACAGATACTGGTGTGGATGTGGGGGGGGGGGAGGCTTTATTCCGTGTTGGTGGAGGTGTAGTCTGGTGCAATCACTGTGGAAATGAGTTTGAACATTCCTCAGAAGGCTAGAAATAAAGCTGCCATACGGCCCACATGGGCTACTCTTTAGCGTCCACCCCAAAGATTCTGTGTCCTACAGAAGTGTTTGCTCACTCACTTGACAGCCACTCTTTTCACATTACCCAGAAGACAGAGACAGTCTCGCAGCCCATCAGCTGCTCAATGGAGAATGAGAATTTGGGAATGTGACCACGGAATTTTATTCTACAGTAAACAAAAGAAAAATTTTCAGGCTTGCAGGTAAATGAATGAAACTGGAATGACTATCCTGAGAGGGACTATACAGACCTAGAGACACAACTGCCACTTCTCCTTCATCTGTGTGTCCTAGCTTTGAATCTTAGTTTTATGTATTTAATCTGAAGCCCTTGTAAAAGCCAGGAAATTAGAATGGAGCCGTCAAGGAGATGTCTTAAGAAAGCAGGGCTAGTAAAATATAAATTATGTGAAAATAGGTATGGAAGATGCTGGTGTGGAAGGGTTCAGGCAATAACGGGGTGGGGGCAATGGAGACAAGATGGGGTGTTCAAGGAAAAGGATCCAAGAAAACCATATGCAAACCTTCATGGGCCAATTAAAGTGCAGATTGAAAATAGTTAAAAGGGAGATATCCTACATGACTGGATAATGATACTTCTATAAGTCTTTGTTAACCAAACAAAGTCTCAGTGAAAGTATAGAACACCTCCTTATGAGTCACAGAAGCCCAAGAGGTCGCTCAAATAATGCAGACCCTTGCTATTCCTCTTAGTCAGCCATAGCTAGATAACGAGACTCTCTTGCTGAAGATACCACATAAATTGCAAGATTTAAAGGAAGCAATCTAAACCTGATCTAAAATCTTCCTCCATACTAGCTAGCTTTCACAGTGACAAAAAGTGCTATTCAGGCTTCTGAGGGAAGAAAAAACAGCAATGATCTTACCTAGCTATGAACCCTACAAACTACAACAGGAACCTGCAAGACAAGATGTGTGCGATGGTCCAACAGTGTTATAGCTGCTACAAGGATAGCCAACCAATCTCAGTTAAAATCTGAGGTCTACTCCACAGGAAGTAATTCATGTCTGGTAAACCCAGTCAAAAACTCCTGACTGGGAGGTCACAGGCCTTAGAGGAGCGCTCACCACTGTTGCTTAGCTAAGTTGGCATGGCACAAAACTTCAGTCTATCTATTTTTATACCCATAAACCAATCATACCCCCATCATTTAGTAAATAAGTATCTATTTGCATTGAATTTTAGTGATTACAAAGACTCATAGCTATACATGATGCTGAGAATAAATGATGTCTGATGATCAGTGAAATAACTCAGTGAATGAAGGAACCCATTACCAATGCTAAGAACTTGACCTTGATCCCCCAGAAAGTTTATATATATGCTATGGCTCGCGCACACACACACACACATTCTCTCTCTCTCTCTCTCTCTCTCTCTCTCTCTCTCTCTCTCTCTCTCTCTCTCTCTCTCTCTTACATAAATGCATACATACATACATACATACATACATACATACATACATACACATTAAAATTTGTAGTTTTTTTGAAATGACAGTTGAGTGCCCAGTCCTGAGCAGGACACTTACACCATCCTCTGCAGTGCTCAGGGAGCACTGCAGAACAGAGAGTTGAAAGAATGTAAAAGCCAGAACACAGGAGAAGGTCTGTGCAATGGTGTCTTTAGGACTTGATATAGACCTGCAGAGACATGGCTTCATTGTAGCTGCAATTGCCTGAGCTATGACTGAATGGGACTGAGCCTGTCAACAGTCACTCTTGGATCAAGGAGAGACTCATAAGGTCCTGGGGCTATCTGTTGGATATTCATGCATTCTGTAAGAGAGGCAGTCAATTCCTTTAGTTGTATACCCGAAGTTGTATACCTATTAATCCCCAGTAGATAGTTTCAAATTCATGGCCACACAGTACAAGTTAAAATCTGTGGAGCACAAAGCATTGAGGGACCTGTAGTGAGGGGTTGGGGTGACAAGAGTAGAAGAAGATAGGAGAGCATAGGAGGGCGAGGAAATGCAGTGTGTGGTATACATACACCAAATGCCAAAAACCAACAAATATGAAAGATTTATGGCACATGCCAAGCTCCTCGGTGCCCAGGGGAGAGGCAGGAGGACCAGACACTGAAGGCCAGCCTTGACCACATAGTTTGCAGTCAGCCTGAGTTTCATGAAACCCTGTCTCAAACAGCCAAAAGGAAATCCACACAATATCCCTATAAATGTTGAAAGGTTACCTGAAGATCTTAGTATCTTCTTTTACATATCACCTAACAAAACAGAAAGAGACAGTCATAGCCTGAAATGGCAAAGCTTGTCCTCATCACACTTTCCCAGGAAAAACAGTATCTAGTGTGAGTGATGAGAGAGATAAGCGATGACATTGATTATAGCAACTAGTATTTCACCTTGTTTATTCAGAAGAGCCAATATAAAAACAAGAAAACCTACATTAAGACCCTATCTCAAAATGGAAAAAGAAAATGATAGACAGATGGATAATAGATAGATAGATAGATAGATAGATAGATAGATAGATAGATAGATAATAGACAGACAGACAGACAGATGAAAAAGAGGCATGCAATGAGAAAAAGAGGATGATCTTACCTTTTTCAGAAGTATGTATGTATGTGTAGTGTCTGTTCATGTGGGTATGCGTGTTCAATTGTGTGTAGGCACATGTGTATGAGCACATAGGGAAGCCCAAGGTTAACACCTTGAAATAGGATCTCTCAGCTAAATCCAGAGTTCTCAGGTATAGCTAGTCTATCTGAGCAGCCTGCACCAGGGATTCCCTGTCTTAGCCCTTGGAGTGATAAGCTAACATGCAGGTTTCCACATACATCAGGTATTTGGGTTCTAGGGAATCAACTTGGGTCCTTATGTTAGCTGCTTGCCTAGCAAGTACTTTAACCACTGAGCCATTTCCCTAGACCCTGGAAGTCACTATTACTTGATGTAACTTAACTGCTAATCAAGAGAAGCTAATATTCAACTATTTCAATAATTCAAAATTGTTGTTAAAACTAAAAACAAGTTCCAGTATAACTAGAATCAAATTACACCATGAAATTAATAACCATCAAGTATTTGCTGTACAAACCACTACATGGTATGGTATTCTCACATAAAGAAAGAAAAGATCTTGTTTGTAGCAGGAAAAATGTTTTTAAATTTTACATGAATAAACTTAGCAAGAAATGTGCAAGTCTATACAAAGCAAACCTTAAAATATTACTAATACACCCAAAAGACAACAAATAGACAAAAGACAACTATTTCCTGAAATAGGAAAGATTAATTTGTCACGATGTTTTCTCCAAAAATGTATCAACAAATGATTAATGGAAATACTTGTGTAGGTAAGAAAACAAAAGACAGAATGTAATTACGATGTTCCTATGGGGAAGAGGGGCGAGATTGCCCTTTCATGTCTGAGACGAATAGCGATGAAGCATATAAGATCCTAAAATATGATGTAGAACCGGGATAAACTACAGGCAGCCCATGGATGGAACCAGGAGCCAGCCAGGAGGCTCTGAGGGGAAAGTGCCTGCCTCTGAGCCTGGTGATCCAAACAGCAAAAGGAGGGAACTTGTGGATGTCATGTCATGGCACATGCCTCCCTACACTGCACAAAATGGATTAAAAAGTGAACAAAGGTAATTTTAAACTTTTAAATAAAAATAAAATAAGACAAAATGTAAAGTGTGGTATATAAACACAAAAATGTCACAGTGAAATTCATTTCTTTGTATGCTAACCAAGAAAAAAAGTAAAATTAAAGTTTGTTTCTTGGGCAGCAGAAAATTCTGTGAAATGGTTTTTAAGTGCAACATGGTCCACAGATATATGTGTGCCTACAGATTCACAGCAGCAGCATTTAAAATAGCCAGGATGTGGAAACAAACTCAGGAGTCTATACAATGATGGATAAGGTCTTAAAGTGTGGTCCATACCCTCAGCTGATAGGGCATTGCTCGGCTTTAGGGAAGGAATCCTGCCGCTTAAAGCAGCTTGGAGGAACCTGGAGGCTGCTTCACTAAAAGAAAGAATTCAGTGACAAAAAGACAAAGCACAGGAGACTGGGTGGGCAAAGTGTCCACTACGCAAGCATGATGACCTGTGTTCAGATCTCAAGCACCCAGGTCAGAAGCAGGGCAACACAGTACACGCCTGTAACCCCAACACTAGGAGGCAGAGACAGGTAGATCCCAAAAAGGTGCCAAAATGAAGACTCTATTCTCAAGACTCGATCTCAAAAACCTAGGATGGAAAATAATAAGTGAGTCATGTACTGTAGGCCTCTAATCTCTGTACACAAGCCTTCCTATCTACATACACATAAACACACTCATGCACACACACACACACACAAACACACACAGGTCAAGGACTGAGCATAGTGTGTGATTTCACTTATGTGAAATTTTACCAAGAATGGCCACATAGAAACACAAAGTCAAGAGTGATCAGAGCCCAGGAGCGTGGAGAGTGAGGATTTGTCTGAGTAGGCAGAGTCCCAGTTTTACAGAATGAGCATTAAATTCATGATGGTGAATAGACTTACTACCACTAAATCCTACACTTAAAATGGTTTAAATGCTCCTTGATATTTTCAGACAGCCTTGTGTGTCTCCTCTTCCCACTGTGCAGCAGGGAGCAGCACTGAACCTCTGATCCTCCTGTTTTTCTCTCCTCTGTGCTGGAATAACAGGTGTGTCAGAACCCAGGAATTCTTGTAGGTTAGAGAAGCACGCTATAAACTGAGATATATCTCAAGCCCTAAAATGGTAAACAATGTATTATATGCATTTTTATAAAACTAAAAAAATATTTGATTTTTTACCCAGAATGAGAAACAACAAGCACAGAGATCTGTGTGTCCTGCCGAGGGGCTGGTGCTACCCCTGGGCATCACAGAGACACCACATGCACTGGAGTCCTTCATTCCCTGCATTGGTGCCTATGTGAGGACGCAGCTCAGCTCCCTTCTGACTCTGTGTCTTCTAGCATATTCTACATGTGCATCACATTCTACCTGAGGCAAAGCATCACCTCATGCATTATTATGTCATCTATAACACAGGTGAGTAGTGACACAGGTCTTCTATGCCCTCATTGGTTCCAACTTTATTTCAAAGTACATGTTAACATGCATATACATATATAATACACATGTACATATACATGTATGCATATATGCATGTGTAATATATACATCACATATACATATGTGTATATGTACATATTTACATAGTATATATATTGTTGCTAATACTTTGATCTGGTCAATACTACCAAGCCCAGGAGCATTCCTGAACACAATTTCTTCCTGAATATGGAGTTTCTTGCCCAGACCAGCTAGGGCTTAAGATTTTGCCTAAGGACTGAGTTTCAGCCTTGGGGTTTCCAGTAGTCTCAAACATTTAGGCAAAGATGAAGGAGAAGAAAGTTTCAGGCAGAGGGCCTTATGTGTATCCCAACTTGCTTTGGGTAGGCAGCTAGGTGTGCAGTCTCCCACCATCCCAGGTACTCTGCTCCATCCATTCCACCTTACCTCCTGGTGATTAAACTTTGTTACCTGGGAAATGGCCTAAAGTTCTAGCATCACGGAACCATCATATGAACCAGGCACCTTGTAGTTAGGGTGGGTACAGTGGTGTACATAATTTAACCCCAGCACTCAAGAACAGAGACAGGTGGATCTCTGTGAATTTGAAGCCAGCCTGATCTACATAGTGAGTTCTAGGTCAGCTGGGGCTACACAGTGAGACCCTGAGTCAATAAATAAACAAACAAACAAACAAATGCACATATACACACATAGGAATCAAGAGAGAGACAGAGACAGAGAAAATGGATGGATGGATGGATAGATAGATAGATAGATAGATAGATAGATAGATAGATAGATAGGTGAATGCATGGGTGGGTGGATGGATGGATGGATGGATGGATGGATGGATGGATGGATGGAAAGAATATGACAGAGGCAGAGATCAGAGATCAGAGCCATGTGTCTATAAGCCAAGTGATAGCCTGCATTTTCAAAAACCTCCAGCAGAGAAGAGAGGACCTGGACAAATGCCCCTGCAGATCGTTAATAGACTGTGCCCCCACCAGCATCATTATTTGAGATTCCCAGCCTCTGGGAAGGAATACATTTCTACTCTTTCAAGATTCCTATGCCTGGTTCTTTGTTCTAGCCCTGGAAACCAACAGGCTAGCCTTTGCCTAACACTTTCAGGTTGCGTGTTTTCCTTCTCTAACTTCTCTCCATGCCCCTGTCTGTGTGCGAATGCCCTCACCTCACAGAATATCTAAGTAACTGTTGACTTCCAGAGTTTGCGTCAGAAGCTGTCCTGTTCCCTAGATTTGGTAAATTATTGCTTTTGTTTTCATCTGGTGAATGTTAATCTTTTCCCTACCTTGGTGGTCACGTGGTGAAATGAAAGAAGATGCTGAAGTTCTCTATTAATGTCTTTCGGGCTGAGAACCAATTCCTTGTCACTGGAATCAGAAGGCAGTCTTGTACTGCAGGGTCATTGTGAGTCCTCGGTTGGGTCAATAATCTTGACCTCCTAACAATCTTTCCATGGGACCACTGTCGTTTCACTACCTGATTATTCAATTCCATATTCCTAAATCTCATTTCTTTCCAGCTCCTCTGAGTTAAACATTCTATTTTATTTCCGCTAAATCACCCTTGTAATAGGCTGGATCTTATTCTGTTCGAGATTTTGATGACTTCCCCGTTGAAGGCACATAAAACAGTGTCTAGCATATATACATTTTTACAGTTTAATTCTGAGTTCCCAAAAGATAAATTGAGAACCAAATGGGAAAAGAGACATGAATAAATAATACCAGCTGAACAGACTAAAATATGGAGGAAAAGTTAAGCCCCTCTCAGTAAATGTCAAGTATGAAATTGTTTTATATAATTTTATTCATTGGCCCTGTGCTGCTCCCACAAGAGTTCATTTGATTTTCAGAGATTGATACCATTAAGCTCTGCATTCCGAATATGTGATCAAAGCTTTCCCTGCACCGCATTGTGTTTCCTGCACTGTGAGTCAGAACTCACGGTGCAGCAGTGGTGCATTCTCTGGAACAGAGGAATCCGTGTTCCCGTAATGCTCCCTCCAACCCTGGCCCTGTGGACTTGCACCTGTGGGCCGTGACTGAGCAGAGAGGGCAGAAGAGGGTGTTCTCTGCTGCCATACTGGTCAGAGCAAGGGTGCTTAGAGGACCTGCTCAGGGCAAGGAGCCCAGGTTATGTGAGAAGTACCCACAGGCTCACATGTTTAACACTTGGTCCACCACTGGCTATGTTGTTTGGGGAAGTTGTAGAACCTTTGAGAGGTAGTACCCAGCTGGAGGCAGTGGACTGCTAAGGAGCAGAACCAGGGGTTTGTCATAGAATTGTTTCCTATCCAGTCTCTTTTCTTATCTGCTAAGATTGGAGCGAGCAACATCATGTTCTTGCTGCCAGAGCCACAGCTGACCCTGTCTCCCTGCTCCCAACCCATGATGGACTCCAAAACTAAGAGCCAGAATAAAGAACGCCTCCCTTAAGTTGCTTTCTGCCAGATATTTGGTCATGACTCCAAGCTAAGGAACCAATACAGGTGTTATTAGGAGGGCCGAGGGAACTCATTGCCAACATCTGTTGCCCCACTATGGAGAGGAAACAGCAGCCAAATCCACACCAAGGCCGATGCCACAGACATTGCTCCAAACTGGTTCTCTTTCCTTCCTCTACACAGCTGCAGCCCCCATGATGAACTCAGACCTTCAGACCATGGCAAATCTCGATTCAAGTGTACAGTTTTAAAAACTAGATTTGTATCTTATGCATAATTGTATTGCTTTGGATAATTTGAATACTTTGAAGACACTCAATTATTTTTAATTATTACAAATGGTGTGCCATACTTTAAATGTAGGTACATTATTTATAAAACTCGATCTTAAGAACATAACCTCAAGTGGTAAAAATTTGGAACAAAAATATCCATCACTAGGAAAAAACTGAATATGAGTTGGTTTTAGATGATGTTCAGTTATCATTATAAATGTTTTAGTAGAAATATGACAGGTATATGTATACGTGAAAACTTAGTAACATGATGGCATTTTTGTTCCAGATGATACATGTATTAGTTAGGGTTTTACTGCTGTGAACAGACACCATGACCACAGCAAGTCTTATAAAAAAAACCCAACATTTAATTGGGCTGGTTTACAGGTTCAGAGGTTCAGTCCATTACCATCAAGGTGGGAGCATGGCAGCATCCAGTCAGGCATGGTGCAAGAGAGTTCTATGTCTTCATCCAAAGGCTGCTAGTGGAAGACTGAATTCCATAATATTAGGGTGAGGATCTTAAGCCCACACCCACAGTAACACACCTACTCCAACCAGGTCACACCTATTCCAACAAGGCCACACCTCCAAATGGTGCCACTCCCTGGCCCGAGAATATACAAACCATCACAATACATCACAAATTATAGTTTAAAAAAAAAAAGGAGGAGGAGGAGGGAAGAGAGAGGAGGCAGAGAAGAGGAGGGAAGAGGAAGAAGAACTGGGGGGAAGGGAGAGAAGTAGGAGAGGAAGGGAGAAGAGGAGGAGGGAGATGAGGAAGAAAATGAAGGAGAGGAGAGGAGGGGAAGGGAGAGAAGGAGGAGAATAGGGAAGAATAGAAAGAAGGGAAGAAGCCGGCGGTGGTGGCGCACGCCTTTAATCCCAGCACTTGGGAGGCAGAGGCAGGCAGATTTCTAATTTCAAGGCCAGCCTGGTCTACAAAGTGAGTTCCTGGACAGCCAGGGCTATACGGAGAAACCCTGTCTCAAAAGAAGAAAGAAAGAAAGAAAGAAAGAAAGAAAGAAAGAAAGAAAGAAAGAAAGAAAGAAAGAAAGAAAGAAAGAAAGAAAGGGAAGAAGGGAAGGGAAGAAGGGAAGATGGAGGAGGGAAGGGAGGAAGAAGTGGAGGAAAAAGAAGGGGAAAAGAAGCTGGGAGAGGGAAGGGAGAAGAGGGAGGAGGAGAAGGCAATGGAGGGGATGCTCCTAGCAATTCCACCAGGTACATCCCAGGAGAGGATACCAACTATACATATGCTCTGGCTGATCAGTGCGCCTGCGTACCCTCACTAAACACTGTGACTGTTGGTTGCTGTGTGGGCATGCTGACTCCCTCATTGCCAATGCATGAGGATTTTACTGTTGGGGAACCCCCTCTCAGCACCCAGGCCGGAAGAGAGACCCAAAACAAAGGAAGAAGATACTTTTTATATCTTTGTAAGGGCCCGATACAGGCACCAAGATAGTTTGGCTTATTTTAATTGGTGTAGCCAATAACCGTTTTAGACATTGGTTGTGCTGGCTAGGTATCTCCTGAGCCCTTCCCTCTGCTTCCCTCAGCATGGCAAGCTCCTGCTTAGGTTTGGGTAAGCTCTAACACCACTCTCCTCAAGAAGACATGGGCAAGCATATCCCCTCTGCTACTGCTTCGTTAGTGTTTCACCAGCATTCCTACGCTGAAGCTGATCCCTAAGACAGTAGGAATAGTCAGCAGGGAACCTATCTGTCCCTGTGAAGGCAGAGTGAGTGTCCCTTCTCCACTTGATGACTCCATTTTAGAAGCAGAGAGCAAGCTTCCTCCAAACACACTGACTCTGCCAGTCCTTAACCTTACACTTCCCAGCCTCCAGAAGGACTGTGAGCAATGTTCTAACACTGTTTTGTTATGGCAGCAGGGAGTCACTAAGACAGTTCTTGACATCCCACCTTCAAGCCCTTCCAAACCCACACAGTGATGCACACCTCTTACAGCATCTCCTCTTCCATGGAGACATGGAATGCACAGCCATTTGTGTTGCCAGCATAGCACCCTTCCAGGATGTAAACTCTTTGCAGCAAGTCTGTTTTGTATGTGGTTCAGTGTCAACTCTTTGTTAACACTTGCCATTTGACCTATACTCTACTCAGCATCCACATACATGTTAGTGCCCACAATTCTCTGACTACCATTAAAATAAATTAAGTTGGGTATGTGGTACTCACTCATGGTCCCAGCACTGGAGCAGATGAGACAAGAGCATCAAAAACTTGAATGTAAAGATGTGTGGACAAAAGGGAACACTGTGGGACCACACAGTATAAACAAGTATACACAGATATGCTGGGATACACTGCAGCTTCCACAACGAGAATGGGTTTTCTAGTTGATGATGCTGCTACTCTTCTTTTATTATTAACATTTTCTTTTGAGGAGGAGGTTGCAAGGGCAGAGGGCAGATACGAAAGAACTAGGAGCTGAGTGGGATTGAGGTCCATGATATGAAATTCACAAAGAATAAAAAGTTTTTTTTTTTTAAATCCAGGCAGTATTGGTGGCACACTCCACCATGAGATACGCTGAAGAGGCAGAGGCAGGAGGATCACAAGTTTGAGGTCAGCATGGGCTATCCATTTTCCTTTGAAGCTTAAGAGACAGTTCAGCAGTTAGGAGCCCTTGCTGCTCTTGCAGAGGACTCAAATTCAGTGACTAACACTTGCGTGGCCCTCGCAACCATCTGGTATTCCAATTCCAGAGCCTACGGTGCCCTCTTCTGGCCTCTGAGGGACTGCATGCTTGTGGTGCACATATATGTAGGCAAAACATTCATACACATAAAATAAAAATAAGTCAGATGGTATATTACTCAATCATTATTTTATTATTATCATCGTTCAATCCTTACTAGATAGGATCAAAAAAGGTTTTCTCTAAAAAACGCAAGCCGGACTGGGCATGCATTTAGAAAGTGGAAGCAGAAGCATGGCCTGAGTTCCAGACCAAACGAGCTCTATATGAATAACAAGCCAACGAGGGCTGTGTAGCAAGACCCCATCTCAAAACAATGAAGAGGACAAAAAGCTAACAGGAAAAATAAGCTGCATTCTCCAGGATCGCTCCATGGAAGGTTCACTGAAATGTAGAGAGGGAGGGCTTTTCTCTGATATTAATTCTGCTCAGATCCCCCCTACACTCCTTGGAGCTGGGTCACTGCTAACTTAAGGAAGCTTGTGAAGCCCGATGTCTATAATTCTTAATTACAATTGCTTTGCTGGCTTTATGTGCGTCTCTGCTCACTTAAGCTCAATGCTGACTGACAAAGTGTGCTGTCTGCCTGCTCG
Organism: Mus caroli; assembly: GCF_978045245.1. Lineage (NCBI taxonomy): Eukaryota > Metazoa > Chordata > Mammalia > Rodentia > Muridae > Mus > Mus caroli. The sequence goes on along the minus strand of NW_028227274.1, from coordinate 10,234,275 downwards.
TCAGTAATTTAGCAGGCGACCTGCAGCTCGCACCAGACTGATAAGCAGCTGGTTAGGCCTGTTCTGGGGAATATATTCTTGTTTTCTTGGGGTGGGCTCTTTTGTTCTGCCACACAGATGAATAGATGGTATTATCGTCTCCAGTGACATTGTAGACATTCTGAAGGGCCACACCTGTAACTGCACAGGTACATTAAAAAAAAAAACTTCATCATCATCACTCACTGTCCCAGACTCAGCATCTGACAGAAGGGCAAGATGGGTTGGCTCACAAGATGAAGTTCACTGCAGTCTCTCAGACTCTCCATGATTCGGGTGAACTCAAAATGTGGCTTTCCTAAACCTTCCAGCCAAAACCTGCTTGAGTTGTCACATCTGGGGACTTCTCTCCAGAGCACTGTACACTAGTAAATGTGACCTGTAAGTGTAATAGCCTTGCCCACAGCTCTGGGGACTTGGGCGATTCTGAGTCACTGTTCTTGGTCTCGAATTCTTCCAGCCACGTCCGGTGGCCCTCCCCCTCCCAAACCCGGAGGGTTTCCAAGGTAATTATCCGAATCTCTTCTGCTGGGTTTAGCTCCTGACTCCTTCCTCCACCAACTTGCATTTCATTATTATTCCAGCTCAAGATTTTATGTTCCGTCCAGCCTGAATACAGAGGCAAGGAAAATATACCTAGGGTATACGCAACTACTTTACTGAAATTTAATTCCCACACCAGGCAATTCACCCTCTTACAGCACACAATTCAATGAGTTTGGGCACATTATTAAAGTTGTGATAAAATGCATAAAATATAAAAATTTCCATTCTGACCGGCTTTGTCTGTGTGAGGCAGCCTTGCTATGTATCCCAACTTACATCCTCCTCCTACCTCAGCCTCCTGAGCAGGGTTAGTCATGTGAACCATCCCATCTTAACCATTTTAAGTGTCAAATTAGTGACATTCCTTATAATCACAACACTATATAGAATTATCAAACCATCATTTGCAAATAGGAATTCCATAGGCACTAAGCATAAAAACATCAATCCCCTGCCTCAGCCCCAAACACACCAATTCCCCTGCCTCAGTCCCAGAGAAGCTTCTTTTTTTATTTTTTATTTTTTATTTTTTACTACTCAGCATTGACATATTTAAGTCATCAAAAATAATTTATAATAGTTAAACGCCTCTTAAATATACATGATGTCTTCTGAAGCTAAAAGTAACATGCATTAACCATTTTTTTAAATCTAATTGGAACATTAAACATGATAGAACTAGAAAAAAAAACTCTTATGAAGTCCTTTATGAAAGGAAATTGTGGCAGGTTCCTGATTAGACAGAAACCGTTCCATCTCCAAAGGAGAATACTCAGCATAACTGTGGCTTTATAGAATGAATTGGGTAGTGTTCCTTCCATTTCTATTTTGTGGAATAGTTTGAAAAGTAATGGTCTTCTTTGAAGATCTGATAGAATTCTGCACTAAACCCATCTGGTCCTGGGCTTTTTGAGGGTAGGAGATTTTAATGACTGCTTTTATTTCTTTAGGGGTTATGGGACTGTTTAGATGGTTTATCTGACCCTGATTTAACTTTGGTATTTGCTATCTGTCTAGAAAATTGTTCATTTCATCCAGACTTTCCAGTTTTGTTGAATATAGGCTTTTGTAGTAGGATCTGATGATTTTTCTAATTTCCTCGGTTTTTGTTGTTATGTCTCCCTTTTCATTTCTGATTTTGCTAATTTGGATAGTGACTCTGTGCCCTCTGGTTAAGTCTGGCTAAGGATTTATCTATCTTGTTGATTTTTCTCACAGAATCACCTCCTGGTTATGTTGATACTTTGTAGTTCTTTTTGTTTCTATTTGATTGGATTACTTCCTGCCTTCTACTCCCCTTGGGTGTGTTGTCTTCTTTTTGTTCTAGAGCTTTCAAGTGTGCTGCTAAGCTGGTAGTGTATGCTCACTCCAGTTTCTTTTTGGAGATGAGTTTTCCTCTTAGCACTGCTTTCATTGTGTCCCATAAGTTTGGGTATGTTGTTCCTTCATTTTCATTAAATTCTAAAAAGTCTTTAATTTCTTCCTTGAAGAAGTTACTATTGAATAGGGTGTTGTTCAGCTTCCATGTGTATGTAGGCTTTCTGTTGTTTTTGCCGCTATTGAAGACCAGTCTTAGTGGGTGGTGATCTGATAGGATGCATGGGATTATGTCAATCTTCTTGGATCTGTTGAGGCTTGTTTTGTGACCAATTATATGGTCAATTTTGGAGAAAGTACCATGAGGTGCTAAGAAGTAGGTATATTCTTTTGTTTTAGGATGAAATGTTCTATAGATATCTGTTAAATCCATTTGGTCTATAACTTCTGTTAGTTTCAATGTGTTTCTGTTTAGTTTGTATTTCCATGATCCGTCCATTGATGAGAGTGGGTTGTTGAAGTCCCCCACTATTATTGTGTGAAGTATAATGTATGCTTTGAGCTTTAATGAAGTTTCTTTTATGGATGTGAGTGCCCTTGTATTTGGAGCATAGATGTTCAGAATTGAGAATTCTTCTTGGTAGATTTTTCCTTTGCTGAGTATGAAGTATCCTTCCTCATCCTTTGTTGATAACTTTTGATTGAAAGTTGCTTTTATCTGATATTAGAATGGCTACTCCAGTTTGTTTCTTGGAACCATTTGCTTGGAATTTTTTCCGGCCCTTTACTCTGAGGTAGTGCCTGTCTTTAACACTGAGCTGGGTTTCCTGTATGCAGCAAAATGCTGGGTCCTGTTTATGTATCCAGTCTGTTAGTCTATGTATTTGGGGGAGAATTGAGTCCATTGATGTTAAGAGATATTAAGGAAAAGTTATTGTTACTCCCTGTTACTTTTATTGTTAGAGGTAGAATTATTATTATTACTTTCTTGTTTTTTCTAGGATGTAGTTTCCCTTCTTGTGTTGGTGTTTTTCATCTATTATCCTTTGTAGGGCTGCATTTGTGAAAAGATATTGTATAAATTTGGTTTTGTCATGAAATATCTTGGGTTTTCCGTCTATGGTAATTGAGAGTTTTGCTGGGTATAGTAGCCTGGGCTGGTATTTGTGTTCTCTTAGGCTCTGTATAACATCTGCCCAAGATCTTCTAGTTTTCATAGTCTCTGGTGAGAAGTCTGATGTAATTCTGATAGGTTTGCCTTTATATGTTACTTGACCTTTTTCTCTTAGTGCTTTTAATATTCTTTCTTTGTTTAGTGCATTTAGTATTTTGATTATTATGTGTTGGGAGGAATTTCTTTAGTGGTCCAATCTATTTGGAGTTCTGTAGGCTTCTTGTATGTTTATGGGCATCTCTTTCTTTAGATTAGGGAAGTTTTCTTCTATAATTTTGTTGAAGATATTTACTGGCCCTTTAAGTTGGGAATCTTCACTCTCTTCTATCCTTAGGTTTGGTCTTTTCATTGTATCCTGAATTTCCTCAGTGTTTTGGGTTAGGAGCTTTTTGCACTTTGCATTTTCTTTGACTGTTGTATCAATGTTTTCTTTGGTATCTTCTGCACCTGACATTCTCTCTTCTATCTCTTGCATTCTATTGGTGGTGCTTGCATGTATAACTCCTGATCTCTTTCCTAAGTTTTCTATCTCCAGAGTTGTCTCCCTTTGTGATTTCTTTATTGTTCCTATTTCTACTTTTAGATCCTGGATGGTTTTATTTAATTCTTTCACTTGTTTGGTTGAGTTTTCCTGTAAATCTTTAAGTGATATTTGTGTTTCCTCTTTAGGGGTTCTAGATGTTTACCTGTGTCCTCCTATATTTCTTTAAGGGAGTTATTTATGTCTTTCTTTAAGTTCCCTAACATCATCCTGAAATGTGATTTTAAATCAGAGTCTTGATTTTCTGATGTTTTAGGGTATCCAGGGCTTGCTGTGGTGGGAGAACTGGGTTCTGATGATGCCAAGTAACCTTGGTTTCTGTTGCTTATGTTCTTGCCCTTGCCTTTCACCATCTGGTTATCTCTGGTGTTAGCTGATCTTGCTGTCTCTGACTGTAGCTTGTCCTTCCTGCAAGCCTATTATTAATAAATCTTTGCTATTGTCTGTGACCATATTTTTCTTAATTTGTTCACCAATCATCTCCAGCTCTTCCTGTGTGACCCCCCAATAAATGAGAACTCCTTGGCACACCATGGCTGTTATTAAGCTCTGACAATGCACAGTGCCATCAATGCTCTTAAAGGGAAACACTTGCTAAGTTCCAGTTGCAGCTTTGAAGCAAGAAGACAATGGTGGGTACACATGCAACTGCAGAGGAGCTGGGGTGATGAGCTGGGATTCAGAGTCCCAGGAGGAGGTCACATATGCATAGGATACATTCCCCCACGTGTATCAAGGCAGACACACTACTGAACATCTCTGATGCAGGGCTCTGCCCACTCACTCTTTGCTACTTTGTATTTTGATTTTCAAGCATTAGTTCTGCCTGCTCAGAATGAAAAGTCTTGTCTGCAGATAAATCTCACACTCAAGTCCGTAAATGGTCTTGTAGATCATCCAAGAGTGTTTCGTTTCCTCTTGTATTCCTACCCCAAAGCACACAGCACAGTTCAGGAAAAGAACACCATCCTCTGTGAATGGAAACACAGGCGATGACTTTCCAGTTCCGGGCTCTAAACCCCGAGTCATCTGCATTGCAGAACTCTTAGGAAAACACACAGCTTTAATTGTATAGCACGGATCGCGACAGATTGCTCCGATTTTTTTACATCATTTTTTTTTCAGAGTTTGCTATGAGCTCAGGAAGCTAATTATGTCCAGGTGGGGGCCAGGTGCAGCTATGTGCACTAACTCCAGAGGGCCTACTTAGGTGGAGAATGGTTGCCGGAGAGTTCTAGCTTGAAAAACTCGCTCTCTTGGCCCTTTTTAATAACCATTCATCTCTCTCTAAGCGCTCCCCATCTTCACACTGACTAATGAGTAGCTGAAGTTCTAAGGGAACAGAACCAGAGCTGATAAGGAAGAGAGCAAACTGTGCTCTGTCATTCTTTACAGCCCCTCAGGAAACATATCCACATGTGGGTTCCTACTTTAAATCACAATCAGTCTCTAATATGTGCAGATGACTTCGAGTCAGTTCAGGCTTTAAAAAGAACACTGTACTTGTTAGAGAAAAGTGTTTCCTGTTATCAAAAGTAACTGAGGTGCTAAACCAGGCATGGTGTTGCCCACCTGTGATCCCAGCACTGCCAGAGGAGTAGACAGAAGTTCAAGGTCATTCTCCACGACTTAGTGACTTCTATTCTTTGCTAGCCTGAGCCACATGACTGTCTCAAAAAAAAATAGAAAAGAAAAGAAAAGTAATTAGGGTCATGGTAGTCCAACATAAATGTGCTTGGTGCTACCAAACCATACAGTTGAGACAGTAGATTTTGTGAGTATTTTAGGAAAACAAAAAACAAACAAACAAACAAACAAAAAAACAGTTGAGTGGTCACTCTAATGAAACAAATGCTGTGTGTAAGTCACAGACACTAAGAGCCTATGTTAAACAACCCCCAGTGCAGGGACACTCTTCTTCTTATCCAACCTAGCTTGGTGATATTCGGGCTGAACCTGCTATGAGCTTTCCTGCCTGGTCATCCAGCAGCACACAGAGCACGCATGCCGGTCTGAGGAAAGGAACTGCTGGGCGGTGGAAGTGGGATGTGCTGACACAGCAAACTATTAACTGCTTTGCTCCTCTCTGTAAACAAACACCTGACAGATGCAACTCATGGGTGGGAGGATTTATTCTGACTCACCGCTCAGGGGTTGAATGTATGTCAGTCCTACCTGAGGGAGACCAGAAAGAGCAAGACAATGGTAAAACATAATTATGAACCTTGACTGGGTCTTGATTCAGAGAGAGAGAGAGAGAGAGAAGAAAGGCAGGCAGGCAGGCAGGCAGGCAGGCAGGCAGGCAGGCAAGAAGGAAGGAAGGAAGGAAGGAAGGAAGGAAGGAAGGAAGGAAGGAAGGAAGGAAGGAAGGAAGGAAGGAAGGAAAGAAGGAAGGAAGGAAGGAAAGAAGGAGGGAGGGAGGGAGGGAGGGAGGGAAGGAGGGAGGGAGGGAGGGAAGAATTGTAAAATACAGTTTTGGGTTGGAAGAGTTTTGATGCTGACTAGGTGATAGAAATTATTAGGGAGTATTTATTTATTTACTCATTCATTCATTCATCTTGAGACCTCACTACATAGTCCAGACTCTCAGGCCAGCCTCCACGGGCAGCTTCATTTCTTTTCTTAGGTCAATTAATTGCAACGTGTTCTTATAGGAAAATATCCTCATAGGAAAGCATGCTGGGCCTTTTGTTAGGGGTGAAGGGTCACGGTACCTATGACTTAATTTCAAATGGTTCAGCAAGAAAGAGAATGTGTGCGTTCATTCAGAGGTCAAGGCAAGAGAAAAATTGAAAGTGCTAGTTATCATTGGTTCTGATTGATAGATAAAAAAGTATTAATCATATAGTTTTTCTAAATCTTTTTAAATTTCTATTTAAAAAAAAAATGTGTTTGAGGAAGAAACATCAACCAGAAGGGCTAGCTTCAAATAAAGAACACGACTGTTCCTAGATATGATGGAGGAGAAAGTTTATTGTAGATGAAAGAGAGAATGTAGCCAGAGTCAGAGACTCTGCGCCACGTGAGGAGAGTAGGAAGGGGAAGGGAGGGGGAATCAGGTGCAGAAGCCAGGAGACCCAATAGAGAGTAGGGAAGGACCAGGTAACCAAAATGGTTGCATTATGGGTTATATAGGGAAGGACAGCTGGGAGAAGGAAGGGTGACCCAGCCCCAGGGCTGGAGAAGTTTAGGGTGGGGCATGCCAGCCAAGAGGTCCCTGCAAAAGATAGGGCCTGAGGGATGCTGGGAAAACCTGGCCACCAGCATCTGCTTTGATATGTTAAACACCTCAGTTGGTCCCAGGGTTTGAGACCTAAGGACCACCTAAAAAGAGGAGCCTGGATCAAATCTAGTCATGGCTTCTAGCTCTGGCATCCAGGATACTGCAGTTCCCTGCTATTCAAAACTAAAATTTGAGTGTGATTTTTTTGGTTGTTGTTGTTCATTTATTTAATGTATTTCCTTCTACAATGTATCCCAATACTACAACCATGCATTTCAAAGGCATCCTGAGATTTATGCTATAAACTCCCATTCTGTCTGGAATCTGTGTGTGTGTGTGTGTGTGTGTGTGTGTGTGTGTGTGTGTGTGTTCGCGCGTGTGCGCGTACGCGCGGGGGTAAGAGAGAGAGAAGCAGAGACAGAGAGACAGAGAGACAGAGAGACCGAGGCAGAGAAAGAGAAACAGAGAGCTCTATTTTCCAAATCACCACACTTTCCCTAAATCCACCTTCCCTTCTTCTCATGCAAAAGCTAACTTGAAAGCTGAGTAGCCCTGGAGCCCACAGAGCCCAGTGGCTTCTGCCCTAAGCAGGAGGGGACAGAGTGGGGCTCTGGCTTCTGTTTGAGGTTCCCTTGCCCGGCTGCAGCCCTCGCTAACACACTTCTCCGGTGGCTGGCCCTCTTTGAAGGTTTACTTTCAATTAAAGGAGAGAGAGAAAGGAAAGAAAGAAAGAAAAGAGCCAAATCAGCAGCTATCAGGACACAGGCGAAATGTATTCAGGGTCAAAGGGGCGCGTGGCCGGGAGTGAAGGCCTGAAGCGAGCTAGGAAGGAAGCACAGAGCCATAGAGAGGAATTCCTCCTGGCAAGGTCAGCCAGAGCTGGGCACGTCCTTCTGGGGAGGCTGGGTGTGCTCAAAGGGAAAAGGAGGATGCTTCAGGCACAGACTTGCAGGGTGGGGGCCGGAGGAGGCAGCAGGCAGGGCCTGGGAAGCAGAGCTTATTAATCAGAGAAAGCCAGGCCTGAGGGATCAAAACATGACTGATTTTTAAATTGCTTCCCCATTCAAAAGCTGCAGTTGCCCACCTCCAAATGTGGGGAGGGGCGAGAGGCTAGGTCCCTGGCGATGCTGCCTGCCCGGAGCCCCGCCTTGAAGTCAAGCAGTGAGCAGGAGCTTGGCTTTGCTGAGCAAAGTGGGTCCAGTGTGAACTCCAGCACACTTCATTTCCTGCATCACTTCCTATGCGGCTCGAGACATGTGACACCCCAGTGTAAACTGATGCCCAAGGACCTTCTAGAAATTTCTGAACTTAAGCGTCAGGAATGAGTGTTTTGATCTTTTGTTTTGTTTTGTTTTGTTTTTAATTGCCCTTCTCGGGGGTCTGTTCCCTTTCTTCCCAGTCTCAAGGCAATTGGAATGTAGAAGCTAGTCTGGGCTGTGTCCAGTCTCCTTCCTCCAGGCTTGGGCAGTTGCTACGGCTGACCTCTTCCTGTTCTGTAGTCACCACAAAGGCCCAGACTGCGTGCGCAGGATCCGACCTTCTTTGTCCCCATATTTTCTTCCCTCCAACACAAATATTTCTCTTTCCCAAGTTGCAAATCAAAACCTCAGAGAATACAGATAAATGAAGCAGATATTGACAGAGACCAAAGGAAGGTAATTTTACTAACAGAATCTGGAGCGCTCCCTCAGTGTCTATTAAGTCTAAAAAGTCTACTGCAAATGGTATTGCTCAGCTTTCTACAACAGCCAGCAATCGGAGGAGTAGGTTCAACTTGTGAATCATAAATAATACCCACATTATACAACAAATTTATTACTGAAAATGTTGGCATCGATCCGTTTTCATCAAAATGTCCAGTTTTTCCTCGTTAGTGCCCGTTACAATAAATATCTTGTAGGACCAGAAGTTCTGGAATGGTGTGCCTACATTTAAATGATATGGGGACATTTTAATAGGAAAGAAGTTTGACAGGGGTACAAAGTATTTATTTTTTTCACTTATGGTAGAAGTGGGAGAGCCATTGGGATGCTTGGATATGATTTACAGTAAAAGAAAAGGTACCTCAAAATGTTCAGCATCCTTAATCCTCAGGGAAATGCAAATCAAAACAACCCTGAGATTCCACCTCACACCAGTCAGAATGGCTAAGATCAAAAAATCAGGTGACAGCAGATGCTGGCGAGGATGTGGTGAAAGAGGAACACTCCTCCATTGTTGGTGGGATTGCAAGCTTGTACAACCACTCTGGAAATCAGTCTGGCGGTTCCTCAGAAAGTTGGACATAGTACTACCGGAGGATCCAGCAGTACCTCTCCTGGGCATATATCCAGAAGATGTACCAACTGGTAATAAAGACACATGCTCCACTATGTTCATAGCAGCCTTATTTATTATAGTCAGAAGCTGGAAAGAACCCAGATGTTCCTCAACAGAGGAATGGATACAGAAAATGTGGTACATTTACACAATGGAGTACTACTCAGCTATTAAAAAGAATGAATTTATGAAATTCCTAGGCAAATGGATGGACCTGGAGGGCATCATCCTGAGTGAGGTAACACAATCACAAAAGAACTCACATGATATGCACTCACTGATAAGTGGATATTAGCCCAGAAACTTAGAATACCCAAGATACAATTTGCAAAACACGTGAAACTCAAGAAGAACGAAAGACCAAAGTGTGGACACTTTGCCCCTTCTTAGAATTGGGAACAAAACACCCATGGAAGGAGTTACAGAGACAAAGTTTGGAACTGAGACAAAAGGATGGACCATCTAGAGACTGCCATACCCGGAGATCCATCCCATTATCAGCCTCCAAACGCTGACACCATTGCACACACTAGCAAGAATTTGCTGAAAGGACCCAGATATAGCTGTCTCTTGTGAGGCTATGCCAGGGCCTAGCAAACACAGAAGTGGATGCTCACAGTCAGCTATTGGATGGATCACAGGGCCCCCAGTGGAGGAGCTAGAGAAAGTACCCAAGGAGCTGAAGGAGTCTGTAACCCTGTATGTGGAACAACAATATGAACTAACCAGTATCCCCAGAGCTCGTGTCTCTAGCTGCATATGTATCAGAAGATGGCCTAGTCGGCCATCAGTGGAAAGAGAGGCCCATTGAACTTGCAAACTGTACTTGTACTGGATTGCCTCAGTACAGGGGAACGCCAGGGCCAAGAAGTGGGAGGGGGGGTAGGGGAGTGGGGGGAAGGGTATGGGGGACTTTTGGGGTAGCATTGGAAATGTGCTAAGAAAATACCTAATTAAAATTTTTTAAAAAGGGTACCTCACACACAGGCACCACCGAGGGAACCACGTCCCACCCCTCCCCCACCCACACCGTACCCTCAACTCCATGGCGTAAGATCGAGTTTAAATAAGGCTAAACTCGTGGCATGTGATACAATGAGAACTAGAAAACTGTCGCACTAAGAGCTGTTTTGTTTCTTGGAGGTTATGCATGAACTAAAGCTGACTTCGATACCTAGTCTAACCAGAGGGTGGCGCTTTTAAATCGTAGAAAATCCTTGAAAAGTCTGTTCTAGGAAGGTACTTGAAGTCTGAGGGTCCTGAGTTTACTGTGACTCTGACTGTAAAGTTTTGTGTGATGTGGCACATGTATTTACCATGAGAGATGGACAGCGACTTTGAGAGATCACTCAAATGTCGGCGAAAGGCAGAAGATAAATACCAAGACAAAGATAAAATAGAGAAATAGTCTTTCTCACTGCAAGTTTTAAAAAGAAAAACTTTTTAAAGGTTTTGAAGGCCCTGGAGTACAGTGAATTTTAAACCATTTCTCTCTAACGCTGTTTTAAGAAACTATAGAAAATGACACTAATAAAATAGATATACAGACTTAGAATGCAAAAAGATTTTAAGGATTTCTTAGAAGAGTATTTGCTTATGTCTGCAGGAACAGATGTGGGTGGTATAGTGGATGAGCGTGGACATGTAGTCTGTACATGCGTGTGTGCGTGTGCATGCATGTGTGTGTGTGTGTGTGTGTGGTATGTTTCTGTATGTGTGGGCATGTCGCATGTGCTATGTGTGGGGTGTGTGTGTGTGCAGTGAGTGTGGTGTGTGTGTGTGTTGCAGGAGGGTGGGGGTGGGGAGTGTTGGTGGGCATAGGTGGACTGAGTGGTGGTGGGTTTGGAGAAAGCTAGCGTATGTGTGTGAAATGGATGTGTATAGGTGAAGGGGGTCGTGCACCTTGAGATGCCTCACCTTCTAGTGGGGCAAAGACAGAGCCATGGTTTTGTCTTACATACACACAAACACACCACACACACACACTACACAGACACATGAGCACACACATTCACATCACACCACCACACACACACTACATGTCTGCACGCACTCCCCACATCCCCCACATCTGTTCCTACATATGTACACAAATATTCTTCTAAGTTTATGTCATAGACAGTGGGTTGTATAGAGGAGGGTGAGTGGGTGGGGTGGGTGCTTATGAAATGGGTGTGTGGGGTAAATGCAGCTTGGGGTGTGGCGGGGATTCACATGAATAGGTGTAGGGATGGATTGTGGGTATAGGCAGGGGCTGTGTGAGATGGATGTGAAGAGAGTATGTATGGGTAGGTGGGTGTAGTATGTGGAGGTGTGTGGTGTGTGCCTGGTGGATATACATGGGTGATCTGTGTTCTGCATGGATATGGGAGTGTATAGAGGGCATGAAGATTGTGTGTGCTAAGTGGGTGTGTGTGGATGAGTGGGATAGATACACATGGTAGACACTCAGCAAATGGACTCTGAGTGTGTGGGAATGTGAGAGCTAGATTTGTGTGGATTGCATGAGGATGCTGACGGGGGTGTATGGACTAGGTAGGGTTGGGGCAATATGGGGTATTTGTGTGTGGATGTGTGCGATAGGTTTGTGTGTGTGGACAGGCAGTGGACCTGTGTGAGAGAGGTGGGTGTAGGGAGTCTGTGTGTGCAACAGAATGTGTGCTTTCTATCTTAAACCTAGGGCAGCCCAATCTTCTCGTGGGGTAAACATGACGTCTATGTCACCTTCTAGACTGAATGAAAACACTGAGATATAAGAAGCTGTTATCAGATGTCTGTAAATCATAACAAAACTCTTAGCAGTGTTATCAGTCATACTGGCAGAAGAGAAAAAAAAGCATGTGTACCTACTGCCATCTGGTGGAAAATATGGGGACTGCATATGAAGTGAGATGTCAGGTTTGGGATTTGTTGGCAAGGATAGGTTTTGATTTAGCTCACTTCTTGGTCACCGCCTTCTGAACGTCCTAATAGTCAGCTTCCCATTGTGGAAGATCTAGTGAGGGAACCATCCGCACAGCTGGAACGCAGTGTGGGCACAACTTAAAAATCTGGACTCTTTCCTAGTTGCTGCACATGGTCTTTAGCCATGTAAATTGTATCCTCAGCATGCTCATCGTAGCCTTGTCTCTGTGACTTCCAGGAAACTTCTGCAAAGCCTTGCCATGAAATAGCACCTCTATTGGCTTCCAGAAAAGATACAGGGCCACAGGACCGCGCTGGGGCCGGATGGTGACAGAGGCACACTATTCCCTCGCAGCCCACCAAGATCATTATTAAAGAAACAATGGTCCCCTGGGCACACACTCCTATTTACACTGCTGTTGGCTCTGTCACAGACCATATATATCTCCTTAAAGGCAAGGCCACGGCATACTGTGCTGTCTGGCACCACTGCCAGGGGTGACCCTCGAATGCCCTTTATCTCAATAAAGCAATTTTTCCTTCGTCCAGGACACAGTGTGAAAGTGTAGCTCACAAAACTCCAGACTATAAATGCGAAACCAGGAGAACAAAACCCAGACGTCACCATCAAACTCAGACCAATTAAAGTCTAGAAATGAGAGGCCAGAAAAGGCAGAACATTTGATCAATCATGTAACCATCCCTGGGCCACGCCCTGGATGCCCTGAGCCCAGGAACTGAGGATGCAGCAAGAACTTAAAAACTGTGTGTCATCTGGGTCCCAAGGAACAGCTTTCTGTAGAGGAAAATGCACATTTTTTCCATCTTTCCCTTGACTATTAGAAACTTTAAGTTAGGCTAAAATGGCTAAGGGTTAAGGTTAGGCTAAGTCAGGAAAAACGTCTCCACAGCTACTCTGAATGTTTTTCTGCAGGAAGTCTTCATTTATGTTCAAGTGTTTTTGGCCTCTGCCCAGAACAGGGAACGGGAAATATCAAAATATGAAGTGAGAGATAAAGTAGGCTCTTCCCAGAAATCTTTTCACAGGAGCTAAACACCTAAACATATAAAGAAATGGCTACCTGGACAGAAGAGATGTCTCAGTGGAGAGAAGCAGGTGCCATACAGGGCTGGGAACCTGTGTTTGATCCCAGGACGCATGCAAATAAGCTCAACTCCAGAGTGCACATCTGGAACCCCAGTATACCTGCGCTGAGACAGAGGTGGAGACTAGAAAATCAGCCGGTCTGGGCTACGCAGAGCAGCAGAGATCCTGCTTCAGGAAGGCAGATGGGGAATGTGTTGTAAATGTCCTCGGAGATCCACCTTGACCACCGAGCTATGCGCACTAGTCCGCAGGTAGAGCAGAGTCGAAGCAGCAACTTGATGTCTGAGGTAACTGAGGGAGAGAGGTGCATAACTCCCTGCTCTCCCTGTATCCACTGCATAGTACAACTCCGCTCCCACAAGCATACCCATCCCTCCTTACATTGTGTCGTTTATGGGATTCTGAAATCAATTACCCTTACTCCTAAATCATCTAGCATTGAATACGCTCCTGTACAGAAATAGCCATGACCTTTCTGTGAAGCTTATGGTTGCATAATAATGTCTGTGTCCTCTGTCCTAGCACTCACACAGGACTAAGCGTGGCAGTGCTTTTTTTTCTCTTCTATTGTCAAAAGCCCAGTTTCATACATAGTAGAATGGATGTTTTCCTGTCAGATAGCTGTAGCTGAACAGAACCACTCCAAGAATGAGCTTTGCCAGTGTTCGGGATCCTCTGTTCCACCCAGGCCACCCTCCTGTTGCCTCAGATGTCCCTGCCCCTCCAGGGAGCTGCTGAGTCCACTAGAGATTGCTTACTTCAAGACACCCTTGGTCAGCACAGCTTGATTCTGGCCTATATGCCCTCTCATCCTCCCGCAGCATAGCCTGCTGGGAAACTCAGGAGAGAACAGGTATGTGCCATTCTCTTGAGGACTAGGCTCAGAACCAGGTGTCCCTTTCACTGCCCAATGGCAACAGTATACAGGACAAAGATAATCGTTGTCGACGGAAAGAGCTACGATGTTAGCATGTAAAAGGTAGGGGCTGCAGAGAGAGGCAGAGAGCATAAGACATAAGAGAAATTCAAGTTGAATCCAAGTCATGGTGACATATGTATTTACTTACAGTTAGTGGTTGGTGCACTATGGAGTCACAATAAGCATGTGTTTGAGGAATGCATCCATGCACCACGGAAAGCTGTTTCCTTTTTTTTCAGATTCTTATAGAATGGCTGCTGTCCTCTCTGAGTACCTCTTGCTCACTTCTCAGCTCCTCCAGAGTGGGATAATGAATGTGATTGGCAAAGTATCATATCATAGATAATTTGCAGTATTTTCTATTAAATCCAGCATGTGTCACTCTTTATACATACTTTAGAAAATGCATGTGTGTAGCTCTGCCTTCTCCATGGCCCTGCTGAGAGAAGTTTCCACAGGATGACTACACTCCATAAACATCTGAGCCCTCAGAGACCACATAAAGCCTACAATTACTAACGGGATGTTTAGAGACAGCTGATACATAGAAACCGGAGGAAAGTTGTGCGTTTATGATACTTTACTGCTTGGGTACTTTAGAACTTATGTTAACTATTGAGTCTCTGACTTACATAAGGTGGGAACAGGTACAAACTGAGGTGCAGTCTTGAGCCCTCATGGACTTTAAAAATCTTCATGCTTTCGTGTTTGTAATTATTCAGAGTTTTAAATGGATCTAATAAAGACAACATGTAAGAGGACATGTGTATAAAGGTGCCATAAGGAAACCTGATATTTCATATACTAACCTAAAAAGTTAAAAGGCAAAAGGTTTAAAAGATCTAAGAAATATGAAATTATTAAATTGCACAAGGATTCTCAGAAGTTACAGAACAAGTCCTGATAAGGCTTCATGGGGTGATAGAGTTAACAATGGTAACAACTTCAGCATAGAATTCTGAGAGAGAAAAAAAACTTTATTTAAGTCCATCGGGGTAGTAGCTGTAGCTATAATCCTAACACTTGGGAGCTGAGGCAGGAGGATCACAAGTTTGAGGCTATCGTGGATTATGTAATAATCACATCTTTAAAAAAAAAAAAGGACAAGACATACCATAAAAATAATAACATAGGATCCTCAGGAAAGCTAATGTACAGTCAGCACACAGGAAGAGAGACACGCAAAGCACTGGGCAGATGAGTTCATGACACACTGAATAAGCACAAGAATATCTTACTAATAATTACTGGCATCTGGGACTGGAGGGGTGTCTCAGCAGTTAGGAGAACTAGCTGCCATTCCAGAGGATCCAAGTTCGTTTCCAGCATCCACATGGTGACTCGTGATCATCAGTCCTGGCCTCCACGGGCACTAGGCACATGCATGTTGCACAGACGTACATGTACACAAAATATTCATACACTTATTTTTTAAATTTGTAAATGATTACCAGAGTCCAGTCGTTGCATAGATGTCACAGAGGGTAGTTTGGCCATATGGTGTTCCATCCACTCCACCTTCCTCTCTCACCTATGTTCTCACCAAGATAAGCTTTAGGTGAGATGTGAAAGCCAGGAATAGAGGGCAGGAAAAAACAGGACAAGAGGGCCTTTCAAATAAGGATGATCACAGTGTCCTCACCATACCTCTTTCCTGTTGGGATTCTGGGAGGAAGATCTACAAAAACCCATGAGCTAACCTGGGCTCACTCCAACCCTACTTTTGCCAACCCCAGCCTAGTTGCCCCTTGCCCACTAACCACAGAGCTCTCTGACATGGCACGGGTACGGGGCAGGGGCCAGGTTTCTTGCCCAATAGTTCTTTAAGGAATGATGTTCCAAACTAAACACATTTGTGTGACCAGAACATGGAAAACAGAAACTTGGAGCTAGAGAGGTTGCTCAACAAGGAAGAGTGCTAACTTACAGACAGCAAGGAAGAGTGCTAACGTACAGACAGCAAGGAAGAGTGCTAACTTACAGACAGCAAGGAAAAGTGCTAACGTACAAAGGACCCAGGTTCAGTGACCAACACCCATGTTCTGTGTCTCAGAGCTGCCTGTAACTCCAGCTCCACATGGTCTGGTACCTTTTTCTGGCCTCTGAAGCCACCTGCACACACACACACATACTCACACACACACACACACAAAGAAAAAAGAAACTAACACTACTGGGGAAAACACTGAGTGCAGAAAGAAATCTGTATAGCACAATAAATGTTGTGTCAGGAAAGAGACAGAGAGCCCTGAGGAAAATATTAGTATTTTTGCAGCTCTCAGTCTGTCACATTTCCTAAACTACTGTGGACTCGTGTTCCACTGACTTGCATGTGGAGGGTTTTTATTAAAGTTTTCAGACATTACATTTTGTGCACTGTTTGCTTGAGTGGATAGAGCAACATGGAAGCTCAGATCCGTTCAGAGGACAGAAACTAAAGTTGGCACTCGTGAAGCAATTCTCCTCAAGATGATACTGACTGGTTCTGTGACGGCACTGGTTGCTTTGTCACACAAAGTATCTTCCAGAAAGCCTTCTGGAAACGCCTGTGACACAAAGGGTACAGAAAGGGATTAACAAACGAATTGAACCATTGCAGCCAGAAGGCAATGCTGTACCACACCGATTTGGGGCGCTCCGTTCTGGGGTAAGTTGAAAGGACAATTGTGAACAGACAGTACGGAGCCCAGCAAATGGCAAAAGCACTCAGAAGGATAGCCAGTGACCTGGCTAGCTTCCTGCCTCTGAGAAGCTCTGCGTGCTCCCTTTGGCGAAGCGCTGCACTTTCCGATCGCCAGAAGGAACCAACTTTGAAGGCAGTGATACTGCTATTCATGTGAGTCCTTAAGGACACCAGGATGCTGCTCTTTCTTCGAGGACTTTCTGAATGACGGGATGCAGCTGATACCTTCAATCCAGGATTACTTGTCCTGCAAGCCAACCCAGCTCTGTGTAAGTGTCCAGAGGCACTGGAAGAGGTAGTGAAGAATCCAGCATGGCTAGGGCACCTACTGAGAGCCCTACGCTTCCACAGGCTCCAGTAAATCTGTACATTGAAATAAGCCACGGAGATGACAGGAAGCAGGAATTCCAAGAGAGTTGTAATGGTGAGGATGTACCACTCTGTAACAAAGCCAGGCTCACAGTTCTTTGTGTTCGTGCTGTTCTTCCAAGAATCTGAAGCCAGAATCATGGGGCCATTTACCAAGAAAGCCAGTATCCAAACAGCCAACATTTGAGCAACAATCTTCATGATGCCAGTGTGTTGAGCCCTATAAGACACCTACAAGAAATCAGACAACTAATGTGGTTTAATGAAAACACGCATGTTCCAGGGATATGCAAGAGCTACACTAACTCACGTGATGTTGGCACAGGCTTTCTCAATAATTGTTGAGAGAAAACAGTACACCATCAGGTGAAGATTTGAACACTGTAGCAAGGCCATGGACACTATCTAAAATAAGAAAGCAGTCTTCTCAAAGCCTGCTGTGGTGGCATGAATTTGTAATCCTGGCACCTGGGCAGAAGGGATAAGAGGATCCTTGAGGCCTTCTTGCCAATCTGTCTAGCCTAATTGGTGAGCTCCAGGCCAAAGAAAGACCTGTGTCAAAGGAATGGCATTTTGTAAGGATGGCACCGAAAGTTGTCTTCTAGCCTCTACACACACTTGCATATACACATGCCCATACATGGCACCTGTTCACACATGAACAAATGCATACATATGCCCGAAAAAGGTAGATGGTACCTCAGGGATGATACTTCTGACCACCACATGCATGCACATATGTGTATACTCATGCAGAAAGAAAGAGACAAGCAAACAAAGGGAAAGGAAGGAAGGAATTTTTCCTGACTCTAATCTGAACAGTTACTGGAACTGAGAACACTCACCACAGTTCTCCATCTGCAGCCTAGAACATGGCAGTATTCTCTTCAGTGAAACACACATCAGTGTGAGAATGCATCACAGAGTGGACACACTGTTGGATGATGCTTCAGTTAAAGAAAACATTGTGGTTTGGGGAATTCATGTAGATAAACATGTAGAGAAAGACATGCACCACATTACAGGGCAAAACCCATGCTGTACCATAGGCACAGTTTTAATGCTTTAAAGGGCATGGCTTATCTGATCCTGACACTCAGGAAGAATATACTCAGCTGTTTACACAGGAACCCCACAGTGAGGCCAACAACAGATAACCCTTGCACCACTCCCAAGTGACTGCACCCAGGAAGACACTTGGCTATGTTAGAGTGATGCTGTGTCTCTGAACACTCTCAGGGCACTTCTATCTCTAAGTGTTTCCATCACAGCCAAAACCATGAGGAGAAGCCATGTTGAGAGACATGACTACAGCAAGTGCCAGTGTGTGTCTGTGTGTGTCTGTCCGTGTGTGTCTGACTGTGTGTCTCTGTGTTATCTATATGTTTGTGTGACTCTGTGTTTACTTGTATGTCTTTCTGTGTGTCTCTGTTTCTGTGTCTCTGTGTGTATGTCTGTGTGTATCTCTGTGTGTGTACCTATGTCTGTATTTCTGTGTGTGTGGTGTGTTTGCATGAAAGAGTTGTGTTTCCATGTGTGTGTCTGTGTGTATATCTGTAGGTCTGTGTTTGTGTGTGCGCGCACTGTCTGGGGGTGACAAAGTCAGACTTCCACAAGGACAAATGAAGTTAGAGTCTGTGAGTGAGTGTTACCCTCTGTGATCTTTATGTCAATTTTAAGACAGTCTTTGAAAATCAAAAGGCACATAAAGACAAATTGCTCTGTATCTGGAATAAATATCAAATCCAGAGCCCTGCCAATGCCAGAAAGATGATCTATTCCTGAGCTACATTCTGGCCCTTCCTTTTCAAGATAAAAACTCATTCTGTCACTCAGTTTGACCTTGAATTCATCATATAGCCCCAACTGCCCTTAAACTTGGGGTCCTCCTAGTTCTGACTCCTGGGAGTGCAAGCCTGTCACAGAACCAAGAAGGTTTTCTCGTTTGGTTTGGTTTTATACTTATTTATTTTTATGTGTATGGGTGTTCTGCCTGCCTGCATGTGTGTGTGTGTGTGTATGCTACATGCATGTGTGGGGCTCCTAAAGGACAGAGAGGACCAGGAACCAAAGGTACATTACAGGTAATTGTGGGCCACAGTATGGATGCCTGGAACCAAACCATGGTCCTCTTCGAGAGCATCAAGTGAAAAAGAGGCTCACATTTGCTTCGATCCTGTAGGTCATCAATCTCTCTGAACTTGTGTGCATTCTGCATGCTTCCTTCCAGCTCAAACGTCCCAGGTTTCTCTCATGCCCCCACTCATAAGAAAAGAGGTGCCAACAGCCTCCCCTCGTTGGATCTTATTTTCTCTGTGAGTTTTAAAACCTCACTAGAGCATGTTTTCACATTTTTAAAGAGAAGGGTAGCCCTTTGATTTACTGCACACACATGGCAATGGCTGTCGGCAAGAGGGAAGTGGCTAATAATTCTTTTAATATTTTAACCATAAAGAAATGTGGGCCCCCATCCCACCCCACCCCCACCCCCCACACACACACCAAACTGCTGGTGTTTATGAGAATAAGCTCAGAAGTAAGATGGCCTGTGATACTGATCACAGCTTCCACACACAGCCCACTTTCCCATCTCCCACTTCTCATGACACTAACTAATCCATCACTAAGTCTAACGGTTGTAGAGATGGGGACGACACCCAGATGGTCATAAGCCTGCATTTAGTCGAATTGCTCCATTGCCCCTTGGTAATGGTATAAGGCAGTATGCTGGAGGGGCTTCTCCCATTCACTTTGCATAAGGTCGAACGTGCTAACGGACATCCCAGGGGCCTGGGCAGGGGATGGCAGTCTCATCTGTCTTCATCTCTGGGGAGCATTCTTGAGGGATGACTGTTCAAGTGCCGCTGGAATCCAGACCAGTTGACTGCAGTAGCCTCTCTGAAATCAGTCTCAGGACATTGCTCCCTGTCCTGCCTCCTTCCCTACCTCAGTAGTCAGTCATGTTCCATCTGGGAGACAGGAAGGCCCTCTGGAACCTTCTGCTATTAATAGTGAGGTAAGCTCCTGTGTTCAACTGAACGGAGTTCCCTAATGAGCTCCACTGCATCCTATCCACGAGTACCTGTGAATGGGACCTTATTTGGAAATATGGTGTTGACAGATATAATTAAGATAGGATGACATTATATTGGACTTGGGGTCACCTTGATCCAGTAATGACTGGTGTCCTTATAAGAAGAGGAAGAATAAATAAAAAACACAAGTTCCCTCTGATTTCTGCCTGTGAACAATTAGCTGCTGAGGCACATGCAGTGGCCACCATTCACACATTCTCACGTGGAGATTCTTGACATGCAGTCCACATTGTGCTAGGTGCCCATCCAGGTTTATAGCCTTCATCCCTGGCCACATGATAGCAAAGAGTTGCAGTGAAGTATCTTCAAGCCAAAGATGGCCCATGAGAAAGCTATGGACATCTTCCCAGAGACTTCAGAGAGAGGTCATCCTCCCTGATGTTGAACTTGTAGCTTCCAGATCGAACAGAGAGTAATTCCTGTAGATTTTAGCCACACAGACCATGGCGCTGCACTAGAGATTCCCAGCCGGTCCCCCAACACTATTCATCATGGCTTAGATTTCATTGCAAAGTTTCTCTCTTCATATGAACACAAAGGAAGAATATTCTCTCCCAACTTTCATCCTGGGCACACTTTAATTCCTACTCTCTCTATGCTATGGTCACTTGGCCCCAGCCGGGGGTCTTGGTCTGTTCCCAGCCAGGTACATAGCTCGAGACCAATGCTTCTCCCACCGACACTGGCTCTGCTTCTTGGGATCTCCAAAATAGCTCCCTTGGTCCCTGGGGCTAGCTGCTGCCAAACCGCTCAGCACTCCCAAATTCCCACTGCTAGCTAGGGGCGCACTTGTTAACCTATGCTCCACTGGGTTACCTTTCCCCTGGAGCTCAGTTAATTTACAGCAAGGCGGAAAACATCAGACAATCTTAGTTTAGAATCAACAGATAATACAACCGCGGAGTGCAGAATCTATCATCCTAGAAATCTTCTGGTGGCAGAGTCTGGTGGATTTTGCCACCAGATCTTACAGTTCCCAGTCTCCATGGTGCTTCCTATAGCTCCTGCCTCACCATCCAAAAAAAAAAAAAAAGACCTTTGTTTCTTCTCCATTTCCTCTTCCACTCTCGGACCAGAAGGCCCGCCTCCTCCTCGCCCAGTGATTGGCTTCTTGTGGCCTTTATTATCCAATCAAGTAATTAAAGGGAAATTCCACTACACAAGACCCATCTTCGTCACCCACTGTTAGCCTGGCCCTTCCAGAGGACATGTCTGAACAACATTATGGCCATCTTCGATGAAATTTCACTTTCAAAATTATGGGCATATTTCTACTTCCTGGGCTCAGTTTCCTGTTTCTCGTCACTATCTTCTCTACTTACAGCTTTGGACAAAACTGAGTTTCCCAGGAACCTTACTTGAGAGCTCTCAGGAGTACTGGATTTATCCCAACAAAGTACAAGCGCCTTTTTAGCAGCCCCGCCATATTTGACGCTGTTTCACATGTAGAGTTTGCCCGGTGCTCAACACTGTTCCTAGGAATGGCGTCCCAGCCACCTATATCTTAAGAAATTGACAGCCTTCGCTGCCAAGGAATTTCTTAAAACAAAACTAGGGTGAATACAGCACACGCACGTGCGCGCCACTGCTAACATCACCATCACCATCACCACCACCACCACCACCACCACCACCACCACCCCGCACAAATCATCTAGGTCTTCTCGACAGCATAGCTGAGCATACCACAGGTACTACAATACTGAAAAAAAATATTACTGGGCCCTGGATAATAAATATTTGCTGTTCCCTAACCTTTAACAAGCAGAGTCACCCTGTTAATGCCAGAGGCCAGGAAGTGATGTCCTGAAGTGGAACTGTCTACGTTTTCCCAGAGTATTCTGTGAAAGCAAAAAAAAATGTGTCTTTCTTGAACAACAATATTTCATAATCTCTTTGTTCCAACAGTTTATAGTTTATCTAATCTAATTTCTTGTCCTCTTGGGTCCACTCAGGCAGGAGCATACCAGTCAGAACTCGACACATATGTCTCTGGGTATGCCTCCGTCTGAATCACTACCATTCCTAAAATACTTATTTCTGTATCTTAGCACTTAGCCACATGGGCCATACAATGTCTCCCAAAGCTTTGTGATCCTAGGATTCAACAGTAAGTGAAGTGAAAGGTTGCAAATACGGGTTGGGGAGGAGCTTGCTCAGAGTGAAGCACTTGTCAGGCAAGCATGAGGGCCTGAGTTCAGACCCTCAGCACTCATCAAAAGCTAGACTCCAGCAGGTTACACTTAGAACATCTGCACCCTGAGGAGAGAGAGGGGTTAAACACAGAAGAATGTCCTCAAGTTTGCAGACAGGCTAGCTTGGCATGCACGATGGAAAAACAGCAAACCTCAAACAAGGTGTAAGATAAGAACAACACCTCCCTCTATTCCTGTCCCCCCCACCTTCCTATCTCCCAGATCCACTCTTCTGGTTTTTTTAAGGTCGCAAAACACTGCACCACAGTTCTGTGGCTGCTTTCTAACCACACCCTATTTTCTCCTTTATTCTATTGCTGAGAGGTTTATCTTTTAAACTGCTGCTAGCTCAGCGATGAGACTATTCCAGATTTTGTCTAAATCCAGCTTTCTTGCCGCGCATCCTAAGCTGGCCCTGCTATATCACCATCTTCTCTTTGGGGGGTTCAAAATCGATTTTCTCACCCATTCACTAAGGGATTCTTTCTAGTTGCCCACAGAGTTCTATCTTGAGAGAAATATTGAGGTTGCAACTTAGCCATGGGATAGAGATTGGAATCTCACAGAGAGCCCAGCTATGGAGGACTCAACTAGCACTCCTCATGATGAACCCTGAATTTTCTTTGGTCCTTCCTTTCCCATTTCAAACACTGATAGAGTTAACCAGATCATGCAGAATAAAAGTCAGTGGGTTTCATCCCTGGGACTCATCCTCAACATTCCCAATACAGGCTTAAGGACCCAGAATTTACAACTGTAGTCTTCTAAGAAAAATGAATGAACGTTGTGACTTACAGCATTTGAAACTGACTGGTATCGATCGTAGCTAATGAGGACAATACTGTAGACAGATGCGGTGCACAAAAGATAGTCAGTAATGAGCCAAAACATGCAGATTCCACTTCCAAAATTCCAGTTAAACAACACGTGAGGGATGTACAGAGGAATGGAAATCAAACCTGTACAAGGAGGAAATTAATTAAAAAACAATACTGGACCAGCAAGTTGACTCAGTGACTGTAGATGCTTGCCATCAAACTTGATAAATTCCCCAAATCCACATGGCACAGGAGAGACCCAACTCCTACAAGTTGTGCTCTAACTTACACATGCATAGCATGGCATGCTGTGGCACCACTGCACCCATGCGCGTGCATACAGGCACACACACACACACACACATATATGCATACATGCACACATGCGCACACATACTCAGCTTTTTAAATATTTTAAAACTATACACATCATTGACTCCCAAAAAAGGTACATTCTAATGGATACACCATAGAATGGCATTTCCAAATCACTGAATATAGCTTACTTATTGTTACTAGTTAGATAACTGTCCTTCAGAGGTGCTATGGAAAAGTTCGGTCTTTAGCATGGTAGGGCTGGTAGGTGCTGTGGACCTATAGAGATGGAGCCAGGTGTGAGGCTCTTAGCTTGCTGGAGCATGCCCTGGACAAAGGTGCAGAGTCCAAGTTCCTCTTCCCCATTCTAGATGTAGTGCTCACTCACAAACATGCTTTCAACCAACCATCTAACACCATCAGGAGTCAAAGCAATGGGCCACCCAAACTTGGATTCGAACTGCTGAACACTGATCTCAAAAGTTAGCTGTCTCGGGCATTTTGATGTAGTAATGCCGTGCCAACAATGTTTGATATAAATATCGTTGGTATTTTGCCAAGCTCTGTACAACTGATATCCCCTATGCATTCTTTAAGTGTTATTTTTTAAATAGTTGTCATGAGAAAACTACCAGTGGGTGCTCCTTATCAATTCCCAAATGAAGCAGAGATCCTAACTGCATTTCCAGCCACATCCATCACAATGAATACAGATGTTCTCTGTGGTCCAAACCAAACATGGCGTTGGGCCGCCCTCCCGCAGCAGTGCGGGAAAGAGGATGTCTTCCTCTTTCCCATTTTTTCTGCTGGAGATCTGGTCTCCGCCCTACACTAGACACATGAAGCTCCCTCCTCCCCTCTTTTCTCTCTGAAAAGCACTTACCTCTGCCCCTTTCCCCATGCCCTTGTCCTTGGAAGCTCTCTGACTGCTGAGATCCCTCTGTCATTTACACTCTCAGAAATTTTTCTACATTTTTTTACATTTTTGTGCATATAAATTGCATGCAATAAAGGGTTTCACCATGACATTATCATGAATGAAGATATCTTTATTGTGTTATCTCCTTTATTGCTGTCTCTTTTATTCCTCTTCCTGCAGGCCCATTCTCTTCCCAGTCAGTCCCCTCTGTGTGTGTGTGTGTGTGTGTGTGTGTGTGTGTGTGTGTGTGTTCCCTCTCTTTCTCTCCACTGGGACCAGTCCCAACCCCAGTAGCTGGAATTACAGGCCTGTATCACCAAACCTGTTTTCATTCCTATATGTAGTTATGTAGTTCAAATAACTTGCTAATTTTGTGTTTCGGTTATGGGGTAGGGTTGGTTTATTGAGACAGGATCTTGCTATCTAGCCCAGGCTGCTCTCGAAATCACTGTAGTTTGGGCTGTCCCCAAACCTGTGATACTTAGCCTTCTTCGGGGCCTTGGGCTGAGATTACAGGCATATGCTACCAATTGTTCTTTCAATGATCAGTACGAGTCCCTGTGGTGGCTTTCATATCACCAGCTGGGGTGGGGGCAGGAAGGGCAACTCTGACACAAAGTAGAACTCCAAGATTACCTGAGGTAAATCAAAGTACCTTGAACTGAGACACTGACATTTTGGTTCATCGCTTTCAGTGCTCCCGACACGTATATTTTCCACCTCTGTACTCATGTCTTCCATAGAAAACATGAGTAACCACTAGACACTGCTGACTTCAAGACTAAAGAGAAAGATCTGATTTAAACTCTTTTTCACATTTTCAGAACTTTGTGAAAAAGGAAGGATGTGTTAAGGTTTCTAGAAACTGCATTAAATAATAGCTGGCCGCCCTTTTTTGTTTGTTTGTTTGTTTTTCGAGGGTTTCTCTGTGTAGCCCTGGCTGTCCTGGAACTCATTCTGTAGACCAGGCTGGCCTCGAACTCAGAAATCCACCTGCCTCTGCCTTCCAAGTGCTGGGATGAAAGGCATGTGCCACCACTGCCCAGCCATACATGCTTTCTTGCCTGAGTGCAAGCCTTTCACAGAACCTGAAGCTCTCTAATTTGGCTAGGCAGCCAGGCCTGCAGATTGGGGATTGAACCCTTTGGTTTGGTAAATCCCTGCTGTCTCCATGGTGTTCTGGTATAGATACCCTGCTCTTGGTTCCTCTCTCTATGGAACAATGGTTCCATAGAAGAAACAGTTTTAGAAAATCAAACCTGAAATATCTCTCAGACAGGCCTGCTTGTACATGTTCCTGCCAAGTCTGCTCTGGAAATTTACAAGGCCTTTTCCATGGCTAGAGCAATGAGCCCTTGGCATGTGTGCTTAAAAAGAAGTGAGGGAAGGCGAATAGGCTGTATTAAAAAGAGGATGGTATATGATTCAGGGCTAATATCCAATATATACAAAGAACTCAAGAAGTTAGACTCCAGAGAACCAAATAACCCTATTTAAAAATGGAGTACAGAGCTAAACAAAGAATTTTCAACTGAGGAATACCGAAAGGCTGAGAAGCACCTAAAGCAATGTTCAACATCCTCAGTCATCAGGGAAATGCAAATCAAAACAACCCTGAGATTCTACCTCACACTAGTCAAAATGACTAAGATCAAAAACTCAGGTGACAGCAGCTGCTGGCAAGGATGTGGAGAAAGAGGAACACTCCTCCATTGTTGGTGGGATTGAAAGCTTGTACAACCACTCTGGAAATCAGTTTGGGTGTTCCTCAGAAAATTGGACATAGTACTACCCGAGGAATAGCTATATCACTCCTGGGCATATACCCAAAAGATGCTCCAACATGTAATAAGGACACATGCTCCAATATGTTCATAGCAGCCGTATTTATAATAGCCAGAAACTGGAAAGAACCCAGATGTTCCTCAACAGAGGAATGAATACAGAAAATGTGGTACATTTACACAATGGAGTACTAGTCAGCTATTAAAAGTGAATTTTGAAATTCATAGGCAAATGGGTGGAACTAGAAAATATCATCCTGAGTGAGGTAAACCAATCACAAAAGAACACACATGGTATGCACTCACTGATAAGTGGATATTAGCCCAAAATCTCCAAATACTCAAGAAACAATTCACAGACCACATGAAGCTCAAGAAGGAAGACCAAGTATGGGTGCTTCGGTCCTTCTTAGAAGAATAACAAAATACTCACAAAAGCAAATATGGAGATAAAGTGTAGAGCAGAGAGTGAAGGAAAGGCCATTCAGAGACTGTGCCACCTGGGGATTCATCCCATATATAGTCACCAAACCCAGACACTATTGTGGAGGCTGACTGGAGCCTGATATAGCTGTCTCCTGAGAGGCATTGCCAGATCCTTACAAATACAGAGGTGAATGCTCGTAGTTAACTATTGGACCAAGCACAGGTTCCCCAATAGAGGAGTTAGAGAAAGGACTGAAGGAGTTGAAGGGGTTTGCAACCCCATAGGGAGAACAACAATATCAACCAGCCAGACACCCCCAGAGCTCCCAGGGACTAAGCCATTAACAAAGGACTACACATGGCTCCAGCTGCATATGTAGCAGAGATGGCCTTGTCAGGCATCAATGGGAGAAGAGGTCCTTGGTCCTATGAAGGCTTGATAAATGCCCCAGTGTAGGGGAACTGAGGGTGGAGAGGTGGGAGTGGGTGGGGGAGAAACACCTTCATAGAAGCAGGGGGGATGGGATGGGGGTTCTGAGAGGGGGGAAATGTAAATAAAGAAAATATCCAATAAAAAAGATAAAAATTAAAAAATAAAAAGGGGATGGTAAAGGGAGATGAGGTGGAGAAGGGGAGCAGAAATGAGAATGAAGACGAGGGGGGAAGCCCCATAAGATGGGAGGCCCACCCCATGTCAGATGCCCCTTACATGCTGTCCCTCCGACCTCCTCACTCCAGCCTCTGGTTCACATACACTGTGCACCTTCAGCCTCACATCCTTGGAACTGCATTTCTCTTGTCATATTCTTCCCTGGACAGCAGCCCCTTCTGTTCGTTCAGATGTGTCTTTCTCAGGGAACCCTGGCTCTCAAGTTTTATACTGAAATTTCATACCCCCTCCCTCCATCCTCTCTCCCACTCTCACCCTGCTGCAGTTTTCTGAAGCCATTATCACCTCTAAAACACTCCGTACTTTTACTTATTATGTTGTATATTACATCTCCCCAGTCACACACACACACACACACACACACACACACACACACACACACACACACATGCCTCAGGAGGGTAAGAGGTCTTGCCAGTCTTTGTGCTTGTTTGAAGTGTGCAACTGTTACATGAATGAATTGAAGACAGTGGGGCAGCCTAGTTTGCTTTAAAATCAACACCAGTGTGGTATTGCCCTTCTGTCCAAGCCACCTAAAAAACTGCTACCACCTCCTTAAGCAAACAGTGAGAGGAAGGAGAGATGCTGGATGGTGGAGAGCGCAGAGGGGCCACACTGTGTGCTCATCACTCTCCCTGTTCTATATGGTGAAACTCTAACATTCTCAGAGCGGCTCTATTGAGAGATAGAACATCTAAAGGAAAGACTCGGGGTAAACGTGCCACAAAGGTGGAGCCCTGATTCAGTAGACTGATAGCCACATAAAAGGAGACAAGACGGAGTTTGCCTCTCTTCACAAACACCTCTCCAGCCCATGTGAAGCTGCAGAGAAAAGGCCACAGGGAAGGGAGACTTCACTAGGAACCAAATTTGGTAGAATCTTGACCTGATCTTCAGCTTGTGAGATGTGTAAAAACACAGATTCCTATTGTTTAAGCTTTCCAGCCTCTGGTATTTTGTTACAGTAGTCTCAGTATATACAAAAGCCAAGAAAGAAATCCTGAACTGAACTGGTATGTAAAGATATAGATATAGATGCAATACATATAGATATACATATAGTATACATATATAGCTATAATACAAAACAAACAAAAAACTTCCCACCCTATAAAATTGTTCCAGACTTTGTTGGCATCAACTACATTTTGCCTCTGAAGAGACTTTCCTGACCATTCACCGTATGGCTGATAGGATATAAATACCCATGGTTGAGAGCACTGGTCACACAGTGCCAATTTAATAAGCATTTCCTTCTATATCTATATGCACAGTGTACTAGCTACTTTTCTTATTGTTGTAATTAAATACTGGACAAGAAGGAATGTAAGGGCGGTTGGATTCATTTTGTCTCACAGTTTAAAGAGATACAGAGGTCACAGGCAAACAGGACAGTGTCAACAGTCAGGAATCAGAGTCTATAGGAAGCAAGATTGGAATATCGAACCTCAAGGCCTGTCCCCAATGACATACTTCCTGAGGAAGTCCCCACCTCCTAAAGGTTCTATAACTTCTCCAAACAGCACCTCCAGCCAAGGGCAATGTGCTCAAGCGCACGAGGCTGTGAGGGACAGCTCACCTTCACCACAGCTGACAGTATTCAGATTAGTAGTAATAATAATAATAATGATAGTGATACTACTAAATGCCTGGCTTCCAGCTACAGAAAACCTCACCTTCATGCATCCTGCCAGGCTCAGAGCTCACCCTGAGAGGATAGCAAGGGAGAGCACACTGGCAGAACACTCAGATCTTAGTCCACAAAGAAGCTCTCAGACACTGTCCCATTTCTTGTCCCATGACGAGTGTTGTGCTAAAGATGATTTCCAGAAGAAGGTGTCAGGACACAGGAAGCATGAAGGACAAGACCACAGGGCTCAGTTGGTAAAGTGGTTTTCTTGCAGGTAGGCAGTGTATCCTAATTGGTGAGTTATGGGCCAATGAGAAACCTTGCCACAAAGGAAGTGATCACTACTCCTGAAGATGACACATGAGGTTGTCTTCTGGCTTTCCCATGTACATATACACATCCATTTTCAGGTGCACACACATGCACATGTGCAGGCACACACATACAAGAAGGAGCTTGTACAAACACACACAGACAAATCTTCACAACTGTTTGTCTTGTTTGAGACATGGTCTCACTATGTAGCTAGGATTAAAGGCATGAACCACCACACTCAGTCTGCATGCAAACATAAAAAAAAAAAAATAAAATAAAATAAAGCTTTGTTTAACCTGCCCATGATATCTCTCAGCAGAAACAAAGCTATTCCTTGCCCATTCTCATGCCCGTGGAGGGAACCGCAAGTCTACCAAACCACCACATCTACATCTCCTGGCTATGGTGCTCAAGCCTCAATTGGAAGTGTGTCCTCGATGCCTATCTTAGACTAGACAGAAAGACACTCATTTTTATCTGAAGCTGTCTTGGTTTGAAAGTTCCCAGTCTAAGACTCTCTCAGCTCTTCACCTCACCCTTCCCTACCGCCAGGCTCCTCATGGTCTCCTCTCACTGTGCCAGAGTGCACCATCTCTTTTAAGTGCCAAGTGTTACTAAAGGCTGTAAAATCCTGTGAGGGAAAGGGAGATCTGTGTTTCTATAGCAGACTGCTCTCTGTGTTTACACACACTGTGCACTTACACATGTGATGTGAGCACGGAGAGCAGTGTAGAAGGATCTGCAGCTAGCTGCCGATGTTACCTGGAGGATGGAATTGAGGCAAGGAGTGGGAAGATTGTTAATTTAATTAAAGCACACATATAAACATACATGTATGTGTGTGTGTGTGTGTATACACACATACACATATAAAATACATATATACATATATATATTTATAAATACATATATATGTTATATAATTAATATTTATATAATATATGAATACATATATGTATTAAATATATATATAAGTGTGTATATGTGTGTGTATGTAGATAGATAGATGATAGATAGATAGATAGATAGATAGATAGATAGATAGATAGTAGATAGATAGATAGATAGATAGATAGATAGATAGATAGATAGATAGATACAATGTACTCCTCCTGTTAACAGTGAGGCTCCTGGGTTCAATTTCTACCACTGCATAGATAGATAGATAGATAGATAGATAGATAGATAGATAGATAGATAGATAGATAGATAGATAGATAGATAATTGGCTAGCTCTGTTTATCTGTGGCATGCCATTTCTGTTTGGTAAGCTCCATTAGATACTGACATTACTATGTGAAGGTCTTCATCGTCCACCTTCAGCTCTAGCTTCCTCCATCTAACCATTGTTTCAGCAGCCAGCCTGCAGCACATACTCAGCGATTTGCTGCCTGTGTCACTGCTGATTCTTGTCACTCTCTTCCTCATCTTCAGCTCTAGAAATCCTATCTGTCCTCCGGGTTACACTAGGGGTGCCACAGTCCTGTAACCACATGTACCTCCCTCTGCCCTGAGTGTCCGTGGCACACAGTGGACCGTCATGGGACCTCCCATCATACCCAAAGGTCCTGTGAACTTATCTTACATTCTGTGCCATTGGAGAAAGAGACAAACCCTCTCTGTGGATTTCCTGGTTCCCTAATAGTACTGGAGTGCCCAACTCTCTTAATGAATACTGTGTATGATGCAAACATTAGTAAACTCAGTCTGAGTCAAAACATTGCAGCCAAGAAATCAAAAGAGGGGCTGGTGAGATGGCTCAGTGGGTAAGAGCACCCGACTGCTCTTCTGAAGATCCAGAGTTCAAATCCCAGCAACCACATGGTGGCTCACAACCATCCGTAAGGAGATCTGGCGCCCTCTTCTGGAGTGTCTGAGGAGAGCTACAGTGTACTTACATATAATAAATAAACAAATCTTAAAAAAAAAAAGATTATGGTTTAAAAATAAATAAATAAATAAATAAAAATAAAATAAAATAAAAAAAAAGAAATCAAAAGAGAAGGGGACTAATGCTTGTTGAGCAACCACTATGTTTTGGGCAATGAACAAAATGTCCTCTGAATTGTGTTTTAACATAAGCACAAGCTTTATGTAGCTATGAAGAAAAGTAATGTGGCTATAGCAAAAGACAGTCTCCTAGGACCTCCTATGAGATGCATCGGTCCTCTGAAGTACAGGAGTACCCTATCTGACCATCATGAGGAGGGGAGAGCAGAATGCCCAGCAGGTAGAGCACCAGGCTCACAGAAGAGATAACAATAAGGGAATGAAAATGATTTTTAAAAAATGTTTTCAAAGACAGAGGAACCTAGTTTCTGTGAACTCTTGCGATCGCATGATGCTCTGGTACTCTGTCCTATGTAGAACAGCTGATTGCTGACTGTGTCCGATTCCATGCTATACAGTACACTGACCAACCTGTCCCTGTCCCTGTCCCTGTCCCTGTCCCTGTCCCTGTCCCTGTCCCTGTCCCTGTCCCTGTCCCTGTCCCTGTCCCGTTGCATGTACCACTTCTTGGTCATGCTCGCTTCCATTCATGCTCACATGATTCTTATGACTTCAATACTGGATACAAAGGAAACAATACTGACTAAGGAAGAGTATTTGTAATTCTAAACAAATTAAAAATAGCTCTGAAAGCAACCCAACTGTGACACTAAAATAACTTTAGAAGTATTCTGAATTCTTTTATTCTAAAAACAAGACAATACAAAAACTTCCATATGTTTTTGTATAAAAACATGTTTCCATGTTTTCATATAAAACTTCCCCTAATAGTCATATGTGTAGTGTTTCTTTTTAGAGTGCCACACATATCCTTCCCAGAGTTCTAACACTTTAACTTTTCTTCTTGTCCCCTCCAATTCATGCAGTCCCTGGAATTACACAACTTTTAAGTTTGATAATTTTAAGTAAAGGTACATAACTTACCCACGAGGAAGTCAGAAATAGCCAAATTAAGAAAAAAATAATTACTTCGATGTCTAAGGTTTCTGTCCACCACAAAGGCTAAAATGACCACAGCGTTGCCTACCATTATAGCAAAGGCAAATAGAGACATTAAAAATGCCAAGGGAACCTGAGCAGCTGGTGGCAAGATGCCAGTACTGTTAGACTCCGACATCACACCAAATGATGGCCAGTACAGGAGATCCACTTGGCCAGGCAGTCTTAACAACCAGACACCTCTTACACACAGTCCCCTACTCAAAACAGCAGCTTCAAATCTACTGGTGATTTCACACTACTTCCTGGTTATTGATAACCATCAACTTGTGGTGGCAATTTCCCTTTAACTGACACTGAAAAAATGTTTTCACAAAACAGAGAAGTATTTTTCTTAAGCAATGCAATATATTCATCCATCTCCCAAGTAGAGAGCAATATTATATAATATCTATAAAAACATAGTTTAATACATCTTATGAGCCATAAGCTGGAATTGGGTGAGATTCATTTTTTAAAATAAAGATCCAACTAAAAATTCTCTTCTGACCATAAGAAGGAACCAGGGGTTAAGTTTCAGTCTGTCTCTAAAATAAAGGGAGCGGGGACAAAGGGACAGCTCTTCCTGAGAAACGGACATTACGAAGATGCTTGCAGGAGGCTTCAGAGCCAGTCAGAGAAGGGAAATAAAGACAGGAAGTCTAACAGTGCCTCTGAGCCGAGGGGTTGGGGCTGGGAGCTGCAGGACCAAAGCGGGATGCGAACTTCAGAGAAGCCCAGAGGTGATGCAGGGGACTGAGTCCTGATCAGAAGACTATGAAGGAAGTGTGCAGGCAGCAAACAGGAGTATTTGAGAAGATGAGCAGGAGTGGTACACAGGGATTACATAAGGCCGCACTGTGCCTGCTCCCCTTGACTGGATGAAAGTGTTAATCATTGCTGGGGCATTATGTAGTACATTCAAAAGAGCCTACTTAGCCCAGAACTAAACGTTTCTTGAATTCTGAACAACTCTTAAGATCAAAATCTATGAGGATTATTTTTTTTTTCAAATAAGTTCAATGCAACCCTAAATGCAATTCTAGAGTATATGGAGGTGGCAGATGCATGTTAGTCCAGCACTGAGGAGACTGGGGTAGGAGGATTGATGTGAGGAGGCCAGACCAGGCTACATACTGAATCCCAGGCTAACCTGTACTACAAAGTGAGAAGGCACTTCAAAAAATAGAAGAAACTAGTATTTATAGACAATAAAATAATCCAACCCAAAGATAAAACTTACAACTAATATCAGGCATTTCAAGAAACAAGCTAAGAAGCCAGTCCATAATAAGGAAACAAATCAGCCCATGGAAACCAATTTAACCCTTGTTTTAAAAAGCCAGACATGACCCCCAACAATGGGCAAAGAAACACGTTAGTGGTGGTAGTGTTCTTATCAGTCAGGGGCAGAGCAGATGCAGTCCTTTGTTCATTCTAGCTTGATGTCCCAGCTTGATGGTCAAAGCTGTCATATGCCTACAGCTCAAATAAATCAAATTGAATCAAATCAAATCCAGGCAGCACAGCTAGGGAGAGGGAAGGCAGGCAGAGACCTGCAGTCCACCATGCCATCCACAGACCTGCTCACCAATGCACGGCACAGGTGGGCCAGAGACACCCACCTGCAGTCACACCATGTAGCATAGATTGAGGATGCAGTCACTCAGGGTTCTGCCAGCCACATGCTGAGCCTGCAGCAGGAGCCGCCACAATGTGCTAGTATGTGGTGGTCAGATGTGAGAGAAAGAGCAGCCTGAGCATTATGAAGAGAGATGGAGTGGTAGACTAGAGGGTGGGGAGGAATAGCCTATGGTGAGTGGCCAGTCCCACCAACGGGGGCCATAGTGAAGTCCCAGGCTGAGATGCTACTGAGGGCCATGTCTGGATCCATGGCTATGTAGTGTCAGGAGCCGGTCGTTGTCCATGACTCATTTTACCACTGAGAACAGCCATTAGGGACAACATGGGTGCCCAGGGACTATGTTTAGTCAGCCCCAACCATCACTGGATGCTGAGCTCTAGTGAACCCATCTTCCACCTCTGGCAGCACTCAGGAGAGTGGGCCCTGCACCTCAGCCAGGCAGCACAGTGGAGTTGGCCTTTGTGGTGGGGACAGCCAACACCTTTGTGTGGTAAGTCAGCCCTGAGGGCATAAGTGTGGGAGAGCTAAACCCCACCACTCGTCTGTATTGGTGTGGCACATGCACAGAGGTGATGCCCTGTCCCTTACACCTTCGATCATGAATTTTAGAGAGCTGGCCCTGCCCCTCACCAACTTCAGCACTCCAGAGAACAGGCTCCGCACCTTACTTGGACACCACAGCAGAGCTGACCCTTATGGTGGGAGTGCAAGTGAGCCAGCCCTGAGGGTGAGAGTGCAGAAGAGCTGGCCCTGCCACTAGTCTGCCATGAGGTGGTAGCTGGGAGGGGGGATGCCCTCTACCCCTTCACTCCTTGGCACCTGAGGCAGTCAGGAGAGCTGACCACAGGTCATGAATGCAGGTAAGCTGACCCTGCCTTTCACCAGCTGCAGCACTTGGGAAGAGTAGACACTGGATCTTGTCTGGACAGCAAAGTAGGGCTAGCCCTGGTCAAGGGTGTGTGGGTGAGCCAGCGTTAGGGTGAGAGTGCAGGAGAGATGGCCCCACCACTTGTCTCCTGTGAGGTGGTGTGAGTTCAGGCATGACCTCCTCCCTTCCCCTCACCACATGCAGCAGTCAGGAGAACTGGTCCCAGGGTCATGAGAGCAAGTGAGCTAGTGCTGTCCATCACTGGCTGAAGCACTCAGGAGAGCAGGCCCTGTAGCTCACCTGGGCAACAAGGAAGGTATTGCTGGACCTCATAGTGAAGGTATGGGTATGAGAGTGGGAGAGCTGGCCCAGCCCCTCACAGGCTGTAGCGCTTGGGCGAGTAGGCCCTGTGCCTTGTCTGCACAGCACAGTGGGTGCGGGTGAGTGGGCTCCTGAGAACATAAGAGTAGAAGAGTTGACCCTGCCTCCTGCAGATGATGGCATCGGGTTACCTAGCTGGCACAGTGCTGAAAAGATCACCCTGGTGGTTCAGAGAAGAGAGCCAGTGTGCTGACCAGCCCAGCTTCCATGCAGGTCCAGATCCAGGGCTCTGAGTTGACCCACCCAAAAATCTGTAAATTCTGCACATGATTTGGATGTGAAAAGGGCTGGACCTGCGGATCTCCATGACACAAGACGGCAACAGGATGACCCAGAGGAGTCCTGATGAGGACCCAGTGTTGATGGTGTTACAGAAGCCAGAGACCTCACGCCAGACTCACAACCCATTGAAATGAAATTTATGTGGTGGTAGGGCATATAACATAAACGGGAAAGTCACAAATGCCTCCAGATTGCTTATTGAGAACAGTCTATGCAGAAATACAGTGAATGGATGCGACGGTTTTCAAGGATGAAGGTGAATAAAAAACTCTCCAGAAGCCTACATTTGGTTTTTAAAAAATACCTTAATATATTGTATGAAATTTTTTTCAATTAAAAATATCTTTCCAAGTCAAACCAAAATAGAGCTGGGAGTGGCTAAGCAATGTTTGCCCTTGCTTTTCTAAGCAAGAGACCCGAGCCCAGATGCCCAGAACCTTCCTCCCGCAGGTTCCTTGCCAGCTATTTTGTTGTGGTGTGAGACATAGTTATCAGAAGTAAGACATTATGTGTATCATTTCCAACCTAAATGCAAAAACTCCACCCCAACTGATGAACTAGACCATCTGCTCCTGCGCCTTGGCAAGTTGGGTCAGATCATGAAAATATGAGATTGTACCATAGAAGGTAATATCCCTTTCCCTGTATTTATCCAAGATGACACTTGCCATTGAGAATGAGCCAAGGGGAAGCCATAGACTACCTCTCCTCTCTACTGGCACACACAGTAGATTTAGCCAAAGGGATCTATAGGTGTTACGTGTAATTTTATTTTTATTTATTTATTTATTTATTTATTTATTATATGTGAGTGCACTGTAGCTGTCTTCAGACACTCCAGAAGAGGGCATCAGACTTCGTTACGGATGGTTGTGAGCCACCATGTGGTTGCTGGGATTTGAACTTGGGACCTTTGGAAGAGCAGTCAGCGCACTTAACCACTGAGCCATCTCACCAGCCCAAGTGTAATTTTAAAAACCATGCTTGCTCCTTGCCCAGTGCCACAGCTGTGCTATGATCCAAGATCAGCCGCCAGCAATGGCCCTGTTACTCAGCCCCCATGGCTACCTTTGGCAAGCTGTCCTGGTCTCAGCTCCACCAAACCAATAGCTCTGACGCTTTTGCTCTGGATTCTGGGAACTGCACTCCCTCTCCACTGGCCAACCACCCTGCAGCTAGCTCCGCCAATGTCTGCCCTGACTCTGTCTTTTCTCCTGCCCACCTGAGTTGTCACAGATTGAAAACACCAGACAGTCCTAACACTTAAAAACCAGCCAGAAAACACAAGTGCTGGCCACAGAATCTACTGCACTAAACTCATCAGTTATCTTGTCTCAGAATTCCACCAGTGGCAGAGGCCGCCACCGGTTCTAGTCAACCCGAGGCCTCACACATACTGCTCCTTTCCCAAAGCCTGGCTGAAAACCAGTCTCTCTCTCTTTCAATATCTCTCTCTCTCTCTCTCTCTCTCTCTCTCTCTCTCTCTCTCTCTCTTCCCCTCCTCTTCCTCCTGGGACCTGGAAATTCCACCTTTTTCCTCTGCCCAGCAATTAGCTTCTGTGTCTGTATTGACACAATCAAGAACCAATTAGGGAAATGACACCTCCACCTACATATAGAAAGAATGGCTTGGATGGCAATGGCAACTGGAGATGGATTCATAGAATCACAATAGTCACTAAGCTGGAGCTAGTTCTTGAAAGAATGTTACAAGGGAGAGAGTCTCATATGAGGTTGCTGGAAGGAAACCCATGATAAAGAGTAACATCTTCCCTTCCAGTTGTCTCCTGAAATGCAGGACACTGTTTTCCCAAACCTCTTCTTTTGGAGAACCTCAGGGAGCATTACAGCAGCCAACTCAACTAAAACATACATGTTGCCAAGAATGGTCTAGAACCCCAAAACAGACAAGCAGACGGGAGCTCTGGCTGGAGCTAGATAGGCCAACACTCACAAAGTTCTGTTCACATTTCACTGAAGCTGTTGTTGAAGACCTGAGTTAGGAGTCATCCCTGGATACACATGTCCACCTCCAGCTGAGAACACAGATAAACAGGAAGCCTAAAGGATGTTGGATGCCATTAACTGTAAGGAAAGATAAAGGAAGGTTTGGGGTAAAATGGCAAAAGTCCATCCTCTGCGGGTCCTATGTGTCAACCCCTGACTGTAAAAATAGTTCTTCCTCTGTTCACGTGGGTAAAAAGCCACAAGGAGATAGAGAGATAATTGGGACACTTAGATAACTTAAAAAAAAAACTTTGGGATCACATTCATGATAGTGAAAAGTCAGAAATCCTATGTGGGTGGCTGTGGGAAATGTGACACTCTAAACAAATACCGTGGCATTCCAGTTTATTCCTTAGTCACAAAAAAGAAAGACCATAATTAATGCATTCCCAAGCCTTCTGCACTCTGAGGGCTCAAACTGCATCTGAGATATAAACCATGCTTGTATGAAGGAGAGAGCCTTGTGTGACTCGGCAGAACTCAATGCTTACTTACCTCACGACAGCGCAGGTCCAAGGAGCAACAATTAGAGACAGCAGCTCACATGACCCCACCCGCATCTCACAGGATAGATATGCCTCTCTTCAGAATGATGGACATCACAAAATGCATTTGTTCATTTACCTCACTCAGTTTTCACTTTTACACACACACACACACACACACACACACACACACACACACATGCGCGCGCGCATTCTTTTCCCTAGCTTCTCCTTCTCTTCTATGAACCTAAATATAGTTAACTCTCTGCTTTCACCGTCCATCTCATGTTCTGTATCATGTCATAAAAGCCCTGTATGTGTACATCTGTCATCCGCTCAAACTCTGTCCTATAAGCAAGAAAAACTGTCAATGATATGAGAATAAAATTTAAAAAGAAATTAGTACTCAACATCAAAAAGTTGGCTGCTCCAGAAAATTTTACTGTTCTATCTGAGATAAGGAAGCCTTGAAAGAATTGATATGGGCTGGGAACTCACTTTTTTTTTTCATTTTACTCGTAAATCTCTCATATTTTTATTGTGAAATATATACACATATACACACATACATAAAATAGTTTTTAAATACTTAGATTAAATCTAGTGGGGGGTTTTAAACCACAACAATAAACACATGCATGATATAAGCTAAAAGTTCAATATCTTATGTCATTAGATACTATAGGAATTGTTTTCCCCCATTAAATAGTCAGATTCTCTTGTAAAAAGTCAATTAAAAAAATGTTAAGTATTTGTTGGCAAAGACATCACATTCTCAGTTATAATGTCTGAGGTCATTTATTTAATGAAATATCTTGCTGGACCATATATGAGCAGATTGGCTCAGAAAGTAAAATATAGTGATTTTCTTTTTTTTTTAATTTTTAATATTTTTATTATGTATTTTCCTCAATTACATTTCCAATGCTATCCCAAAAGTCCCCCATACCCCCCCACACACTTCCCTACCCACCCATTCCCATTCTTTTGGCCCTGGCATTCCCCTGTATTGGGGCATATAAAGTTTGCAAGTCCAATGGGCCTCTCTTTCCAGTGATGGCCGACTAGGCCATCTTTCGATACATATGCAGCTAGAGACAAGAGCTCCGGGGTACGGGTTAGTTCATCATGTTGTTCCCCCTATAGGGTTGCAGATCCCTTTAGCTCCTTGGGTACTTTCTCTAGCTTCTCCATTGGGAGCCCTGTGATCCATCCAATAGCTGACTGTGAGCATCCACTTCTGTGTTTGCTAGGCCCCAGCATAGTCTCACAAGAGACAGCTATATCTGGGTCCTTTCAGCAAAATCTTGCTAGTGTATGCAATGGTGTCAGCGTTTGGAAGCTGATTATGGGATGGATCCCTGGATATGGCAGTCTCTAGATGGTCCATCCTTTCATCACAGCTCCAAACTTTGTGTAACATCTTCCATGGGTGTTTTGTTCCCAATTCTAAGAAGGGGCATAGTGTCCACACTTTGGTCTTTATTCTTCTTGAGTTTCATGGGTTTAGCAAATTGTATCTTATATCTTGGGTATCCTAAGTTTTGGGCTAATATCCACTTATCAGTGAATACAT
This sequence comes from Mus caroli, assembly GCF_978045245.1. NCBI lineage: Eukaryota > Metazoa > Chordata > Mammalia > Rodentia > Muridae > Mus > Mus caroli. The sequence continues at coordinate 10,194,734 of NW_028227274.1, read as the reverse complement.
ATTGTGTGAGTTCCTTTGTGATTGTGTTACCTCACTCAAGATGATGCCCTCCAGGTCCATCCATTTGCCTAGGAATTTCATAAATTCATTCTTTTTAGTAGCTGAGTAGTACTCCATTGTGTAAATGTACCAAAATTTCTGTATCCATTCCTCTGTTGAGGGGCATCTGGGTTCTTTCCAGCTTCTGGCTATTATAAATAAGGCTGCTATGAACATAGTTGGAGCATGTGTCCTTCTTACCGGTTGGGACATCTTCTGGATATATGCTCAGGAGAGGTATTGCTGGATCCTCCGGTAGTACTATGTCCAATTTTCTGAGGAACCGCCAGACTGATTTCCAGAGTGGTTGTACAAGCTTGCAATCCCACCAACAATGGAGGAGTGTTCCTCTTTCTCCACATCCTCGCCAGCATCTGTTGTCACCTGAATTTTTGATCAGATCACAATGGACTAAGGCTGATCTTCAATAACAAAATAAATAATAGAAAGCCAACATTCACATGGAAACTGAACAACACTCTTCTCAATGATACCTTGGTCAAGGAAGGAATAAAGAAAGAAATTAAGGACTTTTTAGAGTTCAATGAAAATGAAGCCAAAACATACCCAAACTTATGGGACGCAATGAAAGCATTTCTAAGAGGAAAACTCATAGCTCTGAGTGCCTCCAAAAAGAAACTAGATAGTGATTTTCATAATTCAGTGCATTTCTTGGTAGAACATGATTTTAATATTTTCAACTGTTGATATTCAGCAAACAGAATAGTTTTTTTAAGATATATTTCGTTCTTATGTCTCCCTTTTCATTTCTGATTTTATTAATTTGGATACTGCCTCTGTACCCTCTGGCTAGTCTGGCTAAGGGTTTATTTATCTATCTTGTTGATTTTCTCAAAAAAAAAAAAAAGCTCCTGGTTTTGTCAATTCTTTGTATAGTTATTTTTGTTTCTATTTAGTTTGATTATTTCCCACCGTATACTCCTCTTGGATGTATTAGCTTCTTTTTTGTTCTAGAGCTTTCAGGTGTGCTGTTAAGCTGCGAGTGTAAGCTTTCTTCAGTTTCTTTTTGGAGGCACTCAGAGCTATGGGTTTCCTCTTAGGACTGCTTTTATTGTGACCCATAAGTTTTGGTATGATGTGTCTTCATTTTCATTAAATTCTAAAAAGCCTTTAATTTCTTCCTTGACCAAGTTATCATTGAGTAGAGCGTGGTTCAGCTTCCATGTATATGTGTGCTTTCCATTTGGTTGGTATTTAAGACCAGCCTCAGACCGTGGTGATCTGATAGGATGCGTGGGATTATTTCAATCTTCTTGTATCTGTTGAGGCCTGTTTTGTGAACAATTATATGGTCAATTTTGGAGAAGGTACCATGAGGTGCTGAGAAGAAGGTATATTCTTTTGCTTTAGGATAAACATTAGATCCATTTGGTCCATAACTTCTGTTAGTTTCACTATGTTCAGTTTCTGTTTCCATGATCTGTCCATTGATGAGAGTGGGATGTTGAAGTCTTCCGCTATAATTGTGTGAGGTGCAATGTGTGCTTTGAGCTTTAGTAAAGTTTCTTTTATAAATGTGAATGCCCTTGCATTTGGAGCTTAGATGTTCATAATTGAGAGTTCATCTTGGTAGTGTTTTCCAGCCTTTTACTCTGAGGTATTGTCTGTCTCTGTCACTGAGGCTTGTTTCCTATATGCAGCAAAATGCTGGGTCCTGTTTATGTATCCAGTCTGTTAGTTTATATATTTTGGGGGGAATTGAGTCCATTGATGTTAAGAGATATTAAGGAAAAGTGATTGTTATTTCCCGCTATTTTTGCCATTAGAGGTGGAATTATGTTTGTGTGGCTATGTTATTTTGTGTTTGTTGAAAAAAGATTACTTTCTTGCTTTTTCTAGGGTGTAATTTCCCTCTTTGTGTTGGTGTTCTCCATCTATTATCCTTTGTAGGGCTGCATTTGTGGTAATAAAGAATTGCCCTGTAGCCAATGACTGGGCTGGGAGATGGAGGTAGGACTTATAGACTGTGCAGGCAAGGGACCAAAGGGGAAGAAGAACAGACAAAATCACCATGATGGGAGAGCAGAGAGATCAGACTTAAGGTCCTGCCAACATATAAGAAGTGGCCACAGGGGCTACTCCCCTGACTGGATCTGGGGCAGCAAAGATTTAGAAAATGTTAACTAAGGGTTCCTGGAGGGGAGTGTGTGCTAGCTGTGGGGAGATTCAGGATGTGTCCAAATGTAGACTCCATTGGCCATGGATTACTGGGCTCCTGAAAGGAAAGATGGGGTTAAACAGAGATAAATGAGATTTCATTTCATTGTTTTTAAGGGTAGAAGGGAGTAAAATGGTAATTGCTTAAATGTTTTTAAATATACATGGAATATAAAAATCCAGGCCTTTGATCTCAAATGTAGGAAACAAAGAAACAGAGAGGTAGAAGGGAGATTGAATGAAAAAAAATGCTTTAAAGAAAAATTAAAAGTTCTATACTTAGAATCTTTGAACATGGTCTACATGGGATTTCTGTTATTGTTTAGCCTGGTATGATGAATTAGAAGCCTAAGAATAGGCTTATATAGTAAATAGAAGGGAAGATTTAACTATACATAGATGAATAGAGGCTTTTGATCTTAAATTGTAGGTCAAGTGCAGGGGATAAGTAGAAAAAACAGACAGATAATAGAAGCTTATGTTAACTCAAATTGTATCCACAGAAAGGGGACATATGTACCCACAGAGATATTGATCTCCATAGAAGGGAAAGTTTAACTATACAGATGAATAAATAGTTTAGGCCTTGATCTCACGTAGGCTGGGGCAGGAGATGGTGGAGAAACACTGTCTCAACAGATAATAATATTTGTTTAGATTGTTTTAATGAATTTGAATTGCTTTAATTATCAAAATGTGTGTGGTTATGAGTTTGGTGATTATATTAAAATTCCTCTGGGAGAGGTCAAGCTATTAAATTAATCCAATCTATACACTTAGTTATTTCCAGTTACTGGACCAAGGACATGCTATATTTTGGAGAGAGGCTCTATAATTGTTGTTGACGGGAAAGAAGAAAGGCTTTGGGCCCCTTCCTGAGTGATATGGATCAGATATGACAGGGAGGACCCCCCCCCCAAAAAATCTTAGCTACAGAAAAGAAAAGTTTGAGAAGATCAAACAGGACAGGTAACTTGATCTGCTGAGTCCTTGACATGGGGACAGCCCTATAACTGGCTTAGACCAAAAAAAATTGTCTCTAGCCAATTATTACTTACTTCAGCTAAAAGTAGACAATAAATCTTATTGGTTGTGGAATCCTTAATATTCATTGACTCATCCTTCACATGGCATAAATGAAGATGTATTACAATTGGTTATTGATCAAATTAACTCATAAAGAAGACAGTTTTCTTTCATCTGCTCAAACAAGGAGCAAAAATTCATCTTTGCATAATCCATATAAATATCTTAATAGTACTAAAATTTTGCTTATGAGATTCATATATTGCAGAATGTACAGCTCTGGCAAGATTCATCCTTGGGGATAACTGATATGACCTGTTGTTCCAGCCCCTGCTTCCTAATGCTATGCAGAGACTTGCTTCCAAACTGCTTCAGGAATCCCAGATGACCTCACTTCATCCAATGTTTCAAACAGATCCAGTCAGATCTTCAGTCAAGTCCTGAGCCTTCTAAACATACAAAGACTGAATAGCATATGCTAAAGCTAGTTTTCTTTCTTTCTCTTTCTTTCTTTCTTTCTTTCTTTCTTTCTTTCTTTCTTTCTTTCTTTCTTTCTTTCTCTTTCTTTTCTTTTTTTCCTTTTCTTTTCTTTCCTTTTTTTCTTTTTTTCTTTTGTTTTCTTTTTTCTTTCTTTCTTTTTTTTTTTTGAGACAGGGTTTCTCTGTATAGCCCTGGCTGTCCTGGAACTCTTTAGACCAGGCTGGCCTTGAACTCAGAAATCCACCTGCCTTTGCCTCCCAAGTGCTGGGATTAAAGGTGTGTACCACCACTGCCTGGCTAAAGCTAGCTTTCTTAAATCTAATCAATTTTTCTAATTTTCCTACCCCTTTTCAGCAGGAAGAAGTTATAGAGAGTAATCATCCCAGTCACTTGGGTTTGGGTTTCTTTAAGTCAGGATAGACGGTAGCATATTTTATCTAAATGACAAATATGATGGACTGGATGTTAATTGTATATCATACTTTGTAATTTACATAATTGTTATCATAATGCTCAATTTATATCTGAGAGAGGAGCCTTTTTTACCGGACAGAAAGGGCGAGATGTTGGGAATTGGTTCGAATGCTTTTTCTGAATTCAGCTCCCAAAAGCCGTGCTTCCAGATGCTCAGGGTCCCTGTGCCCAGCTGGCTTTGATTGGTAATAAGGAATTGCTCTACAGCCAATGGCTGGGCAGGGAGATGGAGGCAGGACTTTTAGATTGCGCAGGTAAGGGACCAAAGGGAAAAAAGAACAGATACAATCGCCATGATGGGAGAGCAGAGAGATCAGAATTAAGGTCCCGCCAACATATAAGAATCAGGGTAAGTGGCCACAGGGGTCACTCCCCTGACTGGGTCTTGGGCAGCAAAGATAAAATACAGATTTAGAAAATGTTAACTAAGGATTTCTAGAGGGAGGTGTGTGCTAGCTGCAGGGAGGTTCAGGAAGTGCCCAACTATTGAGCTAGTAAGGCATATTAAAAATATCACTGTGGGGCCGGGCATGGTGGTGCACGCCTTTAATCCCAGCACTTGGGAGGCAGAGGCAGGCGAATTTCTGACTTCAAGGCCAGCCTGGTCTACAAAGTGAGTTTCAGGACAGCCAGGTCTACACAGAGAAACCCTGTCGCAAAACAAAACAAAACAAACAATATATATATATATATATATCACTGTGAGTGTGTGTGTGTGTGTGTGTGTGTATGTGTGTGCGTGTGTGCGTGTGTCTTTCATTTGTGAATCCAGAGCTCTTGGGCAGGTAGCTAGAAGCTCAATCACCTTCTGGGAGCCAGAGTGTATTAACTATTCACCGTTACACAGTCGGATCAGGGTACCTTCTTAACAGACACAGCATACCTAAAGGTAGGGATGGGATAGGCTGTTTGTTAACCCAGGTGGGTTGATGACTGAGTGATAACCTTTTCTTATTGTGTGTAACATATAGATATTGGGCAGACAGAGAGAGAAAGAGATAGGGTGAGAGAAAGAAAGAGAAAGATGCAGATAAGCATGAACTGTTCACAGAGCAAACACCTGATGGCCACTTCGGGTGGGGAGGATCTCACAGCAGCCCTGTAGACCTTATCTGCGGAGACTGCAGGCTTGTGAATTTTATCTCACAGGACAGACAAAGTCACAAAGTATTTTATCAGCCTCCTTTTCCTTCCCCCTTCACACTGAACGCTCTCTTTGGAGGCTGGAATTAAGAAGTTATATGAACTATCTTCTATATGTCTCTTAACTAGCAAGGCCTCGAAAGTTGACAATAAGCAGCCGTTTTTTGAGAGGGTCTTTGAGGCTGAGGAAGATGTGAGGGCATCCTGGTACCTCCTGTTAGGAATGAAAGCTGAACAAGGAAAGGCAGAGGCTGAGCAGATCAGCACATGGATCCCACCCACAGCACTCATGATAAAAAACATGGTTAGCTGAAGATGATTAGCTCGGTGGTGAGGGGAAATGCTTGCTTACCCAGCATATACGAGGCCCTGGGTTTAGTCCTTAGGACAGTTGTGGGAGAATCATTAGCAATGATTTGCATGCTCTGAGTGGAAAAATCAACTCAACTTTCAAGTTATATATATATAGTTATCATACGCACAGAGTCTTGAACATAACTTATTGTTGTTAATGTTCAAAGAAACAGGGTCTCACCATGTAGCTCTGGCTGGCCTGAACTCCATATATACTCTAGGCTGGCATCAAACTCCACCTGCCTCTGCCTCTCAATTGCTGAGATTCATCTCCTGTACCACTGGCTCAGCAAACCCAGGAACGCTGTTCATGTTCTTTTGAGACAGAGACTCTCATAGGCTTCTGACTAACTCATCAAGTGCCAAATATTTCTAAAACTTCTTTTAATATTAAACTCTAATTGAGTTATTTCCCCTTCCTTTCCTCCCTCTAATCCTCCCCATGTATCCTTCTCCCTCTCAACAGTATGGTCTATTTTTGTTGCTGTGTGTATTGTGTATCCCTAAGTTATAAACACAACCTGCTCAGCCCTTTAATGTCACCTGTGTGTATACGCTGTCAGGGCTGACCATCCGGTGCTGGATAACCAACTGGGGGACTCATCCCAGGGGAAACTGCTTCACCCATTCCCAGGATTCCCTAGTTGCCTATAGCCCATTGTCTATGGGTGGGGCTCCATGAGAGTTTCAGTGTTACCATGTCTATTGATGTCATACTCCTTAAAGTCTTACTTAGGCAGCCATTTTGTTGAGGTATCATGGTTGAAGCATCTATTGCAAAGAGAAGTTTCTTTGATGAGTGGTGAGAGCTACACTTCTCTGTGGGTGTAAGGACATTTAGAATATAGTTAGGAATGATGATGTTTTAGTAAAGTGACACTAGCAGGTTCTCTCTAAGACCCTTGGCCTTACTACCCCTAGGTAGTTGTCTAGGTTTCCAGTACCAAGCATAATTTCCCTTTCTGGAGCATGTCTGAAGTCCAGTTAGAGATCTGTTGGCTACCAACAATATATGAATGCCACTATCGCACCCACGGTCCCAATGCCATGCTGCCCATCTTTGTGGCTCATAGGTGTCACCGTTGAGTAGGGCTATTGGTTGCTTCCCTGTCTTCGAAATTTACATGGCATCTTGGTACTATCTAAGCTAGCTGTCAGGAAGATAGTCTGCAAGTCAGATCCAGCTCAAGTCCACCAGGTCATGTATGTGAAATTCAGAAGTGAGGACTTACCTTCAACTTCTGGGAGACCACCAAAAGCAATGCCAATCACCTATATTGTTTTCTATTTGTGCCCAGTTTTTTCATGTGGATTGTGTGTTCACCCCCATCTTTTTTTTTTTTAAAGATTTCTTTATTTATTATATGTAAGTACACTGTAGCTGTCTTCAGACACTCCAGAAGAGGGCGCCAGATCTCAATACGGATGGTTGCGAGCCACCATGTGGTTGCTGGGATTTGAACTCTGGACCTTCGAAAGAGCAGTCGGGTGCTCTTACCCACTGAGCCATCTCACCAGCCCCGTTCACCCCCATCTTATTCAGCCGAAATATTACTATCTCAACTATTTCCTGACCCCGTGCATATAGATATATGCACTTCTAGATAAATAGCACCTATGCATCCATCAGGATTTCGAAACAAGTTTTAGAACTCTAAAGAGACCAAGTTAGTGGAAGCTGTCTGTTGCCAAATACAAATATATATTATTAAATTTAAATGTTCTAGTTGTGTCCATAAACAGCTTCCTCAAAAATGTCAAAACTGTGATCTACCTACAATATTAGTTGACTTATTACATTTTTCCCATTGATTTTTGCAGATTGGATTATGTTTGTTAATATCCAGACAACACAGTATTATCACTCTCACTGGCAAACATGAAAAGGATTAGATAACCTGACCTTGGACAGAACATCACTTTTGTAAACTGGTGTCTGCTTACTGTATTTCAAACACACATATTTGTCTTTGGTTTCCAAAAACAATCAAAATGACTTCTAAAATAGTTTTTTTTTAATTATCACTGGATTATAAAATTGATCATGTTTGGTTATATATGAAATCATAGAACTGGATATTTATTCAAGATTAATTTTTAGATAGTTTGGGGTTGTATATGTATGTTTGTGTGTGCATGCATATGAATGCACACGTATGTATGTATACAGAGGCCAGAGGTTGATGTAGAGTGACTTTCTCAATCACTCTTCACTGTATTTTTTGAGGCAGGTTCTCTCACTGAACCTCAGGGTCCCAGGTAGACTAGACTGGTTACCTTGCAAACCCAGGAATCCTCCTGCCTCTGCCTCCTTAGCACTGGGAGTGCAGGCATTGACAGGTTTAACTTTTTTTTAACCCAGGTGCTAATGATTGACCTTTGTTCATGCTTTACATGGCAAGCATTTGACTGACTGAGCTATTGTCCCGTCCCTGAGCCACCCAGGCTAGCTCACAACAGAAGTGTTGGGCCCAGCTCTCATCCACACCCCTGCCACCAGGGCCAGCACTACTGTGCTGCTCAGGGGAGGTATACAGCCTGCTCTCCTGAGAACTACAGCTGGTGAGGAGCAGGGACAGCTCCCCAGAGCTCATGACCCCGTGGGCAGCTTTCCAGACTGCTAGGGTATGTGTGACATCACCTCAGTGCCTGTGCTACCTTATGGAAGGCAAGTGGCAGGGTCAGCTCTTCCACACTCATGCCTTCGGACCAGCTCCACTGTGCTGCCTGGGTGAGTGACCTGCTCTTTGGAGTGCTGTTGGGAGTGAGAGGTGGGACCAGCTCTCCAGGGGCGACAGCCAGTGAGGGGTGGGGCCAGTCTGCACAGCCCTCCAGGGTCCACTTCTTGTTCACTATGCCAGAATGCCTTCCCAGGGAGCAGAAGAACACGGTAACTTAATGTCTAATTAGGACTCTAGGTACTCTGGGAATCCTCAAAAAATAAGCCTACACCAAATACAAGGTAAAACTTAAAGGGATTCTCTTCACATTCTAAGCATCACTAAACAGCTCATTTAATCTTCATAACAATTTAGATGAAGAATAATATTCGTGAAACTCAAGAATCAGGTTAGGTCCTTGGAATTTCACATATTTAATACCCTTGCCAATGAGGCAATTGTGGAGTGTGGAGATCTGTAGATTAACTCCCCAGAGATGCAAAGCTGTCAACTGATTTTTCCATATCTGATTGAACCTTGGTAACAAGCCCCATCTTCCACTTCTAATTACTAATTTCAGGACTGGCTCCACCTCTTCATGACAAAATGTGGTCACCAAAGGTATTTAACCTGATTTGTCAGTATGGAAATACAAATCAAGACAAGTGATGCTACCCACACCATGAAAATGAAGTTACACCACAGAGAAACCCATGTACCACTGGCAGGAGCAGATTCCACTCTAACTGTTTAGACAACTGCTCACTACCTAAATCAGCATGCTAGAGCTGTCTTGGATTTTTAAGGATCTAGGGAATGAGTTGACACCTCACTAAGAGTTTAAATTGGACAGAATGAGAACAACTTGCAAACATCTCCAATCTGCACTGACCTCGGAGCCAGCACATCCCTGGGCACCATGTGCCCACACTCTATATGTGTTTGTGTATATGCTATGACCTAGCAAATGCCCAAGAGAAATGCCTACATATGAGGCTAGGGAAACGGCTAGTGGGCCAAGGCACCAGTTGCTAAGCCTGATGACCTGAATTCAATCCCCAGAGCTCACATGGTCAAAGAAAAGTAACAGCTGCTGAAAGTTGTCCTCTGCACATGTACACACACACACACATATGTACACGCACGCGTACATACACACAGGTACAAAAATAAGTAAAATAAAAATGTATAGAAATGTGTACATACACTCACTAGTGTGCAAGAAGCAACACTGCTACACATTACCATCTAGATGAGTCTCCCAATCCAACTCTGGAATAAATTGTCAAAGCAAGACTCTGCGCCATTCCATGCACATCTAGGTCAAACCAGACAAAACTCATCACCTGTATAAGAAATAAGGGGAGCTGTGACAAAAGGATGGACCATCTAGAGACTGCCATATCCGGGGATCCATCCCATAATCAGCTTCCAAACACTGACACCATTGCATACACTAGCAAGATTTTGTTGAAAGGACCCAGATATGGCTGTCTCTTGTGAGACTATGCTGAGGCCTAGCAAACACATAAGTGGATGCTCATAGTCAGCTATTGGATGGATTACAGGGCCTCCAATGGAGGAGCTAGAGAAAGTACCCAAGGAACTAGAGGGATCTGCAACCCTATAGGTGGAACAACATTATGAACTAACCAGTACCCCGGAGCTCTTGACTCTAGCTGCATATGTACCAAAAGATGGCCTAGTTGGCCATCACTGGAAAGAGAGGCCCATTGGACATGCAAACTTTATATGCCCCAGTACAGGGGAACGCCAGGGCCAAATAGTGGGAGTGGGTGGGTAGGGGAGTGGGGGGGGAGGGTATGGGGGACTTTTGGGATAGCATTGGAAATGTAAATGAGGAAAATACCTAATAAAAAATATTAAAAAAAAAAAGAAAAAGAAAGAAGGGAAGTGGTTACCCACAGGAGGAGCCAGAGCACAAGAACCACAAGTCACTTCAGTTCCATCCAAGGGCTGGCTACATAACAGTGTTCACTTCGTGAAAATTCACCCCAAAGATTGCATCATGAAAGGAAGAGCTTTGATTTCATAATTTAAACCAACTGGGAATGGGAAGAAAGTCCAAATGAAAATCACGAGTCTCTGTAATTTGAAAAAGAATGTAAGAAAACCTTTAGGGGCTAGAGATACGGCTTGGTCAGTAAAGTACTAACCACACAAGCGTGAAGACCCAACATGAGTTTGAGTCCCCCGCACCCATGGAGAAGCCTGTGTGGCAGGACACATGTGCTTTCCGTGGTGGGAGTAGGAGGTCAGACACAGGATGACAACTGGTACTCACTGGTCAGCAGGCAAGCCCAGCTGATGATCTCCTGGTTCAGTGAGACAAGGTCTCAAACATGACTTCTGGTACATACACAAATTAAAACCTTTTTAAACAAAGTTATGTGTTACCTTGAAGGTTGGGCAGTGTTTAGACATGACCCCAAACGATGGTGTACAGAGGAGGAAGCGTCTGAGATGTGACACAGTGTTGCAGAACTTGCCTGCATACACAGCCCTGGGCCCTGTCCTCAGGCTCCAGAGAGTAGTGGGGGAGGACTCAGGTCTGAAAACATTAAAAATTTTACTCTGCCAACAGGCACTGCTAGGAAGATGGAAAGGTGGCTACATATTCAAGGGGAAATTGGAAATCACGTATCTAACAAGGGCCCTGTGTCTAGAATACATTTCCTTACTGAGTTATGGGTACACGGGCTCCTGTCTCTACACCTTTTATGGACCCTGGGAATGCTATCAACCACACTGCTTATTTTCACTAGAATAATCTGGCTGATACGTGAAGAACAGTAAGAAAGTATAAACCCTGGGTGGATTCCAGTCCTATGTTTTCCTTGCCGTCAGGGAGACATAGGGAACCTTCATGCAATGAAACACTGCTTTACACTTGCTTCTGAGAGTTAAAAGTCTGGCTTACTTGCAGCACTCAGTTAGCAGAGGCAGGAAGATCTCTAAGTTCAAGGCCCACCTGGTCTACAGAGCAAGTTCCAGGACAGCCAAAGGTACATAGATAAACCTTGTCTCAAAAAAACAAAACAAACAACAAACAAAAAGTTAAAAACCTGAAAAAGCCTTGCTGGAAAATACTGGAGGAATGGGTTTGTTACAATGTACCCAGAAGACAGAATGCAATGCAGCCATAAGAAGTTAAGCCATAGAAGAATATTTATTGATATGGGAAAATGTTAACAATATACTTCTATATGAAATATGTAGGATACAAAACAGTATATACGGTTTAATACCATTTTTACGGAAAGAAAAATAGCCATATATACAAAATCATGCATAATAAAAAATAAAAACTGTATACACCATTTATGGTCATCTCTTTAGTGGACTGGATGTGATTACAATTCACTGAAGTGATTATAGTATCACTCACCTGCCCTGTAAACAGTATCTGCTTATCTGGCCTGCATCAGTGCTTCCTTCCAACAGCCTGTCTCTGACACAGACACCTCACTAGCAGCTTCTGCTCTGCCCATCTATGTAGATGCGATTTGCTCATAGATACTGGCATGTGGAGAACATGTCAACTAATAAAATATAGAGAAGGCCACAGCAAACGCCTGGCTTTACAAAGTTATAATTGGGAGAACTAGAAAATTCTCTACATATGATTTTCTCTACTTCAATAGAGAAAAATATGCTATCATTACTTTGCACTGATGGTATGTGAAACGTGCAATTTCAGGAGTTAGAAGTGAGGAATTGGGGTCTCCCCTCCCACCTGCAGCGAAGGTTAAGGAGCTCAACCCACAAAATGAGGTTAGTAATCTTGTTAAATGGGGAAACATAATTTTTAAGTGAAGGAAAATGAGTTCAGAGATATAAAAAATTGTCTTTTCTTCTGTAAACACTAGTACATTTTAGACAAAAACTCCAGGAAAGAAATTCTAATCCAGTGTGCTAGGAAAATATTTTATGCTCCTTTTTTCTGCAGCATAAAATTCTTAGTGTTTTAATCTCTTTTCACAGGTCTGAAATGTCAAGATTATATCATCATCTTTAGCAAATACTGTCTAAGTTCTGTAACAATTAATACATAGGATATACTTAGCATTTCATGGAAACAGAGGTAAGTGTCCCAAATACACACGTATAGGTCATCCTATAACTCGCGATCATTTACAACATTAAATAATGTTGAAAATAAGACTTCTGTCTCAGAACCCACTCTAGTGTAAAGCTGGCTACTGGATTCCTATTTAAAATACCAAGTGAGGATGTGGATTCTTCAAGCTTACAAACTGAGAGGAAAACATCTGCATAACCTCAGACGCTGTCTATGTATGCTCCAGCATTCTCCCATGGCTGCCTGTTAACAGCTCACCCTTCCTTGGGAGGGGAACCAAGCTAGTCTGTGATCAGTTCATCAATTTAGTAATTGCTGGCATTATTTCTGAAAGATAACAGGTACAGCTTACCTACACAAAGGGAATTTTTGTCTTATTTCTTACAAGTAATATGCATGTAAAAAAGAAATAAAACACTTGTTTAAAAAAGGAGATTAGACAAAAACTTCTGGAGGGAAAGAGGTTTTTTTAATCTAATCAAAAGATTTATCCCTCTATCTCTCCTCAAAAAAAAAAAAAAAAAAATCACAGAATTAAAAAAAAAAAAAATCTGGCCAGAGTTCAAATGGCAAATGTTTATCAAACTGGTGCAGTGGGCAGCCTGCTTGTCTGGTGTCCTGCTGCCTCTATCTCATTCTGCAAGTGAGTTGACCAGAGCACAGGGAAGAGCACAGGGAAGAGCACAGGGAAGAGCACAGGGAAGTGCTTCCAGGTCGTTCAGAGACACCGGAATGTTACCTCACACACGTCAGGGATGGGACGGAAGGACTACTGAGACTGAATGGTCACTGTGTGTCACTACAGGAATCAAACAACAAAAGGCAACAACTAAGAAATAGTAACTTTTTGAAATTCCACAATCACCAATTTGAAACAGAACCGAGGAGTAACACTTGGACTAACTAGCAAATGTGTAAACTATCACTTTGGCACATGATCACAGATGAATACTCGGGTTTTCACGTAAACTATCACTCCATGATGAATACTATGGAAGGAAGTGTGACTCACGTGTGAAATCACAAGAGAAAGACTCCCCAAGACCTCCGTCTTCCATGCGCCCCCACTCTGAAAGCAATCGGGAGCTGTAAAAGCAATGGTCACTCAACAGCATGGCGATTTCTATCGCAAGACATGTGGCCTTTCCAGTCCTCTGGAGACACGCCTTCCCTGCCTAACAAAGGCACATGACAATACTGAAATTGACATTTAGCTCAGGAACAACACTGTGCGTGTGTCACTTCCTAGTATTATATGAAATGGTAAATAAGCTCACAGCTGTTCTTCCAAATAAATGTGAAACACATGTGAATATATTCTAGATTCTCTAGTTCTGGCAAATGGTGGAACCAGAGGAGGAAACACAATGCTGGTGGAACCATGATGAACTGGCTGACTTGAGCTGTCAGTGTGCTATCTTAATGTACTCCATGACCACTGGGAACGTGTCCACAGTGGCTGGGAAGTTAACCTCTCGCACAGGTTCAAGTCTTAATGATCATTCTTCTTCTTGTCTTTCTTCACCTTCTTTTTCCCCAAATTCTTAGTTGACTCGTCCTGGAAGAGAAAGCATTCAATGAAACACTCCACAGCCATGTACACGACCCCAGAGCAGTCCCACAGATGGTCTACACTGGGAAGCCTATGTGCTTTCCAATATCAGTGCCACTCGGACATCGTGTACTATAGTACTTCATGACAGTCAAGGCTAGTCAAGAGAAACATTTCACCTAGTATATTTATGCTTGAAAAATCTCAGTTACTATTTCATTTCTCCCCATTCTCCCAAGAAATGCAATAAAGCCTAAATAAATAGTTATGAACATATGTAAAGCATAAGCAAAAAACCCTCAAAATATATAAAGCACATCTACAGATGTGCAAGGCAAACACAGATACTTCAGTACTGATGGAAGGCCAGGCCTCCACCATCTACAGATGTGCAAGGCAAACACAGATACTTCAGTACTGATGGAAGGCCAGGCCTCCACCATCTACAGATGTGCACGGCAAACACAGATACTTCAGTACTGATGGAAGGCCAGGCCTCCACCATCTACAGATGTGCACGGCAAACACAGATACTTCAGTACTGATGGAAGGCCAGGCCTCCACCATCTACAGATGTGCAAGGCAAACACAGATACTTCAGTACTGATGGAAGGCCAGGCCTCCACCATCTACAGATGTGCACGGCAAACACAGATACTTCAGTACTGATGGAAGGCCAGGCCTCCACCATCTACAGATGTGCAAGGCAAACACAGATACTTCAGTACTGATGGAAGGCCAGGCCTCCACCATCTACAGATGTGCACGGCAAACACAGATACTTCAGTACTGATGGAAGGCCAGGCCTCCACCATCTACAGATGTGCAAGGCAAACACAGATACTTCAGTACTGATGGAAGGCCAGGCCTCCACCGGAGCCTCCAGACCCAGTGTGACAGCTCTGGGCCTCAGCTTGCTTTTCTAATAGAAACCCTACAGACCTGTAAACTCACACTGTCCCATTGTGTGACTGAGGCCTATGTCCATGGCTTCCTAGTCCACATCTCAGTACCGCATCCTCCCCCCCTCTCGCTTGCCTTTCTGCAGTCTCAGTGAGTGCACCCGGTCACTGCAGCATCAATACTCACAGGAGTGTTCGTGAAGTTCTTCTCCACCAGAATGTTCCTGGCACAGTTGTTGATATGCTTGAAACGGTCAGGTCCCAGCAGGATCCCTCCATACCAGCGGGACACCACCACCATGACGTTCTTCACATTCAAAATCTGTTATTTTTAGAAGCATAATTAGACATACAAAGAGACAGTTTTAAGAAGGATGAAGTATCAGGACAAGGAGAACTTGCTAAGTCAATGCAGTGTTCTAGTGCCCTCAAACTCTCAACTTTAAAGCCATCTGTCAAGAGGGGAAAACTATGAAGGGAGGGTTCCCGCTCTTACTGACTCTTGCCAGAAAACTAAGTTTAGGCAGTCTTTTACCAGTAAGCAAAAAACCAAAAACAGACGCACAAAATACCCTGCTTCTGAACAAGTAACTGATGAGAAGAGGGTTTCACAAGTAGCATCTGTGACCTGTCTAATGCTGCTGTGACCTGCCCACTGCTGCCTCTAACATAAGCCTGCCAAGTTTAGGCTTGCTGCCTATGCTAAACAAGTTCCTGTGAGAGCAAGGCCTGCTTAGAAAGCAAACTCTACACCCAGAAGGAGAAGAAAGCATAGTAACACCCTAAGGAAAAACAGCCCTCTCTTAAAATCAATCGACAATCAATGATCGGACCCAGCAGGGTGAACAAAACAGACAAGATAAACAAACTAAAATGGGCCTAGAGAAACTTAGCGTTGGGAACAGTTGAATAAAGGAACTCACATTAATATACATAGATAAAATTTAGAAGCCACTATATCTGTAAAAACTGAACAAGATTTCTAAGAAAAACAGAAATAGAAAACAGGAAAAAAACCTGAAAATTAAGCACGGGAACTGGAGAGATGCTCACTCATTAGAGCACTCACAGCCTTGTAGAGAGAGGCCCAGCAGCCACATAGAGGCTCAGCCACCTGGAACCCCAGTATCCTCTCTGGCCTCTGTGGCACTGCATGCACATGGTACACAGACATAATGCACACAAGCATCCATACACATAAAAATAAGTGACTTTCTGAAAGAAGGAAAATTATTTCTAAAAAGGAAGAGAATATTGCTTAAGAAAATGAAATGGAAGGCTGTTGAAGGTACATAAACTCCAGAAGAAGTCAAGAAAGTAGCTCAGACAGTCAATTTAATTCTTTGTTTTTTTTTTTTTTTTTGGTTTTTCGAGACAGGGTTTCTCTGTATCGCCCTGGCTGTCCTGGAACTCCCTCTGTAGACCAGGCTGGCCTCGAACTCAGAAATCCGCCTGCCTCTGCCTCCCGAGTGCTGGGATTAAAGGTGTGCGCCACCACACCCGGCTCAATTTAATTCTTAACACTGAATTATTATGAATATAATCCATATTTCACCATCCAACTGACAGAGAGTTTCACAAAGATGGAAAGAAGAAAGACAGGGAAGCCATTGCCAGGAAAACAAAAAGCAGTTTTCCAGAGCTGTATTGTTACAGCAATACAACTACCCTGTATTATTTCCCGGAAAGCACAGCATTTGGGATGGACTGTTTGTACTCTTACCTGGGGCCAGGGATGAAGACGACATCTCCTCAACCAATGCTCATGACCGGGTCTTACATCATTCAAATTCTTACTTCTTCCTAAGTGGTGCTCTGGTTTGTTGAGATATATTCAGGTACGTTAAGTACAAACGTCAAGAGTTTAACTCTACACTCACCTCCATGAGGTGAAGAAGGCGGCCCCCAGCAGCTGTTTCTCCATCATCTTCACAGTCCTGCAAGAAGGTCTGTTTATCCTCACAGAATATCCTGGAAACACATATAAAGGGTTATACTTTGAAGCATCAAAATATAACAACATACATATTACATAATGAATATTAGTCCTTGCTGGGTGGTGGTGGCGGCACATGCTTTTAATCCCAGAGCTTGGCTAATCTAGATTTTATAAACATTCCATTGAATTTTAAATTTATACCAAGTGCCTATATCTATATTCTGTTTCACTTTGGGTCTAAACTACATTTCTAAATCTTACTATTTTGTGTATTTTAAAATGTTCTTTATGTCTTCATTTGCAAATGAAGCAAACAGTTGTACTCCCACTCCCAAGGCATGCTGTCACAGCACTCTTAACTCACTACTCACAGGAGTAGGAATTACTGGACACAATACAAAAAGGTTTAAAAACAACCTTTGAAAAACTCTGAAATATGTATCAAGTTAATATTTTTGATGCTTCTTCTATACCATTTTCCTTCCTTTTAATTCTCTCTGTATCTCCTTTTTTAAAAAGGGGAGGAGCTGAGGGCACAGCCCAGGAGGAAATGGTTTCTGCGTGAGCAGGAGGACTAAGTCTGAGTCCCCAGCACCCATGTACGAAGCTGGCCACAGCGATGTGTTGCCCATAACCCAGCACTGACAGCAAAGGCCAGGAGATGGAGAGAGCACACTAGTCAGTGCAGCCAAAATAGTGGCTCCAGGCTCCGTAAGTGACCTTGTCTCAAGAAATAACAGAGCCACAGAGGACAACATCCAACCCTGACCTCTGGGCACCATACAGGAAAGCTCACGCTCGTGTATGTGCACACACACGCACACATGCATGTGCACACACAAAGAAGAAGCAACCGAATCTACCTTGCAGAAGTAATCTAATTCATATCCAAAAGATGCAGTGAAAATTTGCAAAGCTACAATGAAAAAAGAGCTAAATAAACCAGTGTGGAACCTCAGCAAACATTATATGACATTAAAACAGCTTTTATCAAATAAATGTAGGAAAATATTTCTATTAAATTAAAAAACTAGACATAAGATAAAGTATTTGAAAAGACTAAATTTCTCATAGAAAAGACAACCACACCCCAACTGTGACCATATCTAGTAGACACCCACGCCCACCAACTGTGACCGTATGTATCTAGTAGACACCCACGCCCACCAACTGTGACGTATCTAGTAGAGAACGCAGTGCTCGTCCAGCTTCTTGTCTCTCTGCAGTTTTCAAATACTTCACAGGTCTACTGTTGTAATAAAACAGCAGCTATATCTCAAAATCCTGCATAGCTTCCCAGCAACTGTTTGTAAATCGCATATTGTAAAACCTGGCAGTCACTCACCTGTAGGCATAGATGTTGTGGGTGGCGCTGGCAATCTTCTTATTCTCGTACAGCTTGGCAAGAACCAGTTTCACCTTCAAAAACAGCAGTAATAGAAATAAACAAATATGCCTTTTATTTTCTCTGTAAATGCTAGAAAGGTAGAATTAAAGCAATTTGATATAAATTTATAGCAGAACAGTTACTTAATGAATTTATTAACTGACGTAGTAGGGCAAACATTAGCATAAACAGGACAGACGCGGCACTGCTGAGCACTGGTTACCCACAGACGTTTAGATTCTATGTCTAAGGCACAGTATGTGAAAATGTGTTCCTCAGATAGAGAACTTTTCAGGTAACTGCATTTCCAGAAACTTAGCTCTCAAATTTCCTGAATGTACACACTCTAGGACAGGGGTACAGCAATGGCATAGTCCAAATGTTGTAAAATCACAGCTGCCTTTAGGAACTAGGTGGCTTCACAGATGAGGCCTGAGCCAGCTCTTGTTAAGGGGCAGTTTTTCTGCATCGAGCCAGGTAAAGGAAGAGACATGAAGCAGACACTCACTCGGGGCCAAAGCAGGGAAGGAGGTTTGAATGACTAACATACTAAATAACAATAAAAACCTTCCAGGCAAAACAAAAAAATTTCAATCAACAATAATTAAATAAATGTAAGAATGTCCTATGAACGTTTATTTGGGACTCAACTTTAACTGGTATCTGTATGTCCTCTGTCAACCCGACAAGGAACAGGAAACTGAGTGAGGAAATGCTACCCACTGCTGTATTAAGAAGATATGGAAAGTACAGAGTGAACGGTAAATTAGGAATCAAATATAAAGGCTATGTGGAAGGAGTTTGGATTTTCCCTTGTACACAATGGAAATCAGCAAAGACTGCATGAGGAGGAGAGCAGGTGGAAGGGAGAGAGAGAGGGTCAGATTGCCACAAACTCTCTCCTGCTGACAGGAATCTAGGAGTCTGGAAACCAATCAATGACATGAAACTTTAACGTGAGAGGGAAGGTGCCTACTAGGACTGCAGTAGTGCTCTGGGTTCAAGGTAGGGGAAGACGGTCACGCACCTGCTCAGGACAGACGACAGGGGCCACATGAGCCTGAAAAGTGCTCCTTCGGTCAGTAATAGGAACGCCATGAGCAACTGGAGGCAATTCTTCAGTTTCTATAAAGTCAAAGAATTTTTTGTTAAAGAAAATTAGCAATAAAGGAAAAGAACTGTGATATAAATAAAATTATATGGCAAATTTAAGCAAACAGCACAAGTAACTCCCTACCAAAATTAAACTTTTAGTAAGATGTTCATGTAGGCATTATATGTAAGAGAAAAATGAATGATCTCCACCTGCCATTGCCAGGTAACCTGCTACAGTCAGAACTCAAACCCTGAACTCTGGAGCAGTTTAAGTTGGCACAGTATCTACTTTTTGAGGGAGTAAAAGGGCTACACAAACCAATGACTGACAGATGCAGATACCACAACTTACTTGTTTCTCCACATAGGCCAACCTCTGGAGTGGGAAATCTGATTTGATATTGTATAGCTATAATGCATAATGTCTTCCAATAAAATTATTCCCACTTTACATAATGGAATTAGACACATTAATACTATAGCCAGTCATTAGCCCATAAAAAATGCAATGATCCCGTTATTCTACCTTTTCAACAAGTTTAAAATCACTAGGTAGCTGTTTGTGGTGGCAGCAGCTGTGCATGCACCCCTGTAATCCCAGCAGCCTTGAATCTGAGCACCTGAGAGGCAGAGGCAGGTATTTTCTCTGAATTTGAGGGCAGTCTGCTCTACCGAGTGAGTTCCAGGATAGCCAGGGCTACACAGAGAAACCCTGGCTTCGAAAACCAAAAAAAAACAAACACCTCTAAACTTCCGTGTGTGTGTGTGTGTGTGTGTGTGTGTGTGTGTGTGTATGTGTGTGTGTGTGTTTTTACTGAGTCTCTAGGCCTCCCAAGAACATCAGTGCCCTCTTCTCCTCAAGAGAAACTAGTTAGGAACACAATACCAGGTTGAGTTTCTTCTTCACTGATTTTGAGGTCCAATGTTTTAACTGGATTTTCCGGCGGGTGCTCTAGAATAGGGTCTTCTTCGGACTCAACCTCAACCTCTTCAGTTTTCTTCTTGACATCTGGGTCTATGTAAACATGAGACATTAGGATTGATCCTCAAAGCAAGTAAGAAATTACACCTACAAAAGTCATTGGAATCCTAGCACTAGGGAGACAGAAAGAGGCAGGCAGATTGTGCTGAGTCCCAGGCCAGCCTAGTCCACATAGCTAGTTCCAGGCCATACAGTGAGATGAGTTTTCTGTCTCTAAAAACAAAAAGAAAAAAAAAGAAAAAAACCAAAAGAATGGGGTCTTGATCTCTAAACACCATTCTTCAACAGAAGGAATCATGATTTTTCTTACAAAAGATTTCTAAGAAATGAATGAAAGAAGGACATAGGATCACTGTGAGTTAAGGATCAGATGCCCGGGAGAAGAAAATTCTCATTGTACCCCTGATCACTAATTCTTGCCCTAGTTATTTCTTCAACAAGGTTTTGGGTTGTTTTTTCTTAACAATATTAGAATACAACATGATGGGCACAGGATTTTCATATGTATGTATACACACATATATAGTACATATACATGTATGTGTATACATATATAAACTATGTATATATCCTTTGTGTTGACAGATTGTTTGTATTGGTGGTTCTGGGGTTCAAACCCAAGGCCTTGTAATGCTAGGTACATCTCCTGCTACTAACCTACATCCCTAGTCCAAAAACAATTTTAAAGAAAAAGGTCCATACAAAATTTCTAAGCCAAAGCTTTAAAGTGATCTTCAACACAACTTCAAAGTCTAAAGAGCAGAAGTTAGGAGGGAGGTGGTGCATCCTGGCTGAAGCGAGTCCAGTTTTTCTTCAGAGCTGAATGATTCTACTGGTACATTGTCAATTTCTACAGCTACTCAACTCTACAAGACAAGCTATCAAAATTAACTTTGGTTTTGAAGAATTTCTAGAGCCTTTCTCATGCATGCTCTACATGCTGTAAAATTACAACATGGATCCAAAAGTCAGAGAAACCACTTTTAAAATGCTGCAGATCTTTGTGACTTTATGTCACTGCTGCTTTGATTGTAACTAAAGCAGTAAGAATACTTGCTTCTATAGAAAAACTGATAAAAGTCATCTGAAAACACATGTACCGCCATCAACGTTCAATATCCAAAAGAGTCACTTCTCTGTAAACAATCATCCTTATCTAAAAATGCTATAACCTACAGGCTCTTTTATAATTCTTTCCCATAAAACTGAAAATAATTTTACCAGTGGTGACAATGAAAAGCAATTTAGAAACAACCCCAGGCTAAATGGTAACAGGGCTCTTTCTCTCTCAAAGGCCTTATGGTGAGTGGCAAGCCCAGCAAGGGAAGTGAGGGGACTGGAAGCCCCTGCACTGTCCTATCTCAGCAGCTCAGGAAGAGGCTGATAACGCTGTCATTTTTAAACTTCTAAGTAAAGGTCTATTCCTTCACTTAGGAGGGTAACTATGGTGTATGAATTACATCTCAATTTAAAAGTCTATTTTAAAGTTATCCTAATATAAACCAAAATACTTATCGAGAGTTCTTTTCTGATGAATATTAGATTTGTTTAAGACTAATATCTAATTTATATATCCAATTCATGGGGAATTCTATAAAGTTCATAATACCTTAATAACATTCAAGCAGAATATGTTTTAGATTCCAGTTCTTTCCACACAAAATTCTACATTCTAAGAATATAATCCATAGAGAAACCTTAGAGAAAGAAATCACTATAGCTACATGAGTAAGTGAACTTTCAAGAGAAACATTTTTATGATATAGAATCTATAAACCTTGCTGGGCATGGTGGCATGTGCCCAGCACTCAAGAGGCAGAAGCAGGCAGATCTCTGAGTTCAAGACCAGCCTGATCTACAGAGTGAGTTCTAGGCCAGGGCTATACAGAGCAACCCTGTCTCAGAAACAACCAACCAACCAACCTACCTAAAAAAGAAAGAACAAAAAAAAAACCACAAACCAGATCACAGGTCACGTGTCATTTCAACGATATTATCTACATGAAAATGTAAGCGCTCCAAATTAAAAGAGCACAAAGAGTTACCACTCACTCTCACCTGGCTCGGTTATCTGAGATTTCTGTATCAGAGCATCTCTTATCTTCTCGACCCACTGGTAAAGAATAGATTCACCCATGTTGTGGCTAAACAAAATCAGGGGCAAAAGTCATTATTTAAGAAATGTAACAACACAAATTCAAGACGTTTATTTACATTTAAATCCTAAGTCACTATTTTATAATAAGATGCAATCATGACTTCTCCAAATAAGAGATAAAATTTACCAACACTTATATGTGAATAATAAATATTTTGTATACCAACATTAATTAAAGACTCCAAAATGGCTCAAAAATTAATACACCTTACTTAAAACTTTAGACGAACAATTGCATCCAAAGAAGAGAAAGAAAGTGTCTAAATATGAACTACAACTGAGACAGGTGTAGACATGACTTGTTTCTATCCATGGGTGCTTCAGATGTGTCCAATCACCACCAGCTCTTCTCCACTTTTTAAACAATAGAATCTACTTGTTTTGCCACAAATCCTTCAAGGCATATACAGACTGTATCAGGACTGTTGGAAGAATTTTTTTAAAGAGATCTAAAAGATACGTAGCTCGACAGTTTTATATCCATAAAGAAATTTTTTTAACAAATTTAGTCTGTTGCATAATTGATTCATTTTGGTTTCAAATAATGTTTGGCTGCCTCTGGTAATTAAACTCATCTCAAATCACTAAGCTAAAGAATATGTTAAAAGTTAAATGATAGCACACCAATAAAATATAAGACCAAGTATCTCATTTTTAGAGTGGCGTTATCTTAGATTTGATGTGTATTTTAAGAAATGCCCAAACAGTACTGGAGAGATGGCTCAGCGATTAAGAACTCTGACTGCGGGCTGGTGAGATGGCTCAGTGGGTAAGAGCACCCGACTGCTCTTCCGAAGGTCCGGAGTTCAAATCCCAGCAACCACATGGTGGCTCACAACCATCCGTAACGAGATCTGACTCCCTCTTCTGGAGTGTCTGAAGACAGCTACAGTGTACTTACATATAATAAATAAATAAATCTTTAAAAAAAAAAAAAAAAAAGAACTCTGACTGCTCTTCTAGGGGTCCTGAGTTCAATTCCCAGCAACCACAGATTGCACATTACAGAGGCGCACAACCATCTGTAATTGAATCCAATGAACTGGTTGGTGTCTCTGAAGAGAGTGGCAGTGTACTTACATACATAAAATAAATAAATCTTTAAAAAAGAAAAGGGAGAAAAGTGCCCAAACTCTGTCACAGCAGTGCCTTGCTGCTTGCCTTTAACCCTCAAACCCACCCATCACATTGGTTATAACTCCTAGCATTGGTTATAACTGTGTTCCTTTTAGCACAGAAGTTAATGGGAAAGGTTTTTAAAGACGGAATTTCTTTTATCCACTCTTCTTTGCTCTGGACAGTGCAAGATCCAAATGTATTAAATATATACTGAGTCCCCTCACATTTCAAAACTGTCCTTATGATGTCCCCACTGTAGAGATGAGAAAACAAATGTACAGAGAGTAGTAGCTTGTCTAACAGCTTTGCTGGCCATTAAGAAGGCTCAAGCCGCAATAAAATCTAAGAACTGAAGTTCAAAGTTCAAAGCACCTCCATTTTGCTCCTCTAACAGCGAAATAGATTTGTATGGACTCCCAATGCATATACTGCTAAAGGTTTGTCTGTCCTAGGTGAATCTTCAACCTAGGAGGCTTAGGAAAAAAGCAAGACTCAATGACCTGAATGCATGGGAGCCCATCCTTTCTAGCCTCCAGTATACATGACTGCCTGAGGTCCTGGGGCTATGGTGGAGTAAAGCACGGCCCCTTTCACAGTTTTAGTAATCATCTTCTGAACAAAATCAGAGCTTTATAGAGTTCTATGTCCTACTCTCTTCATGCCACCATCACATTAGTGACACTAACTCTTCCTGAACAACCACTGTATCAAGAAGTACCAAAATGCTAACTAGCCAGTCAGCACTTACTCGCTCCCTTTGAAATCCAAAGATTATCCCTTTTTTTAAATTAGGTATTTATTTCATTTACATTTCCAGTGCTATCCCAAAGGTCCCCCACACCCTCCCCGACCCACTCCTCTACCTACCCACTCCCACTTCTTGACCCTGGCATTCCCCTGTACTGAGGCATATAAAGTTTGCACGACCAATGGGCCTCTCTTTCCACTGATGGCCGACTAGGCCATCTTCTGCTACATATGCAGCTAGAGACATGAGCTCCAGGGGTACTGGTTAGTTCATATTGTTGTTCCACCTATAGGGTTGCAGATCCCTTTAGCTCCTTGGGTGCTTTCTCTAGCTCCTCCATTGGGGGCCCTGTGATCCATCCAATAGATGACTGTGAGCATCAGATTTTGTTCTCTAAAACAGGGTCTTAGTGTATGGAGCACAAGCTACCTTGAATCCATGTTCTCTACCTCAGTTTCAGTACTGGGCTTACAAGAGAGGATCACACCTGACTCCGCACTCAGCATTTGAAAAATAAGACCTTAGAAGTGTTTCTACAACTAGTAATTTCCCACAGCAATCAAGGAAACTCAATCTTCACTTCAAATGTCTTCTCACCATGGCTTCCCATGACGCAGCTAAGAGCACTTCTACTGAGCTCCGGGCATTGCTGCTTCTGTCTGCACTAGCATTTAACAAGACAGTTCCTTGAGAATCCACCACAAAGAGGCACAGTGTGCATGAAGCTTTCTGGGTAAAGTGGAAATCATTCTGTATCTCAGACCCCAAGTCTACCACTAAAAAAAATGTTTTTTTTTTTTATATTTTTTATTAGGTATTTTCCTCATTTACATTTCCAATGCTATCCCAAAATTCCCCCATACCCTCCCCCCCCCACTTCCCCCCCCACTCCCACTAAAAAAATGTTTTTGTTAACATATTATATATTTGCTTTCTCTTGCAATAAGAATCTATTTCAATATTTTAATTATCAACTACGATTTAGTATGACTCATTAAAAAACAAAAACCTGGTCTTCAAACTTTTGCCATTCATTGTTCTAATGAAAGGCTTTATTGAATCAGAAGCCGCATCTGACAAGAGCTGCATCTTCCTTCTTGTTTATGCTCTCTGGATCCCAGGAGTTTGTTTCGAAAACTTCATGCCAAGGTGACTCAGCACAGGTTCGAAGCAACAGGGCTGATCGGTGATACGTGGGGGTCTCCAAAACTATCACCTGAAATAAACCTCTTTTCTGCAAGCCACACCTCAAGAGTTTTGTTTGAATGGGTCAAAGCTAACCAACTGCTACTGTGTGCTAAATAAAGTATATTATATGATGCTATTTAATCCTCACAAAGATAGTATCCTTATTCTACTGTGATGAAAATAAACACAAGAAAGTCATACTATTCAAAAGCTGATTCCAGAAGCCTGAGCAAAACAGCCTTAATGCAGCCTAACTAAGCTTTCAACAGGCTACTAATATTTTATAGGTACACAGTCAAGGTTGTGTGTGTGCACACGTGTATATGTGTGTGTTCCTGTGTGCGTCGTGCTATATGTGTGCATATGTATGTGTTGCTGGTGACCAAACTTAGTACCTCATTCATCTTGATTTGTATGCCTGTGTGTACAGCTGGAGATTAAACCCAGTGCCCACCCACTCGAGGCAAGAGTGCTCACACTGAACTAGATCCTGCAACGCTCCATCTTCATTTGCTTTGAGGCAGTCTTACTATGCAGTCCTTGATATGTAGACTGGGCTAACCTTGAGCGCACAAAGCTTTATACACCTCTGCCTTCCAAGTGGTGGGTCAAAGGTGTGTAACATCACACCTAGCTCTTCATCTTTATTTTTAAATCTCAGATTCCTAGCCAAAAAAAGTATATAGAATATAAAAAATGTTTTCCAAAAGATTCATGCTTTCTTACCTAAGTGCCCACTTAACCATGGTTTATCTTCTTATATAATAAACAAATATTAAATTTACCATTTAAAATTATACTAAATATATACAATAATAGTACTATGTTATGAAAATATAAATATTAAAAACTATATTGACAGATTTGTATTTGATATTTTAAGGTTAGTAATATTTTTCACTTAATGCCCATGACTAGGATATAAAATCATTAAAAGTTGTCATATAAAACTCTAAAAAAATCCATTCACATTGATGTTTATCAATATGAAAACACTGTTATTAGACTATAATTGCTATTCAAGCACTTTCAATCATTGAAGCATGATGACCTCTCTCTTATCTTTAGAGCAATGTGTTTAAGACAAAACCTCTGTATGAGGTAGAAGAGGCAAGCTTTGTCCTGTGAGAAGCTCCCTTAATGCTCAGAGCTCTGGACTCATGTACAGGAAGGTGAGAGGCCACTGCAGTCATGGCACTGCCTTGGGCAGGCGCAAAGTGTGCTAATATGATGGAAACAAGCATGGAAAGATTTTTTTAAAAAGATGAGCTGAAAGTGACCACCAGCTGTGTAATTGTATGCATTATACAATTATACATATATGATTGTAGATATTCATACATGTATATACATATAATTGCATACATCTAAACACATATAATATATATGGATATATACATAATTGTAAACAAGTGGTGAAGACAAGCTGGTAAGTAAAAGTAATTGGATTATACAAAGAAGCATGTCAGAAATACAAATGTTGGAATGGCCAGTAATGTTAAAACAGGTATCAAAAACATTTAAGTGATTTAAAGAAATAATTGTGTATTGAGGGTAACAGAATCACTAAGTAGGGACCCAGGAAAGGTCTTTTAGGAAGGACAAGTGATAAGGATTCCAGGATGACTTACCATTTTCTAATTAAATATTTTGGGAGTAAAAGAAACCTGGCCTTGATCCCTGGGGCATAAAGGGGGCACTCTCATAGTACCAAACAGGGTGGACACCTAGAACATATAATAGAATGCTTACTAATTCCTGGATTCAGAAAAAACACAAACTGATGATCCAGAATACTACTTGGCTTAATAAATCATAAATTTCGTAAATCCAAATCAATCATATTTTCTCTTGACATATCAGCTTCCCAACAAATTTCTGTCATCAGTTCTTGTTACTTTCCAGTCAATCTCCACAGAGAAGCGGGCTCACTTTTTATCCCACTACTCAAACTTGAGCCTCCAACAGCTCTCATGGCTAAGCCAGTGCCTACAGAACTCAGAACCTCCTGTCCAACTTTCCAGGTCTTTTCCCTGCCATGTTGGTCTGTCTCTTACCGTCCCATTTCATGTCACCATTATTATGCTCTGGCCTCTCACTGAAATTAGTGTGAGCTAATTAACTCAGCTCTTAAGAAGCGAGACAGATTAGAATAAACTTTTTAAAGTTAATTACCATCACATTGTCTAGCTTTGTTCTGACAAAAGTTATTACAGCTGCAGAGCTGTGTTCACTTTTACAGTGCTGAGATACCTTCCGCTTTCACACTGGAAAACTCTAAAGGCTACAGAAAGGGATAAAACCATGTGTATCTAGGATCTACTACACTGCCTACCATGGAGTGTTGGATGGATGGATGGATGGATGGATGGATGGATGGATGGATGGATGGAAAACAGTGCCTCTGTAGGATCTCGGTCTTTTAGATTAGTACAAGAGAACCATCAAAGTATTGACGGTTTAACAAAGAATCATGGTTGAAATTCTTCCATTGTCATTTTACCCTTGATATTCTATGAGAATACACAAGAACAGCATTTCTAAATTTGTCTTCAGAAGCCAAATAAGTATTGTCTAACTTTAAATATTACCATATTTTTTTATCAACTGCACATATAAAGTTATGCAACTAACCTTTTAAGTTTGCTTAAAGTGAACATTTTTGTTAATGAAAGAGCCTAACAAAAGGCCAGGTAAAGGACAAGCATAGGTCAAGAAAAGCTCAGAGCAAAGCCACTAGGAAAACATTTGTGAAAAGTGCCCTGTCACTTACACATATATCTCCTCAAGGCTGTTTGATAAGTCTGCACGTTCTTGCCCTTTCAGCCAAGGAGCACTAAGATTGAATAAAACATAGTAAAGAACATTAGTCAGGAATTAGGTATATATTTCAAATATTCATTAGTTTTTCATCATTCTGTAAAATGCTCTACACCAATGTAAAAGATGCTTTTAATTTCTATATTCATTTTAAACAAAGTATTTTCTATAAACACAAGGACTAAATAGAAGATTATCTTTGACAGTAAAATATTTTTTAAAAATATAAAAGAAGGTGCTAGAGAAATGGATCAGCAGTTAAGAGCACGAACTGCTCTTCCAAATATCCTGAGTGTAATTCTCAGCCACCACACGGTGGCTCACAACCACCTGTAATGGCATCTAATGCCCTCTTCTGGTGTGTCCTTAGAGAGCAACAGTGTACTCACATACATAAAGTAAACACACACACACACACACACACACACACACACACACACGCACAACAATATATATATAAAGGAGAAGACAAAGCTTACTTCAGCTGATAAGAAGGCGGTGCTGTACCTGGGTACTCACTGGGTAACATCACCTACAAAGAAGTTTTCAAATAAATCTCATGACAGCTGAAGAACAACTATATTTATAAAGCCAGGCAATGAACAGGTTTCTAACTCGTCTAGACAAAAGACAAACTATTATTTTATTTATTATCAGGTGAAAAAATCCCCTCCTTCATATTTATAGTTCTATAAAAAATATGCTGTTAAAGAAGCTGTCATGTTTCTGGAAGCTAATTCTATGCAAAGAAGCTATAAAAATAGCAAGTTCAGATGAAGAAAACCGAAGATGAAAAAGAACTGCGTACAGGAGCTCTACCTCCTGCTGCCAGTCAAGGTTGATCTAGCTTTCGTTTTACAAATATTTTTCTGAATACTTAAAATGTCCTATGAAATACTATTAAACATACTCTGCAAAACACACATCTCTTTTAAAAATCAGTATTATGAGGCCAGGGTCAGGGTGCTGGTTGGTACACACCTTTAATCCCAGCCCTTGAGAGGAAAGGGCAGGTGGATTGCTAAATTCAAGGACAGCCAAGACTAGATCAGAGAAACTCTATCTTGAAAAACAAAGGTAAACCAACCAAAACAAATAAAATGAATAAACCTTTGAAAAATCTATTATTAAATATTCTATAATTTTTGTAACTTAGCATCCTTTATTTGAAAATATACCAGTCATGGAATATGGCACAACTAATAAGACAGAAAGCCATAGCTAATCTTTTCATGCATCCTATTTATTCTAAACACAACTGAATCTCTAAAGACACAAGTATCTGCTCTATGAATTTTCATTCATAATTTCCTCATCTTAATTTCCCCACCTTTCCAGGTCTAAACCTTCTTTTATTGTTTAGAGTAACAAAAAGAAGTGACTCAAGTCTGTAAACAAAACACATGTTTAATAATTAGAAGAATTCTGGCAAGAAAGATGGCAACCATCAACAAAAGCATGATTTGAGGGGGATCTGTAACTAGTCAAATACCCATGTTTGCATAATCACGACAATAATCAACAAAGGCAATCCAAAAACCAATTCATACTTGAATCATAAATAGACAATGAAATCAATTTTAGTATATTAAGTTCTACTGTCTGGAAAAATAGCTGCATATATATATATGTTACCTGTAAACAAAGTGTCCATTTGGGGTCATCCATGAAGTCGGTGACTCTAATACAGAATATTTTGGCATTCTCATCAATGACACACCACTCCTCGCCATAAATGGCTGCCATTGCTTCTATTTCTTCACTCTGAAAGTTGATTTTAAAAGTCAACAAATAAACATTCAACCTGTTCATGCTACTTCTTATAGAATTAACAATTAACATAGTCAATCCAAATAAAACAAAAATGCATCTTAGGAGTGTTTGCTCTAAAAGCACCAGTGCAAGCAGCTCGAACACACACTCAAGGCGTGCTAATGCTACCCATCTGTGCCACGCCCACAACTGTGCTGCTGTGTCTGCGAAATCTTGGTCTCATCAGGCCCAAGCAAGTCACAATGCCGAGTGACAACTCAGCCGAGCCGAGCCGAGCCGAGCCTGCTCGTGTGACGTAGCAGCCAAGCAGGGCTTGCTCATGTGACAACTCAGCCTAGCCGAGCCCAGCCGAGCCTGCTCGAGCCCAGCCGAGCCTGCTCGTGTGACGCAGCAACTGAGCAGGGCTTGCTCATGTAACAACTCAGCCCAGCCGAGCCCAGCCGAGCCTGCTCGTGTGACGCAGCAACTGAGCAGGGCTTGCTCATGTGACAACTCAGCCGAGCCGAGCCCAGCCGAGCCTGCTCGTGTGACGCAGCAACTGAGCAGGGCTTGCTCATGTGACAACTCAGCCGAGCCGAGCCGAGCTGAGCCGAGCCTGCTCGAGTGATGCAGCAGCCGAGCAGGGTTTGCTCATGTGACAACTCAGCTGAGCCGAGCCGAGCCGAGCCGAGCCGAGCCGAGCCGAGCCAACTTAACCGAGCTGAGCCAAGCCTGCTGGTGTGACGCAGCAGCCGAACAGGGATTGCACACGTGACAACTCGGCAGAGCCGAGTGACTCAGCAGCCGAGCAGAGCCGAGTTGGCCGCGCCTGTTTATGTGACAATGCGGCAAAGCTAGTGTGAGCCTACTCCTGTCAAGAGCAGCAGAGCCGGGCTTGCTCAGTGATAACATGGCCAAACCCAGCAACAGCCAAGCCATGCCGAGTGGGCCAGGCCTGCTCATGTAACAATGCGGCAAAGCTAGTGTGGGCCTGCTCACGTTAAGAGCAGCTGGGCATGCTCGGTAATAAGGGGGCTCCGAACCCAGTGACGCAACAGCCGAGCTGTGCCGAGCTAAGCCGAATGGGTCAGGCCTGCTCGTGTGACGCAGCAGCCTAGTAGGCCTTGCTAATATGTGACAACGCAGCCGAGCAACCGAGTCAAGTGACGCAGCTACGCAGCAGCCGAGCAAAGCCGAGTGGGCCGGGCCTGCTCATGTGACAATGCGGCAAAGCTAGTGCGAGCCTGCTCGTGTGACGCAGCAGCCTCGTTGGCCTTGGTAGCATGTGACAACGCAGCCGAACAGCCGAGTCGAGTGACGCAGCAGCCGAGCAAAGCCGAGTGGGCCGGGCCTGCTCATGTGACAATGCGGCAAAGCTAGTGCGAGCCTGCTCGTGTGACGCAGCAGCCTAGTCGGCCTTGCTAACATGTGACAAAGCAGCCGAGCAGCCGAGTCCAGTGACGCAGCAGCCGAGCCAAGCCAAGTGGGCCGGGCCTGCGCGTGTGACAATGCGGCAAAGCTAGTGCTGCGACAGGACAGAACTGGGCCTGCTAGTGTGATGCTACGGCCTAGCTGGGCTTGCTCATGCGACATCACAGCCAAGCTGAGACTAGCCAAGCAGCCTGGCCTGCTCATGTGACAATGAGGCAAAAAAAAAGCTAGTGCTGCGACAGAACTGGGCCTGCTTGTGTGATGCTGCGACCAGACCCAGCTTGCTTGTATGACAACGCTGCTGAGCGACAGCCTTGCAGGATGGGAAAACGCCCTGAGGCAGCCTGCTTGATGCAAAAAAGGCCACACCCACATAAAGCGAACACAAACACTTGTGCGAGCGAAAGTATGCACCTCATCCATGAACACACACCCTTTCGCTGCCCAAACACAAACACGCACTTATGAGAGCAAAACTATGCAGCTCATTCACAATGCATGTACCCAAACACACACAAGACAACGCATCTTACACACCAGTCAGCCCCACACCCTATCATCATATTCTGATAAATTCTTAGCAGATCTTTGTTTTAGATCCTTATGTTATTTTTAATTTGGGAACAGTAGCTTTTTTTCTTTTTGGTAACCATTTCAAACCACTTAAGAATTTATTTTAAGTTTATAATATTAAATGGAGATTAATTTGAAAGCCCTTGCCTTTAATACGGCTCATCTGAGCAGCAGGCAGAGCTCTGAGTCCAAAGCCAGCCCGAAACTGTGACCCCAGGATAACCACTGATAAGTAGAGGCAATGTCTCAAAATCAACAACAAAAAGAATCAAATGGAAAGGCGGGGACAGGACGACCCCTGCTGGGACCTTACCTGCCTCTGGCTGTTCCCTACTTCCTCTTCAGCCATGGTGCTCTGGATCAGCGACACCAGCTCCAAATGCCCAAATCCGAACAAGACGACTGGCAAGCAGCAAATGAATGCAACTGCGATGCACCGGAACTGACAGCCAACACCACCCACTTCCTGAATTGCTTCCGGGTCAACAACCCTGCGTGCAGGCAGCGGCTGCAAGCTACAGGCTTTCTGAAAGTGTTGGGAGTGACGTAGGGGGAGCGTGCCCTGGGTTCTGTTTCTTGCAAAGTCATGGGGCTAGGGCCTTTTGCAGGCCTCACTGAGGCTTCAATACCATCAGAAGCCATAGGAGAGTTTGGATTACAGCATATCAAATTGGGACTCTCATACTCATCCTTCAGGGCAGAGTTTTCATTTGTATAGTTTGTTTATTTTGTTTTTTAAATGTTTTTGAGGGCATCTCGATAGATTTGGGTGTATACAATGAACGAGAGCTGGAGAGGGTTGAAAAATGTGAGACGACTTATGTATTTGTATTGTATCACTGCTGTCCAGTGATACAATGTTGTGTTTGGGCACAATTTTCTCACACTAATTATTACAATTAGTGTAGACTGGGTTCATTGATCCGTTGTGCAAAAATTTTTGAATTAGATAGGTTCATTCTAAATTTAATGCTGCTTTTTACAGCATTGGTTATGAATTCTGTTCTAAAGTAGCATTCAGTCCAGATAATTCTTTTGTTCACAAAAATGTGTTTGTCTCCTTCCATGTCTTATAAACATTCAAAGCTCCATAATACTGTATCCTTTCTCTCTTTCGACATCAGTAATGATGGTAGTTTTTTGGTGCCCTTTAAACTTTCCTTGGGTAAGGAAGTGTGCACTGCTAAGATGCCTGGAGCTATTAATTGAACGGTATCTACAGAACTCTTACTGCACCCCACACGGGCGTGCAAAACCAAAAGTCCAACACATCCTTTATGAGGTAGAACTGTTGATCTTAGAGCATAAGCACTTGGTGTCCTGTTCAGGAAATTTTCCCCTGTGCCCATGTGTTCAAGGCTTTTCCCCACTTTCTCTTCGATAAGTTTCAGTGTCTCTGGTTTTATGTGGAGGTCCTTGATCATATTGGACTTGAGCTTTGTACAAGGAGATAAGAGAGGATCCATTTGCATTCTTCAACATTCTGACCGACAGTTGAACCAGCACCATATGTTGAAAATGCTGTCTTTTTTCCATTGGATAATTTTAGCTTCTTTGTCAAACATCAAGTGACCATAGGTGTGTGGATTCATTTCTGGATTTCAATTCTATATTGGTCTACCTGCCTGTCTCTGTACCAGTACCATTAAGTTTTTCACACTATTGCTCTGTAGTACAGCTTGAGGTCAGGAATGGTGATAACCCCAGAAGTTCTTTTATTGATGAGAATAGTTTTGGATATCCTGAGTTTTTGGTTATTCCAAATTAATTTGCAAATTGTTCTTTCTAACTCTATGAAGAATTGAGTTGGAATTTTGATGGGGATTGCATTGAATCTGCAGATTGCTTTCAGCAAGATGGCCAATTTTACTAATTAATCCTGCTAATCCATGAGCATGGGAGATCTTTCCATCTTCTGAGATCTTCGATTTCTTTCTTAAAAGACTTGAAGTTCTTGTCATGCAGATCTTTCACTAGCTTGGTTAGAGTCACACCAGCATATGTTATTATTTCTGACTATTGTGAAGGATGTCCTTTCCCTTATTTCTTTCTCAGTCTGTTTATCCCTTGAGTAGAGGAAGACCACTGATTTGTTTGAGTTAATTTTATATCTGGCCACTTTGCTGAAGCTGTTTATCAGCTGCAGGCATTCTCTAGTGGAATTTTTGGGGTCACTTAAGTATATCATATCATCTGCAAATAGTGATATTTTGACTTCTTCCTTTCCAATTTGTATCCTTTTGACCTTCTTTTGTTGTCTAATTGCTCTGACTAGAACTTCCAGTACAATGTTGAATAGATAGGGAGAGAGTGGACAGCCTTGTCTACTCCCTGATTTTAGTGGGATTGCTTCAAGTTTCTTCCAATTTTGTTTGATGTTGGCTACTGGTTTGCTGTATATTGCTTTTACTGGCCTTGAATTCCTGATCTGTCCAAGACTTTTTAACATTAATCGGTGTTGAATTTTGTCAAATGCTTTTTCAGCATCTAATGAGATGATGTGGTTTTTTTTTCTTTGAGTTTGTTTATATAGTGGATTATGTTGATGGTTTTCCATATATTGAACCATCCCTGCATCCCCGGAATGAAGCCCACTTGATGGTGGTGAATGATCATTTTGATGTGTTCTTGGATTCAGCTGGCGAGAACCTTATTGTGTATTTTTGCATGGATATTCATAATGGAAATTGGTCTGAAGAGTATGGGTATTAATCTTCTTTGAAGGTCTGATAGAATTTTGCACTAAAACCATCTGGCCCTGGGCTTTTTTTGGTTGGGAGACTTTTAATGACTACTTGTATTTCTTTAGGATTATGAGACTGTTTAGATGGTTTATATGGGAGTACTTAGAAGGAGGAACAAAATAGTCATGGGAGGGAGAGGGAAGGAGGAACTTGAGAAGAAGAGAAAGGGGGAGGGGCAAAGGGGGCAGAATCAGGTATGGGAGGAGACAGGGGTGATGTACAGAGAGTCATGAAATTGTACAGAGTGTGTAGCAATGGGGGATAGGGAACTGGAGGGTAGCCACCAGAAAGTCTCAGATGCCAAGAAAGCAAGAGGCTCCCAGGACCCAACAGGGATGACATTAGCTGAAATACCCAACAAAGGGGAGGGAGAACCTGAAGAGGCCATATCCAGATGTTAGGCACAGCCTCCGGTTGAGGGATGGAGCCACCCACGAATCTCCAAACTTTTAACCCAGAATGGCTCCTGTAAGGAAATACAGGGACAACAAGTGGAGCAGAGACTGAAGGAAAGGGCATCCAGAGAGTGCCCTACCTGGGGATCCATCCCATATGCAGACACCAAACTCAGACACTATTGCCTGATATAGCTGTCTCCTGAGAGGCTCTGCCAGTGCCTGACCAATACAGGGGCAAATGCTTATAGCCAACCATTGAACTAAGCACGGGGACCCCAATGGAGGAGTTAGGGGAAGGACTGAAGGAGCTGAAGGGATTTGCAACCCCATAGAAAGAACATAGGAAGAACAACAATATCAACCAACCAGACCCCCCAAAGCTCCCAGGGACTAAACCACCAACTAAAAAGTACACATGGGGGACCAAACCAATGGCTCCAGCTGCATATGTAGCAGAGGATGGCCTTGTCAGGCATCCGTGGGAGGGGAGGCCCTTAGTCCTGTGAAGGCTCAATGCCCCAGTATGTGCTAGGGCAGTGAGACGGGAGTGGCTGGGTGGTGGGGATACACCCTCATAGAAGCAGGGGGTGGGAGGATAGGATGGGTTTGCAGAGGGGAAATCAGGAAAAAGGATAACATTTGAAATGTAAGTAAGGAAAACATCCAATAAAAAAATAATAAAGAAGTTGAATTGTAAATGGTAGGGGCAATACATAGCTTTTATCCCAGCTCTCAGGAGGCAGAGACAGGAGGATCTCTGAGTGTGAGGCCAGCCTGGTTTATACAGTGAATTCCAGGCTCAACAAGGCTATTATATAGTGAGACAAAATTGAGTCAACTGTAAAAATGGACCAAAAATAGAACTATTAGTGTACAGGCAATTCCCTGGCCTCCTCCCAGGGACCTAGGTGAAGATAAAAGGGCCCCCACCTACCACAGACATTTCTCTCTGTCTCTCCCTCCCCCTCATTCTCTGTTGTCTCCTATGTTTCTCTCTGATCCCTCTGCATTCTCTCCTGTGTCTCTCTCTCCCTTTTCCTCTCTATGTCTTCCTGCCAGTCAGCCTCTCTCTCTCCCTACTCCCAATAAACCTCTTACACCAGATCTGTTATATAGCATAATTTCTCAAGGGTATACCTTGGCACAGCCCAACAAAGGCACCTACCCTTGTTCAAAATTTTTATCCTATCAAGAGTGACAGGCTTGACTAAAGTCCTGTCTATCCAGGGACTCTACCTCACTGAAATGGATCCTCATGTGCTGGAAAACCAACACACAGAGAACTGGGGTGTTCATTCAATGGTAGAGCACTTGCCTTGCATGCAAAGGGCACTTGAGTTAAATCCTCAGTGCCATACATTCACAAAAAACAGTCCTGACCTTCTAAATAAAGTACAGCAGGTCACAGTATCTCCGCAGCAACCCAGTGCCACACTCCATATCAATTCCCACTTCCTGATCGTTGCAGTCTTTAAGTCTTTTCTTGAACTTAGATTGTAAACAGAAATGACCTTTTGTGCTGAGAACAGGTGAATACAAAAACATTCAAACAAACCCTTCCTCGTTTTTTGAGACCTGTTTAACAATGTGACCACTACAGAAAATCCTAAATAAGGTACCTGAGTGAAGGGCATAATACTTTGGGAAAGGAACTAGAGGATTACCAGCGAGTAGTGCATGTAACAGACAACCTAGACTTCGGGACGTGTACTAGAAAATTTCAGTAAATAATTAGTTAAAAAAAAAAATACTTCAAGCAAAGGCCTGAGCAGAGGCTTTTGAGGTTCTGAAGACAATCCTAGACACAGGCAGGATCTGTAGGCCTGGGTCTGCTCATTTCTACACCTGCTTACTCAAAGGATTGTAGGGCCTCCCCTTAATGTATATAAAGCCAATCTGAATAGCTCTTTTCAATCTTAGTACTCCCCCTAACCTTCCCAACTCAATACTTGGTCACTTTGAAAACCTTAAACATTGCTGGAAGCTTGAAACTTGAGGAATGCCTTCTTCCTCTTTCTTCTCACCTCCATATAACAAGGTGACAAGTCCTGATGTCTCATATTGACTTACTGTCCACCTTTCTAGTGTCTGATGCCATCTGGACTCATCTACTGTAGTCATTCTGCTTTTCTTTTCTTTTCTTTTTTTAAAGATTTATTCACTGTAGTCATTCTGATCTCATCTTTCTCTCCTTGAAGCCCTTTACTAGCCAAAGCTTTCACATTCATGCTTCAACACCTTAACTCACCAGGAATATTCATAGCCACCTCTCTAATTTCATCTCCCAAAGTTTCAGCTACAACAGTTTCATTTAGGTTATTTCAAGAACTCTACAACTTCAGAAAAACATAAATGCTTTTATTTTACACAATAGACACCTGAAGGAAATTGAACCAAGATATGGCTAGAGTCAAGGACAGGTGATCTATTTAAACATAAATAGACAGCCAAGTGATTAAAGAGGTAGCACAGAAGTCCTAAGATGCACACTGCCAACTCCATCAAAGACGATGGCTGACTGTACCTGAATGTCTCAGGACAAAGGACTTTGGAGCCTGGCATTGTTAGGAGTGGCTTAAATCTTTTTGCTTAAGATTGAGAAACAAACATCATATACTGTGTTAAACAAAACAAAAAAGACCAGCTGCACCAAAACTGTTTCAGAGGTTGAGCCTATTATCCTCATGGAGAAGAATCTACGAGTTCTTTATCCAGACCTGCAGGACTCAGGAAGAGAGAGTCACTGGGCCTGGCTTCAGATTTTAAACCCTCAATGTGACATTTCCTCCAACAAGGTCACAACTCCTAATCCTTGTCAAGAGTGCCATTTCCTGATAACTAAACATTCAAATATATTGAGCCTATAAGGGGCCATTTTTATTCAGACCACCACATTCCACTCCCTACTCTCCATGGGCTTGTTGCCATTGCATAATGCAAAAATGGAGAGAGTCTAACCTTAAAAGCCCTCAGAGCCTATTGCAATCTCAACACTGTTTAAAGTTCAAACTCTTTTCTGAGACTCAAGGCAATCTCGTAACTGTAACCCCCTGAGAAATCAAAAAGCAGATCACATCCTTCCCACACACAGTGACACAATGTATACATTACCATTCCAAAAAGGAGGGAAAGAGCATAGTGAGGGGAGACTGGAACACAGCAAGACCAAAAACTAGCTGGGCAAACTCCACACTGAATCTCCCTGCCTAATGCCGAAGCACGCATTAGATATCCAACTCCTTTCAGCTTTGTTGACCTCAACAAGGGACATGCAAGTATTGGAACAAGGAGTTCATAGTGGTGGTTATTAAAGGCAAGGGGCTGAAAAAGCATTGACATGAAATAGAAAGCCTGAAATTGTGCTAATGCCACTGCAGCATAGTTGGGTTACACATGGATAGGGCATTAAAGCCATGAAGTATGCTCCATGGACCTATTTTGAGGGTTTGTGTAGATAGAGTGAGCTCTTCCAAACCTATGCCCTTTTAAAAATGTTCCTTTTTTATACATGTGTATATGTATAAATGTGTGTTAATGCATGTGTACCACATGCCTACAGGAGTGCAAAGAGTTGCTGTGGAACTGGAGTTATAACTGGCTGTGAGCTACCATAAAGGTGCTAGAGACTGAACCTATGTTCTCTGAAAGAACAGCAAATGTTCTTAACTGCTGAGCCATCTCTCGAGTCCCTCCATTCCCCTTTTAAACAAAGTAATGTCTAAAAACCAAGAACACCATCTCATCTGAGAAAGCTTATTAGAAATACTGAAACTTGGCCCTGTTGATTTGTATTTAAGACTTTCAGAGATGTTTATGCACATTACAATCTTAGAACCCTGTATGCTGATCAAGGTCTTCGACAAGGAGGGTAATAGATAAAGGGCCATATACACTGGGCTCTGAGATCTCACTGTGTTTGCACCGTGCCTTCTCAAGGGCTGCTCTCACACAAGACATGGATCTATGCAGATAAGTTTGTTTTGGGGAGATGTAAAACCTCTCTGATTGGGGACTGGGGATTCAGGCCTTGCTGCACTTCCTAGAGACTTTACACAAACGTCATTTTTCTTGTTTTCTAATTATTCACTGTGATATATGTATTCATTTGGTGTATCTGAATCCTTTTGATTCCCACACCCCTTTTTTGTCTCTGGACTATTTCAGAGCTGTTTACCATTTTTTCACAGATACTTCTTCCTCTAATAAAATGCTTACACATTCAAATTTATTTTGGAGTCTTCATCTAGAGCAGTAATTTGCAGTCTTCCTAACCCTGTGACCCTTTAATACAGTTTCTCATGTTGTGGTGACCTCCAGCCATAAAATTATTTTCATTGCTGCTTCATAAATGTAACTTTGCTAATGTTACAAATGTACTGTTGTAAATACCTGTGTTTCCAGTGGTCTTGGGGGAGTCCTATGGGAGAATCATTCAACCCCCTCCCATATGGTCCTGACCCACAGGTTGAGAACCAGTCATCTAGAGTCCACTGTCTAATATACACTAACAGGTCAATTCTATTCCTGTAATAAAGCTACTTCACTGGGAGACCACTAGGCTCTTGTCTTACCCTTACTGTTGCTGTGATGCACCATGACCACAGCAGCCTAGGAAGGAAGCCTTATTTGGCTCACACTTCCATATCACTGTGCTTCACTGAAGACAATCAAGACAGGAACTCAAACAGGACAGGAACCTGGAGGCATGAGCTGAGATAAGAGATAAGAGATAAGAGCCAACTCAAGAGAACGAAGACCAAAGTGTGGATACTTTGCCCCTTCTTAGAATAGGGAACAAAACACCCATGGAAGGAGTTACAGAGACAAAATTTGGAAGTGTGACGAAAGGATGGACCATCTAATGATTGCCATATCCAGAGATCCATCCCATGATCAGCTTCCAAACGCTGACACCATTGCATACACTAGCAAGATTTTGCTGAAAGGACCCAGATATAGCTGTCTCTTGTGAGACTATGCCAGGGCCTAGCAAACACAGAAGTGGATGCTCCCAGTCAGCTATTGAATGGATCACAGGGCCCCCAATGGAGGAGCTAGAGAAAGCACCCAAGGAACTAAAGGGAACTGCAACCCTATAGGTGGAACAACAATATGAACTAACCAGTACCCCGGAGCTCTTGACTCTAGCTGCATATGTATCAAAAGATGGCCTAATAGGCCATCACTTGAAAGAGAGGCCCATTGGACTTGCAAACTTTATATGCCCCAGTACAGGGGAACGCCAGGGCCAAAAAGGGGGAGTGGGTGGGTAGGGGAGTGGGGGGGTGGGTATGGGGGACTTTTGAGATAGCATTGGAAATGTAAATGAGCTAAATACCTAATAAAAAAATGGAAAAAAAAAGAGATAAGAGCCACTGCCTGTAAGCAAGCTGTTGCTTACTGGCTTGCTCCCCATGGCTTACTCAGCATGCTTTCTAATAGAACCCAGAACCACCAGCCCCAAGTGAACACAATTCACATTGAGCTGGTCCCTCTCCCTTCCATCACTAAGAATATGACTTACAGGAATCTTCATAAATTCATAAAACTTCAGCACAACTGGCCCATTGTCAACTTGACAAACACATCACTGTTAACAAAACCTTTCCTTTCTCATTCACCCCCAACATCTCACATTCAAAATGTAAATAACATTTTAAAATCCCAACATTTTTTCTAATTCAAACACATTAAAAGTTGAGTCCCCTGGTCTACAGAGTGAGTTCCAGGACAGCTAGGGCTATACAGAGAAACCCTGTCTAGAAAAACCACAAAAAAAAAAAAAAACAAAAAACAAAAAACAAAAAAAAAAACAACCAAAACAACAACAAAGTTGAGTCCCTCGGGGCTGGAGAGATGACTCAGTTTAAGAGCTCTGACTGCTCTTCCAGAGGTCCTGAGTTCAGTTCCCAACAACCAATGATGGCTCACAACCATCTGTAATGGGATCCAATACCCTCTTCTGGTGTGTCTGAAGGAAGCTACAGTGTACTCACATACATAAAATAAATCTTTAAAAAAAAAAAAATTGAACCCCTCTAAAATGGCCAAAAAATTCAAAGTCTTTCAACTGTGGACTCTTACAAAATACAAAATAAACAACTTCAACACTATACACAACTCATGTCAAATTATCTGGGATTCACTCACAATCTACTGGGATACTCCAAGGGGCTTGGGTCATTTCTCGAGCTCTACACTCTGCAGCACACACAACTTGTATTCTGGGCTCCGGCTGCCTCCACTCCACTGCTCTGCTGTTCTTGGTGGTCATCCCATGGTACTGGCATCTCCAAACTGCAGGGTCTCTTGCTACATCTGGGCTGCGCTTTCACCAATGGCCTCTCCTGGGCTCTCCTCAGGAACTCCAGCCCTACAATGCAACGTACAAGCCTCAGCTGCTCTTCATGACCCCTTCATGCCTCAAAACCAGTTCCACCTGGGTGACTCTTAACTATCCAGCTCACATGCCAGCACATGGTACAACCTTTGCCACCTCTGGAACACAGCTTATGTGTGCCGACTCTCGGGAAACAGAAAACACTTCCCAGAAGAATCTGACACAATGATCTGCTTGCTTCTTAATCACTGCTAACTTTTCAGCCCCATCAAACCAGCATCAACTGTCCCAGTAACTCCAAAGGTCTCACTTCAGTGGTGCCAGGCTCTTCTTAATTATGGCTGACTCTTCAGGCCCAGCTGACCTGATACCACAGGCTTTCCACACAAATGGCCTGATGGAATCTTTGCTTCCCTCTGAACCTTCACAAGCCAGGCCTCCATCCTCTACAGTGATCTCAACATTCTTGTCTTCCAAGATCCTTCCTATCAGCTCTCTGAGCTCTCAACACTCAATGGCTCTTCTAGCCCAAAGTCCCAAAGTCCTTCCCTAGTCCTCCCAGAAACATGACCAGGTCTGTCAGAGCCACATCCCACCTTGTCTTAGTTAGGGTTACTATGGCTGAGATGAAACTCCATGAACAAAGCAGCTTGGGAAGGAACGGATGTATTTGGCTTACACTTCCATATCACTGTTCATCATCGGAGGAAGTCAGGACAGAAACTTAAACAGGGCAGCATCCCTCGAGGGAGGAGCTGATGCAGAGGCCATGGAGGGGTGCTGGTTACTGGCTTGCTTCATGTGGCTTGTTCAACCTCCTTTCTTATAGAAGGTCCCACAGGCCTGCCTACAACCCGATCTTGGAGGGATTTTTTTTTTTAACATTGAGGCTCCCTCCTCTCAGATGACTCTAGGCTGTGTCACGTTGACATAACACTACAGAGCACAGTTCTATCGTCTCATGCTCCTTGAGAAGCAACTGAGCCCAATTCAATGTAAACTTAACCAATCAGAAACTACCAGCTGAGAGACTATGCTAGGTGCTGCTAACTAACCCCCAATGAGGGACTTCCCACTATATAACCAATGAAGTATCTCCTCTTAGCAGCACACCAACCTATCCGAGGTCAGGTGCTGTCCAGTGCACGGAGTGCAGAATGTTTATGAAATGACTATGTCATTTGTGTTTGCTTAGACACTTCTCAGCCCTCTACCACTCTCCTCCCAACAACAGTTAAGTCTGCTTTGACAATACATTTTGAGATTTCCATGGCCTTGGCCATGGTCCTGATGTATTAACCAAAATAATGAAAGTAAAGTAAAATAACTACAAAAGATCTATCAAAAAGTTGGCATGTAATG
Source organism: Mus caroli (assembly GCF_978045245.1). NCBI lineage: Eukaryota > Metazoa > Chordata > Mammalia > Rodentia > Muridae > Mus > Mus caroli. The sequence continues at coordinate 10,151,788 of NW_028227274.1, read as the reverse complement.
TCTCAAACAATTACTATGCTCTACCAGGAATCAATGTTTAAGGTTAAACCGACCCTCATCTGACTATGACTATGTCTTTGTAGAGATTTACCTTAAAACTCTAATATCCACAGAAATTAGTCCCTCAACACATAGAGAAACTGAGAAGTGTTCTGTGATCACTCAAGTTCATGATCACTATATTAAGCACACTCAGAATTTTTAGAGTGATTTACAATCTAATACATATTATAAATCTATCAGAGATTAATGGCATGTTTCTCTATAGGCCTTAACTACAGAATCTTCTCCTATCCCAAATGGCTTCCAACTACAGAATTAGTAAAATATTTTCTAAGCACTAAGATGTTTGTTTGCCTGTTTATTTAAAGGCATACTTCCACATGTAGTAACTCATTGCCTACGTCCTGAAAACTAAGCTACATTCTCTTGAAATAGATCCTGCAAGCTTGTTGGGAGGTTCAAGTAGGGAAACATTGTCAGTCCCTTCCCCTTCCCCAGAGAATGCTCCTCCTCTGTCTCCTCTCTGACCAAGGATGGGGATCAGGTGGAGTGGACAGAGGGAGAGAAAGCAGCACCTGCCTAGCCAGCCAGATCACAAAATCAATCCCTGACCAATGGGTAACATGTCCGAGGGAGATCATGCTCAGGCAGGTCCTGGCAGTGTTACTCTTATTATCCTGGAGCTAGCACATCAAGGTCTATGTTAGAGCTATTGTGGGTTCATCATTAAGGAGGACCTGGGTTTCCATATACTAAAAATATTCTAATCTTTTGTAACTTACAGGGCTAGAGAAATGGCCATGTGGTTTAAATGCTCGCTGTCCCCAGGACCCACCAAATACCTGGACCTCTGGCTGCAGGGATGCAACACCCTATGCTGTCCCTGTGCGCATCTGTGCTCATAAGTACATTCCTCCACACAATTAAAAAGTCATTTTAAAACTTATTCAGATTTTCACAAAACCTTAGTAAATGTACTTCTAGAAGAAAAATTTTGTTTTTACTTATCTGTTGATCTGTAATACAGGTTGAGTATATCCAACATCTGGAATGAAAATGGGAGCGGGTTAAACCTTTCTCAACATCACACACACACACACACACACACACACACACACACACACACACAGGTCTCCAGGCTGGACTTTCTCTGCCTCTTTGCTCTGCTTTGCTTTGCTTCTTCTAAAAGCTTCTGTTGACTAAGAAAAAGAAAACAGGATTAGTTTCCCATTCAGTCTCAGACTTCAGAGTGATGCATGTGAAACTAAGTGTTGATTATAAAACGTTATCTTCTTTCCCTCAGAGGGGAATTTCTGTCCCCAGGTCTGATAGCTGTCCCGTTGTTTCAAGTCTCAGGACAAAGATATGCATCACCAAGGACTTTTCATCATTAAGGATGATGCCTTCAACACTACTCAAAGCCATAGATTGTGTGATTCTCTTTGCATATCTCAACAGTTAATGTAACATACATGTCTTTGATGCGCTTGCTATGTGTCTTCCCAAACACATATATTCCCTGGGAGGAACTATCATGACTGGTAGGAAGGCTGTGGCAATCTAAAGCATAAATCCTTACTGACTCTGATTGGCCACACAAATGGCTCTGAAAGCTCCAAATATACTTAGGGGACTACAAGCAGGCTGCTCAAGTGGTGCTCAGTGAATCTACTGGGAGACACTCACCAGTGTTACCTTTCCTAGCATAGCATCATGAGGTCAAGAAAGACTTCTCCAGTGGCCTTTTCTTGCCTATTCTCAGTAATGCTGGATGAGCTAGCATGGAATTCAAAGAAATGAGTTCAGAAGACACAGGCAGTATGCAGTAGCCTTAGGGGGACCTTGGCAGCTACAGGAGCACAGCCATGGGAACTGACATATGTCTTGGAGATGGCTTGATCCACAGATACCACAGAAACTGATCCAGACAGGAGAACAACTTGATAATTTGACGATCTATGGGCACCTTAGGAGTCACAGAGCCCTATGCCACTGAAATAGATAGTACCTGGGCTGTCCCCAGGACTGATACCACCAAGTTTCCAGTTTCTTGTGTGTATTCCTAAACCCTTGGCTTTCTGGCACAAAGTTCCAGCAACTGCAGCTTGGCAGCCAAAGACCTGGCAGCCCACCCATCTGTGGCTCCAATAAACCAACATCCACTGGTGGTTCTGTTCCTGCCTGGAAATCCCATTCACTCTAAGCATCCTGTGCCAGTGAGAACACTGTCTACTCCTAAGCAATCCTGATCCCTGCTCAGTTTCTGAGCAGCACTTGGGTAATTGACACTCTCCTTCGCTATTCCAAAAGAGGCCGGTAACCCAAAATGTCCTAGCAGCAGCTACTGGAAGCAACAGGAGCTGCCGAACAGAAGAAAGGAATGGGAGCAGGAAGGACAGGAGTGGAGAGCACAGATAAGAGGCTGTGAGGAGCCATAGAACAGTACCTGCAGGCCCTGGCCTCCAGAACAGTTTCAAAGAGTTGCAACATCTTACGATCACAGGTCTCAGACCTCAGATCGAGTGCAGTAACACTGGCTACTCACACAAGAGCTACAGCCTGTACAGGGAATGTTGCATTACAGGAAGCCACTCGCTGCTGCTGCTTCGGCACTGCCACTGCTTGCTGCTGTCAGACACTGGAGGAGGGAAAAGCAGCTAGAAAGCAAAGGAGAATTAGCACACATCAGCACTCATGCGTGCATGTAGACACACAATTACAGAACTCTATGATAACAACCATTATGATTGAAAATGTGCTGGGCACAATGCTGTGTACTTGAAGTCTAGCAACTGGGATGTTGAAACGGGGTGATGACTTGAGCCCAGGAGTCTGAAATCAGCCTGGACAAAACAGAAAATCTTTCTGTTTTGAGAAAAAGAAACTACTGAAAATATATCTATTATGTGAATTATTGGACATGGGCTCCAAAAGAAAAGGTAAGAGAAACTCACTCATAAAGAGAGTAGAGTGGTTCAAACTACTTCTTGAGTGTCTATGGCAGTGGGCAAACACCAATGATGAATCGTCATTTCTGAAATTGAGCTGATGAAACCGTCACAGAGCTTCCAAGATGTGGTATTAAAACACTACAGCTTCACCTCAACATAACACCCGATACACAAAGTCTAATACAAAAGAAAGTGGGAAATAGCCTTGAATGCACTGGTACAGGAACCACCTTCTTTAACTGAACACCAATGGCTCAGGCTCTAAGATCAACAATGGATAATGGCACCTCATGAAACTGAAATGCTTCTGTAAGGCAAAAGATGCTGTCAACAGGAAAAAACAGCAGCCTACAGGTTGGAAAAGGACCTTCACCAACCCTATATCCAACAGAGGGCTAATATCCAAAGTGTATAAAGAACTCAGGAAACTCGACACCAACAATTCAAATAACACAATCGAAAAACAGGGCATAGAGCTAAACAGAATTCTTAACAGAAGCCAAGAAGCACTTAAAGAAATGATCAGTGTCCTTAGTCACTAGGGAAATGCAAATCAAAACAACTCTGAGGCTCCATCTTACACCCACCAGAATGCTAAGATCCAAAACTCAAGTGCTAGCCCATGCTGGTGAGGCCGTGCAACAAGGAAAGATTCTTCCATTGCTAGGGGAGTGCACACGTGTACAACCACTTTGGAAATCAAATTGGCAGTTTCTCAGAAAACTTGAAATAGTTTTACCTCAAGAACCAGGAAAAAAAAAACAAACTGGCCTTGGTGCTGCACGCCTTTAATCCCAGCACTTGGGGGGGCAGAGGCAGGCAGATTTCTGAGTTCGAGGCCACCCTGGTCTACAGAGTGGGTTCCAGGACAGCCAGGGCGACACAGAGAAACCCTGTCTCGAAAAAACAAAAACAAACAAAAAAGACCCAGCTATACCACTCCTAGGTATGTACCCAAAAGATGTCCCATTATGCTACAGGGCCCCTGGCTCAACTATGTTCACAGCAGCTTTATTCATAATAGCCAGGAACTGGGAACAAACTATAAGACCCTCAACTGAAGAATGGATTTTTTAAAAATGTTGGTACATCTACACAACAGAATACTCTTCAGCTATTAAAAATAAAGACATCATGAATTTTGGAGGGAAATGGATGGAACTTGAGAATATTACCCTGAGTGAGGAGCCAGAAACATGTATGTTATTGTTCAGTATCCCAAAGTCCATATTCCTCCAAACAAAAGCATGGTCAGGCCTATCACTGCTCACAGTCCCTGTCACAGCTACTGTCTTAGATAGGCTTTCTATTGCTGTGAAGAGACACCATGACCAAAGCAACTCTTATAAAGGAAAACATTTAATTGGGGCTGACTTACGGGTTCAGAGGTTCAGTCTATTATCATCAATGGGAGAAAGGATTGCAGTGTCAAGGCAGATGGCACTGGAGCAGGAGCTCAGAGTTGTGCATCTTGAATGGGAAGGCAGCTAGAAGACTGTCGTCCAGGCAGCTAAGAGGAGGATTTCAAAGCCCACCCCCACAGCGACACAATTCTTCCAACAGTGCCAAATCTACTACAACATTGCCACATCTTCTAATAGTGCCACTTCCCATGGGCCAAGCATATTCAAACCACCACAGGGATGTACTTATAAATGAACATTAGCCATAAACTACAGGATAACCATGCTACAGTCCACAGACACAAAGAAACTGGGTAATAAGGAGGTACCAAAGGTAGATGTGCAAATCTCTCTCAGAAAGGGAAACTAAACAGTCAATGGATGTGGATGGAGAGGAAACTGTGTAGGGGAGGAGGTAAGGAGGGGACTGGAGATGGCATCAGGTGTGGAGAGAGAAGGGGCAGAAGAGGGCTGGGAGTGAGAATGGAAATCGGTGAGGGGGTGCATCTCCAGTGACCAGCTGGAGGACTAGGGTGGGAGAGGGTACGGGGTGTCTATAAGGTTGACTTTAGCTAAGATTCCTACCAAAGGGGGATATAGAGACTGAAGTAGCCATCTCCTGTAGCCAGGCAGGACATCCAGAGGAGGAACGGTGACATCATTCCACCCACCACAAAATATTCACCTCAAAATTTGTCTTGCCTACCAGATGGACAGAGATAAAGATGGAACAGAGACTGAGGGAACAGCCAATCAATGACTGCTCCAACTTGAGACTCATTCTGACATTATTAATAATACTCTGGAATAGTTGCAGACAGAAATCTAGCATAACTGTCTCCTGACAGGCCTCATCCAGCAACAGAGGGAGGCAGATGCAGAGAACCACAGTAAAACATCAGGCTTAGTCTGGGGAGTCTTGTGGAAGAGTTGGGGATAGACGTGAGCAAGTCAGAGAGATCAAGGATGCCGCTGGAAGATCCACAGAGTCAACAATCCTGGGACCATGGGGATTCACAGAGCCTGGGCCACCAACTAGAGAGCATGGAAGAGTTGGACCTAGGCTCTCCACATTTGTAGCAAATGTGCAACTTGGTCTTCATGTGGTTCTCCTAACAAGTGGAGCAAGGGAGGTGGGGACTGGGGAGATAGGTACAAGGACAGGAAAGAGGAGGGTCTCAGTCTCTGTTCCCTGCCATTGGATCCCCTCCCCTATCTGGACTACCTGGTTGGATCAAGATTTCAGAAGAAACCCAGTGACATGCTCAAAGGATTTAACTGAGGGGAGTTTAAGGAAGAGAGGTTTTAGCAAAGGATGGGCAAGGCTCAGGGACTTTTTAGAGAGAGAAAAGCAGCCAAGAAGCTTTAGAAAGCTGTTAAGACTCCCAGAATTAAAGAGACTAGGGTATTGAGATGCCAGCCAAAGCCATACAATAGGAACTACCCAAGAGAAGTGACCAAATACAGGACCTTTAAAGGGTTAATGAAGGTGGTGGGGGTGGGATTGTGAGAAAGACACTAGAGTGTGGGATAGAGGGATCAGTGCTAGTGCTGTTAACCACATCCTCTTTCCTGTTGGCAGTCTCCTACTGGCACCACATCCTCCCTAGCTCCGCGGATCTGACACTGACTATGGCTTCAGTAGGCATGTGCACACACATGGACCCAGCCAGCTGCTCAGTTCAAGTCCCAAAGCCACCCTTAAATACAGCAGTAACTTGCTAGCTGGTTTTCCTAACTTCTGCTTCCTGGTACCAGGTCAGTCCACAAGCAGTCTTCATTCAAAAGAATCTCCAACCTCTAAAACCTTGTGATCCGCAATGGCACTTCTCTAAACCATCGTGGACGGCTCTGCCGGGGCTTCACCTGCCTCTGGTCGCTCCTCTGTCCCCTACAGCCGTAGGGAGAGCTAGTAGACCACCTCTGAGCGCCCAGGTCTGGAAAGACAGCAGGAAGCCTGTGATGCTCCGGAACTAAAAATCCAGATCCACCCACCGATGACTACTTCCGAGTTACTAGCTTGCTGTCAGCAGTGGCTCCGGGTCGCAAGCTTTTCTGGAAGTGTCTCCTATAACCTCACACTCCTTTCCAGATGCCTCTGGGCGGCCAGGAGGAAGCCTGCTTGCCCCGCTGCTGCTGCTGCTGCTGCTGCTGCTGCTGCTGCTGCTGCGCTTCTGTCTTCTGGAATGTCGGGGGGCGGAGACATTCCGCACCCCAGAGGCCTCAGCCCTTTCAGAAACAGTGGGAGAGCTTGGATCTGAGTATACCTTGCCAGAGCTCTCATAACCGCCTTCCAGGCCTGCATTTTCAAATGTGTCCTTTGTTGGTTTGGTTTGGATTTTAAATATTTTAAATCCAAATATATGTATGTATATATACCAACTGGGACAGAAATGCTACCTAGCTAGTTTGGCTCTGCAGAGAAGGAACATTTGTAGTTAGTAAAGTTTTGCTGTTGGTCTTTTTTCTTTTGGGGGTGGGGAGCTTTTTGTTTGTTTGTTTTAAATAGTACAAATTGTGTTTTCTATGCAATATTCTGATCATAGTTTCCTATCTCAAAGCACCTCCTAGATCCTTCCTCCCTATCCACCCAGATCTACCCCAAGCCTGCCCTTAGGTTTAATTGCTATATACCCAGTTGAGTCTCCATTGGAGACCAGACAATATTCCCTTCTCCTGTGGTTGTCACTTGGAGATTGCTATTTTCTCTGAGAGCTGTGCTTAGACCTGTTGCAGGCCTTCCCTGGGTTCTAAAACAAACAAACAGTGAAATTTAAAGTGGACAACAACTGACTGCATACAAAAAGGCTGTAGGCTCCTCTTTGGAGATAACACTGTTTAAAAGTTCCTTAATAAAGCAAAGTCCAATCCAAACTTTACAAAGGCGCACTATAACAAGTTACGATTGCTTGTGTATATAGAAAACATTTCCCCCCAAGAAGCCCTGTTTCAAATAAATAAAAACTAACTAAATAAGTAATTACACACGTACAAACATACACGCATACATACATTCATGCACACATACATACATACATACATACATACATACATACATACGACAAATAATGAGAACTAAATGCACACAGATTTTGGATGCCACCTACCCACCCCACCTCCATTTTATGCCTGCACTTTCATACATACACAAAATACACAAGTACAAGTTCCTTCTATCACACCAAATGCACACAGACAGGCAGGCATACATCTACCCACTCACACACATACAACACACACAAACACACATGGCTATATTTTAAAATTAAATTAAATTAAATAGATAAACTAACAAGAAATCAAAAACAAAAAAAAAACTCTCTGGGGTCAACATTCTGCTGCCAATACATTAACAGAACAAGAAATTAAAAACAAACAAATAAACACATACACACATAAGAAAGGGGATAAAAAAGAAAGGTGGTGTGGTGATTCATGCCTTTGATCTCAGCACTGGGGAGGCAGAGGCAGAGAGGCAGAGAGGCAGAGAGGCAGAGAGGCAGAGAGGCAGAGAGGCAGAGAGGCAGAGAGGCAGAGAGGCAGAGAGGCAGAGAGGCAGAGAGGCAGAGAGGCAGAGAGGCAGAGAGGCAGAGAGGCAGAGACAGGACTTACTTGAGAGGCACCAGGTAGAGAGACTTTGTCTCTCATAAGTGACTGAATACAGAAAAAGATATTCATCCATCTATACATGCATTGCATTCATGCATGCCTGTGCGATGGCTCAGAGGGCAAAGCTGCTGGCTGTTAAGGTATAGGTAAAATATTAAGGCCTAGATGGAATGTTAAGGCCTACATCAGGTTAAGGGCTTGGTAATCTCTTACCTCCCTAGCCTGCCATTTTGTTCTGTTACTAATATTATAAGGACACTTTCTAATATCTTGTTTCTGCTGTTACTGCCCGAGTTGATTACATAGTCTCTTTGGTTCTGTGTCCTTGGAAATCAATCACAATAGAAGCCAAATGAACTGTTTCCTTTGTTCCATAGTTATCCTCAATAGGCTTGGACCCGAACTGACCACCCGGCAGCACCCACCTATGTATAAGCTTTTATGATATTTGCTCTTATAAACTGCCCCAGGATGGACCCACACAAGAGAGACACCTACACCGACTGGGTGCAGAGACTATTTGGGATCCCACTTCTATTTTGAGTACGGTGCAAGTAAAGTGTAAGTTTGCAAGGCCTCCCTGGGAACTGACAGACTACTTGGCAGAAAGAGACTTGTACGTGGGCAACTGACTTTCTGGTTTGCAAGTTAAGACATGAATATTATACAAGGCAAGTACCCTTGCCACAGTAGAGTACCCCAATTAATGGGAGCAGGATAAGTATACAACAAAGACATGTTCCTAAGAAATTCCCCTATCCCTAAGTCCAGATTGGTGGAATAACTTGGTATAGATGTTTGTGGATTTTAGGCATTAAAAACCCTGTAGCATATTCACTCTAGGTCACCGTTCAGTTCTGGAACCTGAATTGTGGCCCTGAGTGATAGGTCCTGGGACATATGCAGTTCTGCACAGACAGACAGACAGACAGATGGATGTGCGTGTGCACACACACACACACATGCACCACTGCTGGCAAGATGCCTGACATCCTGATTTTATTAGTGTGTGCTTGTGTGTGTGTGTGTGTGTGTGTGTGTGTGTGTGTGTGTGTGTGTGTGTTGGTGAGGAGGAAGGGGTGGGGTAAGGGGGTTGGATGTTTCCTGCCTGCCTACCTGCTTATCTGCCTTTCTGTCTGAGAACCCTCAGTGTGTCTGATGAATTCAGAAACCAGATGAAGAAGGGGTCAGTTTTGTTGAAATTAGCATTACGGATGGCTGTTAGGCTTGCCCTGTGGGTAGTGGGACATGAACACATGAAAGATAGAAACAGGACAGGCAGGAGCAGAACCAGGATGTTCGATAAGCTTCTGTCAGCCATTTTTCCTGTTACAGAGTTGTGTCTGAGGACTCTCCTAGTTACATGAAACAAAAACAACAATGGGGAAAAACATACCTGTGTGAGCTAGTTTTCCCATTTTACTTAAAGATGCTTGATCATCTCTAAGGTATGTGAATCAAAGAAAGCATATTTCCAGGATATACTTACAAATAAACAAGCAACCACCACCACCACCAACAACAACAACAGCAACGACAGCAACACTACCAAAGGTGAGAAACAACAAGATCAAAAACAAAATCAAAGTATGTTGGGATTGTCAATTTATCAGCCACTTTCATCATTCTGGTTCACGACTCTCCAAGCTTCTGTGGAAATTGTTTGATGCCCCCTTTCCCCACATCACACGTGTGGGTGTAGCTGCTTGTAAATGGATACTATGTGTGTCCATGTGTGCCCGTGTGTGTGTGCCCGTGTGTGTGTGTGTGTGTGTGTGTGTGTATGTCTCCATGGCCAAGCTAGCCCTCCTTCCCCACCCCCAGATCTGTGTTTCAGAGATCCTTACTTATTTATTTCTTGTGCCTGGGCTTGTTTATGACCTAGGCCACAATTCCTGAAAACCAAACCAAACCGAACTAACAAACCACCCAAGCAAACAAGTATGACTGCCTGCCTGCCTACACAGAGAAATGACATCTTGAATCAACTTAACACTACCTCTTAAGTCTGCCTGTTTTTCTTTCTTCTTTGCTTCTCTCTCCCCCTTTCTTTCTTTCTTCCTTCCTTCCTTCCTTTCTTTCTTTTTAATTTTTTTTCTTTTGTTTTTTTCGAGACAGGGTTTCTCTGTGTAGCCCTGGCTGTCCTAGAACTCACTCTGTAGACCAAACTGGCCTGGAACTCAGAAATCCATCTGCCTCTGCCTCCCAAATGCTGGGATTAAATGCGTGTGCCACCACTGCCCGGCTTATTATTATTATTATTATTATTATTATTATTTTGATACATGCTTTCTTAGTGTAACCAGCCCTAGCTGTCTTGGATACACTTTGTACACCAGACTGGCCTCAAACCTGTAAGAGCCTGCCTCAGCTTTTCAAATGCTGGGATTAAAGTTGTACACCACTATGACCGGCTAAGATTCTCTCTCTTTTTTTTTTTTTTTTTAAATGATTCTAGCTTTTGCCAGACAGTGGTGGTGGCAGAGGGAGGTAGATCACTGTAACTTTGCAGCTAGCTTAGTCTACAGACTGAGTTACACAAAAGGAGTTCCAGGATGACTGATTATATTTATCTTTTATTATGCATTTTAATTAAAAATAACCAAAAACTAAAAATGAAAATGACCGACTCAGAGCCTGGCATTTTAAAGTATTATACAAAAGCAGGAGAAAAACGTGAGGCTGTGGATTGTATGAGGGTTCTGGATGCTTATGGGAGCCTCCTCACCATTCTGCACATGCAAACTGGCCCCCTAGAAGCTGGTAAAGGGAGAAACAGAAGCGACCTGGAACAGTAGGTCACATGATGGCCGGCCACCTCAATCTTGGTGAGGTCAGTCAGCGGACAAGATGGGTATCATCCACATGTCGCCTTCCATTTTGGTGAGGTCAATGAGCAATCGAGTGACAGAACCAGGAAGTAAAAACAGACATCCACACCTTCCAGGAAAACAAACTCACACACACACACACACACACACACACACACACTCACTCACATTCACAACTTGAATTTGAACTAAACATACAATAAAGTAACAGAAAAAGAAATTAAAAACAGAGACAAAAAATAAAATCCAAAAAAACCTTCCAGGGGTTAAAGAAAAAATGAAACCGGGTGTGGCCATGCCTACCTTTAATCCCATCACTCAGGAAGTAAACAGAGGTAGGTAGAATGCTGTGAATTAGAGGCAGGTCCGATCTAGATAGTGATTTCCAGGGCTATTGAGAGAGTCCCCTGCTCCAACTAAATAAATGAATAGGAAAAAATTATAATTAATAACTTGGGATAAAACAAACAAACAAACAAATAAGGGAAGGCAGGGCTGGGTTCCTGGTTTATGGGGGATGGGAGACCAGTGGTCTAGAGTGTCCCAAGCCTTGGGCTCCATACTCTGAACTTCATTCTCTTTAGCAATCTTCCCAATGTGATTACGTTTAGCCACATTTTTATTTTTAATAAGACAGTTCTATATTTAACCACCTCCAAAGGAAACCCTCTTCCCACTATGCCCGACCCCACCCTGTAAACATAGATTCCTTGATCAGTCTTCCCCCAACCCCATCCTGTCTGTCTCCTTTTTTGTTTTGTTTTTTTTCTGGCCCCACCCTGAGAGCTGACCTAGCATTCTCTCAGATCTCAAAGGTGTACCTGCCTGCCTTGCTTAAATCTGTATTGAGTAGTAAACTCAGTAACTCTAGAAGGCAGACGTTGAAAATGTGCAGATAAGATGGTGGTGAGCGGTGGTGTGCGGCGGTGTGGGAGAGAAGCTGCTTCCGTGCTTCTTTCCAAACTTGGCCCTTTGCAGCTTTTTGAGGAAACTCCGTGCTTACGATTCGTCTTTTCATTTATTTGAGTTTTGCTGTTTTTGGTTTTTCGAACCAGGGTTTCTCTGGCTGTCCTGGAACTCACTCTGTAGACCAGGCTGGCCTTGAACTCAGAAATCCGCCTGCCTCTGCCTCCCGAGCGCTGGGATTTATTCCATTTTTACTTCACTTTTTCATTTGATTTAATTTTATCTGCTAACCAGAAAGACCTATAGATTGTTTTCCTCCCTGACCCTCAGGGACGCACACCCATGGTCTCACTCAGGCTCTCAGAGATTCTTCCTGAGCGCTGCTGTGAGTGAGTCTATCAAAAAATTATTTTAACATCATTATACTTGTTATCCTCTTCCTCCAACTCTTCCTCTTCCTCCTCCATCTCTTTTACCTTCCTTCACCTTTTATTAAGAGGCAGGGCAGGGAGGCCAAGAAAAGAGAGCAAGAGAGGCTTGACTCTCTTCAGCAATCTTCCCAAGGTGGCTGGCTATATATTCTCCAACCTCTGAAGGAAACCCCTTTGCCACTAATGCCCAACCAACCCCACCCCCATCCTGCACTGCAGAGTTACTGATTCTTTAATCAGTTCTCTCTCTCCCCCCCCCCCCCCCGCCCCATCTGGAGAGCTGATCTAGCATGCTCTCAGACCCCAGGTGTGTGTCCCTGCTTGCCTTGGTGAACTCTGTACTGCATAAACTGAGTAACTCCAGCAGGCAGGAGCTGGAAATAGTCAGATCAGCTGGTGGCTGATGTTCGGGGATCACAGCTGGCCTGTTCTACATAGCCAGTTCAAGGGCAGGTTAAGTTATGTAAAGAGATTGATCCTGTATTGAAAGAAAGAAAGAAAGAAAGAAAGAAAGAAAGAAAGAAAGAAAGAAAGAAAGAAAGAAAGAAAGAAAGAAAGAAAGAAAGAAAGGAAAGAAAGAAAGAAAGAAAGAAAGAAAGAAAGAAAGAAAGAAAGAAAGAAAGAAAACATATATAGAAACATAAAATCAACTTGGAACAAACCAACACACACACACAAACACACACACACACACACACACACACACGGGAAAGTAGTGCATAAAATAATTATTTTCTGGCCAAAGTGGAAACAAATCACTATGAAAAGGTATTCCTAGAAAAAAATAAATACAAACGGCATTTTAACCATTCCACCACTCTTTTAATTTATTCTAACTCTATTTAGTCTTCGAAAAGGGGGCGGGTGGGTGAGTAAGGGCGGGCAGTAGCTGGTGGGCCATGACAGCGAGGAACTGAAAACAACAAACCCCAAGCGGTAGAGTGTTTTAAAAATGAGACCTAAATGGCGTGGGGCTGAGGTCGCCGCCACCCTCCTCTTCCACCGTGCTTGGATGCTCCCTCCCCTTCTTGCGCCTCCCTTCATCTCTTTGTGCCTGTTCCTTGCCCTGCTAACAGATTTGTTAGTCAAGTACTTTCGCCTGTTTTCACAGCTCCCTGTCATACTTTTTTTTTGGGGGGGGGGTACCTGAGGGGGTGGGCCCGAGTCACTATGTTCGGGTGGGACAACTGGGATGGTCTGTGCCACTCAGGAGAAGCGGTGGGTGAGTGTCCCCCTGAGCAAGGGAGGGCCCTCCGGAGAGACAGAGTGAGTGAGTATGGCTGCCAGTGATCTGCATTGGTTTGCTTGGTTGATGGAGACCCTGTGGAAGGCCAAAGTTGAAGAGGCCAAGAACACAGAAAACAGCAGTTTAGGGGGGAGGGACTCACAGTGCCACGGTCACGCAAAGTAAGAACTTGGGAAAATCCATTTGTTAGAAGGAATCCTTTGCTTTCCCCAGTGGGAGAGGTTTTGTTGGTTGACAGGCTTGGTAGCAATATACCTTTACCCACTGAGTCATTTCTTCAGCCCCCCCCCCCCGTTACTTTTCTTGATTCTGTGACTACACACTTGAGATGGATTTATTTTGCCTCACAGATTGAGATTCAGATCATCCCATGGGGGAAGCATAGTTTTGAGGCGCTGGAGGCAGGTGGTCCTGCTGCATCCACAGCCAGGAAGAGGAGAGGTAGATCTCTGATACCCTTCTTACTTTGTCTTTTTATCCATCCCAGACTCCCAATCCATGCGTAGCACTGCTCACACTGAGGGCAGCTCTCTTCAATTAAACCTTGCTGTAATCATTTTCCCAGAGGTTGTTCTTTGAGGTGATTCTAATGCCAGAAAGTTAACAAGAGCAACTACCACAAGGTGGCGCCTGAAAAGAGAGGTTTTGACGGGTCTGTTTGTTAGAGATTAAGAACAGGGTAGGTGAGAAGGACAAAGCAGACTAACAGTGCTGTGTTAAGCTATTTCTTGGCTCACAGAGTAGAAAGACATTCACGTTATACCTAATAATGTGTAGACGTTCCTTGCCAAACTGCAGAGAACTAAATGAGAGGCAGGCAGCTGCTGTGGCAGGTTGTGAGGTGTAGCTGTGGTTGCCACACTGTGACTCTTTGAGCAGTGAGTGTCCCTCTTTGCTCTCTGCCCTAGATTTTCCACACCATGGCATCTCAGCCACTGTCCCTGCTCTTGCCTTTGCTGCCCTGATCACCTACTTTCTTCTGCTGTCCTGTGCCTCCGCTCTGTCTGCTCCCACTTCTCTCTCTGTGCCCACAGACAAATATGTCCAATATGTCTAGGTGACTCACCACTACTGCACAGTGAGCTTTTATATTGGGCAGAGATAGCAACCACATTTTCTTTAAGACTAATAAGAAGGGAACACTTTGATGGACCCTGATCCTGCCCCTTCTGGTAGGCTAAGAATAAGGATCACAAAAGGAAGCCTTCAAAGGAGCCATGCAGCTGTGGGTGTGGCCAGTCAAGAGAGGTGTGCAGCTGTGGGTGTGGCCAGTCAGGAGAGGCGTGCCCGTGGGTGTGGCCAGTCAGGAGAGGCGTGCCCCGCATCCATAAAGCCCTGACTTCAGTACCCAGCACCACATAAGCTAGATGTGGTGGCACACGCTTGAGATGTCAGGACTGGCAGTAGGATTAAGATCATCAGCTACATCATGAGTGGCCTATACGAGATCCTGTATCAAATAGGAACAAAGGAATGAGAACAGTGATCAGGCAGATTTTCTGAGGGCCTGCCAGCCATTAGGCACACTGCTCACTGGACAGTTATGGATGGGAAAGCCAGGAAGACTTGTGATGAAGGAAAGTAAACGTGAAAGGCAAGGCTGGAAATATTGTCCAGGGAGCAGTTTCATGTAAAGTGATGCCTTTCCGCCCTCTGCTTCCTCTCATGAAAAAAAAAAGACTAAGAGCATTGGGATGCGTTTTCCTTAGCAATGTCACCATGGAAACCTGTAGACTCGCTCTTTCTCAGATCTGAAAAAGCACCCTAGCTCAGCCTCATCACATAAGCTCTACAGATGTAGGGTCTTGTCTAGACTTCTCATGTTGAGAATCAGCGACATGGATTGTTGATGGAAAGCCATTGCTGAGACATCTGTGACAGAACCCCAAGAAAAGAGAAAGGTACAGAATCAAGTGCAGATCCCAACAATTCAATAGCTATTTAATATTTCTTTTTTAAAATAGGGTCTCACTATGCAGCCCTGGGTGGCTTGAAAATCACTATATGGACCAGTCTGGCCTAACATTCACAGAGATCTGCTGGCCTCCATCTCCAAAGTACTGAAATTAAATGCATGTGCTATTACACCTGGTGCAAATAAATTAATATTATAAAACATACTAGCTTCTTCTAATTATTAAATAAATTGGGACAATGGCAAACATGAAAGAGAAAAAAAGATAACCAAATTGATCATCACCTTTTAAAAGAGAAAGCCTCCTGTCCCCCAGACCTCATAGTTTTGATAGTCAGAATTAAATATTAACTAAAAAGTCTTCAGTATGAGGCATTTGGATAATTAATTTCCTCCAAGTCAACAATTGATTTGGCTTTACCTGATGACATTTGACCTACTTTTCAGCACTCCAGGCGTTGATTGCCTAAAACCTTCCCTGAGGTCTCAGGCCATAATACCTTCTTTTTAATAAGACTTAAGAAGTCTTCAGCGCAAACAAAGAGTTCTCACCTGAGGAATACCGAAGGGCTGAGAAGCACCTGAAAAAATGTCCAACACCCTTAATCATCAGGGAAATGCAAATCAAAACAACCTTGAGATTCCACCTCACACCAGTCAGAGTGGCTAAGATCAAAAATTCAGGTGACAGCAGATGCTGGCGAGGATGTGGAGAAAGAGGAACACTCCTCCATTGCTGGTGGGATTGCAAGCTTGTACAACCACTCTGGAAGTTAGTCTGGCGGTTCCTCAGAAAATTGGACATAGTACTACCAGAAGATCTAGCAATACCTCTCCTGGGCATATACCCAGAAGATGTTCCAACTGGTAATAAGGACACATGCTCCACTATGTTCATAGCAACCTTATTTATAATAGCCAGAAGCTGGAAAGAACCCAGATGCCCCTCAACCGAGGAATGGATACAGAAAATGTGGTACATTTACACAATGAAGGACTACTCAGCTATTAAAAACAATGAATTTATGATATTCTTGGGCAAATGGATGTATCTGGAGGACATCATCCTGAGTAAGATAACCCAATCACAAAAGAAGTCACTTGATATGCACTCACTGATAAGTGGATATTAGCCCAGAAGCTTAGAATACCCAAGATACAATTTGTAAAACACAACAAAATCAAGAAGAAGGAAGACCAACATGTGGATACTTCATTCCTCCTTAGAATAGGGAACAAAATACCCATGGAAGGTGTTACAGAGACAAAGTTTGGAGCTAAGACGAAAGGATGGACCATCCAGAGACTACCCCACCCGGGGATCTATCCCATAATCAGCCACCAAACGCAGACACTATTGCATATGCCAGCAAGATTTTGCTGAAAGGACCCTGATATAGCTGTGTCTTGTGAGGCTATGCCAGTGCCTGGCAAATACAGAAGTGGATGCTCACACAGGGCCCCCAATGAAGGAGCTAGAGAAAGTACCCAAGGAGCTGAAGGGGTCTGCAACCCTATAGGTGGAACAACAATATGAACTAACCAGTACCCCCAGAGCTCGTGTCTTTAGCTGCATATGTAGCAGAAGATGGCCTAGTCGGCCATCATTGGGAAGAGAGCCCCCTTGGTCTTGCAACTTTATATGCCCCAGTACAGGGGAACACCAGGGCCAAGAAGTGGGTGGGTAGGGGAGCAGGGTGGGGGGAGGGTAGAGGGAACTTTCAGGATAGCATTTGAAATGTAAATAAAGAAAATATCTAACAATAATCATAAGAAAAGCCTTCAGCATGTTTTTGTAAAGCTTCAAAGTCACATTGGCATCAGGGGCACATTCTAAAACCATGCAACACAGCAGGTGCATTCTGCAGCCTTTAAGGTACTGGGTCTGAGGAGGTTCCTATTCTGCAAAGACTCACAGGGACGTGGGAGGAAAGAGAGTGGCAGAGAAGCGTGGTTTCTAAGTGGCTTGAGCCAAAACAAATAATCCAAGTCGAGTCTTGTCTGAAATGGGTAATGCCAATTCTGATGAAATCCAACTTGGTGTTGTTGATGATGATGGTGATGGTGGTGGTGGTGGTGGTGGTGGTGATGGTGGTGATGGTGGTGATGGTGATGATGGTGATGGTGGTGATGATGATACCTCCAGTTCTCTGGTTGACTTTTCAGTCTGGGCCGGGTAAGCATGGCAACAGTATGGCCATGAGTAGTTACTCCCTGGTCCTTTTCCCATTCCCATCTCTCCAGAGCTTCCAGTTCTCATATATGCTGTATCTGCATTCTAACGTACATTGCTTGCTGAGAGGGTGTATATTGACAAATGCTTCTCAAAATAGAGTATGTTACAATTGGGGACAACATGGTGGTTGTACTTATGGGACTTTTCTGTCTGCCAGGGCAGCTTACAGCCCCAACAGGCTGCTTAAATTTAAAGCTAAAATAAAAATTTATTACACAAGCTCCATTTCAGGTGTCTCATAGCTTCATATGGCTGGTGGCTTCTGACTGGACAAAACAGAATCATTCCAAATGTCACAGAGCAAGCAATGCTTTAGAATAATTAATTCTATTACATTAACATTCTGAGTTTTAAAAATCTGTCCAAGCTGGGCAGTAGTGGAGCACACCTTTAATCCCAGCACTCGGGAGGCAGAGGCAGGCGGATTTCTGAGTTCGAGGCCAGCCTGGTCTACAGAGTGAGTTCCGGGACAGCCAGGGCTACACAGAGAAACCCTGTCTCAAAAAACCAAACCAAACCAAACCAAACCAACCCTGAAGTTGCCTTGGCTGTGGTGTCTTATCACAGCCACAGAAAAGTAACTAACGTAATACGTTCCCCCATTCTTACTTTTTATACGAATACCAAAAAGCTTGTGAGAATACAGTTCAATTGGTAATCCTATCAAGAACAGAATGCTTCACCCTGCCATGGGCTAGAGATTGTTCTTCATTTACAAAATGAAGGAGGGACTTACACATGAACACTCAGTGAATTCCAGGCCTCAAAGCATCACAGTGAGAAGGAAGTGCTCATGGAATCATGTGAGAAATTATTTCAAGTCACCTTTTATTTTGGCCGTGAAGTTGTGGTTTAGACAGTGTCTTCATAACAGTCATGACCATCACAGTAGCTGGAACTACCCCCCAGCAGCAGGATATGGGAACAGCCCCTGGATGCTCATCTGAGGCCCTGCCTCGCTCTCCTAGCTGTACGCAATTTTTCCAGCTGCATATACTTTCAAATGTTGCTTAGAATATGTAGAAGGTAGACTGTTGTCCAATTGTCCAAGTCTATCTACACCAGTGGTTCTCAGCCTTCCCTTTAACACAGTTCCTCATGTTGTGATGACCCCAACCACAAAATTATTTTCATTGCTACTCTGTAAGTGCACTTTTGTTCCTGTCTTGAAACATAATGTAAATAGTTTTGAAGATAGAGGGTTTCCAAAGGGGTCTCAACCCATAGGTTGAGAACCACTGATTTATGCACTACAGAGGAAGTTAGTATCTATGCTGGGTTGATATGTTTCAGTGATGTGGCTGCTTTGTGGTCATTCACATTCATGGAACCCATAACATGAATGCTCCTTAAGTCCAACTCATTGGTTCAAGGAGCTGGACTTTGGTAGAATCATCGCTTTGGTCTGATGTTGATGTCTTAGCTGCAGTGAATATGGTTAAGTCTCCTCATAAAATGTTCATGTGAGATGGTTCAGCATTTTTTTTTAAAGCCCCAGGGTTTCTTCTAGACAAATATAACTGCAGAAATTATCCTAGATTTTGCAATTGAGACATTGCATTAGTTAAGTGCCTGTTTTATTAGGAGAAGATGTCAGGCTGCAGAACAGGTTGCTTGTGTTCTCCAAAGGCCTCACTGGTAAAGACCTGTCATATGTGGCAGGCACATGAGACGTGTCACACTCTAATGACTCTAGTGAGCCACTTGCCTGTAACTGGTTCTCGGTACAAGTTTCTAGAACTGAGCAGACTTCAAGAACTACAGCCTTTTCAAAATTTAAAACTGATGCTTGTTAATTTTTCATCACAATTATGTTTGTTAAATCCCTTTGCAAACTTTTGAAAGTTGAAATGTTAACAAGCTTGTAATTTCCTGTTCTTTTAGTCTATGTACAAATCCTTTTTAAGAATGCATTTATATGTGTTTGAATCTTGGTGTTGTAGACTGTGTGGTAACTCCTCTGGCTAGACTGGTCAGACACACTAGTGTGAACAGGTAGTTTCTTTATCAGAGATTGTCTTGTGGAGAAGCAGTGGAGAGAAATTTGTAAAATCTTATTTTTATGTAACCACGTATCCCTAGCTTACAATGGTCACATCTGTCTGATGTGTTCTGGCTAGTCTCTGAAGTGTGAGAACAAGATGAGGTAGGTGTGGCAAATTTTATATGGCCAATTCAGTTTACATGAGTGTAGTAGCAACCAAAGTAAAAATTAAATATATAGCTTTGGACTTCAGGGTAATGTATCTGTTTAATACGGACTCCTCACAGTATTAACTCGGTATTATTTTGCTCAGAATCTATGCTGCCGCCCCTATTTCACCCCCACCTCCCCCACCCAGGTCTAATCCGCAGCTGCTTTCCGAGAAAGGAAGGAGAGGCTCCGCCCCGCGGCGGAGGCGGCCAGTTAGTCCTGGTCGGGCAGGAGGCGTGGTCTAGAGGGGCGTGGCCTCGCGAGCGAGTCACGTGCCGAGCTCGGCGCCAACATTTCTGGCGCGCGCGTTACCTGGGGCCCTCCTTGCTCCTGACCCGCGGATTCTTGGGTTCCGCCTGGTTCCCTTTCGGGATACCCGGGGTGTCCTCGTGAGAGCGGCCCGCGTGGGTGACGGCCGCTCAGTGGCGCGGCCGGGCCTGTGGTGGAGGCCGCCTCAGGAGCGGGGCCCGCGAGCACGCAGGTCAGTGTGGCTCAGGGTGGGGCGTGAAGGACCCCGGAGCCCCGGGATCTCTGCTGTGGAGCCCGGGTTGCGGGCACTACGCGCTGCGCAAGTGCGAGTGACTTAGGAGCGCAGGTCCTAACTTGTAGTATCCTTCCAGCCCCGAGGATTGATTGACAATGGAAGTCACGCGTCGTGCGTGAGACCATTGTCCCACGTTCCATCTGATCCGCTTTACAAATCCCAACGACCTAAAGGCCATTTAGCAAGCGAATGACTGCAGTTGCACTCAACCAGGGAAGATGCCCTTAATCTATGGCCCTCATGGTCCGCAGGAGGCGTAGAGCCGGGTTTTCCTATTTGGGAGTTTAAGTAGACTGCATTGTGGAACTGAATTGCTCAGCGTCTGCTAGCGAGTTAGACAAAGCTGATTGAATGCTGCTCAGTAGCTATTTGGTGTCTGTAAGGCTGTTTGATAATGGAATTGAACTAGCTTTGCAATCACTGATGTCTTCCTGAAGTAGTCATTCGGTCCCGGAAAAGATACATAGTGGATACAATTTGGCAAAGCTTCACCTCTTAGCTCTTGGAAATTGTTGGCTACATTGAGGTCCATCAGTGTTTACATGCTAACCCTGAGATTTTTTTTTTCCCCCTGCAACTTGGTTAATATAAAACTAACTCCCTCGGATGAAAATTTAAGCATCTGTAATTATGGAATAGCTACAAAGTCCACTTTCTCTTGATATTCTAATTCAAAATTACGAGATGAGCTCGGTATAACCTACAGAGAAAGGTGTCAGTAACATTTTGAAAGTTTATCCTTTTCATTTTGCGCGGGCAAGGTAACTCCCTCAGTGCTTGGCAGCTGGTAATAAGAGTCAGAGTTAACTGCCAGAAGTTGAGCAGATTTATCTGAAATAGTTGTTCAGTGGCACTTGTTCAGTATTCTCATACATCAACAGGAATGTGTGGCAGTTGGCTAATCCCTGACCTGGAGGCTGCTCATTTCTCTAGATATTATTCTAGCAGTTTGTATACCTGTGGACAGCCAGACAATATTTCTCTAAAAAAGTTCCCCTCTACTGTATTCCCTTAAAGGGAAACGGTACAGTCACAGAAGGAACAATTGTGTAAAAGAATAACTAGTCAATTTCTTTTGAGGGGTTGTAAGATGCAGTGTCTATTAAATTGCAGATTTTCTCTTGCTGATTTGACTTAGAGCTGTGTGATCATAGCATTTTTCAGTTGGAACTCTGTTGTGGCAACTTGTTTTATTTTCAAGCTGAGGTCTCCTTAGCTCAGGCTGGCATTGGACTCTGTCATTCTCCTGAGTGCTGGGATCATGGGTGTGTAGTACTTTACTGGTCTTGGAGACAGTCTCTTCCATGTTGACATAAGAAGGAAACAGAAATCAAGTGATAACACCCAGGTGAGAGGGACTAGGTGAGCCGCTGCTTCCCAGACCTTTGGCTTGCTTAGAACTTAACTGAGTTCTCTTGAACTGGTCTGCTTGCAATCAGAATTTCGTTGATGGCATTGTAAATTCCTCGACGTCCTTAGGAGGAGTATAGGGGTTTTGTGGTATAGTTATTGGCTTATACCAATTCATTAATGACATTTTAGAAAGGACTGCGGAGGTGGCTCAGTTTGTAAAGTGGTTGGTGTTGTGTGGACCTAAGTTGGCAGATCCCCAGAACCCATGTAAAGCCCGACACTTTAGTTTGTAATCCCAATGCTGCTACAGCATGGTAGCCAGAGACAGGAGAATCCCTGGAAGTGTCTGTGATAGCTAGGCTGTTATGGACTGTGGTGAACAGGGGACCCTAACTCAAACAAGCAAGGTAGAAGACGGCCAGGAGAGACGCTGGAAGTTGTCATGTGATCTCACACAAGTGCTGTGCACACATTTGGACAGATGAGGTGCCACACATATATCGTACACACAGAGGTGAGAAGGAGATGTGTCACACACTCTGCACTCTGATATTTATGCTCTCCGGTGTCATGTCCTTTGTCTGGAATGGTCTCGATCACTGCTGAGCCTGCTGAGGTTTTCCTCACATAGTTCTTCCCAGGACTGAACTGATGCTGCCATTACTGAGGGTCTGTAGGAAGGGTCTGCCCGGTGTAACTTAGAGCTAGGTGGTTTACTAGGTTGGTCCATTTGAGTTTTCTCATTCATTAACCCATGGAGTAGGAACTTGCCACACTAGACAGTGAAAGCATCCTTAACTGTACACTTCCCATCATGCGTCACTGGAAAGAAAACCACAGTGTGCTTTCTGCTTCATTTCCCTTTAAAAGTGACACAAGCTGCTTTCTAGTTCTAACTGCTTAGGAGGCTGGAGCAGAGGACCCACTGTGCTCAGGAACTGGAAGCCATTCTGCGCAGCTGCCAGACCCTTTCTCCTCAAAAAAATTTCTCTTTAAAGAGAAATTTCTACGGGGCTGGAGAGATGGCTCAGCGGTTAAGAGCACTGGCTACTTGCTCTTCCAGAGGTCTTGAGTTCAATACCCAGCAACCACATGGTGGCTCAACCACTTGTTACGGGATCTGATGCTCTCTTCTGGTGTGTTTGAAGATAGCTACAGTGTCCCTCGTATAAATGAAATAAATCTTTAAAAAATGAGAGAGGGAAAATTTCTATAGTGTATAAACCATGATGCATCAGTATTATATGATACTAATTCCACTTTCAAGATAATTTTCAATTATGAAATAAAGTGGGAAAAATTGAAATTTATTTTGTCTAGGGCTCAAAAATGTTTGCTAAAGATAAAATTCCATCAACTTCCTTGTTAGTATTTTTATTATTACAATATTTATCTAGCCTGAGATTCCTCTGCCATAGTGTTTGTAGACTCTTTGAAACATTAGCTAATAGTTCTTAGAATTTTTCACATGAAAATTGAACACAGGTGTGGGAAGGCTCCTCCTTGGTGGAAAATACAATCTAGCACATAGAGTTGAAACACTGTTGCAAAGGAAAGCCACTTACTTAATGTTTGTCTAGCCTTAAGCTTTTCAATGGAATTTAGATAGAATGATAACTCCCCAGGGATTAGGCATTATTTTCTTTGTGGCATTCATGTGTGTAAGCTGTGCTTTTCACAGACAGAAGATGGTTTGTAAAGTGTCATGTGACTGGAGAGCATAGTCAGCACTGTCACTGCTCTTTCAGAAGAACAGTGCTCAGTATCAGGCACAGACTCACTGAGGGGCCAGAGGAAAAGGGTTCCTAAGTGAGAAGTCAAGCTAAAAGTGCTAGAGAGGGCTTCCCGCAGCCGGCCTTAAAGACTGCTGCCTTCCTTCCGTACTTAAAATTCAGGTTCTTCTTCGTCAGTGTCCACGTGGGATCAGCCAGTGTCCATGTGAGCAGAGTCCATGGCTTTTCCATTTTAGACACTGGCCTGAAGTTTTGCATTTGATTGCAGTATTTAACCCTCCATTGAAAGTTCTAGCTTGTAGCTGTGATTGTGCTGTCATCCCCTCTGTAAATAACTTTAATTTCCTGCATTTTTTTGTTCTTTCAACCACAAAACCATTGTTTAGCTAGGAAACACAACATGGAGACAGAGTCCCATTAGCAGCCGACTACTTTGGAATACAGAGTGAAACAGTTTTCTCAATCTACTTTTTAAGGTATAGTTTCTATGTATATACGTTTAATTTTTCTCACTGTTAAAATTCTTAGTATACGATGTAGCTAAAGTATTATATTGACATGTTGATATCCAACCATAAAATAAGTATCTGCCTATGATTTGTTTTTCTTTGTGCTGCTGGGTCTCACATCTGGAGCCTTGGATGTGTGAGGCAAGAGCTCTCCATGTTGTCACATCTTTCAGTTTTAATGATGGTGTGGACCACCGTGCTTCTTCATCTGCCTGTAAGACTTTTTAGTCCTTTGAACTGAGATTCTGAGCCCTCTGAGCAGTCCCTGGCATTTGTTGTCCCTCTCGGGTACTGGTGACTATGACTTCTTAAAACATTCGCTTTTAAAAGCTTAGAGGCTGCGTTGTTTCCTGAGCTCCAAGCTTGTGAGCCTCTGGCTTCCGCTTCTCGAGTGTTGCGTTTACAGGTACACATCACTGGGTGTAGCTTTGCTTCCTGCTCCTGAATTGTTCTCTGCGGCTTCCTTGTGTAAGTGCAGTCATACATGGTTGTCCTTCCGACACTGGCTGATGCCATTTATTTAGCAAGATGTACCAAGGTTTATCTGGATTCTAGCCCATGCCAGAAAAAATATTTAAAGACAATTTATTTTATTATGTGTATGAATGTTTGGCCTACTTGTATGTATGCTTACTATTGTATGTTACTGGTGCCCTCAGAAGCCAAAGAGAGTTTCAAATACCACGTAATGAAAGTTATGGATAGTTGTGAGCTGCCATGTGGATGCTGGAAACCAAACTTGGGTCCTCTGGAAGGTTAGCAAACATTTAACTTTGGAACCATCTTTCCTTCCAGCCCTCAGAGAATCATTTTTAAGACTGAATTATATTCTATTGCATGCTTACCATATTCTTTTATTGGCTCTTGGGTATTCTGAGTGATGTTGCAGGATATTTGGACATATTGTGAACCCTGAGATTATGAACTGATCCTAGAACTTTCTGTTTACTGTAAATAAGTACTTGTGGTATGGCTCAACCCTAGCTGAGAGCTAAATAAAGCCAACCTAGGTCAAGAGGACGAACAAGCAACCAGCTGACAGGAAGTGAACATAAGGAAACAGAAGGAAGGTCTTTGAATGGAAGGGGATTTAAGGCAGCCCGAGGAGACTCTTTCTTCTGGGAGGTCAGTGGGGTAGGAAGCTTAGCTGGATGTTTTCTCTGCCTCTCTGAGCTAGCAGGTTGACTTCATTTAGCTCTTGGCTAAATGAGGTATGCTAGGGGTGAGCCAACCACAACAAAGTGTTTTTTTTTGTTGTTGTTTGTTTGTTTTAGTAAAGAACACAATCTTGGGGTTCACAGTGTGATCAAATATCCTGCAGCAGAGTGATACTGATATATAGATAGATATAGATATAGATATGCGTTTCCAAATATCTGTTTCATCCTCTTCATTCAGAGAGTTGGATCCTGTGCTAAGTCTAGGCTTAGACTTCAAGGGATCACCACTTAGATGTTAGGACATATATATTCGACATATGTTGAATGTATAACTGAGTTAATCTCAGCATGTGTGAATTTTACTTAGTGCTTTTCAACAATTTTTGTTCTTATTTATATGTGTGTGTTGTGTGTGCTCATATGCATTGCATATATGGAGGTTACCTCAGAGATCAAAGAAGGCTGGAGCCCCAGAACTGCAGTAGCAGGTAGATGTGAGATGCCTTGTGGGTACTGGGAACCCAAAACTGCAAGGACTTTCAGTGACTGAGTCATCTTTCCACGCCCCCTGACTTTTCACTTTTGAAACACCTTTGAAAAACCTTATTCCTAGCTGGGCGTGGTAGAACTGTAGTGTGAGGTAGGAGGATCACAGAGTCTACGCCGGTGTGAGTTACATGCTTAGATCTACCTGGACTGAAAGAGACATTTCTACAACAGACAATGGAAAACTAATTTCCTCAAGCAGCTATATTGTTAAATGTTTTACATTTCTTCTGTTCTGAAGAATAAGCTCAATTGTTTACCTTTATTATCGTTGATATTTCTAGGAGTTTTATAGTTATAGGATGTAAAATTCTTTAACTCTGGAATCTTCAAAAGTTGTGATTTAAATTATAAAAGAATAGACCCCTGTTCTGGTATGGTGGCACACATCTTCAGTCCCAGGACTTAGGAAACAGAGACAGGTGAATCTCTGTGAGTTGGACACCAACCTGATCTACATAGCAAATTTAAGGACAGTCAGGGCTACACAGTGAAACCTTGTCTCCAAGAAAATAAAATAGATTCCTGACACATGCACAAATGATGGCTACAGTGTTGGCTCCATCCAAGTGCTGGTTGCACAAGGAGTCTAAGTTTGACCCCTAGAAAACAGAAAGAGAAGGTGGTTATAGAGATGTGTGTTGAATATAGTACTAGGACTCTCTGACCAGGCAGAGGGCCTAGTCACATAGAGATGGTCCCTAAAACTCTCTGACCAGGCAGAGGGCCTCGTCACATAGAGATGGTCCCTAAAGCTCTCTGACCAGGCAGAAGGCCCAGTCACATAGAGATGGTCCCTAAAGCTCTCTGACCAGGCAGAGGGCCTCGTCACATAGAGATGGTCCCTAAAACTCTCTGTCCAGGCAGAGGGCCTAGTCACATAAAGATGGTCCCTAAAACTCTCTGACCAGGCAGAGGGCCTAATCACATAGAGATGGTCCCTAAAACTCTCTGACCAGGCAGAAGGCCCAGTCACATAGAGATGGTCCCTAAAACTCTGACCAGGCAGAGGGCCTAGTCACATAGAGACCAAATTTTACAAATCATGATCTTTGTCGAGAGTTCAGAATTGTTCAGGCCAAGAGTTTTCTAAAGTAAGTATGATTTGGTGGTCACTGTTTTAATTACAGCGTTTAAGAGACAAAGTATAAATTATACTTTATAGATTATACTTTGATAAAAATTCAAAGGCCCTAAGGTGGGCTAGCAGTGGGACAGCAATAAGGGAGAAGAAATACTGCTGTCTCTCAGTTTAAAGCGAAACATTTGTCTAGTTGATAACATTTTCATGGCTGTTCAGAATCTCATTAGGAAACCTAAAATGTAGGCTGGTGAGATGGGTCAGTGGGTGAAGAAAAATCAGTTCTGTTTTCTAAAGGGTCACTTTTCACTTACAGGACCTAGACACTGTGTTATTGCCGGTGGTGTCCAGCGTCTTGCCTGGTGCTGCTCCACCTTAGGTTTCAGATAGGGTCTCTCACGGAACCTAGAGCTCAGTGTCAGTTGTGCTGGCTAGGTTTATGTCAGCTAGCTACAGGGAAGACTCAGTAGTAGCCCTCAGACTCCATTTGACTTCATACTCTACTATGGTTTTAGAAATTGTAGGGCATTTTGTATGTGCATGTGTACATGTGTGTGTGTGTGTGTGCATGTAGAGACCTGAGGTCAACATTGAGAGTCTTCCTCAACTGCTTGCCTTTCCTGTTTATTAGTTTACTTATTTATTTGTATATTTGAGACAGTCTCTCACTGTATGTGGAAATCACCTATGTGACTAGGCCCTCTGCCTGGACAGAGAGTTTTAGGGACCATCTCTATGTGACTAGGCCCTCTGCCTGGACAGAGAGTTTTAGGGACCATCTCTATGTGACTAGGCCCTCTGCCTGGACAGAGAGTTTTAGGGACCATCTCTATGTGACTAGGCCCTCTGCCTGGACAGAGAGTTTTAGGGACCATCTCTATGTGACTGGGCCTTCTGCCTGGTCAGAGAGTTTTAGGGACCATCTCTATGTGACTAGGCCCTCTGCCTGGTCAGAGAGTTTTAGGGACCATCTCTATGTGACTAGGCCCTCTGCCTGGACAGAGAGTTTTAGGGACCATCTCTATGTGACTAGGCCCTCTGCCTGGACAGAGAGTTTTAGGGACCATCTCTATGTGACTGGGGCCTCTGCCTGGTCAGAGAGTTTTAGGGACCATCTCTATGTGACGAGGCCCTCTGCCTGGTCAGAGAGTTTTAGGGACCATCTCTATGTGACTAGGCCCTCTGCCTGGTCAGAGAGTTTCAGGGACCATCTCTATGTGACTAGGCCCTCTGCCTGGTCAGAGAGTCCTAGTACTATATTCAATACACATCTCTATATTCACCTTCTCTATCTGGTTTCTAGGGATCAAACTTAGAATCCTTGTGTAACCAGCACTTGGATGAAACCAACACTGTAGCCATCATTTGTGCATGTGTGAGTGTGGGCACACATGACAGTTGAGTGTAGGCTGGCTGGCCTGCATGCTTCTGGCAATTCTTTCTCCTTCACCTCTCGTCTCCCCGTAGGAGTGCTGGGATAACACATGCTCACTACCTCCTCTGGCTTTTTGTGTACGTTCTGGAGTCTGGACTTAGTCATCAGGTGTGTATGGTAAGTGACTTTACCACTCAGCCACCTGTCTCCCTGGCCTCAAACTGTTAAATGTTTGTCTGAAATTTCAAGTCAATGAGAAAATCTGCAGGTTTTTTCCTGCTTTTGTGACAGGATTCTGCTTTGTGGCTGTATGGCCAGTCCTCCCACCCTAGCCTCTCTAATCTTGGATTATGGACATGAGTCACCATGCCTGATCTAAGGCATTTTTAAAGGTTTCATGATCATTTACATGAATAAACTTTTTTTTTTTTTTTTTTGGTTTTCAAGACAGGGTTTCTCTGTGTAGCCCTGGCTGTCCTGGAACTCACTTTGTAGACCAGGCTGGCCTCGAACTCAGAAATCCGCCTGCCTCTGCCTCCCGAGTGCTGGGATTAAAGGCGTGCGCCACCACGCCCGGCATGAATAAACTTTTATTTATCTGTTTATTTTCCTCACATGCACTGCTACAAGGAACACAAGTGTTAAACATTTAGAATGATTAGTTGCGTGTTTTAACTGGTGTGTATGGATGACTGAGCACAGTGCGGCGGATGGAGGTGGTGTCTAGCGAGCGCTGTGAAAAGGGCACAGACACTGCATCATGCTTAGACGTTGTCTGCAGCAGAGAAGACTCTGAGAAAAAGTAGCTTTGTCTGCTGAGACCTTAGAGTTCTTTCCAAGGGGAGACAGTGAAGGAGGCTGAGCATAAGCCCTGAGGATGGACCTTCCCAGTGGGTTTATCAACTCTGTAACATTAGAGAGCACGCCTGCGGCTATCTAATGGCAATCTAACCAGTGCGAATTTGAGGCAGAAGCCATTTTCTTCTGAGCTCTGAGGCCAATCTCTAGTTCTTGGGTTTAGTTAGAAACAGGTTTAGGTAGTTCTTGGGAGCTGAAATGAGTTCTCCTGTCAGTAGAATATAAAGGCAGGGATGTGAATATATAGTCTACACCAACAGTTCTCAACCTGTGGGTTGAAACCCTTTGGTGGGTCAAACAACCCTTTCACAGGGGTCACATCGGATAACCTACATATCAGATATTTATATTACAATTCTTTTTTTTTTTTTAAGATTTATTTATTATTATTTCTAAGTACACTGTAGCTGTCTTCAGACACACCAGAAGAGGGCATCAGATCTCATTACAGATGGATGTGAGCCACCATGTGGTTGCTGGGATTTGAACTCAGGACCTTCAGAAGAGCAGTCAGTGCTCTTCCGCGCTGAGCCATCTCTCCAGCCCCCTACAATTCTTAACAGTAACAAAATTTGAGTTATAAATAGCAATGAAATAATTTTGTGTTTGAAGGTCACTGAAACAAGAGGAACTGTATTAAAGGGTCACAGCCTTAGGAAGGTTGAGAACCGCTGGTGTAGGTGGAGGCAGACAGTCCACACATAGGCCAGGACTGCAGCTACATTTCATGTAATTCCTACTACAAGGGGTTAACTCTTTGCTAATTTCCTGCATCCTGTGTACATTGTCTCATTAGTTTTCTATGTGTGCACATCTGGAGACACAGCTGGTCTGGAAGAATAACTCTAGTAGAGTGAGCAGGTGAGAAGTTCTGGGTTGGAACCCAAACACACAATTCTCTCTGCCTGTCTTCATTTGACTTGTGCTTTTGATTAGCTAATTGCAGGATTTGGGATTGGAAATAATTTTCCTCCAGAACTTTGGGATATTTATTATTTCTTAGCTGCTCATTTGAAGAGTCAGCCATTCTGATTCCTGCTCCTTTCTCTTTGGAGTCTTACTTCCTGGGAAGCTCAAAAGACT
Organism: Mus caroli; assembly: GCF_978045245.1. NCBI lineage: Eukaryota > Metazoa > Chordata > Mammalia > Rodentia > Muridae > Mus > Mus caroli. The sequence goes on along the minus strand of NW_028227274.1, from coordinate 10,121,821 downwards.
TTTCCTTTCCTCCTAAATTCTTACACGTGTGGTAGTGAACTTTGCTGGGACGTCTTCATTTCCACAAGGAAACACCACAACCACGGCAGGGTGCTGGGTTACAGTTCAGAGGGTTCATCCAGGATTGTCATGGTGGGAAGTGTGGTGGCAGCCGGGACAGTGCTGGAGAAGTGGCTGAGAGCTCGCATCTGATCCATAAGCTGCAGGTGGAGGGAATGAGACTCACTGGATGTCACCCCTAGGGACACACTTCCTCCAACAAGGCTACTCTCCTAACCCTTCAAACAGTTCCACTAACTTGGGATCAAACATTCAAGCTTATGAACCTATGGCAGCCTACTCATGTGACCTGCCTCATGGAGACTTAGTCTTGTCCATAGACCAGAACTTTAAAAATAAAACAGGAAAGAGAGAGAGAGAGACAGAGAGACAGAGAGAGAGAGAGAAAGATTGTTTAGTTCTAAGTATTCCTTTCAAAACTACAGTTCCATGAGGTTTTCTTAGTAGGGTTTCTCTGTGTACCTCATGCTGGCCTTTAACTCACTGTGTAGCTGAGTCTGGCCTTGGAACTTGCAGCAATGCTGTTGCCTCCCTCAGCTTTCTTTCTTTCTTTCTTTCTTTTTTTTTTTTTTTTTTTTTTTGAGACAGGGTTTCTCTGTGTAGCCCTGGCTGTTCTGGAACTCACTTTGTAGACCAGGCTGGCCTTGAACTCAGAAATCCGTCTGCCTCTGCCTCCCAAGTGCTGGGACTAAAGGCGTGTGCCACCACCGCCCAGCCTCCCTCAGCTTTCTAAGTGCTGGGCTTATAGTTCTGTGCCACCCTGCCTGGCTATACTTTACTATTTTCTTTCTTTCTTTCTTTCTTTCTTTCTTTCTTTCTTTCTTTCTTTCTTTCTTTCTTTCTTTCTTTCTTTCTTTCTTTCTTTCTTTCTTTCTTTCTTCTTCCTTCCTTCCTTCCTTCCTTCCTTCCTTCCTTCCTTCCTTCCTTTCTTTCTTTCTTTCTCTCTCTCTCTCTCTCTCTCTCTTTCTTTCTTTCTTTCTTTCTTTCTTTCTTTCTTTCTTTCTTTCTTTCTTGGTTTTTCAAGACAGGGTTTCTCTGTGTAGCCCTGGCTGTCCTGGAACTCACTTTGTACACTAGGCTGGCCTTGAACTCAGAAATCTGCCTGCCTCTACCTCCCACTTGCTGGGACTAAAGGCGTGCATCACCACGCCTGGCTACTATTTTTCTAACACTGCTATTTTCTATGATATATCTTCTTGAACTTTACTTTCTAACTCTTTTACTGAGCTATTTAATTTTTTAATGTTTTTTCATTATTCTATTTTAAGAATAAAAAATTAAATATTACATTATTTTGTATTATATTATAAATATATTAGTCTTAATTTTAAAACTTGTTTGTCTGGATAATGTGTCTTCTCTGGTTGCTTTTCTTCTTGCTTGGTTTTGGCCTTGCCCATACTTTAGAAGCTTTGTCCAGATGTCTTGTCCTTAGAAATCAGCCCTTGAGAAACAGAGAGCTGGCTGGGAATGGGAAGGTAGGAAGCCTGGGCAGCCATTGCTCTGCCAGGCTCATCTGTCATGCTCATTTGCTGATAGCTGCGTCTTGGAGGAAGTGACTAGCTGTGTCTTCTGAGGGGAGTCCTGGCTTGCCACTGTCAGGAATGTCGATAAAAGCCACCAGGCTAGGGATCTGGTTTTCTCTGCATAGGCTGCTAAATTTGCAACCATGCTTCCCCCCTCACCACCGCCTTCCAGTCCGGAGACCATCTCTTAGCCTTTCTGGAGGATTTTTTTGGCCAGCTTCCTTTGGATGGGATGTGTATGTCTCTAACTCTTCCATTATTGCAAGTACTACAGTCGTGAAGATATTTATAAAACTGTGTAATTCTGTAGGACAGAGCCCAGAAATCGTTTCTCACAGTAAGTGCTATGTGTGTGCTTTGGGGTTGACTTGATGCCGAAAAGTTGCCTCTTCCATGCAGCAGTAAAAGGTGGTATGTGTTGCAGCTTATAAGTACACAGGCTTGCCTCGCCACCAGCACTAGACAGGCTCAGCATTTTCTTTTGTTGTTGTTGCTTTGGAGTAGTGGGAAAAATATGTTTTATTTGTTTATTTACTGGTAAAATTGAAATGTATATTCCTCTTGAGAATTGCTATTTATAACATTTGCTCATTTTGTCATAAACATTTTGTTTGGTTATGATTTTCTATATTTAGTGGAACAAAATTATTATTGTGTAGGATTCTTATGTCCTTATCTTTACTTTTTTTGGCTCTGCAAAACAAATTTCTTTTGTCTGCCACGAACTACAAATGAAATGCTTTTTCTCCCTTCCTGCATTAGCAGGTGACAGCTGTGAGTATGTTACACCTCTGGATGAGAACTCTGCTTTTGTTTTTTAATCTAGAAATGAACACAGAAGCAGAACAGCAGCTTCTCCATCATGCCAGAAATGGCAATGCTGAAGAGGTGCGAAGGCTGCTGGCAGCCATGGCACGGATGGAAGTGGTCGCTGACATCGACTGTAAAGGTGGGCTCCTGACACTTGCTCGTTACAAGCCTCACATGTATTTAATCTTTCTGATCTTGCCCATCATAGATCTCACTCCCCACAGTGTTGTGTGAAATAACATTACACCTATAGACCCTCTAAGTTAGAGAGAGAGTTGAGATTCATCCTTAGAACTTTACAAGTTGTAAGGTGAGCCTGGGTATGCATTCCCTGATAATGTCTTTATTTTTGTTAGCAACACTGCAATTGAGCCAGCAGGTTTGAGTGACTGTTGTTTGCCCAGCAGGTAAAGTGCTGTGATCTCCTCGAGAGAGACTGACAAACTCCCAACCCTCACTGAGGTTAGCCATCTAGATTAACAGACCAGGCTAGTCTCCACCACAAAATCAGTGCTGGGGTGTGGAAGCTCCGAGCATCCACAGCGGAGGATTCTTAACTAGTTTGAAGCATAGCGTCTTAGAAATGGATTCAGAGTGACAAGTGAGGGACTGTGTGGGAGTTAGCTAGATGAAGGTAGAGGAGAAGAGTTAGACAAAACTAATACGAGATATAATTATGACTGGGGACATCTTAGCTTGCTTGGCTCCTGTGATCAGGAGGTCCCATGGTGGCTCTCTGGAGGCTGGAGAGCCAGGGAAGTCATAGCTCTGGAAAGAACCTGGAAGTCTCCAGATTTAGCCTTTCCACGGCTGTGTCTCTTTATGCATGTGTGTGTGTCTGTCTGTCTGTCTACCTCTGAGCTCTAGCCCTGGGCACAGAGTCTCTTTTGAGGCAGTAGATGGTAAGATAAGTGCCCTGCTAGGAGAATGCTTTCTTATTATCTGTGATGTAGCTTGCCTGGTTTTAGTGATCTCTAATCTCACTGGGCTTATGACCAGGAACTATATGTTCTGTACATATATTATCCATCCATTTCTCCAGCTCCTCTGTCTCAGCAAGGGCTTATGTATGACCCATATGGAAGGGAGAGAGCAGGAGATGGAAATGTGGATTTGACGTCAAAGGCGTGAGAACAGAGTGGAAAGGGCTGGGAGAGAAGGAAGACCCCAGGCAGATAACAGAGTGTCCGAAGGAAGAGCTGTCAGGTTCTCTAGAGGAACAAAGCTGACAGGCTGTGTCAGGGGATTTCCGTTGGCTGTCATGAAGCAGTCAGCAGGTTCACAATGGCTATCTCTGGACAGACCAGGAGCATGGCGGCTGCTCCTTCCAGGAGGCTGGATGCCTTAGCAGTACCAATTCGGTTCTGAGAGCTTGGAGGTTTCCTGGACTGCTGCTTGTCTTCAGTGTACATTGAAGCTAGAAGAAGCTGGGTTCTGGTATTAGTGAAGATCTGCAAGGTTACAACTTGGGAGCAGGAAAGAAGGCATGCAGGCAAGAAGCTAAAACTTGAATTTCTTCCACCACCTTTGATCTGGAAGGTACCACTCATATTTAGAGTGAGTCTTCCCAGTTCAGGTAACCTGATCAGGAAAACCTTTTACAAGAGTGCCCAATGGCTTGATTCCAGATTCAGTCAAGTTTGACCACTAAGACTGACGATTGAAGATATTCTAGGGATTTGAGACCAGAATGCAGGACTGGGAGTTGAACAGTGCCCCCACTGGATTTAGTGATAGCGTTTTTTTGGGGGTTGGGGGGTGGGGGACAACAGGGTTTCTCTATATAGCCCTGGCTGTCCTGGAACTCACTCTGTAGAGCAGGCTGGCCTCAAACTCAGAAATCTGCCTGCCTCTACCTCTCAAGTGCTGGAATTAAAGGTGTGCACCACCACTGCCTGGCTAGTGACAGCGTTTTTGATGACAGTTGAGGACAGTGTTAATGTCAAGGTAGGAAATAGGTTTAGGCTGCAACAGGCGAGTAGGTGGTAGGTTGGAATGATGGTGAGAGTAAGGGAGGAGTGGAAACAGAAGAGGATGCGTGGTTACTGTCCCGAGTGTTGGTTGGTTTTGACTGGTCAGAGAGATGGTAGAGGCTGCTTGTTCCTTCCTATGAGAAACTAAAGGGGAGAAAGTGAAGACAGAGAGGAAAGAGTCAGAGGAGCCAGAAGGGCTGGAGTCTAAGAGGGTGATCAGCCTCTGCTCTGCTTGGTGGGTGTAGTCTAAGAGGGTGACCAGGTTCTGCCCTGCGGGGTGGGTGTGGCTAAGGAGTTGGGGTGGGAGACTGCACTGAGGGAATGTCTAGGAGTTCTGAGAAAGCTTCTGGTTTTGCTGTGGTGCTGAAAGGCAAAGGCATTGTTAGCAGGTGCAGTGTAGGTAAGAGGTGTTAGTAGTTAGGGAAGAGTGGGAGAGAGACTCCTTCCTCAGCCAGGCATCATAAGGAGGACACCAAGCCAAAGTGTGGGACTTGACTCTGGTGCCCAACTCCTCAGGGTGCTTTTATTTTTTTCTTTAGCATTGACTATAACCTGGGATTTTATAGCCAGTTGTGACAGAGATAATGATGATAATGACATTAGGGCATAACGCTCATTGCCAGAGTTGGTGAAGGGGAAATAGGAACCACTTACATGTTTAAGTGATGAAAGACGAGAGGCCTGACCTGCATGGACAAGCTGAGGCCTGACCTGCAATGCATAAGTGAGGGCTGAGTTTATGGGAATGACTTATTCTTTTTTTTTTTGAACTATATTTATATTTTTATGTACGTTGGTGTTTTGGCCTGCATGCATATCTGTATGAGGGTGTTGGGTCCCTTGAAACAGGAGTTACAGACACTTGTGAGCTGCCATGTGGGCACTGGGAATTGAACCCGTGTCCTCTGGAAGAACAGCCAGTGGCTTTTAATCATTGAGCCATGTCTTCAGCCTTGAGAATGGCTTTCTATGATCATAGTGGCACCAGGTCTTGGCTCTGACAGTGACTACTTGATATTGCGCAGAGGCACAATTCATAAGAAATGATGGGAGCAGGCTGCGGATGTAGTTCACACATTACAATGGTTGTCTAGCGTTCATAACAGGTTCTCTCCACAGCCCTACGTGAACAGAGCATGCTGCTGCATATCTGTAATCTCAGCACATGGGAGAGAGAAGCATGTCATACATAAGAGCTAGTTTCAGTAAAGGTGGGAGAAGGCTGCCAAGATTGTTCCTGCCCATCCTGACAGCCAGAGTTGGTTCCTGGGACTGATATGGTGGAAGGAGAGAAGAGAACCGACTTCTCAAGTTGTCCTCTCTTTTCTACACGTGTGCATGGCACATACGCATGCACATGTGCGCACACACACAGACGTGCACATAGACATGTACACACAGACACATGCACACATACAGACACACACACATAATCTCACTTCACCTCAGTTCTGTTTTGTTTTATTTATAGTAAATTATAGTAAATAAATGGAACAAAACAGAACTGAGGTGAAGTGAGAAACAGAGATTAGGAAACTTGGATGACCAGGACATCCCTCAGGATGGTGGCAGAGTGTGCACTATAGAGAAGGACTGTGTTGGCATCATTACGGTTTTCTGGGAGGGTTGGCAGGCTGCAGGGGAAACGTTTGCTGGACTTGTGGCTCAAAGAAGAGCTTGTAACGTGAATGGAAAAATCCCTGACTAAGGCCCTGTGTAGACTTTTGTTGCAGGAGTTCAACACATGGTTTCTCCTTGGTGAGGTGCTTTGACTGTTCCTGAGTGAGGAGCCCGCATGCGAGGAAGCTAGGGTTATTATGGGAAAAGCTAGGTTTTACTGAAGAACGGAAGATAAAGATAAGGTCAATGAAGTAACCTTAGGAGTTCCATGGGCTCTTGGAGAAGAGACAGATGCAGCAGTTGGTAAATGGTGGCAGGCACAGGTCCTTGGGCAGCTGAGTTTCACACAGATTGGTTGGAGGAGTCAGTAGCCTGTTGTAGACACTGCAGTTGTGGCTGACGATTGTGTGGCTTCAGCACTAGAAATCCAGGCGTTACAGTGCATGGTGACTGGGTTCCTGAGCTCTGCTAGATCCTCTAGCTGTTATGCTTTGGGAATTGGACAGGGCTGTCGTTTCTGCAGCCTGGTTTAGAATTCTAGTAAGTTTTTGGAGTTATCTCAGTTTTAAGGCCAGTAGACTGTCCTTTATTCTTTTGTCTAATAGAATTCGCTTGCATGTCTGCTGCTTGTGTTAATACCTCTCTTCAGCATAGTTGTTTGGATCTGATATTTCACTGCTTTTAACATTGGTTTTGGTTTTCTAGCTGTACTCTGGTAACCCAATCGTCTCATTAACTGAGATTGTATCTGGAGTCAAAGAGTCTCTTGTAAGCCATTATCTGGGGTGAGCTGTTGTCTGGCAGCTGCGGCAAGAACACTGTGGCAGTTGCCCTCTGCAGGGCTTTGCATCACCTTGAGCTCCCAGCCCACCCTCTCTAGTGGTACCAGGGTTTGAAGAATCCTTGGTGGCAAGATGGATACAGACTAGCCTCTTAGGGCCAGCAGGCTGATGGAGATCTGGTAGTCGGGATCTAACCTTGCATGGATGCTCTCTCTTTGAAAGATGGACATGGTGAGTCAACAAGAGGAATCCAGTCTAGTCCTGCGGGACCCAGTTCACTACTGCACTTTTGCAGTTCTTATGTGATTATGTGTCTTGCCTCTCATCAGCAGTATGAGGGCTATAGACCAAGGTACTTGTTAGAAAGAAATGCAGTTTATGGAGAACTACCTAAGTAATAACTTACGATATCTTTCCCCCTGTTTTTAGGAAGAAGTAAGTCTAACTTGGGCTGGACACCTCTTCACCTGGCATGCTATTTTGGACACAAACAAGTGGTCGAGGATCTGTTGAAGGTGTCGTTATAGCTTTGTTTATGACTGTAACTCTGGGCCGTCTGATGAAAAGTCTGCAGACACTGAGCCACATCCTCAGACACTTAGTTCTTCTTTGCTCAATACATGAGTGAGGCTAGTTTAACAAGTTATAATTCCTTCTGTTTTGCAAGTATGATAGTTACAGAAAAGAAGTGAAGCACATTCTAAATAATTAAAAACTAGCATTCGAGTGTCAGAGAAGACTCAGTTGAGAGCCAAGGCCTCACATGCCTCTCCTGGTAATTTTCACACAGGGATATTTTTGAGATTGGGTTACGTCGTGTACTTAATTTGTGCATTTTAGCTGTGATGTCTTCTTTAATGTGAACACTTAAATATTGGTGATAGAAGATACACTTTAGGTCTAGAGTCAGTTCTTCATATAGTCTGTCCACTGCTAGAGTTGGGTGGAGCTGCAATGGTTTAAGAAAAGTTTTGTGCTCTGCGTTTACCTGTTAGGAAACCTGCTTACTTCAGCTATGAGTCCACTTTACTTTTCGTGGCAACAAGCAGTGTTAAGTTATTTTAATTTTTAAAGCACTTAGGAGTTCTTTGAGTGTGTGTGTGTGTGTGTGTGTGTTTACTAATGTGTGGACACTATTTAAAGTTTTCCTGTTTTCCAGGCTGGTGCAAAAGTGAACATGTTAAACGACATGGGGGACACGCCACTGCATCGAGCCGCCTTCACAGGACGAAAGGTGAAGTGAGATGGTTGGGAGAGCAGTCACTGCTGTCTGTCAGTCCTTCCCACTCTCCTGCTCCTGGGAACCTCAAGAATGTGTAGAGAGTGCTTTGGTCAGAGGGGCTTCCAGGTCAGAGGATTGCACAGTGAGGTAGAACACAGAGGGCAGGAGCTTAGCTGTGCTGTTCCTGATTGAACATGCTCAGCCTCTCAGCCTCTCCCCACCTTCTCCCCACCCCACTCCACCCTCTGCATTCCCTAAAAGCAAAGTCTGGCTCACATTGTCTCTGTTCACCTTGGGGAAGTCTACATTGCAGTGATTTATGGTACATTTACACTGTTGTCTAGCCATCACATGACCAGTTTTGGAACAGTTGTATCACTTCTCTGAGCTCTTGGATCCTCTATACATTCATTCCCTGGGCCTGCCTAACTCCTCTGAGTTCTTGGATCCTCTATACATTCATTCCCTGGGTCTGCCTAGCTCCCAGGTTACTGTTTTTCCTGTCTAGTTGCCTTTCCCACACAGTTCTTATCACAGTAGAAACACTGTTGTACCACAGTGGTGAGGTTCATCTGTACTGCAGCATGCGCCAGTAACAAGTGTGCACAGGGGTATGGGCATGAAGCCAGAGTAAGACTTCTGTGTGCTGTCCTGTCATCCAGTTCCTTATTCCTTTGAGTTGGTCTCTCACTGACCCCGTGATAGCCAGCAGCTCGTTAGCAGAACTCAGAGAACTGAGTGTCCCAGGCTTCCGCTTAGCCTGTGAGCCTAGGTTGGGCAGTGCCTAGAGTTCAGTCCTTTCTCACTTTGCTTCTTCCTGCCAGCCCCACTCTATGTCTTCTACACACAACAGTGTTCCTTAGGATCTGGGACTGTATGGGGAGATACCTGCCAGCCCCACTCTATGTCTCCTACACACAACAGTGTTCCTTAGGGTCTGGGACTGTATGGGGAGATACCTGCCCTCTGCAGGTTCTTTTACTTTTTGATCTCTCTGTTAGGGCAAATGACAGAACAGCCCAGTGCTTATGTGGTAGCTTCAGAGATGTGTGTACCCTGATCTTTGGTATGTGTGAATGTTTGGAATCAAAGTTGTGCATGGAACTGAGATTGCTATTCGGCTGCCTGAAAGGTGGGCTTTGCAATCCCAGGAGTCCCTAGAACTCTGAGAGGGAGGGAGAGAGAAGAGGAGTTGATCAGCGTTGTCCATGCTGTGCTTCTGACTTGCAAACTGTAGGAAGCAGCCATGAACCCAGGAATGTTGATGGCATTTAGAAGCTAGAACAGCTGGGGAACAAATTCCCCTCCAGAGCTTCTGCAACAGTCCCGTCCTTCACTGCTTTGACTTCAAGTGAGCTGCATTTCAGAACTAATAAAGTGTGGAACTGTAGGATTCATTTCCGTGTTTTAAAACTCCAGGTTTGTGCTAGCTAAAGCAGTAATAGAAAGCTAATTATCTGCTGGGGAAGCAGCCTCGTGCTGTAAGTTCTGTGGGTTTATTTCCTACAGAGGTTGCTCTTTTACTTACAGTGCTTTCTGTATCTATTTACGATGCTGTGGGGCTGTGGGTCCCTAGTGGTTACCAGGACCATGACCTGGTTGGTTCATGTGGTAGTTTGTCCAGTACAGTCGATCTCTTTTCAGGATAACCATTCCCTGAGCTTTTAGTGTCCTAGCAGCCAGAAGTCACCTCATCCCAAGTTTTCATAATTCTCTCTATTATAAAGGAAGTGACCTGGCAGTCTGTGCTTCCTGTGGGCATATAACTGTTTCCGGGCTCATGTCACTTAGAGAACGTGTCACATGGCTCCACAGTTCCATCCTTGTCGAGGTGTTTTGTGTCTATCACCAGCCACCCCCTGTATGTGGGGCATTCCCAATGAATCCCTTCTTGCCTGTTCCATCATAAGTTGATGCTTGTAAACCAGATGTGAAACCTTAACTCCACGCAGCTGAGACAGATGCCTCTCTTTTTAACACACCTCGTGTGACCCTTGCTGAGACTTAGGTGTGACTTCGTATGATTTCTCTTCATGGCTCTGAACTTCTCATCTTTTTCTAGGAAGTCAGAATATTCTGTTTCCATTTCTTTCCGTCATGATCCATATCTACCTATTTCTGAAGTGAGTCTTCCCAAGTTCCTGATTCTTTGTCTTTGGCAGGAAGCTCTCCTTTGCCAGGTCTCTCTAACCCAGTTCATCTTACATAGTGCATTAGAGTTACTGCTGTGTGTATCTTAACCCTCCAATAAGCTTTGCCAGAATTGCTCGCAAGATATTAGCACATTTCATGTTGTCCTGCACGAATGTGGTATGAATCTCAGTGCTCACCCTGATCACTTAGAGCCGGGCAGTTCATCCTCTGTGCTGCCCACCCCTGATCACTTAGAGCCGGGCAGTTCATCCTCTGTGCTGCCCACCCCTGATCACTTAGAGCCGGGCAGTTCATCCTCTGTGCTGCCCACCCCTGATCACTTAGAGCCCGGGGTTCATCCTCTGTGCTCAGCTGTTTACACTTTGGACATTTCTACTATTTTCTTGAACTCTAAAGATGTGATCATGCTAAATTGGACCTTAGTCTGAAAATCTAACTATGATCAGGTAACATTTAGCTAAGATAAATGGTTCTATTATGTTCAAATATTAAGCTTATATATGTAATATTTAAGTATAATTAGATTAGATCAAAAATTTAATTTCTAATTGTACTCACAAAACTACAAATTATCTTAAAGTCTTTTATCATGAATATAGTTTTAAATATAAAATTGAAATTAAGTGATTTTAATTAAAATATTGAGTTGAAAGAAAGACCCTACTGTAAAATTTTTTTAAATCCTTGTACTCTGAAATAAATAAATAAAATTCAGCTGCCAAAATTTAAGGAGTGCACGTCTTTTCTTGGTGTATTAGCGACCCCTAGTGTCCTATGCTTGAAATCAGTATAACAGAATTCTGTTTAGCATTTGTTTATTTCTTTATTTTCCAGAGACATTTATAATTTTAGAGTTTTTATGCCTTTTGTAAGTTGCTTAAAATAGTGACATAATAAGTATAGTAAATATTTGGATCGTTACACTGGCTTTCATTTTTACTGGAATTCAATAAATTTAAAATACACACTTTCCATATACTGTCCCTTAGGAGTTGTACATCCTAACAGACAGAGTGATATGTGATCAGCAGTATATGTGAGGGTTCCCCTGTGCCTAACATATGCCACACACCACCAAACACTGCATATGTTGTTTCCCTCCTCGGTAACCAGCTGTCTGTAAGCAGAGATGGGTTCACTGCCTTTTGTCCTTGGGAAGCAGCTGAGGCGCAGATCAGTATAAGCAGCTCTGTGCTGTGGGGCCACTCCTGTAGAAGTGTGGAGGGGTCAGGAGTGGACAGTGGCTACACCAGCCGCTGTGCAGAGCACGGGGGAAGAGCAGCGTCTTACAGCTCCGTACTGCTAGGTATTGGAGACCGCTCTGGAGGCGTGACTGCGAGTCATGCTCTAGCTGCTGCTGGAAAAGCCTGCCTCCCAGCCACTCCTCAGGCCTGCCCTTGGAGATCTTAGTCCTCCAGGGGACTTTGGCAACAATTAAAGCTTTCACCACAGCCTACCTTTGTTTAGCTCCATCCATTTGTGGGACAGCAACTTCAGGATGTCTGTGTGCCTTCCCCAGGAGGAGCATCTGTGGAATGCTCGCACGCACAACTGAAGCAGCTCCTTGTGGCCTGTTGTCCATTCTGGACTCTTTACCTTTCCTGACAGATTTCCTGGGGTGTGACTCAGGCCCTCAGCCCTGGTTACCCTTCCATTCACTACCCTTGCCTGCTTGCTCTCATTGGACAAGATCATACATGATGATGTATACCTGTAATCCTACCAGATTACAGAGGCAGAGGTAGGATCAGGAATTCCAGGCCAGTTAGGAGTACATAGGAGGTCTCTGCCTGTAACAACAGATGGATAAACAGGTAACACATGAGAGTTCCAGGTTGCCGGAGCTTTGTATAGTGTGTGCCAGATGACTCCTCTAGGTCTGTGTTCTTTCAGATAATCAGGTTCAACCGTTATGGTGACTATTTTTGCCTGTTGGTTCTTTACACTGTACTTCGTGTGTGTGTGAGTGCCTGTGCGCGTGTGTAAGTGTGCATGTGTGTGTGAGTGCATGCGTGTGTGTGTGTGTGTGTGTGCGCGCGTGTGTGCACGTGTGAGTGTGTGCTTGAGAGTGTGTGTGTGAGTGTGTGTATTGTGTGAGTGTGCATGTGTGTGAGCATGTGTGTGAGTGTGTATGTGTGTGAGTATGTGTGAATGTATGTGAGCATGTGTGTGTGTGTGTGCATGTGTGTGCGTGAGTGTGTGCATGTGTGTGCGTGAGTGTGCGCGTGAGTGTGTGAGTATGTGTGTGAGTGTGTGTGTGTGAGTGTGTGTGTGTGTGTGTGTGTGTGTGTGTGTACGTACATGTGGGGGACTGAATCAAAGTCACACATGCTAGCTAGGTGTTCTGGACTGTATTTGCAGACACTTGCTTTTTAAATTTTTTCCCCTTTCTTTCTTTGTATGTATGTGTGAGGCACATGTACCCCTGCCCTCAGCACACAAGGACAAGTCAGGGGGCAACTTGCAGAGGTGGTTTTCTCTTTCTACCGTGTGAATCCTGGTGGAACTGAGCTCATCAGGCTTGGCTAAAATACCATCTTGTCAGCCTGCTGTTTGCTCTGGAGAAAATATTTTGGCATTAGCCACCAGTCTGAGAAGAACTGACTGATATGGCAAGGTCCCTTGATTTTTCCTAAGATTGACACCAGCTCCTCTAGGTCTTGTCTTTACTGTACTCTAGTTGATGAGGTAGATGGCTGGGAGGCTCCTTAGATGCCCAGTGGATGAGGCAGAGCTGGAAACGTATGCGGGAATGTAGGCTGCCCTTGATCTTTTTCCTGATTGGGATCGGAAAGAATAGGCTTTCCATCTCAGCTCCTGTGCACTAGTTATCCCTTTCTCCAGCAAGCAGCACGTGAGACTGAGTGTCTGTCGTTGAGCCTGTTGTATTTGGTTGGGTTTGTGGAAGTCCCCTGTCACTCTACTTTGCATCTGGTGTCCATGGTTGTGGCGGACAGGTGACTGAAGTAGACATGGGGTTGGAAGTGCCATCAGTGCACCCCTCACAAGTCTCCTTGCCTCTCCACGATGTCAGTATCCGATGGCCATTGTTCTGCAAACTGCTGTGTGACAGGACTTTTCCTGGGAGACACAGCACACATCTTACCCCAGATAGGGAGCTTACCACAGACCAAAATCCAACTTGACAAACCAAGGATATTTATTGGGGTTCCTTACAGAAGCAGAAATGACTCAAAATAGCTACATCACTGAAGCCCACTCCGGCATGGGTGACAGCTCACAGAACTGGGAGCTGGCACACAGTGTGCAGGCTACAGGCAGCTCATCAGGTTGGAGAGTGTCCTTTCTAAGTGACTGGTCTAAACCTGTTCCTGGTGCTCGGCCAATACCTGCTGCGTCTAGAAAGCTGGTCTGCGCTCAGAGTCCTCTTTGCAGTTGTTGGAGAGGGACTCGGCTTTTCTTGTTTACTCTGGCAGAGAGCGGGCTAGTGAATCCGGTCAGTTTTAGGGGCTATCTGAAGTCCTGAGGTTTCAGGGATTATTTTGAGTTCTTCACCTTCCTATGAAAAGAGCTTCCTGCAGGATGGAATGTTTTAGTCTTGGAGAAAACTGTTAGCCACCAAATGCTGATGATCAAACCAGAGCTGTGACCATGGTGCACAGTGGTCTATTGATAGATCCCTGTCCTTTCTCTTGGGTTTTAAAGATGGTACTAACTTTGCCATTCTTTTCTACATAGGGTATGGCTTGTGGTTTGCCTTGGCTAGAGGTTGGAAGAAGGCAGTTTTAAGGCCATGGAAGCAACAACCGATTTGTCTTTACCAATTTTACATTGAATAACTAGGGAAAGGCCATGTAGTTATATTCGAGGATCCCGTGTACACACTGAGCCCACCTAGGCTGGGGCGATATTTATTTTCTTTCAACAAAGGGTCCTAATAACACTTCTTGTCTGTCGGGCAGCTCAGACCGTGTATGTAACAGTCTGTGCTATGTTTGGTGGTTCTCCTTTCCTAAGAATACAATTGCTTCAGAAAGTGACCATTTTGGGAATAACCTGGGAATAGTTTAAGATTTTAACTTCTAGGTTTTGGCTTTTCCTTTAATGGATAGTTGAGCAAATAGTCCAAAGTTGATGGAGTTCCTGACCTGGCTTAGGCAGTGCTGTGTCTTACACTTTCAACTTCTCATTGGTTGTCTTCCATAGCAGCTGAGCTGTTCTACGGCAAACCCCAGCAGTGTGCACAAGTGATGACCCCAGTATGAGGGGGCAAGAAGTCCCAGTTGCCACAGACTAAAGTAACTGAGCATGCTAGATTGGATGAAGGATGAAAGGCTAGAAAATGCATGAGGTAATCATGTCTCTAGAGTCCTGAGGGACTGTACCAGAGGGAATTGTGGGTATGAAGTATACAAACCTCACAGAAGCGCTCACTAGTGAGTACTCACCCCATGGTCTGGGCCTTTGTGAGAGACTGCTGCGTTGAGTTTACTGATTGCAATGGGAAGCAGTGTTTCAAGCATTTGTGGTCAGATCTGACCAAGTGGATGACATTATGGTCCAGCAGCAGGGTCAGAGAGTCAAGACTGGGCAGTTAATTGAGAGTTAGTGACAGACAAGGAGTTCTGAGGCAAGGAGTAAGTGGATAGATAGCAGCAGGTAACCTCTAGGTGCATATTTTGTCACAGAATTCTTTATCTTACTGTGTTTGCTGCTGGGCTCAACCCTAGAGCCTCATACACCCTTGGCAATACCTTCCATTGAGCCATAACCCCAGTCCCACTGAGCCCTCTTGCCTGCAGCTGGCTTATCTGTCCTGGGCCTGCCATGATGGAGCTGACCTCCTGATTTCTTATACTCTTAAGTGGGTAAAATGTTACCCGTCATCCATTGTTCCTTCCTGCAGTAGTGAGTGACACAGCTTAGGTTTCTAGTCGTAGGTGGGCCCTGAAAGACCCAGTTAACTGGGGAGACAGGCTCTGCTTTGCCTTTTTAAATGTATATGATTAAGCATGATCTGAGTTGGTATTCAACAGTCTTTAATTCTCCCTTATGTGTGTTGTATGTACACATATTTAATTTGAAATGCCATCTAATATTAAGATATTTTATAATGAAAAACTGGTGACCCTCCAACTGTCCCTTGTGGTTCATATCAAGAGCAAATTCTTTTTGCAGCTCCTTGGGTTTTTTAACTTTTTTTGTTTATAAAGTACTTATATTGCTGCTTCTTGTTTCTTCTTAAATGTTAGGTTTCTATTTATTTATATCTGGCAGATAAGCATTATGTTTTTAATGAATTGTTTTCTGGATGTGAATGTTTTGCTATCTGTGGACGTCAGAAGAGGGCGTTAGATCCCCAGTAGTCACAGATTGTTGTAAGCCAGCACATGGGTGCCTTGAACCCAAGTCTTCTGCAAGAGCAGCAGGTGCTTGCTGAGCCGTCTCTCCAGCCCCAGATAAGCAGTTTACGTGTATTTCACTTACTTTTACAATCTAATGTGTATACACTCTATCTTGATCATATCCTTTCCCCAGCCACTCTCACATTTCCTTTGCATCCCCCAACATGTTCGCCCCCTTCTCCTCCCTATCTCCATCATCATCTCTTCATCATCATAACCACCCCCATCATCACTGTTGTCATCGCCGTCATCATCTCCTCTGCTAAATAACCCACCAATTGCAAGCATGGGCAACCAACCGGCGGCCATACTCCTGAGGAGAAATGACTCTCCTTTCCTCGGCGTGGTTTTTTCTTATTTCTCCCTGGCTTAATCCCTGCCTAGGGATTCTCTTAATCCATAACTGGTCTTCAGTTAAATACATTGTTCTGACCATACTAGATTCAGCCTTGTAGAGCCCTATATGTTTTCTCTATTGCATAATTCATTATTTTCTTTGGACCTAATGCTTTCTTGAATATTCTTCATTAGTTCTGTTTATCATTACATACTGGACATTAAAATCTTTGTAAATAAGCACTTCAGATTTTTCTGATGTTACTTGCTCTAGCTGTATGTCCTGGGTAATGCCCCTCTTAGCCCAGTCCTCCAGTTCTCTGTCCTCTTGTCCTCTACTTGTCAATCTGTAGCTGCAGTTACATTGTCCTGGGGTGGAGTTACATTTCCTGGCTCCCCAGTTGTTTTAAGTAGTCATTCAGGGAAAGGCTGCCTGGCCTATCAGCTTTTTAAGTATTTACATATTTGAAAATAACTTTTACCATCTTGCTTGAGTGATAGTTTGGGAATCATCTGTAGGAATTTGGAAGGCTTTGGTCACTGTCTTCTAGCTTTTGGTGGTGGGGGCAAGTCTAGAGTTGTGACTTATTAATTCCTGTGTTGTCTAGTCACTGGCAGTGTTCCAGATGAAGTTACAGTGGGGAGGAACCTAAATAACAGGGACTCACATTGCAGAATTCTTCCCCTATGAAAGTGCAGTCAGGTAAGTCTAGGACAGGAGGCGCACACCTGGGGATTTTGTCTTCTTCCGAGTGTGACTCAGACTATATCATCTGGTATGAGAGCTAGAAAATTCTGGAATCATGTTAGGGGAAGCAAAAAAGGAACAAGAACAATATCCTGTCTCTTAGGAGACGCCTGAAGTTCTCACATGGTACTCGTGCCTGTCCCCTTGGCTAGAACACTCACCTGACCATACTTTCTAAAGGGGAGCTGGGAAGTGGACCTTTGGGTTTAGGTAGCACATGTTCAGCTGAAAATGCAATGTGAGCATCTTTCCTTGACAGAAGTCCCAAGACGTTACTACTCTGCCTACAAATCTGCATGAGTTTTGTTACTGTTTACTAAGATTATCATTAAGATTTAGTGAAGAACTCAGCATAGCCTAGCTATACTCTCTGCTCAGGGCGATATAAGACTGAATTCAATGTGTTAGCTGGACTGTTCTCTTCTGAGGCTTAGAGCCACTTGGAAGCTCATTTGGGTTGTTGGCAGAGCTCACTGAAGTCACAAGACTGGGGTCCCAGCTTGTTGAGAATTGTTTAAAGTTTATATAGGCCACACTCAGGCTTAGCTCCATGGAGACGGCTTTTCCAGGAAGTATCCAGCTCCCTCCTCCAGCCTCTTTTGAGTCTCATTCTGTATCCTAGGCTGGCCTGGAACTTCCTCTGTACTCAGGATGCCTGGCTTTCCTGCCCCTTCCAGAGGACTGAGTCAAGAGCTTTTGTCCACACAGCCCAGTCTCCACTTATTAAAGTCAGTTGTGCTGGCTCTCGTGACCCAGTTACAGAAGTAAACTCAGTCGTGTGTCCTGTTCTAACTCGAGTAGAACTTGGCTGTTGATCGTCATTATGGCATGGACTTTGTTGAATTTACGTAGTACACAAGGGTACACTTTTGCACCTGTTTAAGCTGTTTTCTTGCAAACATGAAACACATTTATTAATGCCTTGCGCAGGTACCATATCTTTAAACAGAGCTTGGATAGTAGCTGTTTAAATTAGTGGATGCAGGTAATGGACATGAGCTGCAGAAATGGACTTAAAGCTGATTGTTCTTCCAGTTGTAACTCTGTTGTGGATTTTTCATTTTAAATAGTGGATGAATTCATAAAAATACACAAGAAAGTGAAAGCATACAGTCCAATGTGAAGCTCTACAGTTTCCAAATGCCTATTCTAATTGTATCAAAATTCATTCCGTTTTATAACCTTTTGGGTCTGGTTAAATTTTGTGTGTGTGTGTGTTTTAATTTACAACCTACTTAATAATAGAATTTTTAAAAAATCAACATGATAATATGTTTAGCAGCATCATTTATAACAGAAAAAAAAAACCCTAAATATTCATCAGTTTCTAACAGTTAAGCAAGGTGTGGCTCACCGGCAGGCACTGGAAAAGTCTCTCAGCAACAGAGGAATGATGGATTGGTGCACACCCAAGCACAACCGTGACTGAAAGGAACCATACAGATGGCCAAACACTGTATGTTTCTTTCATTGAAATGTTCAGGAGGCGCGTCCATAGAGACTAAACGTAGATGAGTGGTTGCCAGGGGGTGCAGAGAAAGGTGTCTGTCCAGACACCTGGGTTTCCTGAGGGGGACGAGATGTTCTAATATTTGGTAGTGTGTATGACAGTGCAATTCTGTGAGCATATATACTAAAAGCCAAGGATTCCTGTCCATTTACAGGGTAAGATCTATGCAGTGTGAATTACTCCTTACAAAATTGCTCAGAAGCACTGTGGGTGTGAAATTTTCCTCTCCCTCACCTGAAATGAATTGTATCAGCGGGGAGTGACTGACAGTAGTGGGTCACAGGGTTGACTTAGGGCAACTGGGGACATGACTGTGTTAGCTCTCTTGGGACCTTGACGGTGCAGTCCCCATCTTTAGTGTGTGTTCACTGAGACACGAGACCAGAACAAACAGACTTTGTCTTCTGACTTAGTAGAAAAGTTGCTCGAAGTGCTTTCTTGACCAGAAATATGTAAGATAAACCATCCTTATGAGTAAATGTTCAAGAGTGGCTACTGTTCGGACATAGGGAGAAGAGTGGAACGCATCCCTTCCTGCACTGAGGAAGGGGAGCAGAGGCAGGTATGGGGTGAGGGGCTGCGTTCTGCTTTACATAGTGTGGGCACTGAGCCTGCTTTTGAGCAGGAGTTTGTTTCAGCCCTGAGTTTAAAAAAATTCCACTCCTTTCAACTTCTCTGGCAGCGAGAACCAGACTGGAAAGGTTGCCATCAGTTAGCTGCATTCTCTAACAGAGTGTCTAACAGACACTCTCCCATCTCTAGCTGGGATGGCGCTGGTGTTTTGTTAAGTCTCAGGGTTTCTATTTTCATGTTTTGCAGTCTGACAAGCTGAGCACATCTCCGGGAGGAGTCGGCATGGTCTGTCTCCTGCTGCTTCTCTGGTTGCTTAGATGGTTCTTCCCTTAGAGGCCTTTCTCCGTGTTTTTCTTAACATTCTCTTTTCTCTGGAAATGTTCCACCTCAACCAACCAGTCTGTTCCTCTGGCTTCATTTCATCTCCCTAGGGGATTATTTTAGAACCTGTGATTCTGCCCCATGCTTTCCTTAAGGCATCCAGGTCCTCCTGTGAGCTGCCTTGCTGCTTCAAGTCTCTGATGTCTGTGCATCTGTAGAGGGACTCCCCGTGCGCCACACTGAAGCCCTGTGCAGTCTCTGCATTAGTGCTCAGTAACTGCACCACGGGCTCTTTTTGCCTTCTGTACTGAGGAGCAGGCAGGTACTCATTGCTTTTTATCTAAGCTTCAGCCCTCGGACATCTTCCTGGCCTTTTAGAAGTTCCACTTTGACCTTTAGATTGGGGTTGTCCCTTTGAGCATCAGGATCTTCGTTCCAGTTTTGTCAGAACCTTGTCTTTGCTAGGTTTTTGCAGCACCTCACCCAGCCTCTAATGCTAGGGTCCATCTGCTACAGGGTAGGTTTCCATTCTCCCTTCAGTATTTTGTATCTAGAAATGTTTTCTCTGTAGGGCCTCTTGCAGTGTTGAATACATGAGGAAAGCCAATAATTACTAAGGATTTGGGAAGGTACTGAAAGGTTCTCTGTGAGGGAAATGTAAGTGCAATTGGTGTTTCTTCAATCACCAGGAATACCTCAGGACTAGAAGAAGAATTCCAGATCTTGAGGCATGAGGAAGATGATGAATTGTTTTGTATCTGCTGTGGCCTTGGATGGGTCAGAGAGCAGCGCATTTGGGCTTACAGAAAGCTCTCAACTATAGGGACTGTTACTCTGCAATGCCTCCCCCCCCCCCAAAAAAAAATACAAGACACTTCTGTATACTGAGATGAGATGTTGAAATAGTCCCTGACTTGTCTCTCTGGGTGGCTTAATGATGTTAGTGGGGTAAATGCAGATACCAGTCCCTGAGTGTGCCTTCTGGAGTTCTGATTTTGACTCTAAATGACACATCTGTATTTTGATACTAGTTCTTTTTTCAGAGAGTTTGCTTTCTACACCTGGAGGTGACTAAGTAGACTTGGAGCCCTGATTTAGGAAGTCTGGGGTGGGGGCAGCTCAGATTGTTCAAATGCTATCTCATCCATTTTATTTATTTTAAAAATAATTTATTTTGGTCTTTGCGAGAAGATGTCAGTATGTAGCTCAGGTTGGTCTCGAACTCATCATGATCCTTTTTCTTCACCCTCCTCAGTGTTGGCTTTACAAGTATACACTGCTATACTCTCCTCTTTGCATTTTAAAATGGGCCTTTCTGTTGTTGGTTGTAAAGGTCTTTGTATGTTCTGTATACAAGACTCTGACCAAATACATGACTTGTAATTTTTGTTTTCTGAGACAGGGTTTCTCTGTGGAGCCCTGGCTGTCCTGGAACTTAACTTTGTAGACCAGGCTGGCTTTGAACTCAGGACTCTGCTTGCCTCGGCCTCCCAAGTGCTGGGATTAAAGGTGTGTGCCACCACTGCCTGGCTTTTAAAGGTTCTTTTAGACTTACTTATTCTCATATTTCTTATATGTGTGAATGTTTTGCTGGCATGTATACCACATTCGTGCCTGTTGGAGCAGGGATTATGGATGGTTGTGAGCCCTCCTATAGACGTTAGGAAGTGAAGCTGACTCCTTTCCATAAGCAGCAAGTGCTCTTAACTGCTGAATTGTCTCTTTAGGCTCTAGATAATTTACTTTTAAAAGTCAACTAAAGAAATTGGCTGTATATTAATTGTGGGTTGGCAATTGTTTAAGCAATTATAAGTTATTAGCAGAATTTTTGTAGGTATAATTGTTTTTTAAAATTTTATTTATTTATTTTATGTATGTGAGTACACTGTAGCTGTACAGATGGTTGTGAGCCATCATACAGTTGCTGGGAATTGAACTCAGGACCTCTGGAAAAGCAGTCAGTGCTCTTACCCGCGGAGCCATCTCTCCGGCAGCATAATTGATTTGATATGAAGATTCTTACATATTTTTTCTATTTTAGAAATTATAGCAATCACTAATTTGAAAAAGGATTGTCATATAATAAAGTCTTAGCTTAACAACAACTAAAATAATCTCTCTGTTTATTTAGGAGCTGGTCTTGCTTCTTTTAGAATACGATGCTGACAGTACAGTTGTAAATGGAAGTGGACAGACAGCAAAAGAAGCCACCCATGACAAAGAAATCAGAAACATGCTTGAAGGTAAGCATAGTGTCTTGTTTTACTATAGCTAAGGCCTTAGGTGCATCAGCATGACTCTGTAGCACCCGGGTAGATGACTGCAGTCCTTCTGTTGCTGAGTCATTACAAAACCATTGCTTATGTGTTATTTTGTTCCCTCAGCTGGTAGCTACTTATTGCTGTGCCATCGTAGCTAACAGAAGCCGCCTAACGAAGGAAAGCTGTACTTTGCTCACAATGTGAATGGGGATAAAATTTACCATGGCAGGAAGGCATGGTTGTGGCCCCATGATGCTGGGAGCATGTTAGGGGCATTGTTCTTTCCTGCAGAGGAACAGGAAGCAGAGAGAGGGCCAGAGTGGGGCTGCTTATGAAACTCAAAGTTTCCATGGCCCCCCAAAACACAGCCAGCAGCTGGGAACCAAATGTTCAGATATGAGAGACTGGGGGAACATTTCACATCCAAGCTGGAGCACTCACTTTATGACTATTAAAATCTTCACTTATAAAAGAATATAGTCGGCTAAAAATACGTTTTCAGTGCATAACAAGATGAGGGATAGAGAATTCAGGCACAAGGCGATGTGGCTTAGATAAGCTGCTGCAGCATGGTGATGAGAGCAGCCAGGAGGAGGTGGAGACGCTGCTGAGCCGGAGCTGGGCGTCAATCATTCCATACAGAGCTATCTTTCTGTCTCGCTTCGGCAACCACGGGGCCTCACTGCTAGAATACTCATTGCTTGATGGACCAGTTTCATGGCTATGGACACCAGAGGTTTAATTGCATTGACGAAGATGTGTGAGCCTTGAGTACAGAGCAATTTCTCCTCTGCACGTAAAAGAAAACCACTTCTGTGCTTAGGTAATAGGATTAGTCTTTGATAGTCCAGGCTTTGCTGGAAGACTAGACCAGGTCATTTCTACTTTGCACATAAGGCCTGAAAATTACCGCTGTGGCTTCACGCGTATCCTGTTCCTCTTTCTTGCAATTCAGAGAAGGGGGATACAACTCTGTATTTAAGGGTGTTAACTTTGTAACTGTAATTATTAGTATTTTTATTCATGTGAACTCTACAGTCTTGCCTGTAACAATTTTCTTATCAATTGAGATCTTCTTGCTTATTCTATAGTTACAAAAATAGCAACTATTTGGCACCTAGACTAGAGAACTGTCATCAACACGTACTGCATGTATCAGTGGGTTTGGAGTGATCTTCCTCTGCACTGGTCACATTCAGCTGCCTTATTCCAGCTGGTCTTCAAGGGTGACATTTGTCCCAGATCTTTAGGTCAGTGCTTTCACTTGACCTCACTGGTTTCAGTAAATAACCAGATCCACATTTATCTTCTACCAGTCATTGTAGTATGTGATGGAATGGCTCGTGGCTCATACTGGATATGGTCTTTGCCCTTTAACACACTGTGATCTATCGACAGGTGAGGTAACTGTTTCTGATCCTGACCTGTCATGGGAACCCGGGACTGAACTTTTCCTGATAAACTGAATGTTGGGTTAGTCTGACAGGTGGACATTGGATAGGAAGATTGTGAAAACATACTCTTAAGGCTCCTCTGAAACTCAAGCTATGCAAGGCAAGGGCTTAGATGACTTCACGGGTTTTGTCACTTGTTAGCTCATGTGCTCCTAGCCTGGGTAATAGAAGATAGAGACTTAATGGTGTGATTCTGTTCTGATGAGGACACCATCTGTTGCAGGAAATATTAAAAAAGGATGGCAAGTTCTCGCTCTTCGCCCAGCTACTCTCAACCCTGGCCGTCTTGCCCGCCAGTTCTTATGGAGATTCTCTGATTCAGAGCTCCAAAATCTCTCCACCCAGCTCTCTAAGTTCCCACTGATGTGTCACTACATCACTAGCCCCACACTTCCAAACCCCCATAGCCTTTGTGGTACATATCTGGCAAACGCATACTTTGCCGCTGTACCTTTATCTCTTGAAACCAGTTGAACCGCTGCATGAAGGGAAACACCACACAAACTTAGTTCAGAAACAATGGTGAGCTTGTTTCTTGTGTTACTGCATTGTATTAGAAACACACGAGTGATTTGCGCTGCTATTGAGACAGTGGCCACTCACTAACCCTGGTCATCAAAAGCTCGTAATTGTTTATGCTAAGTCTTTTTTTAAGATGTATTTATTTTATGTATGTGTGGATGCTGCCATTGTCTTCACGCACACTAGATGAGTTCATCAGATCCCATTGCAGATGGCCGGGAGCCACCATGTGGCTGCTGGGAATTGAACTCAGGACCTCGTCAGCAGTCAGTAACCGCTGAGCCCTCTCTCCATTCCCTAAGTCTTAGAATGAGTAAATCCCTAGTGTCTTTGAATTGAACTCTCAAATCTAACAGTATTTAAGTTTCAGTTCAAACATTTGTATTTTTCTACACTGTGATCAACTTTTTTTTTTAGTATTTTTTTTATTTATGAGTTTGTGTGTATGTGTCTATATAATGTGTTTTATGTATGTTGGTGGGTACTTACAGAAGCCAGAAGAGGGTGTCAGCTGGAGTTAATAGGTGGTTGTAGGTTGTCTGGTGTAAGTGCTGGGAGCTGAACTCAGGTCCTCTGATGTCTTTGTAATGAATTTCCAGGCAGATCACACCTGGCTGTAGAGCAACAGTTCTCAACCTATGGGTTGCACCCCCACCCCGACCCCCCACTCCCGCCAGTGGTCACACATCACAGATCCTGCATTTCAGATATTCATGTTAAGATTCATAATAGTTTTTTTGTTTTTGTTTTGTTTTTCGAGACAGGGTTTCTCTGTGTAGCCCTGGTAGCAAATTACCATTAAGTTAATGAACTTGTAATGGAATAGTTTTATGGTTGGCAGTCATACAACTACATTAAAGGGTTACAGCATTAGGAAGGTTGAGAGCCACTCTGTAGACTAAGATATATATTTTTCTCTTTCTTTTCTCTCTCTTCCTTCCTTCCTTCCTTCCTTCCTTCCTTCCTTCCTTCCTTCCTTCCTTCCTTCCTTCCTTCCTCTCTCTCTCTCTCTCTCTCTCTCTCTCTCTCTCTCTCTCTCTCTCTCTCTCTCTCTTTCTTTCTTTCTTTCTTTCTTTCTTTCTTTGGTTTTCTGAAACAGGGTTTCTCTGTATAGCCCTGGCTGTCCTGGAACTCACTCTGTAGACCAGGCTGGCCTCAAACTCAGAAATCCGCCTGCCTCTGCCTTCCAAGTGCTGGGATTAAAGGCATGTGTCACCACTGCCCAGCCTTATTTTTTTTCTCTTGCAGCTGTGGAAAGGACTCAACAAAGAAAGCTTGAAGAATTGCTTTTAGGAGCAGCTAGAGAAGGAAGAACAGCCGAAGTATCAGCTCTGGTAACAAGAAGCATTATTTCTTATATGTTAGGATGGTTTTTCCCTGAAATGTTAACTTCATAGTTGAGTGTCTGTGAGGAAACCCTCTTATCATCACCCTAGAATAGAAGTGTGATTATGCACAGATACACAAGTGCCCAACAACTCAGGATGGGAATGGTTTAGGAGGTACATATGCTGACAGATCTCTAGATTTCTGATTTATCTCCTCAACCCCAGTCAAATACCTGGTGATTAAGAATCAAATTTGTCATAGTAAATAATTAAGTTAAAGAATTTTTTTTTCAAATTAAGCCCGTTTAAAGTAAGAAAAAATTACAGAATTTAGTCAAAGAGGACGTTTTCCTAATTTTGATGAACAATAAATTCTGAAGAATATTGTCCTTCTAACATACCAAAAAGGAGCAGTGTTTGGATCAAGGACTTAGATCAAGCTGGGCAAGCTGGCAGCTTTGCCTACTTGTCTTTTCTTCCTAGGAGACCTACTTTCTTGTTTCCATTTCCTGCATGGTCTCATTAAATACGAAGCTCTAAATTTGTTCTGAATTCAAGACTGAAGCATTGCCATTTGCTTTAAAGTTATTTTAGCTCACTTGAAGCATTTCTTTGGTTTCTAAGTATAGTACCTGCAACATTTTAAACATTTTTGAAATGGAGACTCTATAGAGATCGCTAGCTGCCACAGGAAGGTGGGAAGAAGTTCCGCGGAGACTTGACATTTGCGCTCTAGCATCTTGGCCTTAGTTCTTCTTGGGACTGTTGGCTGGTGCTTGATTTGTAGTTCTGTTGTCACGAGTGCGAACTGCAAGACTGTTGAGAACAAGCAAGTTGGTGACATCGTAATGGGAGGCATTGGTGGGTCGCATTGCTGCTGTGCTTGGTGCCAGGACACAGATGTCACACCTGCTTAGGACAAGCATGGGTCAGCCGCAGAGTGAGCAATAGGGGCCTGGTCAATGCAAACCTGCCATCTCTGCTGTGTGGAGGCTCTGCTTGGAGCCTTTCTGCACATTGTGAGGGGAAGCCTGTGTTTGGTGTGTAATCACATTGCTGTCCTGTGTTAGCTCAGCAGGCCCAATCCTCCTGATGTGAACTGCTCAGACCAGCTAGGAAATACTCCCTTGCACTGTGCCGCCTACTGGGCCCACAAGCAGTGTGTTCTAAAGCTCCTGAGAAGCGGGGCTGACCCCAGCCTGAAGAACAAGAACGGTGAGCAAGCCCCACCTATCACAATCCTCCTCGGTTGCTTGACTCCACTGTTACATTGTATGGTCCCCTGTTTACATAAGGACGTTCACAAAGGTAAAAGAATGGCTTGCTCTTCTCCTTTAAGATTTAAATAGGAATGCACTCCGTACTCCAAATGAGACCATTATTGAGAAATATATTCCTACCATCAAGGAAAGAAAGCTGTCATCGTTGTTGTTTGTAGCAGTTATAGGTTGCCACCAATACAAAATTAGAGAATGTTGACGCACTGTGTTAGGAGAACCCAGAGTTAGATTATCAGGAGCCTCTTGTCGTGGCCTTTTCATCCAGTGCTCAGCATCCAGCCTTGCTTTATGAGTGCAGCTGTTTAAGATCACCTTCTGTATGTAATATGTGGTGCTGATCCATTGAGGTAGGTCAAGGCCATCGGTGCCTTAGTCTGAGAGCAGCATCTCTAACTTGGGGTTTTTCTTTAAGGCACATCATAAGCTCGCACTTAGAAACACTGTCCAGCATTTCAGCATAGTTCTTTGGGGCCATTTGATATGAGAAAGTAAAAGACAAAGCACACTGAGACATGGCCCTACAGTGTAATAGGGACACCTGGCCATTCCCAGATGTCCCAGGAGAAAGCCAGCTAGTACCTTGTTCTACTTGAGCTTGTAGAGCAGTCTGGGAAAGCTAGCACTGGGTGATCCAAAGTCTTTACTACGTTGGAAATATCTGTGAATGTCCAAAAAATTGCCTCAAATAATTGACTCTGTGGTTAGACATCATTTTAGCAGCAGACAGATTTGCTGTGTACTGAAGCATTTTTAAGGATGCTGAAAACCTGCTAATCTTTGGAGTCTTTCTATGCGTCTGTGCTTTTCTTCTGGGCATCCAGTTGCTGACCTGGAAACTACTGCACATGCCCAGCTGTACATGACATTTGGAGGTGTTGGACTCCTAGTAAAAATATTGATGACATTAGACTGGGGTTTCTTCTGTGCACATTCATTTGAAGAGAGGTGATTTTCTTCCATTGAGGGACAAAGATTTCTTGTGCGTTTCCTAGTACCCTGTTGTTCCACTCATTTTCTTTTGCTCTGAGAACACACACACATTTCTCTTGTGAAATTGCTGGCTATAAGTTCACGTAGCTAGGAAGCCTGCTCATTTAGTTCTAAGTGTGCTTCACTGAGTTTTTCCTGTATGCCTGGCCCTGCAGACAGTTAGCCCAGAGAAGAGGCTAAAATTTTATCCATTTGGCAGCAGCTCAGAATTTATTTTTGGCATTAGGGTAGACTTTTATGAAAGAAATCATACTGCCATTTTTCCCTCTGCTGGAAGGATATTTTCTCACAAGGGCCCTGCAGACACAGTGGGGATATGAGAATTGGCAGACCATTGTCTTTCTAGGTGCTGTGTAGAAAGACTGAATTGATGACAGTTCTCAGTGAACATTTTAAGAAGGGTTTCTCTCCTCACTGAAGAAGCAGATGTTAGTAGCCCCTGCTTCACACATCAGCAGTCCTGTTAATCTGCCTCAGAACAAAGTCAAGCTCGTGTGATCTTTTCTCTCGATTACTGACCGTGGCCTTTCTCCTTTCATCCCTTCCCTCCCCTGATGATCTTGAAGCCATTCCATAGAGCATACCATTCATTCTCTTGATAAATATTTCATTATATTAATACAAGATAAAGACTCCATAAACAACCATGTCATAGGTATACAATTCTGAGTGTATTAAGGATGGCTTAATTATGCCCTTCAAATTATAATTGTATGGTGTGTAGTTTAAATTAAAATTGTATGGCATATGAATTTCTATGTTGGTAGAGCTGATAAAAACCTGAAGCACTATAATAGGATCAGTCAGTTATATTGTAATTTCCCTAAGTTTACACTTAAACACTTTGACATATGTAAACATCAGTCAAACCATATTACTTCTTGTCTTGAGACCTGCCAGAGGCATCCCATCATGTCTAGAAGACACAGCTCACAGACATCCAGCTCTGTGCGCATCACCTTCTTGTCTCTTGCCCTCTGTCTCATTTCTCTCTTGGGGCCTTTGCATTAGCTGTTCCCTGAGTCTTCACAGGATCCTTTCCAGTAACCATCCCTTCCTGAGCCGAGCCATCTGGGACCAGTCTCTTCGCTTTCTACCTGAAGTGGTAGCTGTTGTTCATTGAATCTGCCACTAATTATGTCAGCATACCATAATTACCGGTTATGTCTCTTTTAGTATGAATTTTCCACTGTGTCCTGTGTTGTTCATTGTAAATCGCTGGTGCTTTATAAGAAGTAGAAATAAATGTTACTAATACATACCAGGGCTTTGGTTTTGTTTTAAAGAATTGAACAGTTGGTCTGGAGAGATAGCTCAGCAGTTAAGAGCACTGGCTGCTCTTTCAGAGGTCTTGAGTTCAATTCCGAGCAACCACATGGGATGGTGACTCACAACCATCTGTAATGAGATCCGATGCTCTCTTTTGATGTCTGAAGATATAGCTACACTGTACTCACATATATAAAATAAATCCTAAAATTCTTTTTTGAATAGTTGACCAACAAGTTAATGTAAGGCTTAAACAAATTGACTATGGGATAAGAAGTCTGTATTGTTTTAAACTGGCAAGCTTGTGGTAATTTGTTCCACCAGTCACTTATGGACAGAAAGGCTGCCTGGTCAGAGGACCTGTAGAGAGTGTTCTGAGGACAGTCAGACTTTCTGACGTAATAGCTCCCCTAACAGGAGGCCTTCAAGAACCAAGAGGGAAACTTCTGGCAGGGGATTTTGTTTTTATATTTTGCTGGTGGAAGGAGCCTTTGAAAGTACAAAGGAACGTCATATGGTACAGTTGTAGTAAACTTTGTTGTGTAGTTGGCATAGTGACATTTTTCCTTGTATTTTACGCAGATCAGAAACCTCTTGACCTTGCCCAGGGTGCTGAAATGAAGCATATTCTTGTTGGTAATAAGGTGTGTACTGGTGGGCTAAATCTTACATTTCTGACTTCCTAAGGTAGGTATTGATGGATTAAACTGCTAGATTTCTAATTCCTTAAAGGTCTAAATTTCTGATTTCCTAAAGTAGTAAGTCTCTTCAAAGGAATTGAATGAATGCTTCAGCTCTGTAGCTGCATCTTTAATGAAATGTGTTTCCAGTAGGTTGTCCACAAAGCACTGAAACGCTACGAAGGCCCTCTCTGGAAGGTAGGAGGGGCTTGAAGGAGGAGGCTGGAAGGGATTCGTAATGCTTTGTTTCTGGTCTTTCCCTGCCCCCCAATTTTTTCAGACTTACATAATGTCCCTGACTTACCATGACATATGAGGTTTTTTTACTTTTTAGTTCCATATAAAGATTTGAACTTGGTAGCACTTATACTCTAATTTGGAACTTTTTATCTTTTCTTGCCTTGTGTTTGGGCAGTGCTGGTGAGTTCCCAATCACCCATGTGGCCAAGAGTGTAGCAACCAGGACTGCACAGTGCAGTGTTGCCATCTTGCTTTGCATAATGGTTGGCATGTTTTAGCCCCTCCCCCATGCACACAGCATACAGTATATAAGTACATTATATAAATGGATTTCGGTTAACTCTTTTTAGACATTCAGTCACAACTTTGAGGCACTTGTGTTTAAGACCCAGAACTGCTGTTTTCTGTAGACAATTCTGAACGGAACGATTAGCGCCATAAGCTGTGACCTTACCAGTGTGGCATTGTGTTTCGTGTTCAAACACCCTGTAGAGAGAGCTATGTTCACATCATTGCGTTTAATATCTGAGCTCAAATTTATTACAGTTTATTGTTCAGCCCTCCTGTCTAGATAGAAGTCCCAGATATATCTATTTAAGCTTAATTACGTTTCCTTAGTTACATATTTGAATCCAGATACATCAGCATGGAAATTTTTTGTCCTTTTCCTTTAGAGT
The DNA here is from genome assembly GCF_978045245.1 of Mus caroli. Classification (NCBI taxonomy): domain Eukaryota; kingdom Metazoa; phylum Chordata; class Mammalia; order Rodentia; family Muridae; genus Mus; species Mus caroli. The sequence goes on along the minus strand of NW_028227274.1, from coordinate 10,092,119 downwards.
TCAAGATTTTTTGGCTGGAAGTTATTTTGGGTAGTGTTAGAACATGGAGTCCTTTCCTGGTATAGGAAACAGTAAGTATTATCCTTATACTTACTAAGTTTTAGAATATAACATTTAATATATTAGAAGTTTTCATTTAGGTCTTTTTCTTTGCCTTGATTTAATTTTTGTTTTAAAGGCCTGATGCAGTCCATAATTCTTATCGCCAAGGATGCAAACACCTGACTCAAGCTGTGTGCACGGTAAGATGAGACGTGTGTTTGTACAGACCGTGAAGTCCGTGCTGCAGTGAGTTGTCCAGACATTGCAGACTCTAGAGAATCCATGGGCTTCACATTTGAGAGCAACTGAAGTTAAAGGTTCTGTTTGTGCATGTGCAGGCACACATGCATGTGCAGACACACACACACATAGTCAATTTGTTTCTTTCCACTTGTGTTTAGAACAGGCGATCTAAAACAATCTAGACAGCTGTCAACACTGGAGGCACATGTGTGTCTTTTGTCTTTTCCATGGGTAAATCTAAATGGTGGAAGCGTCTCTGGGATTACAAGAAAATGTAAAGCTCATGACAGACTCAGTTCCTTGTACTTGCTCCCAGCTGTTTTACTTTACTCTCTAGGTGACTGAGATGCCTCTGTTTACTGACTGGGCTAACATGGGGCTCAGGCACATCTAAGTGCAGTAGGGTTGTGCCATAGCTGCCTGCCTGTCTGCCTGCCTGCCTGCCTGCCTGCCTGTCTGCCTGTCTGCCTGTTTGTCTGCCTGCCTGCCTGCCTATCTGCCTGTCTGCTTGCCTGTCTGCCTGTCTGCCTGTCTGCCTGTCTGCCTGTCTGCCTGTCTGCCTGTCTGCCTGTCTGCCTGTCTGCCTGCCTGCCTGCCTGCCTGCCTATCTGCCTGCCTATCTGCCTGTCTGTCTGCCTGCCTGTCTGCCTGTCTGCCTGTCTGCCTGTTTGTCTGCCTGCCTGCCTGTCTGCCTGTTTGTCTGCCTGCCTGCCTGTCTGTCTGTCTGTTCTGCCTGCCTGTCTGTCTACCTGCCTGTCTGCCTGCCTGTCTGCTTGTCTGCCTGTCTGCCTGTCTGCCTGCCTGCCTGCCTGCCTGTCTGCCTGCCTGCCTGCCTGTTTGTCTGCCTGTCTGCCTGTCTGCCTGTCTGCCTGTCTGCCTGTCTGCCTGTCTGCCTGTCTGCCTGCCTGCCTGCCTGCCTGCCTGTCTACCTGCTCTCAAGCGCTCTCCTGCTCTCCACCCACCGTCTTCCCTGAGAGGTTACAGGCTGAGTGAACTGCCCCATCAATTTAGAACACACTGTGCCCGAGTTGTCCATTCCTAGCCCTTCTCTCTTGTCCTTCCTGGACACAGCAGACTGGGGCTCTGCCATGCTCACCCCCTCTGCCACCTTGCTGCCTGTTCTCTCCTACCCCTTGGTTCTGCCCTACACTAACATTCTTACTCTACTGCAATCTTTTTATTAGTCTGTTTTTTACAAAGTGAACTTGTTAGTTTCTCCCACTTCATTTTCAAAACTTTAGCTTCTATGGAATTGATTAGGTCCTGGTGGGTTATGCCTCTGCCTATTTTATAACTTCTAATTTCTTATGTAGTGGTCTGCTTACAGCTTTATCTGAGTTGTATCAACACCAGATAAAGAGACCCATTGAATATTCACATGAATCAAGCTATGTTCAATTTCTTCTTTCCTAGGGTTGACACCTAGGTTGATTTAGAGTATTTTATACAGGTATTCCTATCCTTAACTGTCCATTAAAAATTACAATATTTATAATATGTAGAATATAACATTAACTATTCTACACTGTGACATTAAGTACAATTAATTATTCTGCTAGTTTGGATAGTGTGCAGTCCCAGAAGTCTTTAACTCTCCTAATGGGCAGTCTATTGGAGTCAGACCATTCACCCTCAGCTTCTGCCATCCAGCCACTTGATAAATCTGATCACTCCAGTTTGAATATATAAGTGGAGTCATGCTTGTCTTTTTGTGATAGCCTGTTTGACATAGCAGTGTTCTCCAGATTCACCCATGTCTTAGTATGCCATCAGATTTCCTTTCTACAAAATCCTATGTCTTTTATACATATGCCACATTTTCTTTATTCATTTTCAGCTGTCAGTGGAATTTAGTTCTTTAAATTTCTTGACTACTATGGGCTATATCTACCTATGTAGTGAACATGGGTAGAAATTACTTTGAGAATATATGCCTAAAAATAGACCCGATGGCTTATATTGTGGTTCCAGTTTTAGAATCTAGAGATACATTGTCAGTTTCTCTCCCTTATCTTTTCTTTCATGAATTTCATAGATTGCATTTTGACATTTTGAGCTGATATACCTAGAGTTAACTTGTACGTGGTATGAGGTACAGACTCAGCTTCATCCTTCTGCTGTGGACACCCAGTTGTGCTCACACTGTGGTTTGGAGGATGTCCAAGCTTTCCATGACTAAGTGATCTTGGCATACTCTTCTGAAATCACTTGACCATACACAAGGTCTTTTTCTTTCGTTGACTCATGTACCTGCAGGTATCACATAGTTTTCTTCACTGTGGCTTTGCAGCGTGTTTTAAGCTGAAAAAGTTTGTTCATTGCTTACAAGATTGTTTTGGCTATTTGCAAACTGATGGACGTCCATGCTGATTTTATGGTGGAACATAGGTCATGTATTTTTGTATGCTGTTATTTGGTTTGGTTTTATCCCACAATATTATTTTCTTCTTCCTCTTCCTTCTCCTCCTTGTCTTATATCCTCTGTACCATGTGCCCTTCTTCTGGCTTTTACAATTTTTTTTTTACCTTTCTGCAGGGTTTCCTGACCCTTGGTGGTGGTTGGAGGTTGATGGTAGTGGTGACAACACAGATGTTCTCTTTACGGCTGACCATTAGACTGCCACTTATTCTCATTACTTTGACTATTTATGAACCTCTGCAGTTACTATTGCCCTCTGTAAAGAGGAAACTTCTTTTCTTCCAGAGATGATAGCAATAGTAATCTGAGAGTAAACACAGTTGTTTAGGAAGTAATTTGATGGACACATCATCTTCATTTAGCAAAATGACAGGAATGTCTTCCCTATGAGGACCTATGAAATCCCTAGACATTATATTTTCACTGTGTTCACAGTGCCAGATGAGGATTCCCTCCTGTGAGTCAGGGTTAAAATTTAGTCAGAGGTTAGTTGTCAGCCCTGTAATAGACTTTCAAATACTGTGCCTTTGGAAGCATCTTGCTGGACCTGTTAGTAGTATTTCATTCAAGGTCTACAAGTGGGTAAGGACAGTTTGCTGACTCCTCCCCAACAACTTCATAGGACCTTTCAGCAGCAATGCCGTCCAATAGGGAGGATGCTTTATGTAGCTCAGGCTGGTCTTGAACTCACTGTGTAGGGTAGGAAAGGTGACCTTTAATTCCTGATCATCCAGTCTATATATTTCAAGCACTAGGATTGCAGGCATGCACCACCATTTGTGGCATTAAAACAACAACAACAACGATGCCCCAAACTTTAGTTGCATGGATTTAATTTGTTTTCTCATAGTTTGATGGGGTTTTGTTTGAGTACTAGGATTGGACCCAGACCTTGTGCACACTGTCATAGTTTCTTAAGGTTGAAAGTTAAAATAGGGAGATTAGGCTTCTTTACTAACAGATCTCTCAAACCATATTTTACTGTTGGTAGCTGTTTCTTGTTTTACCCCACTAGCTTTGGTAGGTTTTAGTTCATTATCATTTAAACTATTTTCTAATTTCTGTTATGATTTTTGCTAAGAGCCAGTTAATAATTCTAAATATTAGAAGTGTGATGTTTAACCCCCAAATAATGGGGCTTTTTTGATTATCTCACTCTAGATTAATAATTCCATTTTGGTTTAGAACATACACTGTATGATTTCTATTCTGTCAGATTTATTGAGGCTTGTTCAATAACTGTACTTATGTAATATAATAATAGTGCGTTTGTATTTGATGCTGGGAAGATAGATGGCTTAGCAGCTAAGAGTGTTTGTTGCTTTTGCAGAGAATATTGGTTTATTTCCTAACACCCCATGTAGTGGCTCACAACTGTGTGTAACTTTATTACCAGGGGATCTGACACCCTCTTCTGACCTCTGCAGACACCATACACAAATGTGGTGTATATATATGCACACATGCAAAAAATCCATACACAATAAATAAATAAAATAAGAGTATTTATTTTGTTATTGTTAAGTAATATGCCTTATAAGTTGTCATGGTGGTATTCATTTGTTTTCTCTAGTTTATTGTTAGTTATTATCAATTGATGAGTATTAAGATCTCTATCTGTGCATGTATCGTTCTACATCTGTGGCTGTTATTGATTGCATACTTGTTGATGACGTTTTCCTAATTGACATTTTGTTTTAAAATTGTTTTTGTCTAATGTTAATATGGCCAGCCTGGCTTTGTGACTACTTTTCATTTACTTTGAACCTATCTGTGTTTTTCTTCTGTCTCTTGTAGGTGGTATATATTTTCTATTTAGTTTCTATTTCCATTCTGACAATTTTTGACTTTTAATGAATCATTTTAAATGTGTTTTTGCTTCCTTCCTTCCTCATGTTAGGTCTCTTACAGTGACCTCCTTAGTATAATGCATGCTATGTCCTGGAGAGTGGGTTCTGTTACTTGTCTTGTTGTGGAGTGTAACCTCCCATGTCTTGAGCAGCCTCTGGTCACTTTAGATTGGCCTTGTCTGGGTGAATTGTTCTGAATCTGTGATGTGAGTGATGTGATTGTCAGGAATCTCCAAATTACCTCTCGGGAGACTGCCCTGCTCTCTTGAGTGTTTGTAGCTGTCCAGCTCTGCCTTATTAATTCTCAAAGCCAGCCAGCCAGCCGCCCCACTTGTGCCCTTGCAATACCTTGGGCTGTGGGAATGGCTTCCATAGCTTCTGATTGTGGCTCCTGCAAGAGAGTACTCACCTCTTGTCTGTGGATGGTTGTTGCCATTCCAGTTCCTTCTGTGGCAGGTTTTGTTTTGGGTGGGGACAGCAGAGGGTTGACAAAGTTGTTTCATAGTTGTTTCCTACTGACATTTCTATAGTAGGTCCTAGGAACAGAAGGCCAACCTTTATTCTTTTAAATTCCCTCCATTTCTACTTTTTTATTAAAAAAATAATTATTCCTAATTCTTTTTGCCTCCTCTACCACCTCATCTTCAACCTACCTACCAATTATCCATTTATACTCAGGTAAAACATTTTCTACATTTGACACAGAGAAAACATTTAAGAGTGGTATGAAGAAATTGGAGCTTTGATATGTACAGGATTTTATAGCCCAGGTACATACTAATTTATATTTAATTACTGGTAAACCTAAGGTCACAAACACAGTGAACCTGGAGTGTTTTCTGGAATGAACAAGCTGATGGCAGGATTGGTGTGGATAAGCTGCTGCAGTGCCTTGAATCTCCTGGGGACCCACTTCTGACATTTATCAGCCTTTCAGATTTCTCTACTCAGTATTCTTACATTTAATGTTACATTTGTGAGGGATAATTTCAGGAACATTGTTTCCAGTGAGTGAACATTGCTTTCTGATTTCTTTATATGCAGGTGAAACCTACAGATAGCTGCCTCTTCTCCATTCGATGCTTTGATGACACTGTTCATGGCTTCAGGGTTCCTAAGAACAGCGTACAGCAATCAAGAGAGGTAATCTTATGCATCGACTTCTATCTTTCCCAGAACTTAAGAATGTAACTTAGACATAGAAATCAATACATAAATATAACTTATAACTCTTGAAGTAAGTAAAATTTATTTGTGTTTGTGTGTGTGTGTGTGTGTGTGTGTGTGTGAGAGAGAGAGAGAGAGAGAGAGAGAGAGAGAGAGAGAGAGAGAGAGAGAGAGAGAATAGCAAATAGCTCTGTATGGAGGTCACAGGCCAACTCTTGGGAGTCTGTTCTTATCTTCCATCTGAATGAATCTGTCCTTTGTTTTCCGCCCTCTGTGTACTCCAGGCTAGCTTCTGGGTGATTCTCTTGTCTGATTCCCATCTCACTACAGAAGTGATGCGGTTACAGATGTGAGCCACCACATCTGACTGGGTTCCAGGGGTCTCACTTACGTCATGGGCCTTGTGTAGTAAGCACATCTGCTCATGGATCCATCTCAAGTCCTTACTGTTTTCAGAATAGGGTTGTGGGTTATTTATTTTTGCGTATTCTTGTTTCATGTGTATATATACAATCATATGTGTGCAAGTGCATGTGTGTGCGTGTGGGGATTAGAGGACAACATGGAGGTGCTGTTCGAAACAGGGTTTCTCTGTATAACTCTGGCTGTTCTGGATCTAGGTCTATAGCAGGCAGGTTTTGACCTCAGAGACCCGCCTGCCTTTGCTTCCCAAGTGCTGAGATCAAAGGTGTTCACCACCACATTTGTTGTGTTTTATAACCCTGGCTTTTTACAAAGGCTTTGGACATTGGCGTCCTGGCTTGTGCTGTCTTCCCAGCCTGGGTGATACTTGTTGACTGGGAATATCATAGTTAAGCTTGGCAGATGAGTTTTAGTTGTAGGTGGATATTGTCTGCCTATAATTACTTTATTTTAACTCTTGGGAAGAAAAAAGAATAAATGATTGTTTAGAAGCATATTCCTTACCTTATAAGGAAACCACAGCGTGGAAGAAAACTGCCCAAGAGTGTGGTTTGTGTGTCAGAATGTGTGTTCTGCGTGTAATTACAGTATAGACGAAACCTGCTTTCCCTCCCTCCATTTCTCCATCCTCTGCACCTTCCTACCCACCCACCATTGTATTCTTTCGCCTTTCCTGAAATCTAGGTTGGTTCCAATTTCCAGCTCTTGTGAGTAGAACGGCAATGAGTATGGATGAGCATGTGTCTGTAGTGTGATGTTGAGGCCTTTGGGTGTGTGCCCACGAGTGGGTCTATGCCAATCTATGCCCAGTTGATACACCAGCAAAGAATATGTGTCCCCCTCCCCATTCCTCACCAGCAGGAGGGGTCATTGACCTTAACCATTCTGACTGGTGTAAGCTGAATCTCAAAGTAGTTTCCATTTCATTTCTCTGATGACTAAGAATGTTGAACATATTTCTTTAAGTGTGTCTCTGCCATTTGTGCTCCATCCTTTGAGACCTCTGCTTAGTTCTGAACACAGGTTTATAAAGTGGGCTATTTTCTTTATCTTAACTGTTGGTTTTTTTCTTTTAGTTCTTTGTATATTTTAGATACCAACCCTCTATCAGATGTATAATTGGTAAAGATTGCTCTTCCTATTTTGTAGGTTTCTTTGCCAAATGATGGGGTCCTTTGCCATTAAAAAGCTTTTCAGCTTCATAAGGTCCCATGTGTTGAATTGTCCTTAGTGCCTGTTCTGTTGGTGTCCTGTTCAGAAAGTCCTTTCCTTTCCAGTGACTTCAAGGCTGTTCCTCACTTTCTTTTTTTTTTTTTTTTTTTTTTTGCCCTCTCACCCATTTATTAAAGAAACAGTAAGAAAAGATACAATGGAGGAAAACCACCAACCATCCTTCACATCAAGCTGAACACAGCACAGTGATTTCCCTTTCATCCCTCCACCCCCACCCCAGTCCCCCACTTCCCATCCATCGCAGTTTAAGTTTTGAGGTTCTTTGATTGGGAGGACCAGTGAGGAGGGAGCTGGACGATCGGAGGAACCTTAAATCTGTCCACCTCTAAGTCCCAGAAGAAAGGAGCCGCAGGCCCAGTCAAGCAGAAATGTGGTGGGTCTGTGATGTGGGTGTCCACCTCCCATTCTGTGTTCAAGCCCCCAGGGAAAGGTCTGGCAGTAGAACATGACTAGGTCCAGGGAGCCCAGGTCAGAGTTACTGAAGCACGGTCCGCTCACCAATGCAGCGTCACTAGACAGCAAGCGAGCCAATTCTCCAGTGGTGAGCGGGGAATTAGGACCTGCAGGCCAATGTATCCCTAAGGAAAAGTCCACGAGAACAGTTCAAGGAACTAGTAAGAAACAGGGGCAGAAAGCTGTGGGACAAAAGCACAGAGGCTTCCGGAAGGCCAGAGAGCCTTTTCCTTGAGGCCAGGATCACCCCTATCTGCCAAAGTCCATGGCTCACAAATAACATTTTGCCTTTAGTCAAGAAAAAAGCAGAGGAAAAAGAAGGCTCATTTGAACTTGAGCCCCAGCTATGTTCTTCAGACTGTAGTTCCGTATCTACTCTTTTATCTAAGAGACAGCCCCAGCTCAGAACCACAGTGCTTAAATAGCACAGTGGCCCTGGAAGAAAAATGGTATTTAAGGGGGTAACATTCCATTTGGGTACATTGCAGCCATTGGACCCCCTGGTCTGGGGAAAGCAGCTGGATTTGAGCCAGGGAGGCTGCCCCCCCCAGGAAATGGGACCAAAGTCTTGCCTACAGGGCCATTCATCCTTGGAAAGGAAGCTGGGTTAAGGCCCAGGGCTCCCGTTGGTCTTGCAAAAGAAGCTGGGTTGATACCCACAGGGCCTGCTGGAGAAGAACCCAGGTGCCCAGCAGCTGACCTGGGGAAAGCAACTTGACCTGGGCCTAACGGACCAGCAGACCTTGGGAAGGCAGCTGGACTTGGACCCTGCAGGCCAGTGGCCCTTGGAAAGTTAGCTGGGTTGGGGCCTAGTGGCCCAGAGGCTCTTGAGAAAACTGCATGATTTGAGCCCTGGAGGCCAGCAGACCTCTGAAAGGTACCTGGATTTGAGGCCAATGTGCCAGAAGACTGAGAGAAGGCATTTGGGTTCAGTCCTCCTGATCCTGTCCCCCTTGGAAAGACTCCAGCATTTACCCCCATGGGGCCACCTGGTCTTGAGAAATGAGCTGAATTAGGACCCATGGGGCCAGGAGCCCTTGACATGGGAGAGGGATTTGGCCCTGGAAGGCCAAGTCCTCGAGAGCTAGGACCTGTGTTTGGACATATGGGGCCAGGTACTCTTGTCATGGTGGGCGGGTTTGTGCCCATGTTTCCAGAAGCCTGGGAAAAAGAAACTGAATTTGTCCCTAAAAGACCTGCTGCCCTCAGGATGGGAGCAAGATCTAAGCCTTGAGGTCCAGCCATTCTTAAGTTAAGACCAGATCCTGTACCCAAGAGGCCACCTGCTCTGTTGTCCAGATTTGGGCCTGGGCCTAGGCCACCAGCTCTTGGGTTGGGCCCAAGACCTGGTCCTAAGCCACCAGCTCGTGGGTTGGGCCCCAGGCCTGGGCCTGGAAACATACCCGACCTAGGGGCCGGGTTTGTACCTAAAAAGCTTGATCGCAGATTTGGACTTGGTCCAGGACCCAGGCCAACTGGCCTAGGATTGGGAGGACCAGTCCCAGAGGACAAAACACCTGCCCTCATGTTGGGTCCACATCCAGGGCCCATGGGGCCACCACTTCTAGGGTCAGGACTTGCTCCCAGGAGTCCGCCTGCCCTTGGGTTGGCCATAGGACCAGGTCCAGGAAGCCCTCCTAATCTGGGGTTAGACATAGGCCCTGGGCCTGGAAGAGCCCCTGTTCTAGGGTTTAAACCTGGTCCTGGTCCTGGTCCTGGTCCCAACAGGCCTCCTGGCCTTGGGAAGGAAACTGCACCTGTGCCAGTGGGATTCATCCCTCTTGGGAAAGAAGTCATGCCTGGGTCTCGAGCACCAGCAGCAAAGTGTGCTGGATTTGACGCCAACGAGCCTGATGGATTTGGAAAAGGAGCTGCATTCCTTGGAAATGGAGCCAGGTTCCCACCAAGAGAACCTGCTGCCATAAGGAAAGGATCTGAGTTCACACCCATTGGGTGGCCTGCGTTCATAACAGGCCCTCCGTCCAGCCGTCCTCGAGGTGGCAATGGAGCACGAGTCCAAGGAGTTGGTCGCTCTCTAGGGAAAATCCGGGGTTCTTTCATACTTTCTTGGGGACGTTGGTGATAATAGGCTTGGGGCGAGTTTTGAAAAGGATCTTGTTTTTGATGAGTGCTGTCACCAAGTACTGGGTGCCAGTCCCTCGACCGGGCTCATCACAGTCCTGCTTCCCAGGAGTGTGTTTGACAAGGACTGCAAAAGGTTTCTCCAGGTGGATGATTTTCCCATACAGGATATGATGGCCCACGATCAGCACAGGGATTCCCTCAGTGGTGTAATGTAGGTCTCCCAGGAGGTTTCCAGCTAATCCGGTGCTGTAGCGAGCCTCGATCTCCCCCTGTAGCTCTATCAGCACCCATTCTGCCAGGCCTTCAGCCCCCGTACTGGAAATAACAATTTGCACCATGAGCCTTCCTTCTTTAAAAATGCAACTGAAAAACTGCAATGGCGGCCGCCGAGCGCGGCGCCGCGCGGCCAACCTGTTCCTCACTTTCTATTCTACCACATTCAGGATGTCTGCTCGTATCCCTGATCCGCTTGGACTTGAGTTACCAGAATGCTAAATATGGGTCTGTTTTCATGCAGCCACCCAGTCTGGACAGGACAGTACCATTGTTAACGATGCTGGCTTGTCTTCAGTGTGTAGTTTTGACATTGTGAAAATGCAGGTTAACATAGGTTTGTGTATGAGTCTTTGATTCAGTTCCATTGATCAATGTGTCTGTTTTTATGCCAACATTATGCTGTTTGTTCTGTAGTACAATTTGAAATCTGGGACAGTGATACCTCCAGCAGTTTTTAAATTATTCACTATTGCTTTAGCTATCCTGTTTCTTTTGTGTGTCTCTGTTTCCAGATGAAGTTGAGAAATATTTTCCAATTTCAAAGAAGAACCGTATTGGAATTCTGTTGACTATGCAGATGCTTTTAATAGGATAGCCATTTTCATAACTTGAACTCTTTTGTAACATGACCATGGGAGATCTTTCCATATTCTGGTCTCTTTGATTTTTTTCTTCAGGTTTTTTTTTTTTTTTTTTTTTTTTTGGTTTTTCGAGACAGGGTTTCTCTGTATAGCCTGTCCTGGAACTCACTCTGTAGACCAGGCTGGACTCAGAAATCTGCCTGCCTCTGCCTCCCAAGTGCTGGGGTTAAAGGCGTGCGCCACCACCGCCCGGCTTTTCTTCAGTTCCTTAAAGTTTTTATTAGCCAAGTCTTTCACTTGCCCGGCTAGCCTTATCACAAGCTTTTTGTAAATTTAACTTTTGAGGCTATTGAGAAAGGTACTGTTTCCCTGACTTCCTTCTCAGTCTGTAATTTGTTTATAGGAAGGCTGTTAATTTTTAATGTGCTAGTTTTATATCCATATATTTTGCTAAAAGTGTTTACTAACTATAGACATTTCCTAATGGAGTTTTAGGGTCTTTTGTGTATAAAATTATATCATCTGTAGATAGAGATATACTTTGACTTCTTCCTTTCTAATTTGTAACCCCCAGATCTTCTTCAGTTGTCTTATTGCTTTAGCTAAGACTTCACATTCTATATTGCATGGCTATGGAGCTAATTCTTTTCTTGTTCCTGATTCTAGTGGAACTGCTTTCAATTTCTCTTTGTTTAGGTTGATGTTGGCTGCAGGCTTGCTGCAAACCACCTTTATTTTGTCGAGGTATATCTCATGAATTCCCTAGTCTCGCCAGGACTTTTATCATGAGAGAATGTTGGATTTTTGTCAAAGGCCATTCCTGTATCTAATGAGATGATCATGCAGTTTTGTTTTCAGTTTGTTTATGTGGTGGATTACATTTATTGATTACTTCTGTTGAATCATCATTACATCTCTGGGATGACACGAACCTGATAATGGTATATAATCTTTCTGATTTGTTCTTGTATTCTATTTGTAAGTATTTTGTTGAGTTTTTGGCATGTGTATTCATAAAGAAAATTAGTTTGTAATTTTCTTTCTTAGAAGGTCTTTGTGTGGTTTTGGTATCGTGGTAATAATGGCCTTGTAAAATGAACTTGGAAATGTTTCCTCAGTTTCCATTTTGTGGGATATTTTCAGGAATGTTAACATTAATTCTTTAAAGCTCTGGTAGAATTCCTGTGCTGAATTCGTCTTATCTTGCTCTGGACTTTTATTGATTGGAAAACTTTTAATAACTTTTCACTAGGGGTTATTGGTCTGTTTAAATTGTATATTTCATCTTGTTTTCATCAACTTTGGTAGGTTGTATATATCAAGACATTTATCCATTTCTTTTAGATTTTCCAGTTTGGTGGATTACAGATTTTAATTCTAAATTAATTCATTTTTTATTGAAAATATTTTTACATACAATATATTTTGATTTTAGTTTTCTCTTCCCCAGTTTCTCCCTGATCCTTCCAAACCCCCTACAAACCCAAATCCATACCCTTTTGATTATTAGAGTTATTAGGATACAAATAGGCATCTAAAAATAATAATAAAATAAAACAAACTGGAATAGGAGGAAGCAAGTAAACTACCAGGAGAAAAAGCCAAAGAAAAAGTATATGGAACACAGATGCAGAGAAAGAAACACAGATGCACACAAACCCTGTAAAAGTGCCGCACTGGAAACTACAATATGTATTTAAAAGACTTGGAAAAGAAGAAAGGAAGGAAGGAAAGAAGGAAGAAAAGAAGGAAGAAGAGAGAAGGAGAGAGAGAGAAAGGAAGAGGGAAGGAGGGAGGGAGGGAGGGAGGGAGGGAGAGAGAGAGAGAGAGAGAGAGAGAGAGAGAGAGAGAGAGAGTAAAAAATAATAATAATGCTCAGACAAAGCATTATGAGACATGGGACCTCCAAAGGTGCCATTGAGTTCATTTTGTGTTGGCTGTCTACTGCTGGGTGCGGGGTCAATCCTTAAGGTGGTTTGTATTCTCAGTGAGACTCTATTGGAGAAAACTAATCTTTCTTGGTGAGCAGTTATCAATTAGAGATAGCTTCTGGGTTAGGGATGGGGACTTGTGTCTACTTCCCCTCTTAGCTCTGGGGCCCTTTTGATTTAGACTGCAAGGACTGTGCATGCTGATACAAACTCTGAGTTCATATGTGTGTTGGTCCTGCTGTGTTTAGAGGGCCTTTCTCCTTGGTGTCCTCCATCACCTCTGGCTCTTACAGTCTTTCTGCTTCCTCTTTCACAGGTTTTCTGAGTTCTGAGGGGAAGGATTTGATGGAGAAATCCCATTTAGGATTGGGTGTACCAAACTCTCTCACTCTCTGCACTTTGGTGTGTTGTGGGCCTTTTTTTCTTCCCATTTACTGCAGGGGAAGCTTCTGTGATGATAGCTGAGCAAGGCCCAGACATAGCCCAGTATAGCAAAATGTAGTTAAGAGTCATTTTATTGCTATGTTCCTTTAACAGAAATGTAGTATTTGGATTTCTCTGCCTAATCTCAGGTTTTTGGCCACCTAAACAGTATCAGGTATGGGTTTCATCTCAGGGAGTGGGTATTAAATCCAATCAGATCATTGATTGGTTAAATCAACAAGTTTTGTGCTACTATTGTACCAGCATATTCTGCAGGCAGGTCACGATTATCGATTGAAGGGTTTATAGCTGGATTGGTGTTTGCCTTTCTTGTCTGCTAGTGTGTAGACTTGCCCTGACTACCAAGAAGACTAGTCAGTAGAGGAAGGCTCTAGGTTGGCAGCAGCGTGATTTCTCCATGCTCAGTGAATTGTATAGTTACTGTCTTCAGTAATGGGGTCTTACCATCTGTTTATAGAGAACATCCCATTCCCTTGGCAGTAGCCTGCATTATCTGGGTGTATTCTCAGGGCTCCTTTAGCCAGAGACTCTCTTAGGTGTAACGTAGTCTCAGAACTGGAGGTTTCCATTGTTTATTCATTTGTTGGGACTTTGTTTCCCCGTTATTTGGTGATTTCATTTAGATTTTTTCATAATTGTGGATATTTTAAGAAGTTTCTACTGCATTAGTTTTTCATACAATACATCAAATGGCCCTTAGTTGTAGCTATCCCTTCTTGTATCCCCTCCCTGTCCCTCCTTATCTCCTGTTCTACCCCCAGCACCATCCATTAGCTATCCTATTTCTTAGTATTTTACAGGATTATAAGAATTACAACATGCAATTTTTTAAGGAAACAAGGAAGTATTGTTAGTCCATATTTTCAAATGAATTTTCTTTTCAAAGCTTGTAAAAGTGAAATCATCAGGCAGTCGGCTTTCCTAAAATAATCTAAGATTATTGTGTATATAAGTTTTATTTTCAATTCGTAATACTGTGTCCAAGTCCACTGCTGTGAATTAAATGATTCAACAGTGTTGGAAACAAGTCATTTTAAGTGAAAAATTATTCATTGCTTAGTTTCTATAATATATTTAAGCATTAATTTATACATATACATATGCATGTATATATATAATATTTGAAGAGCACTAGGAATAACTTTCTATGCAGGCAGATCACAGGCAGATCACATTCATATGTTTCTTGTCATATGTCATTGTGGGTGTGTTTTTACCGTAGTTATTCCTTCTATGTAATTTTTATGCTTCATAGATTAGAACTAATTCTTTGGAGTAAAAATGTTATGTAATTCTTGGGTTTCAGAAGTGGCTGGAAGCAATTGAAGAACACTCCGCATACAGCACTCACTACTGTTCCCAGGATCAGGTGACTGATGATGAAGAAGAAGATGTAGTTTCGGCCATGGACTTGAAGGAGTCCTTAGCGGTGAGCAGACACCATCCAACTGCCACAGCTAACTTACCCATGCTTTCTATTAGGAGTCTAGGTTTTGAAATTATGACTTCTGACAGCAGAAGTAATAGTGCTTTGTCCAGTAGCGTTCTGCTGGTATACTTCTGCGTTGATGGTACTGTAAAATGTCTTGGTGAGAATGCTGTGAGGTTCTTTGTGGAGGTTTGAGTATGTTTAGCCCAGGAAGTGGCACTGTTAGGTGGTGTGGCCTAGTTGGAGGAGATGTGTCACTGTGGGGGTGGGCTTGGAGACCCTCTTCCTAGCTCTCTGGAGACAGTCTGCTCTTGACTTCCTCTGGATAAAGATGTAGAACACTCAGCTCTTCCTCTGCCATGCCTGCCTAGAAGCTGCCATGCTCCCTTCTTGATGATAATGGGCTGAACCTCTGAACCTGTAAGCCAGTCCCAATTAAATCTTATAAGAGTTGCTTTGGTTATGGTGTCTGTTCACAGCAGTAAAACCCTAAGACAGAAGTTGGTATAAGGGACTAGGATATTGCTGTGATAGGCCTGACCATGATTTTGTTTGGAGGAAGTCTCAAAAAAGCTCAGCAGAGACTTTGCTCTCTGGTTTAATCTCATGAAGAGGGGTTTGATCAAGGTTTTGAAAGGAAACGTACAAAATGCATGGTTCAAAGAATAAAGGGGCACCAAGAAGGAGAGTGGCGCTGAACCCTATGTTCAAGGAGATAAGCAGATTAAGGGATTGGTGACCTCAAAGTAAGATCCCACTCAGCTAAGCTTATTGTTTATGTTGTTTCAGTTGAACAAGGGGCATGGTTATTGTTTTCATTTGGAATTTTGGTTCAGAATGAGCTAAATCCAGAGATGGAAGACAGGCTTTTGATCCAGATCTTAAGGAATAGTGGCTGTAAAAAGTTTATTTCCTGACATGGTGGTACACCCCTTTAATCCCAAGAGACAGAGGCCAGTGGACTTCTGAACTAAAGGCCAGCCTGATACAGAGCAACTTCCAAACAAAGAAAAACTTAGGTCCAGGCATAGTGGTAAATGCCTTTAATACTTGAACTCAGGAGACAGAGGAATGTAGATCTCTGAGTTCATGGTCAGTCTATAGAGCAAATTCCAGGACAGCCAAGTTTAGACAGTGAAGGAGTTGGAAAACAGAAAGCAGGTGATAATTTAATTAGAACATGGAGGCCATGTTCCAGCTCTGGCAAGCAGCAGAACTTGGCAGTTTCAGCCATGTGACCCTGGCTTTAAAGTCAAGGATAGAAGAACACTTGGTGCTGGTTAGCTGGAGCTAAGAAATTAGTTGTGATTAAGAAGAGACCAACATCACTGAGAAGAAATCTTCTGGGAAGTGTTTTCTGAGAGCACAAAGAAGCTGTGTTCCAGAGATAGCCAAGGTTGTATCTCGTACTACACCTGAATATGTAAGAATCACCCAGATCATACTGGTTTTGAAGATATGAAGGGTCATTGAGAGTAGCTGAGGCTTGGCACTGTGAGAGCCCAGGGAAGGCCGCTGGTGAGGGTGTAGGCTCTGTGGCAGTTTATAGATAGCCTGGGACTGAAGGAGTCAGGCAAAGAAATTGAGTCTTGGCACCATGAAGGGAGGCCTATTGGTAAAGCCTAGTTGCAATGAAGACTCCAGCAACTGGAGATCCCAGTACTGTGGGATGATCACCAAGAACAGCAGCTGCAGTAAAGTAGAGTCAACAAGAGCTTAGAGTGCTACAGAGGGCAGAGCTGGAAAAGTGACTCAAGTCCTTTGGAGGAGCCCAGAAGATCATGTGTGGATTCCATACATTGGAAGAAGTTACCTTGGATACCCTAAATGTTAGAGATATCAGGGCTGTGGTATACCTGCTAAGGAAAGCTACTAACAAGTAGTGGAACCAGCCCAAGAAACAAAGTTTGTTGCTGCTGAGTGCAAGATCTATCAACAGCAGTCAACAAGAATGAAAGGAGTTGGAGATCTGAAGAATGCTTTGACATCTGACATGGAGTTGCAGAGTTTGGAGTTTGCCCAGTGGGTTTTCTGTCTTGCTTTGGGCCAGTATTTCCTATGATGTTTTAGAATGGTAATTTATATATCCTGCATGATGTTGGAGGTATATGATCTGCTTTTTGATTGTGACTTCTTAAAGGATTATAGTCTAGAGATTGCATGAATCTCAGAAGAGACTTTGAACTTTGGACTTTAAACATTGTAGAAATTGTTTTAGACTATGAGACTTTTGAAGTTGTAATAAATGTATTTTGCAATTACACTATGCTAGGTATGGCTCCCATAGACTCATGTGTTTGAACAATCCTATAGAGACCAGGCAGTGAAATGTGGTGGTTTGAATATGCTTGGCCCATAGGGAGTGGTACTATGGAAGGAAGTGTGTCACTATGCAGGTGGGCTTGGAGACCCTCTTTCTAGCTGCCTGGAGACAGTCTGCTCTTGACTTCCTCTGGATGAACATGTAGAACACTCAGCTCTTCCTGTGCCATGCCTGCCTGGAAGCTGCCTTGCTCCCTCCTTGATGATAGGAGGCTGAACCTCTGAACCTGTAAGCCAGCCCCAATTAAATGTTGTGTCCTTTGTAAGAGTTGCTTTGGTCATGGTGTCTGTCCACAGCAGTAAAACCCAAACTAAGACACTCTGAGTCTCTTTTTATGTTAAACACTTTTGTATTTGCAAATTGCTTCCAGTAGGTGGGAAGTGTGGAGCCTGACCTATCCCTTTATGACTTCACTACATATTTCAGAGTTTCAATAATGCAACCATAGTGATGCATTTCTTGGCCAGTACTTTCATTGAAAACTGCTTTCAATATGTAATGGCCACTGCTCCAGGATAGGGTAAAGCACTAGTAATGAGTGGAGACATTTTTATCTGAAAGGACAACAGCATCTCCCCTTTCCTGTCAGTAGGTATTCAGGGCGGGGGAGGGAGCAGATGTTAGTGTCTGGCTGGACCTTTTAAATTCATCTTGTTTATCAAAATATTGGTGGATTTGGGAGAGTTACACTACAAAGGGATGCCTGTTTCGGTTTAAATGATTGTCTCGAAACACATGGATTTTCCTATTAACTTTAACCAAAATGAAAGTTAAGTTGATTACTTAAAAGGATTTGCATGCTTCTAAATAAACAAGCCTATTGAAGTTAAGTTTACTAATTTACAGAGCTTTATTGGCATTAAGAGCCTCTAATCTCAGTGATCAAGGGATGTTAGGCTCCATCATTCCTAACTTTAATTTATGATAGACCATCAGAGAATTTGAACTAGTTCATGATTTGTTGAAGGTTTCTGCTAGACTTTGTTGATTACTTTATCTCTATTTTGGAGTGTAATATGTAATATATTAACTATAAACATAACTCTTCAGCAAATGAATTAAAAAAAGTTCTATCAGAACATTTGGAATAATGGAAACGAGGCTGGAGAGTGGGCTCGCAGGTTAAGCATACTTGCTCTTCTTGCAGAGCATCCAAGTTCAGTCTTGAGGACCCACACCATATGATGACAGCCCCAGGAGACCCTGTGCCCTTTTTTGGCTTGTGTTGGCACCTGCACTCAATGCACATGCATACATAGGAAGACACACCTACACATAAATAAAAATAAGTCTTTTAAAAATAGGGAGGATTTAAATACATGTGACTAAATTCTAAATAAAAAAATAAAATTATGCTAAACACTTTAACGTTTAGTTAATATTTTCTAAGTGAAGAGAATGCCTTCCTATTTATGTACCTCAATGTGGGTGATAAAATGTATATGGATTTATTACACAGCCAGTATCTTCTAGAATTTTGGTAATTTGAGGCATTTTAAGTGGGTACTATAAAATGAAAACATATTAGCTTTCTTGCCATTAAGACACATGGTTAAAGACAGTTTTCCAAAAATATGTTTTTCTAATCGTCAGGCACGTTATCAGTTACCAGTTCAGGTGTACATTGTATTTTACTCCCTTTCAAACATTTCCTTCTGACTTCTAAACCACCAAGCTTTACTTTATGTGTAGCATGTGTCAGAAGTCGGTGGGAATTTAGCCAGTGTGAAGTATGTTCAGGTTTTGTAGGCTGCAGACATCTCTGTCCAGTGGAGTTTGAATAGTAACTGGGAGAATTTGATTCTCAGTGTTTGGATTCTTGTCAAAACAGTTGAAATCTGAAATGATCTCCCAAGCATGTTTGCATGTAGCTTAGGCAGACAGACTCAAGATACCTTTGATTCTTGAGTGAAGGTAAAGGAAATTCTAGAGACAGAATTGGAGCAAATTTACTTCTGGTGGCCACAGACATAGTGAGGACATGCCTGGACTAACATCTGAGTTAAGTATAGATTGGTCCTATTCCCCGGCATTCCATTGACAGAAAGGACATTTACAAGACTTTTCGAGTGTGGTGTCTGTATTGAAAAAGTTGCCCTAGTCTATGATACTTTGGTCTCTCTCATTTTTGTCATTTCTCCAACTAAGGATCTCTTACAAAAGGTAAAAAGCTTTTCTTTCAGCCTTTGTTATCACCTTGAGGTTAAAGCACTGAGAAAAGAAACGAGTCATTTCCTGCAGTGTGAGAGGATGTCAGAAAACAGCTCTGAGAAGGGAAGAGACAGCTCAGTGTTAGTTTGCAGTACCAGTGTGGTCAATTTAAGTTACATTTAAGTTAATAAAATTACACTAAGTTTTCACTAACTCACTTTGGTTGTTTTCTTTTTCTTTTTCTTTTTAAAAATAGAGTATTGTTATGTATCCTAGGCTGGCCTTGAACTGGCCTCAGCTTCCTGAATGCTGGGATTACAGGCATAGCTTTACATCTGGCCCAGTTCCTCATTTTAACCAGAAACACCTCAAGTGCTCAGGATAGAAGCAGGCAGAGAATGTGTGACGTCATCAGAAGGAACAGTGGCCAGCAGTACGTGGACTCCCGAATACTGTGGGTGGTGCTGACCAAGTGAGGCTTTTGTTTGTTGATGACACTGAATTCTTTAGGAGCTCAGCTACATTTGTGATATACAAAATAATTAACATAGAATGCTTAGTTTAAACTATGGAACTGAGTGAGTTTGTTTATTTGACTTAGTTAAGTGATTCTTAACTAAAATGAATCTACAGAAAAATAAATATGTACAAACTGAGGGACTAGTAAAGACAGTGCATCTATAAATTATAGCACACTTGATATACTGATAAATTTTACAGGTGCATAGTGTGCAAAGAGCAGAAAGTCAGGTATAGTGGCGCACACTCACCTGGAATTCTGGCACTCAGAAGGTTAGCAGCAGGCTTGCCTAAGGCTTGAGAGTAGTCTGCTACACAGTGGGGTTTCAGGCTAACCTGGCTTTCATTTATATTCTGCCTCAAAAAACCCAGAAACAAACAAAAGATACTACTTGGGAGAAACTAAAGCGTATAGTAGGATGATGCACGGGTTCACATTTAGGTTGGGGTAGAGCATCCCTGGAGAGAGGAGACATGAACAGCTGCCGCTCTGGGACAGGAAATGGCAGACAGGGCTCGGAGACTGGCAGCAGGGCAGTGAGGGACAATTACTTTCCTTTCAGGGCATTTTAGTTTGTATTTTTCTGTGAGCATCTATTACAACGTAAACCATTAAGACAGCTGCGGACCAGGCTAGTCGCCAGGTTCTAGAAGAGAACCATGTGCTGTGCTTTGTGTTATGCAAGGGAAGACAGGGCAGCTGGTCTTCAGGTACACATGGCCAGAGCTAAGAAGCCTTACAGTGACCACTGTAATCCTCCCCACTGTGCTGTTTCTGAAAAACTAGCATCTACCATCTGTTATTTTTGAGGGTAGGGTTTTTATGCTATAAGGTGATCTCATTTTATATTTTCAGTTTCATGTCTTCCAAGAAATATATATGTCTTGTGTGACCCCTTCACTTGTCAGCTTCGGATCATGCCTGTCACCTCACAAAGCTCCTTGTTCTATCTCTGGAAGCTGTCTGTCCCCACTGTCCAGGTGGTCACTGTCCATACTCCTGTTGGCAGTGTTGTTAGAAGTGCTGCCAACTTCCTGCTCTCAAGTTGCACGGGAGCAGAGCCACCCAGTCTGTGCCCTTCTGGGCTGTCTCCTTTTCCTGTCCTGTTGTATATATTAGTAGCTACTTTTATTGCTAAAGTACTACGTACTATGCTTTATGCTTAATGAACCAAATGTGGCTTCTCTGTAGCACGCATCTCTGATGCAGCTCCTTCCTGACCACTGTACTCTTCCCTTGCTACCCACTCCCTGGATGCAGGGGTTGGTTGGTTGGTTGGTTGGTTTTTGTGTTTTTTGTTTTGGTTTGGTTTTTGGTTTTTCGAGACAGGGTTTCTCTGTATAGCCCTGGCTGTCCTGGAGCTCACTCTGTAGACCAGGCTGGCCTAGAACTCAGAAATCCACCTGCCTCCACCTCCCAAGTGCTGGGATTAAAGGCTTACGCCACCACTGCCCGGCTTGATGCAGTTTTATGTGACCCTCTGAGTCAGGACAAGGAAGAAGAGCATCATCCTTTTTGTTTGTTTGTTTTCTTTCATTTATTTATTCATTCATTCATTCATTCATTCACTTTACATCCTGGCCACTTCTTTTCTCCAACCCCCCTCCGCCCTCTCCCCCCCGTTCCCCCTCACAGAGTTCCTCACTCCATCCCTCCTCCCCTTATCCTCTTTCGAGGGTGGAGGACCCCACCCCACCCCCCAGATCCTTTTACCCTGGCACATCAAGTCTCTGCAGGACTAGGTGCATCCTCTCACACTGAGGCCAGGCAAGGCAGGCCAGTTAGGGGAACAGGTTCCACAGACAGGCAACAGCTTTAGGGGCAGCCCTGCTCCAGTTGCTGAAGACTGAAGTGTACATCTGCTGCCTATGTGCTGGAGGCCTAGGTCCAGCCATGTATGGAGAAGAACATCAGCTTGAGTCAGTGGATGTGATAGCTAAAGATTGTGTGGACAGAATGGAACAGGAGATGATTTCAAGTGGGCTGCTCACGGTGCAGCTGTCTGATGCACTAGGCCTCTGTGCTCATGGTGTCCATCTTGCTGTGTAGATCGTCTGTACAGATAACTTGGTTAAAGTTAAAAATATTGTCAGATGTTAATATTAGAACATTGCTTATAATGAGACTGTACTTATATACTGAATAAATCAAATTTAAAACTTCAGCTTCCCTGGCATAATGTCAATGGTTTAGAACTCAATAATGAGGCACCATGCCAGACACCGCAAAGTAGTCACACGCATTAATTTTTGAAGCATGGTCTCACTGTATATCCCAGGCTGGGAGAGAACTCATGATACTCTGGCCCCAGCTTTTACCTTAGTACCAGGACTGACAGATGTGTGGCTCCTGCCTAACCCAGAAGAGTTTTGCTTTTTATAACTGTCAATGTGGGGGATAGCAAATTAGAGCATGTGGTTTATTTTATTGTATTGAAAACTGCTGTCCCTTTTAGTGTCAGCTAAGAGTTATCTTTTTTGTTTGTTTTTGGTTTTTTTTCGAGACAGGGTTTCTCTGTCTAGCCCTGGCTGTCCTGGAACTCACTTTGTAGACCAGGCGGGCTTCAAACTCAGAAATCTGCCTGCCTCTGCCTTCTGAGCGCTGGGATTAATTTGCTAAGAGTTACCTTAATACTGTGTGTTCATGAACTCCTTTTTAAGCTGACTTTTATGTACCTTATAAACCATTGAGCAAGGGAACATTTTTTAAAGCTTTGACATAAAAATGCCAAGTGAAGAGGCTTGTGACTTCAGTATGTGAAGATCATACTGTGAATAGGTGGCTCGCCTTCAGTTACAACTCAGGAGCTGTACTGTGCACCAGATAAGGAGTCTGCAGACAGAACCGGTGCTTCCTTAAATAACTTTCACCATGGGAAGGAAACAAGTGGGTGCTAGCATTGACTTGGACAGGAGCGGGAATCCTAATGTGCACTGTGTGAGAGTGGTTCTCTGTTAGTAAGTCAAGAGTGATTCATTTGGTTGCAGGGTTTCCACATGGACTTTCCCTCCAGCCTGTATTCACAGGCAGTGTCTGAGAAAATGAGCCAGCAAACCAGCTCTTTTATGTGGTTTCAAATTATATGGAATAAGTATTCTCTCTCGAATAAATAAGTAAACGTGAATTATATTTAGATGTCATTAGGAGTCTCAAAACAGAAGGGATAACACAAACTTAAAAGAGAACACTGCCTATCACTGATGTGGTCCCATGAATAATTCTGCTGTGGTTGGGTTGGGCTTTATAAAAGTTAAAAAATTTATAAGGTGAAATGGGAGAAAAGAGAGCTTACCTGGGTCACCTTGGCACACTGCTCCACTGGGTTTCATTTTGAATAAGCAAATGCTTTCTGTGATGGGCCAGTTGGGGTTACGAGGACAAAGCAAAGAAGCCGAGTCCATTATTCTGCTCACAGCAGTAATTATAGTATGTCCAAGGTCATGGTTTGCAGGATACGTATTTTTTTAATTAGTTATTTATTTTCGAGACAGGATTTCTCTGAGTAGCTCTGGCTTTCCTGGAAGTCATTCTGTAGACCAGTACAGTCTTGAACTCAGAGATCTGTCTGCCTCTGCCTCCCAGTGCTGGGATTAAAGGTGTGCAATCACCCCCATCTGGCTAGAATAAATTCCAGTATGATTCTTGTTCATTCTCTTTGTTATGTAAAACCAACTTAAAATTGACAGTAATTTTCATTTTGATCTTTGAATCTGCTCTAGGCGGAGGTACAAGTCAGAGTATGGCTTTTGCGTTTCTGTTTTACTTCTAGGGATCTTACTATGAAGAAATGTAGAGTTCCAAGGAAGAATGTTCTCTGTAATTGACTTTACCTTGTTTGTGTGAGCTTCAACTCAGTTAAGAAAATGTCCTGCTTCGTCTGATGATGTGGGTGGTGGCAGCATGTAGTTAAAATGCTGAATGAAAAATCAGCTTGAGATTTCCAAATGTTAGAGCCATCTGGGTTTTTTGAAACAAAAAACAGTTTTAAAAATGTATCCTTAAGAAATGCAATTTATAATCTCTTGGTGAATTTATTCAGAAATCTAGCAAATCAAAGAAATGAACTATATATTCATGGCATAACGAGAGTGGGCATTGTTAATTAAAGTAGTTAGGTGATGTCTACAGGACTGATGTTGAATGTGTTTGGAATTAAATACTTATTAAACTACTTGATTAAATGCTTTATTTATATCCTGTGTTATATGTATTCCAAATTGCAAGTGTTGATAGAAACATTAATGTATAAGTAATTTTGAAAGTCCTTTATTTGGTTTGTTTTAAATTTGTCTTTTTTTTTCTTTCAGAGAGCACAAACATGTCAACAGAGACTAGATAGGGAAATTTACAACTTTCTCAAAATGATTAAGGAGTGTGATGTGGCCAAAGGTAAGGGGGCGGGACAGAGAGACTATGAATGCTCCTCGACACTCCTCTGTTGGATTTTGTGACTTTGTGCTGCTGTGGGTGTGTGGGCACAGTGCTTGCTCATTTGTGCCATGATGTGTGTGT
Organism: Mus caroli; assembly: GCF_978045245.1. NCBI lineage: Eukaryota > Metazoa > Chordata > Mammalia > Rodentia > Muridae > Mus > Mus caroli. The sequence continues at coordinate 10,068,037 of NW_028227274.1, read as the reverse complement.
GTGGAGGACAGAGGACGAGGTGTAGCGGTCAGTTCAGGTACCTTATCCACTGAGCCACTAACCCCTGGGCCCTCTCACCAGCTCCCAGTTCTGGTTGTGATAACACTGTTTTGTAAATCTTAGACTGGTGCTGCCTTTTGCTGTGTGAGAATGCTCCTCCTACCCATTCTACCATGCCTTGTGGAGCCAGGCTCCATGGCAGAAACCTGCTTGCACTTGGATCTCCGATGGCATCAGCAAACGGAGGCTTCTCAAGGCATAGGTGGAGAAGTAGATTAGGGCTTTGTCTTTGCTCCCTCTGTAACAGAACAAAATGTGTTTGCATGTTGATGAATGCACAGCCCCATCACACAACCAGACGAGGGTAGGGAAACTTATCCTTGAGCAAGGAGAGCACTAACATTGTGTGGAAGCAGAGCTCTCCTGAACAAAGAGAGACCCACACATGCTCATATAGGAAGGCATGCGTAGGACAGGGCACATTCCTGAGCACGCTCTGTTTAGGTTTATAGTTCTGTTTTACATGCTTGGTTTAGAAAGAAAGTTGGCAGATTCATTTCTGCTGTGGGCAGAGAATTTAGCTTTATGAGCAAAGTTTTCTCCAGAGCGCTCTCTCTCTCCTCCCTCCCTCTTTACCCTCCCCACCCCAACACACAAAGAACTACAGTCATGTGATTATATCTGTTTCATGTAAGTTTCTTCAAAGAACCTTAGCTGACATAAAAGTAAAAAACAAGTTTACAGGCATTTTAGCAGGCTTTTCAGTCTTGTTAAGGGCCAGCAGCCCTACCTTATAAGGATAGGAGCCTGGCTTGTCCAATGGCTAGCACATCTCCTGGGGCATGGCTCAGCAGTGCTGTTGACTCCTGTGGCACCACCCCTACCTTCACTCCTTGGTGACCTTGGTCTTACTGTCCCCTCTCTTGTACTCTGTTGGTTCACACAGCCTTCCTCACCTCTGTGAGTGCTTTCTCCCAGCCTTTGAGCATGTTACATATATGAAATCCATCTTTCTCCCTCCATCCCTCTTCCCCTTTCTTCCCCCCTTCCTTTCCACCATTTCCCCCTCTCCCCCCTCCTCTCCCTTTCTCTGCAGAATGAAAGAGATGACCTACTACTTCTCTAGCTTATCTATCTGCACTGCATTTCTCTAGGCGCTGGGGAGAGAGGAATGCATTTCTGGTTAGTAAATGTGAGCTTGTTCAAGTCACTAAGACCTTTTAGAAGCAACCAAAATAGGGAAGAAGCTAGGGAAACTGCATGGTTTGCATTTTGGCTGCAGAGATCCCACGGTTAATGCCTGTAGCTTTTTATAACGTGCTCTTCCCCCCTGGATTCCCTGTTTTCTTTTAGAAAGATCAATGACATTTATTTTGTGTTCGTGCGTGTGCTTGTGTCTTTGACATTTATTTTGTGTTCGTGCCTGTGTGCTTGTGTCTCTGACACTTTTTTTTGTGTTCGTGCATGTGTGCTTGTGTCTTTGACATTTATTTTGTGTTCGTGCATGTGTTTGTGTCTTTATTTTGCCCTTACCTCGCACCTTCTTCCTTAGTTTTTCCCTGATTCTTGGTCTGAGCATGGAAGACAAGTGCTCTGGAAGCTGAGCCACGCCCCAGGCCCTGGAATCTGCATCTGCAGATGTAGCCCCACCCTCTCCTGACTCGGCTCGTTCTGCATGTGGTGCTCTTCAGCAGGCTTTCTTCCCTGCCTCGTGTATCTCTGATGTTGTGTAGTTTTATTCTGTGTGTAGGTTTGAATTTTGTTGCCCTGTTTATAGCTTGCTTGAGTCTGTTTCCTAGCTTACAAGTTCAGTAGGGATCTTTCTTCAATCTAGAAAACTTTAAAACTATTTTCTCTTAAAAGTCTTGCTTTTTTTTTTCTTCTTCCACCAGAAGAAAAACATGACAGATATGTATGGAACTTTCCTATGTCATTCCCTAGCTCTTAGTTTCTCTGAAAATCAAGTTTTCACGTTGCATTTTGCCTTTCTGCTTCATGTTGGCCTTTGTGTGGAGGTCAGATCTCTAAGGGAGGCTCCCGTGGGCTTAGCGAGGTCCCAGTGAGCTAAGGGAGGCCTCAGTGGGCCGAGGCTCCAGTGAACTGAGGTCCCAATGAGCTGGGCGAGGTTCGGTTGGGCTGAGCGAGACTCCGGTGGGCTGGGCGAGGCTCCGTTGGGCTGAGCGAGGCTCGGGTGGGCTGAGCGAGGCTCCGTTGGGCTGAGCGAGGCTCCGTTGGGATAAGTGAGGTCCCAGTGGGCTGAGCGAGGCTCCGGTGGGCTGGGCAAGGCTCTGGTGAACTAAGCGAGGCTCCAGTGGGCTGAGCGAGACCATGGTGGGCTACCTCCTGCTCCTTCTATGTTGCATCTGGTAATTTAAGAGTCATTTTCTAGTTTGTTTCTTTCACTTTTGTCTTCTTTTGTGTTTAATCCCTTGATTTTGTAATCTCGAGTCCTAATGCCTTTCTGACTCCAGAAATTGTAGATGGGAGTTTTAAAATTTGTTTTGTAGGCCTAAAAGACGGGTCAGCAGGCAAAGGCAGGTAAAGGCGCTTGCCTGATGGTTGAGCTCAATCCTTAGAACCCACATGGTGAAAGAAGACAACGCTTCCCTGCTACCCTTTTACCTCCATATATGTGCTAAGGTCACACAACCACTTACATACATGAAGACACACATTCACACACAGTAAAATAAATGCAAAAACGTTTGTTTTTCCATGCCAACCCTATCTTTCTAATGTGTGTGTGTTTATAATATTCTCTTTACTAATTACACAGATATCAATTTAAAGTTCTCCGTGAAACTCCGGGATGCCAAGTCCCCCAGAAGTTCTTTTGTTGTTGAGAATGGTTTTTGCTACCGTGGGTTTTTTGTTATTCCAAATGAATTTGAGAATTACTCTTTCAAACTATGAAGAGTTGTGTTGGAATTTTGGTGGGGATTACATTGAACCTGCAGATTGCTTTCAGCAAGGTGGCCATTTTTACTATATTAATCCCGCCAAGCCACGAGCATGGGAGATCTTTCCATCTTCTGAGGTCTTCAATTTCTTTCTTTAGAGACTTGAAGTTCTTTTCATACAGATCTTTCACTTACTTAGAGTAACACCAAGGTATTTTATATTATTTGTGACTATTGTGAAAGGTGTTGTTTCCTTAATTTTGTTCTCAGCCTGTTTATCCTGTGAGTATAAGAAGGCTACTGATTTGTTTGATTTTATATTTGGCTACTTTGCTGAAGTTGTTTATCAGCTGTGGGAGTTCTCTGGAGTTTTTGGAGTCACTTAAGTATACTAATATATCATCTACAAATAGTGATACTTTGACTTCTTCCTTTCCAATTTGTATCCCTTTGATCTCCTTTTGTTGTCTATTTGCTCTAGCTAGAACTTCAAGTACTATATTGAGTAGATAGGGAGAGAAAAGGCAGCCTTGTTTAGTCCCTGATTTTAGAGGGATTGCTTCAAGTTTCTCTCCATTTAGTTTGATGTTAGCTACTGGTTTGCTGCATATTGCTTTTACTATGTTTAAGCATGGGCAGTGGATTCCTGATCTTTCCAAGATTTTTACCATGAAGGGATGTTGAATTTTGTTAAATGCTTTTTCAGCATCTAACGAAATGATCATGTGTTTTTTCTCTTTGAGTTTGTTTATGTAGTGGATTACATTGATGGATTTCCATATACTGAATCATCCCTGCATCCCTGGGATGAAGTCTACTTGATCTTAGTGAATGATTGTTTTGATGTGTTCTTGGATTCAGTTTGCGAGACTTTTATTGAATATTTTTTGTATTGTACACATAGGGGAAATTGGTCTGAAGTTCCCTTTCTTTCTTTGGTCTTTGTGTGGTTGAGGTATTAACATAACAGTCACCTCATGAATAAATTAGGTTCCGTTTCTCTTTTGTGGAATAGTTTGAAAAGTATTGGTATTAGGTCTTCTTTGAAGGTCTGATAGAATTCTGCACTGAACCCATCTAGTCCTAGGCTTTTTTGGTGTGGGAGGCTTTTAATGGCTGCTTCTATTTCTTTAGGGGTTATGGGACTGTTTAGATGGTTTATCTGATCCTGATTTAACTTTGGTATTTGGTGTCTATCTAGAAAATTGTCCATTTCATCCAGATATTGCAGTTGTATTGAGTATAGACTTTTGTAGTAATATCTGAAGATTTTTTTAATTTCCTCAGTTTCTGTTGTTATATCTCCCTTTTCATTTCTGATTTTATTCAGTTGGATACTATCTCTGTGCCCTCTGGTTAGTCTGGCTAAGGGTTTATCTATCTTGTTGATTTTCTCAAAGAACCAGCTCCTGGTTTTGTTGATTCTTTGTATAGTTCTTTTTGTTTCTACTCGGTTGATTTCAGCCCTGAGTTTGATTATTTCCTGCCTTCTACTCCTCTTGGGTATATTTGCTTCTTTTTGTTCTAAAGCTTTCAAGTGTGCTGTTAAGCTGCTAGTGTATGCTCTCTCCAGTTTCTTTTTGGAGGCACTCAGAGCTATGAGTTTTCCACTTAGGACTGCTTTCATTGTGTCCCATAAGTTTGGGTATGTTGTATCTTCATTTTCATTACATTCTAAAAAGTCTTTAATTTTTTTTTCTTCCTTGACCAAGTTATCATTGAGTAGAGCGTTGTTTAGCTTCCATGTATATGTGGGCCTTCTGTTGTTTTTGTTGCTGTTGAAGACCAGCCTTAATCCATAGTGATCTGTTAGGAGGCATGGGATTATTTCAATCTTCTTGTATCTGTTGAGGTCTGTTTTGTGACCAATTATATGGTCAGTTTTGGAGAAGGTACCATGAGGTGCTGAGAAGAAGGTATATTCTTTTGATTTAGGATGAAATGTTCTATAGATATCTGTTAAATCCATTTGGTCCATAACTTCTGTTAGTTTCATTGTATCTCTGTTTAGTTTCTGTTTCCATGATCTGTCCATTGCTGAGAGTGGTGTGTTGAAGTCCCCCACTATTATTGTGTGAGGTGCAATGTGTGCTTTGAGCTTTAGTAAAGTTTCTTTTATGAAAGTGACTGCCCTTGCATTTGGAGCATAGATGTTCAGAATTGAGAGTTCTTCTTGGTAAATTTTTCCTTTGATGAGTATGAAGTGTCCTTCCTTAATCTTTTTGATGACTTTTGGTTGAAAGTTGATTTTATTCCATATTAGAATGGCTACTCCAGCTTGTTTCTTGGGACCATTTGCTTGGAAAGTTGTTTTCCAGCCCTTTACTTTGAGGAAGTGTCTGCCTTTGACACGAAGGTGGGTTTCCTGTATGCAGAAAAGTGCTGGGTCCTTTTAATGTATCTAGTCGTTTGTTTTTTTAATTGGGGAATTGAGTCCATTGATGTTGAGATATTAAGGAATAGTGATTGTTGCTTCCTGTTATTTTTGATGTTATTTTTGGTTTGTATGGCTATCTTATTTTGGATTTGTTGAAAGAAGTTTACTTTCTTGCTTTTTCTAGGATGTAGAAAAACACAAATCCTTGTGTCGGCGTTTTTTTTCATCTTTGAAAGGACTGGATTCTTTGTAGGGCTGGATTTGTGCAAAGATAATGTGTAAATTTGGTTTTGTAATGGAATATCTTGGTTTCTCTATCTATGGTAATTGAGAGTTTTGTTGGGTATAGTAGCCTGCGCTGGCACTTTGTTCTCTGGAGGTCTGTATGACATCTGCCCAAGATCTTCTAGGTTTCATAGTCTCTAGTAAGAAGTCTGGTGTAATTCTGGTAGGTCAGGCTTTATATGTTACTTGGCCTTTTTTCCTTACTGCTTTTAATATTCTTTGTTTTGTGCATTTGGTGTTTTGACTATTATGTGACAGGAGGAATTTCTTTTCTGGTCCAATCTATTTGGAGTTCTGTAGGCTTCCTGTATGTTTATGGGCATCTCTTTCTCTAGGTTAGGGAAGTTTTCTTCTATAATTTTGTTGAAAATATTTACTGGCCTTTTAGGTTGGGAATCTTTGCTCTCTTCTATACCTATTATTTTTAGGTTTGGTCTTCTCTTTGTGTCCTGGATTTCCTGGATGTTTTGGGTTAGAAGCTTTTTGCATTTTGAATTTTGAGTTTTGTGTCAGTGTTTTCTATGGTATCTTTTGCCCCTGAGATTCTCTCTTCTATCTCTTGTATTCTGTTGGTGATGCTTGTATCTATGACTCCTGATCTCTTTCCTGAGTGTTCTATCTCCAGGATTGTTTCCCTTTGTGATTTCTTTGTTTCAAATTCTGTTTTTAGATCCTGGAAGGTTTTGTTCAATTCTTTCACTTGTTTGGTTATGCTTTCCTGTAATTCTTTAAGTGATTTTTTTTGTTTCCTCTTTAAGGGCCTCTACCTGTTTACCTGTGTTCTCTTGTCTGTCTGTCTGTCTGTCTGTCTCTCTCCTCTTTTTCTTTTCTTTTCTTTTCTTTTCTTTTCTTTTCTTTTCTTTTCTTTTCTTTTCTTTTCTTTTCTTTTCGAGACAGGATTTCTCTGTGTAGCCCTGGCTGTCCTAGAACTCACTCTGTAGATCAGACTGGCCTTGAGTTCAGAAATGTGCCTGCCTCTGCCTCCCAAGTGCTGGGATTAAAGGCGTGAGCTACCACTGCCCAGCTCTTTTGTATTTCTTTAAGGGGGTTATTTTGTCCTTAAAGTCCTCTCTCATCATCATGAGATGTGATTTTAAATCAGAGTCTTGCTTTTCTGGTGTGTTGGGATATCTAGGGCTTGCGGTGGTGGGAGAACTGTGATCTGATGATACCAAGTAGCCTTGGTTTCTGTTGCATATGTTCTTGAGCTTGCCTCTCACAATCAAGTTATCTCTGGGGTTAGCTGGTCTTGCAACTCTGTCTGTGGCTTGTCCCTCCAGGAAACCTCTGTGTTAGTACTCCTAGGAGACCAGTTCTCTGTCTGGGAGGAATTTGGGCATGAAGAGTGGTACAGAGTCAGCTCTAGGGTGCAGACAGAAAGCAGAAGGATCCTGTTCCCAGGTGTTTCTTGATTCCTGTGTCCTGGTAGCTCTGGGAGGGGGGGTCCCTCTTGAGCCAGGAATTTGAACAGAAGTGGTGGTCTTACCTGTGCTCAGGCTCTCCTGGGAGATCTGCTCTCTCCTGATGTATTTGTGTATTTAGCACTGTGGCACAGGATCAGCTCTGAGTGCAAAGGGAAACCGGAAGGATCCTGTCCCAGGCCTCGCTCCTCGGTTTCAGTGTCCTGATGGTTCAGCGTGGGGGTGGAGGTGGGGTCCCTCTGAACAGCAGTGGGGGTTTTGCCTGTACTCACAGGCTTGTTGGCACTCTTGGGAGGGTGGCTCTCTCCCGGGATATTTGGGTATGGAGCCCTGTGGCAGAGGATACGCTCTACAGGCCAGATTGAAACAGGAAGGCCGAAATTGGGATTTCTTAACTAGATGATTCACAGTCTAGGTGTTCTCAGTCATTCTGGTTCCCACCCTGCGCAATAAACAAAGTGCCCTTCTTTATTGTTGGACCAAAGGAAAAACTTTTTCCATCTTAATCCCTGCTCCGCAGTGTATGTGTTTTCAAGGCTTTACACTTGTGAGTGTATCTTGGTTAGGATTTCTATTGCTGTGATAAAACTCTATGATCATAGGTATTTTGGAGAGGAAAGGATTTTGCTTATGATTCTACATCAGAGTTCATTATGGAAGGAATTCAGCCAGAAACTCAAACAGGGGCTGTTTCAATAATTATTTAATCCCATCCTGAGGTTTCTACCCTGCCTTTGGTATTTAAGTTCCTGGATGAAAGACACACACAGCCTTTGTATTTACAGTAATTCTTAAACAGCACAATAGCTGTGCTGCTGCCTACCCTTCATGCTGTCAGAATCTATTTTCCTATCAATAATCCCATTATTACTTAATATTTACTAGCTTTCATTTGGCCTGCTCTTGACTCCAGTTGGCCAGCACACGGGGCCATGTTCTTATGGCTCACCTAACTCAAGGCATCTTTTCCTGCATTTTCCTAATTCATAGTGGCTTCTCTCCTCTCCATTCACCTTCCTCCTCTCATGGTTCTCCTCTGACCCCCAAAGCCCACCTAAATCCCACTAATGTCTCTTCTGCCCAGCTATTGGCTGTTGGTATCTTTATTTACCAGTCAGAAATAATTTGGGGGCAGGGTCATGGGGGCTATGTGTAGACTCCAGGCTTGCATTTAGTATTACAATAGCTACCAAAAGATCAAACCTCAAAACATGGCAGGAACCTGGAGGCAGGAGCTAATGCAGAGGCCTTGGTGGGGTGGTGTTTACTGGCTTACTCCCCATGGCTTGCTCAACCTGCTTACTATAGCAAACAGGATTACCAGCCCAGGAATGGCACCAGCCACAATGGGCTGGGCCCTTCCACATCAATTACTAGTTAAGAAAATTCCCTACAGCTGTGCCTACAGGCCAGTCTAGTGGGATACATTTCTTAGTTGGTGTCCTCTCTTCTGAAATGGTTCTAGCCTGTGTTGGGTTGACATAAAAACTAGCCAACATAGAAGAAGTGCATCAGAGCGCCCCTCATGCCTGTTCCTGTTCTGACTGACACCCAGCTCTGTGCTGCTCACTGTAGCCTACCTGTCAGCCTTGCTTTTCCTCCCCTCCCCTGGCTCTGCTGTTGCAGTGATGTCACTCAGTGCACTGTGGGCCTGATGATTGCCTTTTGTTAGCCTAATTTCAGAAAAGCAGGGTCCGACTCACGGAGTGCACGCGTCTCCAGCCTGCAGTGTGCAGGTTGCCTTATGTTCTGTCAGCTCTTTTGTGTGTTGTGTTCAGCCCTGTGTTCTTTCTGTCTTTCATCTCAAAAACTGCATCATCAGTTCACACAGCTTCCTGAGCCTGTAGTCACTCTTTCTTTCTCTGCCTGTCTGATGTCATTCCCCACCCTCCCACCTCCTACACAGCACTGCCCCTCCCCCTGTCAGCCCTTCTGTTATTCTTATGTTCACCAGAGCTGTCTTTCCCACAGAATCCCACAGTGTTTCCCCATCTGTCTCTGGAGGCTATTCTTCGGTGCAGTTAGAAGTGTCTTTACAAACCAGGCCTTAGTCCTGAAGGTTCTCTGATGAAGTCTGAGTTGATTGGCTTTATGGCCTTGGTCCACTTACTTTAGGAGTCTCATCTCTTTGCACTCTGTTCAGCAACATGAACTTTTTCTTGCGTGTCAGGTTTCTTAGTATATATTGATCACAAGGTGTGAGATAGGAATTCTTTCTCATCTTCTTATATGTAGTTTCTTCAGACTTCCTGACATCTCTGTTCTTGCTGCATGTATTGCTGTAGCCAATTAAGACTGCTCAAATTGCCCCAGCAGCTCCTCACTACCTGCCTCAATGTTCTGGGTTCCCGAATGAAAGACACATACACGGCCTCTTGCCCCCAGTCCTAAAATCCCACCTTTGTCTCCCTGCCCTGTCACTGGCTGCCAGCAACATTATTTACCAATCAGAACCACCTGGGACCTTGAGCATCTTACTTTGGATTCTTGTGCAATTTTGGCAACCCGATTAACATAATACAGACGTTAAACCAAATCTACAACATGTTTCCGAGTCATGTTGCACATTCTCCTTTCGTACCCTGTGTCATCTTTATGTAGCTTTGTGTGTCTGTTCCAGCTGTCAGTGGCTCTCTACTTTTTTGGAAAGATAGACTGAGTAAGGAAAGGCACAGGCCACCAGGGTTGCTGTAGTAAGCTCCATCATAGCCACTGAAGAGGAGCGTCTAACCTGTGCCCAGGCTGGCTTTGAAACAACAGGGTTAAGGACAGAGGCCAGCAGGTGAGGCAGTGTGCCTTACAACCAAATGTGTTCACCTTCCGCCAGTCTGTAGCAGCCCGGAGAGCACCATATGAACGGCTCTCACACGTGCAGCAGCCTGGCACACTGACCAGCATCCTCACAGCCTTCCCTCTCTTCATTCTCTACGACCCAGGTCTTACCAGGATGCTTCCCTGGCCTGCCTACGGGTGGGGCCCTCTCTGTCATGGCTCTGCCCTAATTACTGTCTATTTCAGTTATTTTCTTCTTATAACATCAGTCAGGAGTGATCAAGCCAATCAGCTTTTGAAGGAGTTTCTATTCAGTTAGATTAAAATGAATATTACTGCTTCATTTTCTTCCTATTTGTAAATAAAGATCTGCTGGTTGACTGTTGATCCAGTAGGGTCTATCCTACCCCACAGGGTCTTCTGCTTTGAAAGTTCCACCTTCAAAAAGACTTAAAAAAAAAAACAAACCAGGATGCATTCTTTTTCTTTCTAATCTTACATTTTTCTCCATTTGTTCTAAAGTCTTCAAGTGGCTTCTTTCCCTTTCTAGATACAAGTTATATGAAGACAAAACTTTCTATTATTCTATTTTTTTCTCTAGAACATTTTTTGTGCATTAGAATAAGATATTATTTCTATAACTCACAAGTACATATCTTCTTTTTTATAATCTTTTTAAAAAACACAACAAGCTGGGCGGTGGTGGCGCATGCCTTTAATCCCAGCACTTGGGAGGCAGAGGCAGGCGGATTTCTGAGTTCGAGGCCAGTCTGGTCTACAGGCTACACAGAGAAACCCTATCTCGAAAACAAAAAACAAAAAAACAAACAAACAAACAAAAAAAAACAAACCCCAAACAAACCAGAATAACGAACCGAAGAGCAGGAGAAACACACCCCTCCTAAACCTGTCTCAGTACCTGAGGTGGTGCCTTCTGTGTGGTTGCTGCCCGGTAGGTGGTACTGCCCTCACTGTGACAGGTCTTCTCTCAGGACCAGTGCGTTAGATGGGGTATTGCATCCAGCTCCAGTTGACAGAGCAGTGTTACTGTTCTTTAAGATCCAAGTCAGTCTCTCCTCTCCCTCACAGTTGTCTCCTCTAATCCATCATAATGGCTTCCGTCACTGCATAGCTAGCATGTTTAAAGAAGGCTTTATTTGTTTGCTGTTTGATACCATTTTATTATTTAACTCGTTGAGTACTACACTTTGAGCTATATATCTTATATTCTTTCATGCAGTTAATGTAAATTACATACAGATAGCATACAGATACCAATACACACAGCATTCTGATATATGTACTTAGTGGATAATTTTTAAACTAACAACTTGAACCAGTAGGTAAATTTATATTCTTGGACCGTGTATACTGTCACTATTGGGTGTTTTTCAAGTTACCATTTTATATAGACATTTTTAAAAGAGAAGGTTTTTTTATTTGTACATATAAATTTTTCCACTTTCAGGAAAGAATACTGATTTTCCGAGGAGTACATGTGATTCTGATCTGGTAGTAAAGTCAGATTGAAAACTTACTTTTGTTCTCTCTGTCTCTGTCTCTGTCTCTGTCTCTGTCTGTGTCTGTGTCTGTGTCTGTGTCTGTGTCTGTGTCTGTGTCTGTGTCTGTGTGTGTGTGTGTGTGTGTTTGTGTTTGTTTGTGTGTAGAGCTGGCGTGCACCAAGTAGGCTTACAGTTTATATGGATAGCGGGGTGGACTGACAAATGAATGGGTGAGCATTACCATGAAGCCCACAGGGATCTTCAAGGAAGGCCTTTTAGGGAGGATGGCATTGAACTAGTGTTGGGAATGCAATGTGTGTATTTTCCCAGTAGAGAAAATTGTGACTATTAGGACATGTGATACCTAGAGAAGTGTTATCTCAATCAAAGGTTTGGAAGAAGCAAAGTCAAAGGTAGGTAAACTAGTATTTCTAAGAAATCAGCCTGGCTCACAGTGATCGCAGTACTATCTTCAGCACAGACTTGTTCTAGATAGAAGGTTGCCTAAATTGAGATTTAATTTGCTACCTAGACAAAAGAAACAAGTAGTTTCTCGTTTGTTAGAGTATACCCCATTAAAGATTGTACGGTACAATCATGAAAAATGTATACCCCATTAAAGATTGTACGGTACAATCATGAAAAATGACACACTGAGTTTTTTACAGACTCCAAAGTTAGGGGGTTTTTCCCTGTGTGATCTTCTAGTAGCTTCTATGACTTTAAAAACAGTTTCAGTAGAAAAATAATTTTCTCCTCAAAGTTAGCAATGCTATTTTGATAGGAGGTCGAATAAGGTGACATGCTGACCGTCTTGCATTTGTGTTGGCCACTTAGCTCCACACTAACAGCCTAACACAGTCAGTGATTCTTAGTTATTTACCTTTCTGAAAGTCCCTGGTTCTTTCTGGGTGTGTAACAGTATGTAGACATCATGTCGACAAAGCCAGCCTATGGGAGCTAGTCTTCTATATGTATAAGGTAGATCATCAGCCAGGGGTCCCCAGGTCTTACAGCAAACTGCCACAGAAATTAACGTTAACCTCAAGACCTTATTTTAACAGCACGTTACAGGAGAACTGAAGTTGTGTGTGTGCACTTGAGAATTGAACAGAGAGCCCCACACACTTGTTACACGTTTGCTCTGACCTATGCTCCCAGACTCTGAAATCATGACTATCTGTCTGGGGGTAGTGTTGTATGCACACAGTGTGTGTGTGTGTGTGTTTAGAAAGCTTGTAGAATGAGTTTGCTTAAGTACATTTAAGTATTTCCTACATGTTTGGACACTTAATATTTGTTTTGTATTAATCAAGGATCTAAATCAGAAATTATACAGCCTAGGCTTTATTGGGGATGATTAAGTGTGCGATGGTATTTACTTAAAAGCAGATCCATGATTTCATCTTAATGTCATTTGTAAGAGAATTACTAGATTACCCAGAACATTTATGGAAGACAAAGGCTGATTCTGTTTCTCTCACATGTCTCACAGTTGTGTGTGACATCTGTTACGTTTCTATTGCTGGAGTACCAGACATCCAGCATGTGCTACTTTCTTAGCCATTTGAAAAGCAAGTGGAGAAGAAACCTTGATAGTGTGTATCAAAGATTGACGAAGAAAGAAAATGTGGGTAAAGCCATGTATTTGAGAGCCTAGCAGCCTTCAGTCTGTGAGGCCAGGGTAGCGGTCCACAGAGAGCTGCCTAGGAGGGGAGAGCAGGGATGCTCTCGGCCTGCACGTCCAGGCTAAGGAGGCAGTTCATTGCTTTACTTACGTTTTCCTTTTGGTTTTTACTTCTGCCTTAGAAATTTGGATAAGTACTTTTCCTAACTAAGATCCTTCTCCTTAAATCCCATTAATATAGACAATTTTGGAATATTTGAAGCAAGACTGAGAAAGTGTGTTATTTACAGTTTATCACCCTGAGTGATGACTGTAAACACCTGTACACATGTTTTTGGTGATTTGCCTGCGTCCTAACTTTCTTCTCCTCAGAACATTATTTCTTTACAGTTGGAAGTGTTTGTGTCTTAGTGGGCCCACTGCACATGGCTGGGACCCACTGCCACGACCTGACACTTGCTAACACTAGCATTTGAGTCGCTTGAACTCTTTGGCCTTTGGCCTTGCTTACGGTCTCAACATTGGTTTAAATAAGTCAAGAATATTTGAAATACAAAGAATGCTGCAGGTTTTCTTTTTCAGTTTTATTTTAGTGAAATGTTTTCTTAAATATTAAGAATTTTATTTGTGTAGAAAAATACATTTAAATGATCTTAAATGAACTTAACAAAAAGTCAAACATTTCTCTTGCATCAGTGTAGACAGGGCATTCACAACATTTTACTTATTTTTAAGTGATAAATGTCTATTTTCAGCTTTCTTTCATGGGCATTGTTTTTGCTTTTTATTTTTAATAGGCAGATGGTTAAGCTCTGTCCTGCTGACAGAATCAGAGTCTGATATTGCTGTTTCCTTCTTTGTCCCTAGCTTAAGCACACAGTACCAGGCACTGGGCTTCCATTGGGGATTGAAAGCACAAATACCCATTTATGGGAAACATTTTTCCAAATAAGAGCTAGAGGAAGTTGAATTAATGCCGCCTTCAGACATGTTAGCCTCCATGTCAACCACAGAATTATTTTTGTCTTGTTTTAGCACTTCGATTTTGAATAACATTACTTACCCAGCAGAGATGGTGGTGAAAGGAAGGCTGTGTTGTGAGCAGTGCTCTCTGCCTGGTGACTGCTCCTTTAGCATCACAGCACTGCCCAGATCCTGGGGCCCTCAAAGCCTTAGCTCTGTCCTTTTCTGACTGCCTGATTAGTAGGTGTTGACTATGGGGTTTCACAGAAGCGGCAGGCCTGGGGGCTGATAACATGCTGTGGTGCTTTTACTTTGACATCACTTCAGAGCTCACTCATTGCATTTACCCATTTCTGTTTGTTTATAGATATGCTTCCATCGTTTCTTCAGAAAGCTGATGTTGTCTCCGAAGCTTCTAGAGAGACTTGTGTGGCGTTGAGTGACTGTCTTAATCTCTTCACTAAACAGGAAGGGGTAGGTCACCCAGAGATGACTTTTTAAAATCAATTGCTTACGTGTCAGGTGTCTAATAAGCTGATAAGCCATTGTGTTAAAGCTGTTCAAAAGTAGTACTAAATAGTATTATCAGAGGAAATGAAAACTTCACTTTCCATCAAAGTTCAGAATGGCCTCATTCGTGTTCAGGTTGGGTGACTGGGAAATAACCCGTGCTTACATCCCTGGGATACATTGATGTGGCCATATTTAACAAACATTTATATAACAGGGAGGCAGCCAGGGTGGTTGTGGCATTTCATTCAAAGGGATGGAAGTGTATTCCAGAACAATCATGCATGTGAGAGGTGCAGAAGGCCTTCCACCTAGAGCTGGGTACTGGTAGTCAGCTCTGTAAGCTTAGCTTCACGATGGGCTTCCCTCTGCTGCTTCCCTGTTCCACAGTACGCCACTGGAGCTCCACATCTCGGGAGGAGCAGGACGGATGCCCAGTAGTTTTTAAACTGTTGGGAAAATGTCCTTTGGTTGTTTGAACTAGTATTTTTCTTGTCTGTGGGATTTTTAAATTTCCATTTTCATTTTATTATTTTCTACAGATATTTGATCTGTCTCTTCTGAATTAAGATATCTAATTTATTTTTGTTAAATTTTATTTATAATTTTTGGTTAGAAATTGGGTTTGATAAGATCAGAAACACACAACTGGTTTTATGTTTTTTATGCAAATATGACTATTTGTTCTCTCATGAGTAAAGTAGAAGCCTTGCAAAGTCATTCACAAGTTTAAAAATTCCACCTTTGTATGTATATCACAAATTTCATATATGACATGTTTATGTAGAAGAAAAGAAAACATTAGTATAAATTCATTGAAAACAGTCTTTAAAAGAATTCTGTCAGAGCCACAGGAAAACCCTAACTCTGCATTGAACATTTCATGTATTTCTTAGCTCCTTTTTCAGAAAGACTCCTGCTTATCCTCAAATTCATGATCTTCCTGCCTCCACCTCCACACTGCTGTGATTACAGGTGCACACAAGCTAGAGTTCCTCTGTTATAGACATAGGAGTGTTTCTCTATCCACAATATCAGAGTTTATTGAATATTAGTGTTAACAGGACTAGCAGATAGTTCAATGGTGCTGCTCTTAGAAAGGGCCCAAGTGTTGCTTGGCTCACAGCCACACACACACACACACACACACACACACAATTTAATATAATTAAAAATACTTTACAATCTCTGATAAAAGTACATTTTATCTAAAGTCAATTTTTTTTGGTTGTAATTCCCCGTATACTTTTGATTTTGCTTGATAGATTGGTTATTTGCAGTCTATTTCAATCTTAACTCTAAAGATCATGCATATAAGAAGATACAGGATGCTAAATGACAAGGGAAGGATTAAAGAGGCTGCAGAGGGCAGGACCAGAATGCTGGTATAGACACCAAGAGACTAAGGCAGGTCGTTAGGTAAGGCATCAAGGAAGCTGGGCAAAGGTTTTGGGATGGCAGTGGGCAGAGCCTCTTCAAGTCAGAGCTGATTTAAGGTGCAGGTCCAAGTCCAGGTAGATTGCAATTTGAATGGTCTGTGTGAGATGAGTATACTGAACTGACTCAGAGACAAAGTTGCCTGTTCATTGCACATTGATACTATGCTCCTGATGGTTTTACATCTGGTGGGTGTTGCCACAGCAGTATAAAGTGTCTTTCCTGATCTGTGTGCTGTGTGGTCTGATGTAGCTTTGGTCTGGCCACGTGTCAGTGTTTTCCTTTGCTTAGTTTGTAGGTAATGTTTTACTTGGCATGAGTAAGCTTTTGGTCTGTGCGTACTTTGCCCTGTACAGATGATAGTTGTTTGCCAGTGTAGACCAGATAAAGTCATTCTGCACCGGCACGGCACTTCCACTCCAAATTGGGCAAATGGAGTTTCATAAAATGGAGTCCCCCAGGATAAGGCACAGCCTGTAAGATGTTTTGTACAACCTAGAGAAAACATGACCAGCTTGTTCTCCTCAACCTTCTCACCATTTCATCTTTTAATGATTAAATCTCAGGTTTTCCAAAAACATTCCTCCTTAGCATTTCTGACTTTGGCATCATTTTATGTGCTAGTTTGTTTACATGAGGGATGATACAGTGTTCTAAGTAAGTCTGAATTGAGATCATAACTTTGGAGCCAAATTATATTGCTGGCTTCATATGGTATTTAGCACTCTGTAATCCAGGACTCTCATTCTTATGTAGTACCTAATGAATGTGTGTTCAAGGAAGGTATGATTTTAAGGTAGAACAGGAGTTTAGTAGGTGTGTGTTTAATTTCTGGAAAAATACATGTTTTAATTTTTAAATTATCTGCTTAATAAAACAGTGTAAAACTCATCTTTTACTAAAGAAGTCTAGAGAGACAAAGGTGTTGACTTAGTGGGAGACCCTTAACCCTTTAGCCTCTAAGATTTGCCAGGAGATGAAGTGCAGTGGTGTAAACAGAATACCCTGGGGTCTGATGCACAGGGAGTGCTGACTACAAACTGGCAGGTTAATCCTAATTAATTAACCTCATGGTCCCTTCTCTCTGGGTCTTTATTAGTTCATTCGTCTTGCTTTGAGAAGAGGTAGTCATCTAAGGAAACTCTGAATGCTGTGTGGTATGGTGGCACACGCCTGTCCTCTCAGCACGGGAGCTAAGGCAGGAGAGTCACCATGAGTTTGAAGATAGCCAGGACCATATACTGAGTTGGAGGCCACCTTGGGCTACTTAGTGAGACTCTGCCTACCCCTCCCTTTCTCTTGGGATGGTTCTGTTTTGTCCCCAGAGTCATTGCCTGCTGTCTAAGTAGCAGTGAGTGCTCCCTGCACTTTGATATCTGATGTAGAGGAGACAGACAGGAAGTTGTCAGGAGCTCTGGTCACAAAGTGTAGTAGACCTGCTTTAAACATCAGTCTTTGACCAAATGTGTGATGGGTCTCTGTAAAGCCTGTCTAAATAATGCAGGATCAGATGCTACAGGTGCACAGGCACACAAGGAGTCTAGCATACTGCAGGAACAGTTTTTCACGTAGTAACTAGTATTTAATAGTTCAGACCTTTGGTGTACCTTTAAGATAGCTTTTCAGAAATATTATGAAATTCATCTTTCAGTAAGATGCACGAATTCCTTCTGAGAACTGAGGGGAAATGAGAAGTGAGTAAGTAGTTTCTATGAAGTTATTATTCTCTTTTCACCATCATCATTATCATTATCCTCATCTTCAGACAGGTTTTCAATACATAGCCATGGTTGACTTTGAACTCTCAATATACCTTCCTCAGCTTATAGAGTGCTGGGGTTACAGACAGGAACCACCATGCCAGACTTGAAGTTTGTCTTTCAAATATAGTAGAATCACAGCATAGGGATTGTTAGCCTAATCGAGATTACAGTGGCATAATGCAATGTCTTACTTATCTGGCATTATAAATTGCATTTCTGTTATCTGGAGCTCTATTAAAAGAGCAATCATAAGCTTTGAAGTCATAGTGACTTGTATCCCATTTCTTGGCTCGGCTGCTGAATCGCTTGTGGTTTTTTTGTTTGTTTGTTTGTTTGTTTTGTTTTAATAAAGATCTGTTTGTAAATGTGGTGGCTAGATAAAAAGCACACAATAGTTTTGAAGATTAACGGAGCACCTCCTCATGGCCACACATCTGTTTTTATACCTGCTTGAGAACACACAGGGCTGTGTTGTAGGAAATATTAAAAAAGAATCTGGCACGCTCCTGCTTTGTGCCTCTGCTCTGGCAGCCTGGCAGGCCATGCACTGGAGGGCAGCGGCCGACCTGTTTTTATCTCGTGGAGATTCTGACTCTGAACTCCACAATTTCTCTACTCAGCTCAATAGATTCTAACTGGCGGGTCATTACCACACCAACCCCATGCTTCAAACCCCCCACAACCTTTGTGGTGCACATCGGCCAAATCCATGCTTTGCTGCCGTACCTTTCTCTCTTGAACCCAGACGATCCCCTGCGTGAAGGAAAACTCAACACAAACTTAGTTCAGAAACAGTGATAACTCAATCCCTGGGTGCAACAACTAAAATCTAATCTTGTAAGCCTTATTAAAGTCTGATTCTGTACACCTTTAATCCCAGCACTCACTCGGGAGACAGAGGCAGGCGGATTTCTGAGTTCAAGGCCAGCCTGGTCTACAAAGTGAGTTCCAGGACAGCCAGGGCTATACAGAGAAACCCTGCCTCGAAAAACCAAAACAAAAAACAAAAAACAAACTCTGATTCCTTTTGCAGCGAATCCTTGTGGATCTGCCATGACACTGGGAAACTCTAGCAGCTACATCTTACCCCTCCACTGTCTGGTTACAAAAGGAACTTAACTCTCTCCTGCTTCCCCTCTTCTTCCCTCCAACCCGGATGTCCTGCCTACTCGCCCAGTGATTGACTCCTTTATTCATTAGGTGATTGGTTCATAAGAACAGCACCGTCCCATCCACAGCCAGGATGGCTGTGAGTGACTGAACCCCATAGCAACAAACCTGTTCTTACTCTACTCTCTTACTTGGCAGTTATTTTAAAGATGCTTAGATACTTTGTTGTTTTTGAGGTGCTAGGGCCTTATGCATGCCAGGTGAGGGCTCTGCCACTCTGCCACACTCTCAGCCCACACACGGATTTTAGAATGTAAAAATGTTAAACTTAATTTTATATTTTCAGGTGTCCTGGGATTGTCTCTTGGCATTAGTCCTTACTTTTTGCCTTCATACAGAGATACTTTTAATACTCACAGGATTTTGCTAAAGAGATAAATCAATACTAATAACACCTTTAAATTCTTATTTGCTCCTTGGCTTTTATAACAGCTATATGCTTTCATCTAACAGTGGAGTACTAAACCTTCTAATTTACTTGGTCTAATCATGGTTTATTCACAAGGAAAGCAGAGTATCAGACTTGGTCCAGTCACATCTGAGTTCAAGGCCAGCCTGGTCTACAAAGTGAGTTCCAGGTAGAATACGCTAGCTTGATATGGAAACTAAGTTTCAGTGTTTGTGGGCTTTTGTGGGTGAGTCTCGTGCCTTCTGTTTCTATAATTTGTGAGTGTTTTTACTTTTTGGGGACATGCTTTCATATGATCTAAATGACCTAAATAGCTGGAGCTTTCATTACAAACTGTACTAAAATGAAGTATTATTGTGAGAAGATTTTATATTCTTAAATGAAAAAGCAACTAACTCATTGAGAAAACTATATTATTCTAGAGAAATCCGGCCTACGTAGGGCCACAAGCCTCTTCCGGTCAGAAAAGCACCAGGGTAGCTAGGGCGCAGGGTCGGCTGACACTCGCCAGCTACCCACAACACCCACCACAGGATCTTAAGACTTCTGGTGAGTGGAACACAGCTTCTGCTCCAATCCAATTGCGCGCGGGACCTGAGACTGCATTAGTTAGGGAAGCAGAAACCGGCCTGAGTAGGGCCACAGGCCTCATCCTGCCGGATCAGCGCAGGGGTAGCTGGAGCGCAGGGTTGCCTGACAACCGCCAGCTACCCACGACCCCCGCCGCAGGATTTTGGGACTGCTGGTGAGTGGAACACAGCTTCTGCTCCAATCTTTAAACAGTGACAACCATAACAACTAACCCCAGAGATTACCAGATGGCGAAAGGTAAACGTAATAATCTTATTAACAGAAACCAAGACCACTCACCATCATCAGAACCCAGCACCCCCACTTCGCCCAGTCCAGGGCACTCCAACACACCGGAAAAGCTAGACACGGATCTAAAAGCATATCTCCTGATGATGGTAGAGGAGTTCAAGAAGGACTTTAATAACACACTTAAAGAAATACAGGAGAACAATGCTAAACAGGCAAAAGACAGTAAAGAGGAAGCACAAAAATCCCTTAAAGAATTGCAGGAGAACACTGCTAAAGAGTTACAAATCCTTAAAGAAAAACAGGATAACATAATCAAACAGGTAGAAGTCCTTACAGAAAAACAGGAAAACACATCCAAACAGATGATGGAAATGAACAAAACCATACTAGACCTAAAAAGGGAAGTAGACACAATAAAGAAAACCCAAAATGAGGCAACACTGGAGATAGAAACCCTAGGAAAGAAATCTGGAACCATAGATACGAGCATCAGCAACAGAATACAAGAGATGGAAGAGAGAATCTCAGGTGCAGAAGATTCCATAGAGAACATCGGCACAACAATCAAGGAAAATGTAAAATGCAAAAAGATCCTAACTCAAAACATCCAAGAAATACAGGACACAATGAGAAGACCAAACCTACGGATAATAGGAGTGGATGAGAATGAAGATTTTCAACTCAAAGGACCAGCAAACATCTTCAACAAAATTATAGAAGAAAACTTCCCAAATCTAAAGAAAGAGATGCCCATGAACATACAAGAAGCCTACAGAACTCCAAATAGACTGGACCAGAAAAGAAATACCTCCCGACACATAATAATCAGAACAACAAATGCTCTAAATAAAGATAGAATACTAAAAGCAGTAAGAGAAAAAGGCCAAGTAACATATAAAGGCAAGCCTATCAGAATTACACCAGATTTTTCACCAGAGACTATGAAAGCCAGAAGATCCTGGACGGATGTTATACAGACACTAAAAGAACACAAATTCCAGCCCAGGCTACTATACCCAGCCAAACTCTCAATTAACATAGATGGAGAAACCAAAGTATTCCACGACAAAACCAAATTCACACATTATCTCTCCACGAATCCAGCCCTTCAAAGGATAATAACAGAAAAAAAACAATACAAGGACAGGAACCACGCCCTAGAAACTACAAGAAGGTAATCCCTCAACAAACCTAAAAGAAGACAGCCACAAGAACAGAATGCCAACTTTAACAACAAAAATAACAGGAAACAACAATTACTTTTCCTTAATATCTCTTAATATCAATGGACTCAACTCCCCGATAAAAAGACATAGACTAACAAACTGGCTACACAAACAAGACCCAACATTTTGCTGCTTACAGGAAACTCATCTCAGAGAAAAAGATAGACACTACCTCAGAATGAAAGGCTGGAAAACAATTTTCCAAGCAAATGGTAGGAAGAAACAAGCTGGAGTAGCCATTCTAATATCTGATAAGATTGACTTCCAACCCAAAGTCATTAAAAAAGACAGGGAGGGACACTTCATACTCATCAAAGGTAAAATCCTCCAAGAGGAACTATCAATCCTGAATATCTATGCTCCAAATACAAAGGCAGCCACATTCATTAAAGAAACTTTAGTAAATCTCAAAGCACACATTGCACCTCATACAATAATAGTGGGAGACTTCAACACACCACTTTCACCAATGGACAGATCGTGGAAACAGAAACTAAACAGGGACACAGTGAAACTAACAGAAGTTATGAATCAAATGGATCTGGCAGATATCTACAGAACATTCTATCCTAAAACAAAAGGATATACCTTCTTCTCAGCACCTCATGGTACTTTCTCCAAAATTGACCACATAATTGGTCACAAAACAGGCCTCAACAGATACAAAAATATTGAAATTGTCCCATGCATCCTATCAGATCACCATGGACTAAGGCTGATCTTCAATAACAAAATAAATAATAGAAAGCCAACCTTCACGTGGAAACTGAACAACACTCTTCTCAATGATACCTTGGTCAAGGAAGGAATAAAGAAAGAAATTAAGGACTTTTTTAGAGTTCAATGAAAATGAAGCCACAACATACCCAAACTTATGGGACGCAATGAAAGCATTTCTAAGAGGAAAACTCATAGCTCTGAGTGCCTCCAAAAGGAAACTAGAGAGAGCACACATTAGCAGCTTGACAACATACCTAAAAGCACTAGAACAAAAGGAAGCAAATTCACCCAAGAGGAGTAGACAGCAGGAAATAATCAAACTCAGGGGCGAAATCAACCAAGTGGAAACAAGAAGAACTATTCAAAGAATCAACCAATCAAGGAGCTGGTTCTTTGAGAAAATCAACAAGATAGATAAACCCTTAGCCAGACTCACTAGAGGGCACAGGGAAAGCATCCTAATTAACAAAATCAGAAATGAAAAAGGAGACATAACAACAGATCCTGAAGATCTGGTACTGGTATAGTGACAGACAAATAGACCAATGGAATAGAATTGAAGACCCAGAAATGAACCCACACACCTACGGTCACTTGATCCAAAACACCATCAGATCCTTCTACCAAAGGCTATACTCAACACAACTGGAGAACCTGGATGAAATGGAGAAGTTCCTAGACAGATACCAGGTACCAAAGTTGAACCAAGATCAGGTTAATGATCTAAACAACCCTATATCCCCCAAAGAAATAGAAGCAGTCATTAATAGTCTCCCAACCAAAAAAAGCCCAGGACCAGATGGGTTTAGTGCAGAGTTCTATCAGACCTTCAAAGAAGATCTAATCCCAGTTCTTCACAAACTATTCCACAAAATAGAAACAGAAGGTACTCTACCCAACTCATTCTATGAAGCCACAATTACTCTGATACCTAAACCACAAAAAGACCCAACAAAGATAGAAAACTTCAGACCAATATCCCTTATGAATATTGATGCAAAAATCCTCAATAAAGTTCTTGCTAACCGAATCCAAGAACACATCAAAACAATCATCCATCCTGACCAAGTAGGTTTCATCCCAGGGATGCAGGGATGGTTCAATATACGGAAATCCATCAACGTAATCCAGTATATAAACAAACTCAAAGACAAAAACCACATGGTCATCTCGTTAGATGCAGAAAAAGCATTTGACAAGATCCAACATCCATTCATGATAAAAGTCTTGGAAAGATCAGGAATTCAAGGCCCATACCTAAACATGATAAAAGCAATCTACAGCAAACCAGTAGCCAACATCAAAGTAAATGGTGAGAAGCTTGAAGCAATCCCTCTAAAATCAGGGACTAGACAAGGCTGTCCACTTTCTCCATACCTATTCAACATTATACTTGAAGTCCTAGCCAGAGCAATTCGACAACAAAAGGAGATCAAAGGGATACAAATTGGAAAAGATGAAGTCAAAATATCACTTTTTGCAGATGATATGATAGTATATATAAGTGACCCTAAAAATTCCACCAGAGAACTCCTAAGCCTGATAAACAGCTTCGGTGAAGTAGCTGGATATAAAATTAACTCAAACAAATCAATGGCCTTTCTCTACACAAAGAATAAGCAGGCTGAGAAAGAAATTAGGGAAACAACACCCTTCTCAATAGTCACAAATAATATAAAATATCTTGGCGTGACTCTAACTAAGGAAGTGAAAGATCTGTATAATAAAAACTTCAAGTCTCTGAAGAAAGAAACTATAGAAGATCTCAGAAGATGGAAAGATCTCCCATGCTCATGGATTGGCAGGATCAACATTGTAAAAATGGCTATCTTGCCAAAAGCAATCTACAGATTCAATGCAATCCCCATCAAAATTCCAACTCAATTCTTCAACGAATTAGAAAGTGCAATCTGCAAATTCATCTGGAATAACAAAAAACCTAGGATAGCAAAAACTCTTCTCAAGGATAAAAGAACCTCTGGTGGAATCACCATGCCGGACCTAAAGCTCTACTACAGAGCAATTGTGATAAAAACTGCATGGTACTGGTATAGTGACAGACAAATAGACCAATGGAATAGAATTGAAGACCCAGAAATGAACCCACACACCTATGGTCACTTGATCTTCGACAAGGGAGCTAAAAACATCCAGTGGAAGAAAGACAGCATTTTCAAGAAATGGTGCTGGCACAACTGGTTGTTAACATGTAGAAGAATGCGAATCGATCCATTCCTATCTCCTTGTACTAAGGTCAAGTCTAAGTGGATCAAGGAACTACACATAAAACCAGAGACACTGAAACTTATAGAGGAGAAAGTGGGGAAAAGCCTTGAAGATATGGGCACAGGGGGAAAATTCCTGAATAGAACAGTAATGGCTTGTGCTGTAAGATCGAGAATTGACAAGTGGGACCTCATGAAACTGCAAAGCTTCTGCAAGGCTAAAGACACCATCAATAAGACAAAAAAACCACCAACAGATTGGGAAAGGATCTTCACCTATCCTAAATCAGATAAGGGACTAATATCCAGTATATATAAAGAACTCAAGAAGGTGGACTTCAGAAAGTCAAATAACCCCATTAAAAATGGGGCTCAGAACTGAACAAAGAATTCTCACCTGAGGAATACCGAATGGCAGAGAAGCACCTGAAAAAATGTTCAACATCCTTAATCATCAGGGAAATGCAAATCAAAACAACCCTGAGATTCCACCTCACACCAGTCAGAATGGCTAAGATCAAAAATTCAGGTGACAGCAGATGCTGGTGAGGATGTGGAGAAAGAGGAACACTCCTCCATTGTTGGTGGGATTGCAAGCTTGTACAACCACTCTGGAAATCAGTTTGGCGGTTCCTCAGAAAATTGGACATAGTACTACCGGAGGATCCAGCAATACCTCTCCTGGGCATATATCCAGAAGATGTCCCAACCGGTAAAAAGGACACATGCTCCACTATGTTCATAGCAGCCCTATTTATAATAGCCAGAAGCTGGAAAGAACCCAGATGTCCCTCAACAGAGGAATGGATACAGAAATTATGGTACATTTACACAATGGAGTACTACTCAGCTATTAAAAAGAATGAATTTATGAAATTCCTAGCCAAATGGATGGACCTGGAGGGCATCATCTTGAGTGAAGTAACACAATCACAAAAGAACTCACACAATATGTATTCACTGATAAGTGGATATTAGCCCAAAACTTAGGATACCCAAGATATGAGATACAATTTGCTAAATGCATGAAACTCAAGAAGAATGAAGACCAAAGTGTGGACACTGTGCCCCTACTTAGAATTGGGAACAAAACACCCAGGGAAGGAGTTACAGAGACAAAGTTCGTAGCTGTGATGAAAGGATGGACCATTTAGAGACTGCCGTATCCAGGGATCCATCCCATAAGCAGCTTCTAAACGCTGACACCATTGCATACATTAGCAAGATTTTGCTGAAAGGACCCAAATATAGCTGTCTCTTGTGAGACGATGCCGGGGCCTAGCAAACACAGGAGTGGATGTTCACAGTCAGCTATTGGATGTATCACAGGGCTCCCAATGGAGAAGCTAGAGAAAGTACCCAAGGAGCTAAAGGGATCTGCAACCCTATTGTTGGAACAACATGATGTACTAACCAGAACCCCGGAGCTCTTGTCTCTAGCTGCATATGTATCGAAAGATGGTCTAGTCGGCCATCAATGGAAAGAGAGGCCCATTGGACTTGCAAACTTTATATGCCCCAATATAGGGGAATGCCAGGGCCAAAAGAATGGGAATGGGTGGGTAGGGAAGTGGGGGGCGCTATGGAGGACTTTTGGGATAACATTGGAAATGTAATTGAGGAAAATATGTCATAAAAATATTAAAAATTAAAAAAAAAGAGAAAACTATAGTATTCTAAACTAGGCTGAAGTGTGTTTGTGTTTGTGTGTGTGTGTGTGGGGGGGGTGTTGATGGTGGTGGAGTGGCATTGGAAGCCTGAGGAGAACTTAGGCTGTTCCTCTGACGTCACCCACTTTGTTTTTTCAACATGGCTGTCTTGGCCTGGAATTCACTGAGCAGTCTAGGCTGGCTGGCAAGCCCCAGGGACCCACCTGTCTCCTGTGATCTCTAGGATTACAAGTGTGAGCCATACTGTTCAGCTTTTTTTTACTTTGGGTTCTGGGGTCAAAGTCAGGTTCTCTTGCAATGTAAGTCATCGCCTAATCCTTGTGTTGATCTTTAAAATGAAAAGAAAGCAACAGGAACACATGAAAATAGTAATGCTGTTTTGTTTGTTTTGTTTTTCTGTCACCAAGTCTGAGACTTTATCAAAAAGCTAGAAATTTGTTTCATAAACTATATATTTCTCTGTTTTTCTCATCTGAGTATGGTTCCGGAAGTCTTACAGAGATACATGAGAGCCATCGTTGGCATTTTCCTTGCATTATGCTCCTGAGGGCTTAATGAAACCAGTTTTTCCAAGTCAGGAACCTGCCTGTTTGAAGTTGCTAGAAGCTCACTTATAAACATCACATACTTTCATGTTAAGCCTCCTGAAGCTGAGTGACCCAGATGTGTGCTTGGTGATGGTGGTGTAATGGCAGATACTGGGCTGGGCCATCTGAAAGGTTAGAATTTGTGCTGCTCCTCTGGATAGAACACTGATACTGTTGAAGAAAAGTTGTTACTGTGTGGGTTTGTCACTCTTTCAAGGTATGGCCTCTGATGTTCATTTAACTTCCTATGGCTTCCAGTATGCTTCAGTCATTTTGTGTCCCTTGGCTCGAGTTTACTGATGTTGATGACAGCTCCTCCAGCTCCCACCCCTTCTAGCCATCTCCTCTTCTAGGAAATCAGTGTACATTCTTAGTCTGTCCTGTGCCCTCACCTCAGTGTGTGTGTGTGTGTGTGTGTGTGTGTGTGTGTGTGTGTGCTTGTCTGTGCACTCTTGCTTAGGAAGCTCCTCTTTCTCTGCGTCTAAGCGGTTCTTTCACATCTTTCCTTACTTGTAGCCCTTGTGTGTGTATACATCTCTTTCCAGTCTGATTCCTGAAACTATGGTACTAGGCCCTGCGGTGTCTTCATTCCACCTGTCCACAGAAGCGGTTCTTACCAGCGGTTCTTACTGTTGTTCAGTGAGAGGCTGTGTTTGTTGTTGCTATTTGGGATAGATGTTTATATAGTCCAGCTGGCATCAAACTCATGTGCATCCAAGGCTAACCTTGAACTCTTGACCCTCCTGCTTCTGCCTTCCTAGTGCTGGGATTACAGATGTGTGCACTAAACCTGTCAAAAGAACTCTTCCAAAGTATCCGTTTGCTTTCTAAAGGATTCTACCTTTGGCTGGGCCATCCATGGTGCTTCTCTTCTGTCCTCTGTGGCTGCCCTGTCCCTTGCTTATTCACCTCCTAAGCATTGCTTCTCCTACCACCGGCACCTTAAATGTTACCTGTTCTGTGGGTGGTCTTCCTGGAACATTCTTCCTGGACTCTTGTCCCCACTCCTTTCAGTAGAAGTACACAGTTATTACATACTGACCTTAGACATTTCCTGAGCTCTCAGTCAGTATGCCAGCTGCTTTTTGAACACTGTATGTTTCTGTAAGAGTTATTTCAAAAGCAGTTTTGTCAAAATTGAATTCTCCAATTCATAGAGCACCACTGAAGTTGAGACCATGAGAATTCTCTCTAATTGACCCTTTTTCTTCACCCCAGTTCTGACTAAATTCTGCCAGTCTGACATCATTTCCCTCCAGTCCCCTCTCCATCCTAACGCACATTCTCCCTGGCTGCTGTGGTAAAGCTCCCAGGATAGCTGTAAGGAGGGATGCAGTGTCCTAACCCCAGGTTCCACCCTTCAGAAATAGGTTAGGTGTTCCTCCTGTCCCGGATTTCTTGTTGCCACATTGTATGATTGCATACAGCACATCCAGAGCCCTTTAAAGGCGTAGGCTCTTCATTGTGTCTGTAGCATGGGCTTAGCATGTTGTAGATTGTTAGTGGATATCTCAGTGCAGGAGCGGTGACTGTAGAAAAGAAAAACCCCAGCTTTTGAGCGGTCTACTTCTATACTGCTGTTTCTGCTTTACGCAAATGTATACCTGCTTGGGAGCTCCACTTCCAAATCTGAAACCCGAGATGCGATTGAGCAGGGTCACGTGAAGTGATCAGTGCAGGGCCCCTCCCCCAGCCCAGTGTCCTTGTAAACTGCCTTCTAAAACAAAGTCCCTTTGTTGTTTATCTCTGCTGGGAGGACCCTCTGAAAATTGAATTCTTTTTTCTAAATCTTTGGGCCTGAAGGAGAAATTTTGTAGCCAGGGCTTCCTCTTCATGGCCAAGTGTTCTTAGTTATCGGTTCAGAATTTTCAAAGACACTGAAACTTTTCCAGACGTGGATTCCAAGTTTTCTGACTGAGCGGTGTGTGCCCTACAAATAGACTGACCACGGATCTAAGGGAACACGAGGTACTCCGGGACTTGTTAAATAAACACCAGTTTTGTTTATCACAGCCCTGCTCAGTAAAGTCCTCTTCCAGGTGAGAACAGGGGGTGTACATTTTAGAAGTTAGTTTCCTTTTGAATCTCCATCAGAGCCTTCCTCATAGTTCCCCAGCAGTATCAGGAGCATGTCAGAAGTGTGTATTTGTCTGGGGAAGGTCTGTCTCTGCAGTCCTGCTCTACCCTTCAAGGCTGGTCAGAATGGGAAGCCACGCTTCTAAGTGGTCAGCAGAGCACAGCCCCAGCTCATACCCACTGGGGTGTAAGTACGAAGACTCGCTCTGCTTTAGGGATAGCGAGCCCTTCTGCAGCAGCCAAGACTGCAAGAGCATGCCTTTTGCCTTAGTGAGTTTCCTCAGCAGCAGCGTGCTGGCCGTTTAAAAGTTGTCAAGGAGAGGGCTTGAGCACAAGGCCACTCTAGGACCTTGCAGGAGCCTGTGTGCGCCGCTCATGCTACGGCCAGGATCCCTTACTTCTCCTTGGAGAATCTCAGCTTAGAGGCTGTGGGCAGGCTCTCCCGGGCGGCGGTCCCTACCTGAGCTTCCCGGAGCCGACACACCAGGGAAGAGGAGGAGGGACTGCGACCACAAGGAAGGGAACCGCCTGCTGTAGGCTGCAGGCCACACTGCCCGCCCGCCCGCTCGCTCGCTCGCCCGCTCGCTCGCTCGCTCGGCTCTGCTCGCGGCGGCTGGGACTCCGCGGGCGGGTGAGCCCTGGAGGGCGGGTCTGAGGCCGAGCCCAGCGGCCAGGGCGAGGGGCAGCGCCGACCTCTGTGCTCCAACAGCAGAGTACAGGGCCACCGGCCGCGCCTCTGCGCGACCTCAGCCGCTGCTGGGAAGGCGGGCGCAGCTGCCCGAGCAGGGGCGGGCCGCAGAGGTGACTTAGGGAGACCTTGCGGTAGTGCCCTGGATCGCGCCTCACGGATCAGATCGTCTGGAGGGGAGGAGAGCAGGCCGAAAACATCTGTGCTGAAGCTTGCCGAGGAGCTGGGGTGCAGCGCGCCAGCCTGGGTCTTCAAGACCCAGCCCAGGTGGGTGGGTTTGTGTGCTTGTTCAGCCCTTCCCTGGAAGCTCTGGTGGATGGGGGGTGGGGCGCCCCCCCCGCCCCCCCCCCCCCCCCGGCAAGAAACGGGGGAATAGCCAGATGTGATCCAGGGATGTGAGTTGATCCAAGAATAGTTGGACGGGTTTGTGCGGAGCGCAGTGGAGCTGTGACTGCTTGGGGCGGGGTGATTAGCCAGGAGACCCAGTGTCCCCTTTTCCTCCTCTAGTGGGGAGGGGTGGGCATTCTGCCTGGTGTTTGTCTCTTGGATTCCTAGAAGAGCCCCCAGGGAACAGCCCTTGGCTGTTTCACATTTTATATTAGGTCAAGCCTGGCTGGAGTGGGAGGAGTAAGGCAGTGAAAGACAATTGTCCTAAATAACCTTCCAAGTTAGTGATTTTTTTTATGTCTCTCTCTCTCTCTGACATTGACATGAACTTAACCAGGGTAGTTTCAGAGATCGCTGAAATTCCTAGAACCCGCAGGGAAGTCCATGTGAGGACTGGGGAGAGAGAAGTCATGTGTATGGTGGGGGCTTTCATTTTCGAACGTTTTAATGAATAGTTTTTCATTACTTAGAAGCTGTCTTTGTAGCTTAAGTTCGCTGGCATCTCACTCCCTAGCAATTCAGAGGATCTGGTTTTCAGTTGCGCTGGATTTTTTCTTTGGAGGGAAATGGTCAGGAGCGAAAGATGGGAAGGGAGGGTAGAGCTGAGTATAGCGCTTAAGAGTTATTGCAGCTATTAAAAGTTTCTTCATTTTAATTAGATTCAAGGGTGGCATTTGGCTCTGAAGGCATAGCATTGCTTGGCAGAAAGCAGTGTAAAAAGAGAAAAATGCTTGCAATTCGTGTTGGTGGACTAAGTGTAGGGTAGATCATGGGGCAGAGTATAAACTTTCCATTCCACAGAATGGAGCCTCACGTGTAATGTTTGATTAGCACTGGAACTGGTAATTTGGCAAGGTAGTTCAGTTTTGGTCTGGTAAGTGTTTAATCTCAGTGGAAGGACTAGGCAGTTACTTCAGCTTATGTCTCCATGTTAGTTTTGCCAGGACTGGAGCCTTAAAGGAATGTGGATCCTGTGAAGACAGTTGCTGGACTGTAGGCCTCTTCTTTAGGGGCATTTATAGATTAGTTTTCAAGAACTTCATGGATGGTAAAAATGACCCACATAATATTTTTGCTTGGTCTTTCTGCACTCTACAAAATGGAGGACTATAACTCAGTCATTCCATAATAAAATTAAGTGCGTTACAATAGGATAGTTTATAAAAGCACATTTAAAATAGGATATATAAACTGATGAGTTCTTAATACTGTCATGGCTCATACTTGTTATCTCAGTACGCTGGAGAGAGTCCTGCAGGATCCAGACACTCAAGATTTTTACAGAAGCAACAACCAAAAGGGTGAATGTTAGCAGAGCCCAGTGGCTGGAGCAGTGGGGAGAGGGCAAGCAAGGGCTCTTCCTAAGGACTGTATGAATGTGCTTAAAGAGTTTTAAACTTAGGCGGGGTTAATGTCACCCAAAGGTTTTTATCCAGGGAGAGATTTGATCAGATTTTCTATTTAGGAGAGTTGGGGACAGCCTGCAATCAGGGCACTGAGGTACAGGGACACAAGAGTCAAGTTTGTGACTCTAGCAGAGGAAGTTACAGCACAGAGAGATGTTTAAAAGCATAAATCAGAGCTAGATTGATTGTGAGGCATGAAGGTAAGGTGGAGTCATAGCTGACTCCCAGCTTCTGGTATAAATTACTGCATAGTAGGGAATAGGAATGTGGGAAGGTGAGTTAGCTCTGTTTCTGACATGTTGACACACCCTCACTTGTCCTAGAAAAGCTTGGGAATCACCGGTACTTCTACAGTTCACCTAACATCCTTTGCACTCATAGCCCCCAAAGTGAGCAATACCACATAGATGTGAAGTTGGAAATCAAAGGAGTGACAGTTGACTTGTGCTCAGCAAGAAGAAGGAAAGGAGACAACAGGGAGGACACCAAGAAAAGTCAGCCTGACTGCAGGGGAGAGAGCCCCCAAGCAGGGTCAGCCTGACTGCAGGGGAGAGCCCCAAGCAGGTGAGGCCAGGGGTCAGGATGCAGAGGAGTCCAGGGGAGAATTGGAGTGTGGGTTAGGGTTAGGCGGGAGCCAGGCAGCAGTGGGCTCCTGAGTATGAGGTTTATACTCAGGAAGAAGCCAGCCAGCAGAGCAGTGGCTAGAAGGAGAGCACGGCAGTAGAGATTATAAGCTGTAGACTGTGATTATCTCAGATGTTTGTGATTTGCAAAGAACGGCAGTTGTGTTCTGTCCTTCTAATCCTTATGTTTAGAATTTCTTTTTCTTGTCCATAATGTTTTGGTAAGGTCTTTCAGAGCAGTGTTGGATAGATGCTGTGATAGTGAATCCACAATTTTCCAAGATTTAAAACAATTATAACCTCTGCAAATTAACTAAAAAAATAGTTAGTAAATATCACTTACCATCTTAATGATATTCACATTTCTTTCTTATATCTTTTAAAATCAGGAAAAATGCAAAACTTTGGATTTTACCTTCTTTTTATAAGTGAGAATGGCTTGTAATTTTTTGTTTCTTTGTTTTCATCAGGTTTTTCTATGAAGGTTATTCTAATATTATAAAATCAATTTGGTAATATTCACTCTTCTATTGTTCCTTACAGCTTGTGTAAAATTGATCTAGTCTTAGAAGTTTAGTAGAAAACTTTTAACAAAACGATCTTTCTAAGTTTTACGAACACTATTTAAATATATTAACTAATTACAGGACCACTTTGGTTTTCTATTTCTTTTTGTGTTAGCTTTGACAGGTTATGCATTTCTGTTTCCTTCCCTTTCCATGAAAGTGTGGAAGTTTCTTGTTATGAAGATTTTGCTAGAACTTCTTTATTGTCTTTTTTATGTTGGATCTATAATTACCCTCTCTTTCCAATATATTCTTAGAATATTTCTGAAAGCATTTTTCTCTTTCTTCAAATGAATCTATACCCCTCAAATAAATTTTGTTAAAGCTTTGCTTGCCTGCATTTTCAAAGATCTACCTTTAACTGTGACATCTATTTTACCTTATGATTGTAAGTTAAAACGGACAGTTTTCTCTCACTTTCTGTGAGTTAGCCTTTTCCTTACTGTTTGTATGTTAATTATACTTTGTTCCCTGGAGATAGAGATACTTTGTTCAACATTGTTCTTTTCTAGATCTTAGTTAGTCTGATGGTTGAATAGGTTGAAAGGTAGTGACTTCATTGCTAGCTTTACCTGTTACTTTATGACTTCTATCTAGTATTGCATTTTAGAGACTGCTTCTTGACAGGCTGCAGATGCTAAGGTGCGAAGTATAGCAAATGCTCTCCTAGTACTCACAACACCTGAAACTTAGAGCTGATTGGATCTCCTCCATGCTCCTTTCCCTCTCACCTCCCTCCCTGCTCTGGGTCTGCTGCTCCACATCTCTCTCTCTCTCTCTCTCTCTCTCTCTCTCTCTCTCTCTCTCTCTCTCCATGGCTCTCCTCCCCTGGTGACTCATGTTCCCTCGACACACACTTTTTTTTTCATGCCCATCATTTCCTTGTCTCCATCTTTTATCCCTTCTTGCTTTGCTATAGTTCCTTTAAAACCATCTGGTAACCATTTCCCAGGATGCCATGCGTCTAAGTTTCTTTACGTGCTCACAGGTTCAGCATTAGTTACTACAGGTGCAGAGCCTAGTCAGGGGACAGGAAAGCAGCTGCTCTATGGGATCTGAGACACCAGTTCAAGTAGCAAAGAGAGCTTGCTCTTTGGCTCCGGGCAAGCTTTATAGCAAGGCTCACCTTCTTCCTGTGTAACATAGGGTTTCTTCTTAACTCCTTTCCACCACAAGTTGTATTGACACTGACATGGGATAAGACTAAATTTATTATTAGTTTTATATTTAGGTAGACATCATATGCTCTATAGCATGGTTCCAGCATGGTGTACTAGATGAGAGACACCATGATGGGAGACAGGGGCAGTGAAGGAAATGGCAGTAGCGCACAGTTGTATCCCATGTTGAGACACTGGGAAGCCTGTGCCCTGGGAGTGTTTGCTGTGCGGTATGCCCACTCTTCTTTACTAAGCTCCATTTGCTATGGGGGTGGGGTGGGGTTCCAGCTGTATTTTGAGCAATTAAGTTCTACTTACACGAATGTTTCTGTAATAGATACTGCATTGTTATTCCGAACCCTGAACAGCTGAATGGGAAATGATACTTTGTGAGTTTCTTTGTTCATTTTGCATGTGATAGCAAGGATTTGAGTATACGCCTCATCTTTTTCTTTTAGTTCTTCCTGAAAATTGAAAATAATACATCAATCTTATATGACACGTTTCACTAGTTTTTAATGGGTTTCATTGGGATTACATGTAAGTACACAGACAGATGAAAGTGAAAATACCCTCTGTCACCTGAAACAGCGCCGTGGAACACAGTTTAAAAGAAATAGACCTCCTCTTATTTCTCAGAGGAAGAGACTAGGGCCTGGAGACAGGCTTGCTTAGTCATCCAAGCTGATGTAGGTAGGAGGATACAAAACTTACAGGTAAGTCCAGTATGTTGCCTCCAGATTTAGTGCCAAGGAACAACGGCCATAACAAATAAAGCTATAGTTAGGAAATGCCACCCACAGGGTAATGTGTTCCACCTTTTTCAGTGTTGGTGTGATCTTTGTATAAACTAGTTTTTCACCTTGACAATGGCACATCACGTTTAGAAATAAGAAAAGCAAATGGCTAAGAATATTGACTTCAGACTTCACACAGAATACCTGTAATCAAGGTATACAACAGGAAATTGTTATCTGTCTTCTTGGGAGAAATTCTGCTTGGGACAAATTGTGATTTAGAAGAAAATAGAACATGTCCATTTTTCTAGATAGTCTAAAGATTGTCTAAGATTAAACTGGCCTGTTGGAATGCCTTAGCCTGGTCTGTGTTTACTTGACCCTCATAAAGGTGGCCCTCACTGAGTTGCAACTTGGATGGACACCTCAGTTTCTTTTGGGATGTTTTTCGAGAAATGAGCTTAATTCGTGTGATCTTTGTCCTGTGGACTCACATTCTCCTGTGCTGGATGAGAAATTAGAGCTGAGGGCAAAGAGGGAGTTTGTTTTCCCTGAAGAACTGTGTTTTTTTCTCTCCTTGTGGACAATTAAACGTTCATAATTGATTGTATTTCTCCTTCTGTTTTGGCCTTTAGAGAATTGAGAGCCACATGTATGGCTTGTCCACAGCATCTACATAGGCTCTGTCACATAGGAGGCCTCCTCAAAGATGATCAGATTCTTCTGTATGTTCATGACTTCACTGGTTGACAGTCCCTGAGTTACAGTGTTGCCTTGTGAACTAGTTGAATATGCTTGTTTCCCACAGTACATTTATGAATAGTAAGTATATTTAGGTATTTTCTTGTAAGTAGGATTAGTAGTTTTATGCCAAGAACATTGGCGTTTGATTTTGACTTTATTGTAGATAATTTCAAGGACTCAAATTAAATGCACAGCATATACTATAATGCCATAGTTACAAATACAGAGTTCCTAAAAACTGTAAAGAAAAAAATGTACGCTTGAAACTTTAGAGCATGTAATCAGAGAGTTATAAAGGAATCGTAGCTGTCATTGACTGTTCCTGTTTGCAGGCCTTCTTCCCCCAGCTTCTGGCATCCAGGCAGTCACCATAGTAGTGTGCAAACACTTCTGTTGATGAGCAGATAGGTGTGTGTTCCAGTGTGTAAACACTTCTGTTGATGAGCAGATAGGTGTGTGTTCCAGTGGCTACGAGCTGGCAGCCTGAGCCACACAGATGTGCATTGAATTCAGATTCCATATTTGCTTGATGTGTGATCCCAACATCCCGTAACCCGACTGTGTGATCCCAACATCCCGTAACCTGGCTGTGTGATCCCAACATCCTGTAACCTGACTGTGTGATCCCAACATCTGTAACCTGGCTGGGTGATCCTAACATCCTGTAACCTGACTGTGTGATCCCAACATCTGTAACCTGGCTGTGTGATCCTAACATCCCATAACCTGGCTGTGTGATCCCAACACCCTGTAACCTGGCTGTGTGATCCTAACATCCCGTAACCTGGCTGTGTGATCCTAACACCCTGTATCCTGGCTGTGTGATCCTAACATCCTGTAACCTGGCTGTGTGATCCCAACATCCTGTATCCTGGCTGTGTGATCCTAACATCCTGTAACCTGGCTGTGTGATCCTAACACCCTGTAACCTGGCTGTGTGATCCTAACATCCCGTAACCTGGCTGTGTGATCCTAACACCCTGTAACCTGGCTGTGTGATCCTAACACCCTGTAACCTGGCTGTGTGATCCTAACATCCCGTAACACGACTGTGTGATCCTAACATCCCATAACCTGGCTGTGTGATTCCAACATCCCATAACCTGGCTGTGTGATCCTAACATCCTGTAACCTGGCTGTGTGATCCTAACATCCCATAACCTGGCTGTGTGATCCTAACATCCCATAACCTGGCTGTGTGATTCCAACATCCCATAACCTGGCTGTGTGATCCCAGCATCCTGTAACCTGGCTGTGTGATCCTAACATCTGTAACCTGGCTGTGTGATCCTAACATCCCATAACCTGGCTGTGTGATCCCAACACCCTGTAACCTGGCTGTGTGATCCTAACATCCCGTAACCTGGCTGTGTGATCCTAACACCCTGTATCCTGGCTGTGTGATCCTAACATCCTGTAACCTGGCTGTGTGATCCCAACATCCTGTATCCTGGCTGTGTGATCCTAACATCCTGTAACCTGGCTGTGTGATCCTAACACCCTGTAACCTGGCTGTGTGATCCTAACATCCCGTAACCTGGCTGTGTGATCCTAACACCCTGTAACCTGGCTGTGTGATCCTAACACCCTGTAACCTGGCTGTGTGATCCTAACATCCCGTAACCCGACTGTGTGATCCTAACATCCCATAACCTGGCTGTGTGATTCCAACATCCCATAACCTGGCTGTGTGATCCTAACATCCTGTAACCTGGCTGTGTGATCCTAACATCCCATAACCTGGCTGTGTGATCCTAACACCCTGTAACCTGGCTGTGTGATCCTAACATCCCATAACCTGGCTGTGTGATCCTAACATCCCATAACCTGGCTGTGTGATTCCAACATCCCATAACCTGGCTGTGTGATCCCAGCATCCTGTAACCTGGCTGTGTGATCCTAACATCTGTAACCTGGCTGGGTGATCCTAACATCCCGTAACCTGACTGTGTGATCCCAACACCCTGTAACCTGGCTGTGTGATCCTAACATCCCGTAACCTGGCTGTGTGATCCTAACACCCTGTAACCTGGCTGTGTGATCCTAACATCCCATAACCTGGCTGTGTGATCCCAGCATCCTGTAACCTGGCTGTGTGATCCTAACATCCCATAACCTGGCTGTGTGATCCTAACATCCCATAACCTGGCTGTGTGATCCTAACATCCCGTAACCTGGCTGTGTGATCCTAACATCCCATAACCTGGCTGTGTGATCCTAACATCCTGTAACCTGGCTGTGTGATCCTAACATCCTGTATCCTGGCTGTGTGATCCTAACATCCTGTAACCTGGCTGTGTGATCCTAACATCCTGTAACCTGGCTGTGTGATCCTAACATCCCATAACCTGGCTGTGTGATCCTAACATCCTGTAACCTGGCTGTGTGATCCCAACATCCTGTATCCTGGCTGTGTGATCCTAACATCCTGTAACCTGGCTGTGTGATCCTAACATCCCATAACCTGGCTGTGTGATCCTAACATCCTGTAACCTGGCTGTGTGATCCCAACATCCTGTATCCTGGCTGTGTGATCCTAACATCCCATAACCTGGCTGTGTGATTCCAACATCCCATAACCTGGCTGTGTGATCCTAACATCCTGTAACCTGGCTGTGTGATCCTAACATCCCATAACCTGGCTGTGTGATCCTAACATCCCATAACCTGGCTGTGTGATCCTAACATCCCGTAACCTGGCTGTGTGATCCTAACATCCCATAACCTGGCTGTGTGATCCCAACATCCTGTATCCTGGCTGTGTGATCCTAACATCCTGTAACCTGGCTGTGTGATCCTAACATCCCGTAACCTGGCTGTGTGATCCTAACATCCCATAACCTGGCTGTGTGATCCCAACATCCTGTATCCTGGCTGTGTGATCCTAACATCCTGTAACCTGGCTGTGTGATCCTAACATCCCATAACCTGGCTGTGTGATCCCAGCATCCTGTAACCTGGCTGTGTGATCCTAACATCCCATAACCTGGCTGTGTGATCCTAACATCCCATAACCTGGCTGTGTGATCCTAACATCCCGTAACCTGGCTGTGTGATCCTAACATCCCATAACCTGGCTGTGTGATCCTAACATCCTGTAACCTGGCTGTGTTTGGGTTTGGGTTTGCTCATTTGTACAATGACAGCTTCCCAGGTTTGTGGGTGAGGAAGATGGATCCAGAGTAAACCACATGGCTGCTAGCTCCTGCTCCTGCTCCTTCTGAATGGTCCCTTTGAGCCACTTGCTCTCCTGGAGGAGGATAAGAAGTGTCAGAGGTTAAAACTCCCATTAGGGTGAAGTTTTTCCCTTTCTCTTCGTGTGAACTCATGGACTCAGGTCAGCTGTGCAGTGTGGGTGTTTCTTCTCTCAAGTGAAAGTTTCTCAGCTATTTGGAACAGCTAGAAAATTTCTCTTCCCTAAGCCAGGTATCTCCTAGTACCTTCAGACTGTTACTGTGTCAAACTTTGCAGATTCCTGTCTTCTGTTCAGTGAGAAAGGGTACGTTAAGTTAAACGTCGTCTTTCAGAGACAGAGGAATTGCATAAGGCAGGTGAGTACAGGGCTTGGTGCTTCACAGTTAGCTTCCTGTTAGTTAGGAGCTCCGGTGCTGTGGACCATGAGACCCTGCAGGGAGCTCTGACTCCCTTGTGGAATATTCTTTACATCTCCTTGCTGTGGTCTAAGGATATGTGGGCCTCTCTTACATCAGAATGCTAACTGTTCCTCAGCAGAGAACATTCTCCTAGGTATCTTCTTCCTACTCTCTGTCAGCCTTTGATCTACAGATGTCTTCTCAGTGTGACTCCACCCCCGGGCTCCCAGCATTCCTCTCTGCTTTGCAGTCCATGTGTTCAGCACTTGGAGACTCTAGCACGCCCAGTGATTTACCTCACGTCTTCCCCCTCAGAAGTTAGTAAACGGAGGAAGTGCAGCACCACTGTGGATTCCCTGGGACCTGGGATGCCTGGCATGGAGTGGGCGGCTGGCGAGGTCCTGTTGGGTTAGGAGGACAGGGACTGAGGCCTCTTCTTCCTTGAAGATTGCATAACATTACACTTGAAGGGGGCCCTTGACGACCGGCACCCAGTCAGGGTAATTTCTGTTTTTTGGTTTTTTTCCCCAAGCTTAGAAATCCCCTCTAAAGCCATATTAATAATTTTTAGACTTGTACAGATTTCAAGTCACTTTGGGTTGCTTAGTAAATGAATATTCCTTTTTACGTAAGTCATCTTTCAAGTAGGTGGCTCAAACATTCGAGCAGCCAGTCCCAGGCCATCTGCTAGACAACTTCCTGTGCTAGAATACCACTGACTGTGTGCAGCTTGCCTACGGAGACTTAGACTCTCTCCTGTCTCCTGAATGTTCTCTTCAAAAGTAGTTCATACCACTAAATTGATTCCAATATAATCTTTTTTTCTAGTTAGAGAACCATGAAGATATTTGCCGAGTCAGAATAAAACTTGAAAATTTGATTGGAGCAGAGAAAGTTAGTGTCAGAAGCAGAGAGAGGACGTTTTTCTCACTGTCTATGTGCATGCGTGTATATGAACATGCAAGGCGACATGCAAGGCGTAGGTGTGTAGGAGAATGACGACTGATGTTGGGTACCATACTGTTCGTGTCAGGCTCTTGCATGCCTGTCTCTGCTACCTCAGGGCTGGGTTTACAGATGGTGCATCACCATGCTCAGCTTTTCGTGGGGCGGGGCATGGGGGCATGTCTTGGGGACCCAGATTTAGGTTTTCATGCTTATATGCCAAGCACTATGCTAATTGAGCCATCTCCCTCTCAGCTTTTAAAGAGGAAACGTTGTGGTCAGGGAATGTCCCTCCCTGGGGCAGTCCTCAACCGTAGGAAGGAAAGAACTCCTTGTTCTTGTGAGTACATGGGTGAATCCAATAAAAACCTCATCCATTTACTTCAGGTTTAGGAATAAGCAAGCCAACTAATTCCAGGGCTATAGGAACCAGGGTGAGTGCCTGGGCTGGGTAGCGGAAGGGCCCAGGGCTTTAGGGGAGGAATTTGGGGTAGGGAAGGTTCTGTTCTAGTGCCAGTGCTCGGTGCTTTGTACTGGGCTCAACAGAAAAAACAGATGGGTGGCATATATCTCAATAAAGTGCTTTCAGAAGTAAAGCTAGAGTTGCTGTGGAGTCACGTGTGTTATAAATAACCTGTGCATCTAAATAATCTTTGCACCAGCAGAACTACCAACTACAGGCCCCTGGATAATGACTGAACTAAGATTTGTTAGAATGTGATTAAACTTCTTTGCTTCTAAAAATGTTTATCTCTTGTGGCATATTTCTAAAAAAGAAATTTATTTCAAGGTATATATGATGTGCTGATCTGTGGAGAGAGATTGCATGAGAGCAGGTTATTTTTAGGTGGAGAGCTTTGGAGCTATGATGAGGAGTGTTCTTAGCCAACTTCAGATTGGGTGTTCCTAAGCAGATGCAGAGACTGCCCTGTGTGCTGTTTCTCAGGTCCTTAACATGGCTCTTATCAGCTGTGCTGCAAACTGAACAGAGCATAGATGATGCAAACACTCATTCCTACATAGACCTATGCTCGAATACTTTGCTAATTAAGAAATTATGAAAAACATAAATGGAAGTACATAGAAGAACTATTTTTATATATACTGAAATATCACAATCAGAATCTAAGGTCCCTGAGCAAAATTTTTGTGTGTCCTCTTTACTTATTTTGGTGGTTAAATGCACAAATAGCAGCATACATTGCTGCTAAATATTCTTCATTGTTTTTCTATCAGGATGAATGTTGTTAAATCTAGTTTTTGAAAGTGTGTGTGTGTGTGTGTGTGTGTGTGTGTGTCTCATTCGTGGAGGCCAGAGGGAGGCTGTCAGTTGCCCTCCCCTATTGCTGTCTGCGTGATTCCCTTGAAGCATGGTTTCTCACTGAATCTGGAGCTTGTGTCTGCCTTCGCGCCCCACTGGCCTGACTGCTGGTCCACAAACCCCAGTTATCCTCCTCTTTCCATCCTGTCTCCAGGCATGTCCCATCTTCTAGTCACCCCTATACCCCAGTGACAGGCTTCCAGACAAGGACTATCATATCTGACCTTGTACATTTGTACATGAATTTGGGGGATCTAAGCTTGGTCTGTGGTAGTTTCTGAACACATTAGATGTGCTAGTGTCTGTGTTTGCCTGTAATAAAATTCCCCATACTCAAACCCTGCAGTGAGTTGGAGGTTTGCTTTTCCTTCATCCTAAGAATCAGGAGGTGACAGTAGGACCTGGCCTGGAAGCTTCGTGCTGAGGCTGTTCCAGGTTCTGTATTCCTGTGCCTTTTTCCTTAAGTAGACCTGGTAGATTCTGCAAAATACTGCAGTCTTTTGGTATAGAGCTTCTCCTAGCCAGAGCTGCCATGGGGCCTGAGAAGTAAACTCTTGATGAAGGCTGAAGGGGCTCTTAGCAAGGAAAGGGGATCAGTGTTGGCAGAACCCAGCAGCCTTCTGACTGGCCACAACCTTGTTGTGTGTTGTGTTGTGTGGACACACAACACACAACACAAGGAAGTTCTGACTTAAGAGGCCTGAAACCAGGCTGTCTATTTTGAGAAACAGAAACAAACCTACCAACCCCTGTTAGGTTTTTGTAGGGGAACCTAAGCTCTAACCCAGATGTGTGCCTGATAGGCCTGCCAGTGCTTGGATTTGGAACTGTTTGGAGAACATGTCACTTGAAGAACCTGCTGACATTGTCACCTTATAGCAGTGTGGTCCCTAATACCCTAATAGGGTTCCCAAGGAAGGGTTCTAGCAGATGTTGACTGTAGTCCAGGTAACTCTATGCCTCTGTGTGTGTGTGTGTGTGTGTGTGTGTGTGTGTGTGTCTTTAAGTCAGGAGTCAGCCTTAGGCACCATTCATCATGTATTTTGAGACAGGATCTCTTGCTGGGTCTGGAGCTCACAGATTTGGTGAGGCCGGCTGTTCAGTGAGCTCCAGGGAGCTGCCTGATGTCATTTCCCCAGCACTGGGATTACAAGAGAGGGCCACCATACATGGCCTTTTAACAGTAGTTCTGAGGGTCACACTCAGGTCTGCCCTCATGCTTGCCTAGAGAACAATTTATCAACTGAACTGCTCACCCAGGCCACTCTACCTGCTTTTGAAAATATGACTTTAAATTTTATTCTTGGAATATTTTATATGTACATGCAATATATTGTCATTATACCCCTCCTCCCAGATTTATGTCCCTCTCAGTATCCTGTGTATCTTTTATTAATCTACAGAGTTCAGTTTGTGCACTTATATTTGCATGGGTTTACGCTGATCCAATGATTATGGTTGATCAACCTGGGACCGTACCCTTAAAAACACTGGCTCTCCCTTCCCCAGGAGCCATTGATGGTCATTAGCTCCACAACTCTTGAGTTGCTTCTCTTTGCATGTTGGCATGCTGACTGGCTTGATCTCAGGCAGGCACCAGAGCTGCTGTGAGTCTGTGTGTGCACCGTCCAGTCATATCCTGAAGACATTGTTTAACCCAGGCTTTTGGCTCTCAAAATCTTTCTGTCTCCCCTTCCTTGGTGATGTCTCTGACTCTTATAGGGAGGGATGTGCTGTAGATGTCCCCTTGTGACTGAGCACTTTGTAGACACTTTCTGTGCTTTGACCAGTAGGGAGTTAGTTTTCTGCATTAACTGCTGCTCTCCACCGCACAGACGCTTCTCTGAGGAGTGAGAGTGGCAATAGGCTCTGTATATAGACATATGGATTAGAGGATCTATCAATGGCATGTCCATTGAGAACAATGAGAGTTGTAACTTTACCCTGGGCCTGTGAGCTCCCTAGACCTGGGCTCTTGGTTACATTTAGAGCTCCAGTATGGGTTTCATCCTTTGGAGTGGGCCTTAAATCCAATCAGAAAGCAGTTGGTTGACCTTATAATTCTCATGCCTAATAATTCTATTCACCCTTGGACAATTCTTGCCAGGCTGGTCATCATCGTAGTGCACAGGGTTCACAGTGGGGTAAGAGTGTTGATGACTTTCCTCCCATAGAAGCCTGCATAGCGAGCACCTTCAAGTAGTCCGAAAGCCGGCCCCCAGGGAGGAGGAGGATGCTTGGTCAAGATCAGTTTGAGCTCTCCATGTCCTGTTAACAAGGTGTGTTGTGTCTTCATCAAGGTCTAGTAGGCAACCAGGAGCAATGGTCTATATTGTTTA
Source organism: Mus caroli (assembly GCF_978045245.1). Classification (NCBI taxonomy): domain Eukaryota; kingdom Metazoa; phylum Chordata; class Mammalia; order Rodentia; family Muridae; genus Mus; species Mus caroli. Next base: position 10,025,066 of record NW_028227274.1, on the reverse strand, counting down.
GGAAGTCTGTAGAACATTTTTGATCAACAGCTTTCAGGAAGGCATTCCATGCCTAACATGGCTTTTTATTTTTCAACCTGTGGCTACTGAAAGAAACATAATCCTCTGTGTAGGGTAACTTCAAGTGTGTGTGTGTGTGTGTGTGTGTGTGTGTGTGTGTGTGTAAGAAGCTTATAAGACAGTATATTTCACTATGGGTTTTTCAGACCTCCTTAGTTCCCCTTGACCGCCCTTCCTCTTCCATGCCCTCCCTGTTAGCAGTGACTCAGCATCCTGCTTCCACCCATTGTTATTTGAGGATATGTTAATTTGCAACATAGAATTGGAAAGCTTGTTGGATTTGGTAAAGATATTGATGATTTGGAGTGGCATTCTTAAATGTTTTTTCATTTACTTAAAAAAAAAAAATTTAGCTATATACTCCTCCAGTGACGATACAACGACCTAAGAGGAACTGAATCTCCTTTGAACAGGAAAATTCTGTGTGTAGAGTTAAAAAGATATTATTTTGAAAAATAGATTTTTAGGAAATTATCAAGCCAGGTATGGCCATGCATAATGTATTCCCGGTACTTGGAGGCAGGAGGGTCAGGAACTAAAAGTTATTCTCTGCTGTATAGACAGTTCCAGGTCAGCTGGTACTCCTATGAAACCAACAAAACAAACAAACAAACAAACAAAAAACCAGAAAAATTCCAGAATCCTCTGCATAGACAGTTCCAGGTCAGCTTGTGCTCATGAAACCAACAAAACAAACAAACAAACAAACAAAAACCCAGAAAAATTCCAGAATCTTTACTGAATAGGTGAATTTAGAGTTCTACTGTTTTTTATAGCCAGTGTCGATCTGTTGTGTTAAATTGAGGCATGTTTACGATGGATACCCACCATCAAGTGACTTAAGATTCTTTTGTACAGTTTAAATAAAGATCCTTTGAAAACCTTTGAAATTTCAACCTGTATTATAATCTGGGTTGATCTGGACATTATACACTGAAGTACACAGTGCTTATAAGAAAGTCCAGTAAGCGCTACTTTTAGGCTATAAAGTGTTTGTGATACTATGTAGACATTATAATGGCAAATGATCCAGTGTTTTCATTTAAGCTCAAGCTCATTTTTGCATCAAGTTATGTTAAACTCCAGAGCCATTAAAGGAGCATCTTGTTGGGGCCATACTGTGGGTGCTAACCTGTGAGCGAGATCAAGTACCACTTCACTTCAGAATCTTGTTTCTTTCCTCCATATTTAAAAGGGATAGGCAGAAAGTAACCTTCCCTGACACATTTTCACTTGTATGAAGCATCTGATTTGATTTTCAAGATGTCATTTTAAAGCTATCTTAACAAAATAAGTTTCAAATATTCTGTATTTACCTGGTTTGTGTAGCGTGTAGTTTCTACTACTCTGCTTTAAGCTCTGGGTGGACTATGCTACCAGCCACCATCCTACTTCCCTTGGATCTGTGGATAGAACACACACACACACACACACACACACACACACTAGCTTATTTTGTTTTGTTTTGTTTTGTTTTGTTTTGTTTTGTTTTTTCGAGACAGGGTTTCTCTATATAGCCCTGGCTGTCCTGGAACTCACTTTGTAGACCAGGCTGGCCTCGAACTCAGAAATCCACCTGCCTCTGCCTCCCGAGTGCTGGGATTAAAGGCGTGCGCCACCACGTCCAGCCTGGCTTATTTTTAATATGCATTTTAGCTCAATGGCCGGGTACTTCATTCCCAGCTCAATACTTGGTTGCGCAGTCACCTTCTCCTGGATCAGCACCTAAATTTGCCCTCAGCTTAGTTGCATTTCTAACCTCTTGCCTCCAACCCCAGGCCACGTCAGGGAAGTGCAATGGACACTCCACTGGAGAGCTCACATGACTGCTGGCTCCTTCTCCCTCTGAAGCACAGCAAATCTTTTTTTCCTCCTCCTGGCCTCTTAGCTTACCTGCGGGAACCTGGAAGTCCTGCCTCTTCTGGCCAGCTGTTGGCCACCAGCATCTTTATTTATCAATCAAGAACCAATTGGGGAACAGTACCTTCAGTGTTCACAGGCAGATTCCTGGTCCAACCATCAGAACCACCCCGTACATCTCACCTTTTCTGTCCAAATTTAAAAAATACCAACTCTTCTCTCAGACATAAATTGAACAAAACCATAACAATCATGTAAATTACACAGTATGCTATGCAACTAACATCCAGTCCATCCTATTTGTCAGTTAGATAAAGTACTCCTAACTTAAATATTTATAATTCTATTCCTGAGTCATGTTTAGAACTTAGCCTCTAATATCATCAGAAAACCATGCCTTCCACTTTCTAACCTCTCTCTCTCAATGCTAAACAACTTAAGTTTGATTCTGAGGTCATAACTAGTCTTAACCCCGTCAGAAATCTGAGAATGAGTCAAACACTGCCTGAGCATATAGAAAGCACCAAGCATAGCGGCCAAAACATGAACAGTTATAGAGACAGCTGACTGCTGGACAGCCCCTAATTTCTTATGATATTGGACAGATCTTTTGTGAAGTCAGAATATGGAGGACTAGCTTGGCAGAGCTTAGTAATTGACTATCCTACCTCTGTGTCTCCTTTTTGGACAGTACACTGTCTGCAGATGACATAAGCGATTTCTGTCTAGTGGCTGCCTTGTCACAATAAGCAACCTCAGCTGGAGGTAAAGAAGGTTTGTTTGTTTTTTCCCCTCCAAATTTTATTATCACCCCCCACCCCCGCTCCTATCACAATTTATATGCCAGGTATCTTTTTCTTAAATAGCACTGCTTTTTTTTTTTTTTAACTTTTTATGAATCCCTTTATCTAACTGTTTCAAAATACCTGCTTTCCTGTTGGTTTTTGGTCTTGGATAAAAGATTTTCCCTAGTTCTGCCCTGATGTACATGTCTAAGTATACCCTTGGATGTGATTGTGTAATAGGCTCTGCAAAGGTCTGTCTTTGAGCCTGTCAGTTAGCAACTGGGTCAGATATGCCTTCTGTCCAGTGCTGGAGCCTGGGGACAGAAAGGCATTGCAATTATTTTGAACTGGAGTTCTCTTTGTTTGGGTTTGAGCGTAGCTCAGGAAGGTGATGGTGACTATGAGAAAAGGATGTTTTAGTGGTGCCAGGAGCCATCTCATTCTGAACTTCTTACATATTTCCTTCATGTCACCAAGACAGAGCGGCTTCTCTATGTCATAGCTGGAACAGCGTTGGTTGATCTCTGTGTCTATTCCCTGGTGTGTGTGTGTGTGTGTGTGTGTGTGTCCTCCTTATGGAAGAAGACAACAGAAGCAATTAGAAGACAACTTGAAGTTCAGTGTACCTACCTATCTGACTCTGTGCCTACACATTTTTTTCTCCTGCGGGAGGGCGACCTACCTGGTCCCTTAGTGAAGACCAAGTATACTCATGTCTTAGTTCTCACATATAGCATTCCGTAATCCTCTCTGCTCATTCCTACCTCGTTAATGGCTACAAAACACAGTCTGGACTTCATCTTCATCTCATTTGTGCCCTTCTGTCTGTCTTAGTGATCTTATCTAGTCTAGAATATAAAATATTACCTGTGAGATATAGCCCCTTCTTCTGTAAGCACCGAGTTTAGTCGCTTATCTATACTGTCTCATAGCACCGCACATTCACCATGTGTGAGGCTGAGCTCCACCTGGCTTGCCTCCCAGTCTACCCTGTTCCAGGTAATTGCAGCTCTGTCTTACTTGCTTAGTCCTAACTATGAAGCCATATCTGCTTCTTCCTTACTCATCCACCACCATCTGTCAGCTGATTGCTTAGTCCCTCCTTCAGAATCTTTCCGGAGTCTGGGTGTTCCTCGACACTTCACTGCGAGTACCCAGTCTTGTTTTCCCCCCATTTTACTTGAACTCCCCACAGTCTCCTTTTAAGCAAGAGCATACATCCATTTCACTTGAAAAAAGTATTGGAAGAAAGCAAAGAAAAAAGTACGAGCGTGACATCCATAGAACTCACTGTACAAGGATGCTCAGCAAGTCCTAAAACAACGCAGCTGTGTGCTGGGTACCATCATAGGGATGGATCTCCATCTTTCATCTTCCATCATGCCTCACATGGGATCAAAGTAGAGTATCCTGAGACCCCAGGGGAGAGAGTGGCTGTGGATTTAGACCAATTTGTATTTGTGAGCATTCCATTTCTTATCTTAGTTTGTATTTCGGTTATGGTAACTATGTGCCCATAGTTCTGGAGTTGAGGAAGCCTTATGCATATGATGCTGTCATCTGTGGAGTGTCTGATGAGAGCCTTCCTCTGGTTCATGGCATAGTAGTATCACATTGCCCCTTGCTAGCTAGTGTCTTTTCTCTTACATAGTCTGTTATAGAAAATATTTGATCTCAATCCAGGGCTTCAACCCCACCCTTGATCATTCAGTTCCCAGATAAAGACAGACAACCTTTACATCTACAATAAGCCTTAATCAGCACTGGAGCTATGCAGATGTCCATCCTCTGTGCTATTAGAATCTATTTCCCATTTTATAACTTGCCATGTTCCATCTGGGCAGCTCTTAACTCCAATTGGCCAGCCCTCATGGCTCTGTGTTCATGAATCACTTACTCCATGATGGCTTCCTCCTCTCTCCACCTTCTTCACCTCCTAGTGCTCCTCTTCAAACCCCAAACCCCACTTATGTCTCTTCTGCCTAGCTATAGGCTATAGGAGTCTTTACTTAGCCAATGGTTTTTAATTAAGGAGCAAGGTCACATTGTACTTGTGGATTCTCTCCTTCCTGGGAGCAAGAGAGACTCCCAGGGTGCCAGACTGGAGTTGGGGGTGGGAGGGGGGGGGCCCAGTATTTAGCATTACAATATATGGCAAAAGACCAAACCTCAACAGTAGTCACTAATGCTATGAAGCCCCTCCACCCTGAAAAGATCTCATCTCATTCTAATCATGTCTTAAAGGCTCCACTTTCATATTTTATTGACATATGGCTTTGAGGATTACATTTCTAGTGCAGGAGTAGGGGAGGCTTTCCAACCCTGCAGTCCTACTTCACCCAGACAGTTATGTCAAACCTGTAGGTGGGAGGTCTCACATCAACTGTGAGTGACTGCCTTGTCTCTTAGCAGCCACCTCTATGGAATAGTAGCAGGGAGTAGCCTGAATCTCATATCCTCAAAAACTTTGAATGTTGTTGGCCCTCTAACCACAGCAGTGCTTCAGAATAGCTTCTTCATGAAGTGTCTCAGTTGCTTCTACATTCTTTGTAGTGTAGCTAAATGTGCAGTAACTGAAGAGCCCAGAGTGTGATTAGAATATCCCATCTTATAGTCAGGTCGTTGTACCTGACGTTCTGTGAATACTAGTCAGCAGTCTCCAATTATTAGATGTCTTTGTCAAATGATTTATTGTCTCTGTCCCTCTTAACCCTGTGGAACGCAGGCAAATAGCAGGGTGCTTTCTAGAAAGAAAAAAAAGAGTAGATAAAATGTGTGTAAACCGGCTAGCAGGTGCTGTTTTTCCAACTGGCTTGCCCTGCTGGCATTTGTTCACGTGGGAGACATTTACTGAGGAGTTTACCTTCTCGCAGGCAATGGCTAAAGTGGAAGTGGTTTGAGGAGATGGAATCTTGAGAAGGTTTGAAATTGTGTTGTCCAGTCAGAATGGCTAAGATCAGAAATTCAGGTGACAGCAGATGCTGGTGAGGATGTGGAGAAAGAGGAACACTTCTCCACTGCTGGTGGGATTGGAAATCAGTCTGGTGGTTCCTCAGAAAATTGGACAAAATACTACTAGAAGATCCAGCAATACCTCCCCTGGGCATATACCCAAAAGATGCTCCAACTTGTAATAAGAACACATGCTCCACTATGTTCATAGCAGCCTTATTTATAATAGCTAGAAGTTGGAAAGAACTCAGATGTCCCTCAACAGAGGAATAGATACAGGAAATCTGGTTCAGTTACTCAATGGAGTACTACTCACCTATTAAAAACAATGAATTTATGAAATTCTTGGACAATTGGATGTATCTGGAGGATATCATCCTTAGTGAGGTAACCCAATCACAAAAGAAGACATTAGATATGTACTCACTGATAAGTGGGTATTAACCCAGAAACATAGAACACCCAAGATACAATTTGCAAAACACAAGAAAATCAAGAAGAGGGAAGAACAATGGGTGGATACTTCATTCCTCCTTAGAATAGGGAACAAAACACCCATGAAAGGAGTTACAGAGACAAAGTTTGGAGCTAAGACGAAAGGATGGACTATCCAGAGACCACCCCACCCAGGGAGCCATCCCATAATCAGCCACCAAACTCAAGATACTATTGCATATGCCAGCAAGATTTTGCTGAAGGGACCCTGTTATAGCTGTCTTGTATGAGGCTATGCCAGTGCCTGGCAAATACAGAAGTGGATACTCACAGTCATCTATTGGATGGAACACAGGGCCCCCCAATGGAGAAGCTAGAGAAAGCACCCGAGGAGCTGAAGGGGTCTGCAATCCTATAGGTGGAACAGCAATATGAACTAACCAGTACCCCCAGAGCTCGTATCTCTAGCTGCATATGTAGCAGAAGATGGCCTAGTCAGCCATCACTGGGAAGAGAGGCCCCTTAATATTGCAAACTTTATATGCTCTAGTACAGGGGAATGCCAGGGCCAAGAAGTGGGAGTGGGTAGGGGAGCAGGGCTGGGGGGGGGGGTGGTATAGGGAACTTTCAGGATAGCATTTGAAATGTATATAAAGAAAATATCTAATAAAAAATAAATAAATAAAAAAGAAATTGTGCTGTTCTTCAAGGGACTATAGACAGAGAAGTGCATGTGGTTTTTGTTAGGTAGATAGTAATACTGTTTTGCTTTCTAATAACTTTAATTTGTATGTTCACTTGACATGTTGATTTTTGTTCACAAATCATAAAGTTTTCTAATTCAATTTGAAACATATGTTGGGGTCCATTAGTTCTGTGAAGAAAAGTCTGGTTCCTTTAATAATAATAGGATCGTTACAATCGCTTGAATGTTTAGAAGGTGGAGTTATATGAAGGTGCTGTTTCTGTTACAGCATGGAGTTTTAGCTAGCAAATAAAAATTCAGCAAGATAGTTTAGAAGGTGACTGTTGTATAAAACCACACTCCACCATCTCCACATTGGCAGTTTTACACTGAGCTTTCAGGGCTGGGCCCCTTCTAGGTGACTTGGAATTGCTGGGATTGTAGGGGCCTGGAGGCTCTCTGCCCCACTGAGCAGTATTACTTTAGCCATTTAGCTCACGGGCCTTCCTTATAGGGAGAAAGCTTCCTGGTGCAGTTCCTGCTCTTGCAGCTTCATGATCGCGCACATCCTTTACTGAAGAGCAGAGCATCTTTTGCAGTTTCGTGGTAAGGCTTGTTCAGTGAGGGAAACTTCTAAAAGCACTCTCAGGTCAACTGCAAGTTTAACAGGTTCCTACATGGGAGGGAAGCACTTTTCCCACCACAGCTTCCCACCCCATTCACTCTTTACAAACAGTGAGGTCAGATGTAGGTGTGGCAGAAAGGGAGTGATGCGTAGTTTAGGTGAATAAAGGCTCATTTGTGGTTTGAACAAGATTTTCTAGAGAGGATTGGATGTTTGAGGGCATTGATCAGTTTTGCCACTTGGCCGAAGTCTACATAAATTCAGCATCAAAATGAAAGTATTTGTTAAACAGGAGTTATTCTTCTGTTATTACATTTAAAGATACATAGCATTCTCTTCTTTGGAGAAATTATTTTGGTTATGAGAATATCCTAATCATAACATAAACATAAGAAGAAGTGATTTTGAGTTTGGTGTGTTGTTGCTGTTTAGGATTACTTATATATACATTGCTATTTTATTTCATTATCACACATCTAATAATTATAATCTCATTGCTCTAATGATAAACATTCAAGTCCCTGAGGCCTGGAGCTGTTCCCAAGATGATAAAGATTTAACCCTGTTTGTCTGGAGAAGTGACCTTGAAGCCAAACTGTATTGAGTTGTGCTCATAATTCTTACTAGAGCTTCATATGCAGCCATAAGGACCTCGGGGCACAAAGGGCCCCAGAGTCAGACAGGGAGATACCTCCTCCTCCAGGGCTTAGAGAGGAGCACTAGAGAAATGCCAGGAAGCGGTGAGGTTAGGATGAGGCGAGGAATGGAAGCATGGAGCATTGTGCAAGAGTCCCCAGCTCTCAGATCTAGACATCTGAGCTTTGACCTTCGAGAACTTGGAGGCAGCTGCCTAATCAATGTCTTTAAAACTGATGGTGTAGCTCCTGGGTTTGGGCCACCCTCTGTGGTCAGCTTCAAGGCAGGAGAAAGAGAAAGCAGACTCTGGCGAGATGCAGCACTAGCAACAGGCTTCTGCTCTCTGAAACACCAATTCTTATAGCTTTATAGAATCTAGACTCCCTCCAAAGTCTCTCTTCTTGTGCCCATTCTCCCCAATCCTGGCATTGCAGGCATGCACCACCACAACTAGCTCTAAAATGAGCTAAAATTGCATCTGACAAATAGATTCGGCTGCTGAATTGAAAATACAAGTTTAAAGGCCATTGTGCTGAATACTGCTTAGCTTATAATGGAAACCCACAAGAGGTGGGAACTACTGAAGGCATGTCTGAGGACGCATGGTAGCCTCTCTGACTCCCAAGTGAGGTACTGGTAAAACAGACGACCGGTCAGCGGTGATTCTGGAGTTCTTGATGCAGAATTAGATAAAACTTAGGACCAAACTTAGTGCATCCTGTCTTGTGAGGTTTAGAGGGCTTTACTGCTGTGTAGGGTTATATACTCTTGAATTATATGCAAAGGACAGTCTGTTTCAAAGGCCAAAAGGTCTGACCAGGCTCTAATGTTCACACACACACACACACACACACACACACACACACACGTATTATGATTAGTGTTGAGGGAGAAATATCTTTTAATGTAATTTCCAAATTGATAATGCCTTTTTCTTTTACTAGGATCCTCATAATTTGAGCTGAATTTGTTTGGTAGTTAGCAATCTATTTTCATTAGCTAAGCTGTGTTAGAAAAGGTCCTTTGGGAAGAACAAAATTAGCTTAGTAATTTTGCTCATTCATCTGTGCATGTGTGTAACTCAACTGCTTTCATTTCTGATGTTGCAGTGGAATTAGATCAAAAGCAAGTAATTTTCACACCTTGAGAAAGGCTGTATTTCCTGCCACTCTGAACTCTTGTATATCTGTATTCTTCTAGGTGAGGAATTTTAAATTGGAACAGGAGCAAGAAAAAAACAAAATTTTGTCAGAAGCACTGGAGACTTTAGCCACTGAGCATCATGAACTAGAACGATCCCTCGTTGAAGGATCCCCGCCTGTCAGCATCCTTAGTGAGGAGGAGTTCTATGATGCACTGTCAGGTAACTCCAGAGCCATTTCATCTGTGTTGTTAGAAGTGTATAGGCCTTGTAGGAGTGGCTGTCACTGTAATTTCCCAGAATAAACATGAAGAGGTTATCAGTGCAGCTCCCTAACTACTGTGCAGCATGTGCATCTGTATGATATGTGCATCTGTGTGGATGTGTGCATCTGGGTGTATGTGTGCACCTGGGTGTATGTACACATCTGTGTGTGTGCATGTGTGTCCTCAAAAGACAGTCTTGGGAATTAGTTCTTGCCCCCCACCTTGCTGAGACAGGCTTTTTGTTGTTGTGCACTGCTGCACCTGCCCTCCAGCTTCCGGGGATTCTCCTATCTTTGCTTCCACTAGGATTGTAGGATACACTACTGCCTCTGGCTTTCCTTGGCTTCTGGGGATTCAAACTCACATCTTTATGGCAAGTTATCTGCCCTGCCCAGCTGGAGGCTGTGTGTGTGTGTGTGTGTGTGTGTGTGTGTGTGTGTGTCTGTGTGTGTGGCTTAAGACAAGAATCTGAAGTTTGGTGACAAGCTCAGCACTGAGCAGTAAGATGGCTCTCACTGGTGAAGGCATTCGCTGTCAAGCAAGAACCAGCTCTCACAAGTTGTCCCCTGCTCATGCAACATGCTATGACATGTGTGTGCCCCAGCAAATAAATAAATACATTTTTAACCCAAAGAGAGTTGTTACTTCAAGTAAATCACAATGGTTTCTGCCTATTCTGAAAGAATAAGATATGCTAGAATTTGAATACTTTCAAAGCTGTGCACGTTTCCTTTGCTCCTTTTCTGTGACTGTCTACCCTGTGCTGCCAGCTCTTGATACATGCTCTAAGGAAACAGAAAAAGACTGGGTTCTGTCTTGAAAAAGGCCTTTAGAGTTCAGTGTGCTAGAGGCAAAGTAGATAGAGGGCCAGAGTACAGTTGGAGCAGAAGAAAGGAAGCTCTTAACTTAGCCCCAGAAACTATGCACAAGGACAGCACAGTGAGCCTCCGGGGAGCATAGATGCCAATGCCTCCAGCCCCGAGAACGATACTGAGCGTTACTTAGCATGGACAAATGGGAGATGAGGTAGGGAGAGTTGTGGACAGGGTGCAGAAAGTGGGGCTGCAAAACAGTTTGGATTTTGTGTGTATGTGGGGTGTTATCTGACTTTGAGGGCCAGGGTGTACTTGAACTCATGATCCTGCCTTAATCTTCAAGGTGCTGGAATTACAGGCATGCACCACCATACTTACTGAGTTAAGATCTTAGAAATTAACATTAGAGATTTTAAGGTACATGTGAATGCGAAAGGGGAAGGTTCCAGAGAGCAAGGTAACTGAGATCAGCAAGGTTGCAACAGTATTCTATGGAAGGACATGAAAGAGAGCAAGCATGGTGAGAGATGGCAGAAATGAAAACAAGAGGCTAAGCCAAGAAAGATGAGGCAGTGGGTGACCGATCACATGGGGCAGGAAGGGGATATTGGAAGGGTAGAGACTCAGGGGATTCAGGATCAGACCCTTGCTAGTAGAAGTAGGAGAATTAATCAGGGGAACATAACACTGTAATAGCCAGAGATAATCAGGACTATGGTGACGGTGGCAGTGTCAGTTAGCTGATGTGATGCATGCTGGGAAGAGAGAAGAGAGAAGATGTAGGAATTGAGTACATGAACAACAAGGGTGAAGGCGTTTACTGTGGTGGGAGGGAGGAAGGCAATGTAAGAACATTTAAGATGGCTAGCATGTACTGTACTCAACTCTGTCCTCTGCCCATTGATGTTAATTTATGTATTCTGTGGGTGACTTCCTAAAAGAAAATCAGTAGAAATGGTGGCAGTGGTGCATGCCTTTAGTCCCAGAACTTGGGAGACAGGGAGAGGTGGATCTATAGAGCAAGTTCCAGGACAGCGAAGGCTATACCAAGAAACTGTCTCAAAACACCCAAAGCAGAAATAGAAAAAGGAAAAGGAAAAAGAAAGTGAGTAGATGGATCATGATCTGGTGGCTTAAATGAGAAGTGTCCCCATAGGCTCCCACTTTCACAGCTCCCTGGTGCTGGTCCTGTTCTAGGATGTTGTGGACTCTTCAGGTGTGTGGTCTAGGGGAGGAAGCATGCCAGTGGGGTGGGCTTGGAGAACACACAGCCTTCCCTCACCTCTGCTTTGCTTCTCTGCTTCATGGTTGATGATGGAAGTGTAATATCTCAGCTTCTGGTTCTGGCTGCCGACTGCCATGCGCCCCATCATTATAAACCCAAATAAAGTCTTTCTTCCTTAAGTCATATTTGGTCATGGTATTTTATCATAGCAACAGAAAAAATACACACACACACACACACACACACACACACACACACACACACACTGAGACTCTCACAGGCTCCTCAGAGGCTAGTTTTTAAAGATTTGTCTTCAGTTTAAATTATATGTAGGCACATATGACTATGTGGGTATGTTCCTGTGTGTAAAGAACAGAGGTATTGGAGTCCCTGAACTGGATTACAGACAGTTGTGAGCTGCCTAATTTTGGTTCTGGGAGTCAAGCGTGAGTCCTCTGAAAGAGCACTATATGTGCCCTTGACCGACGAGCCCTCTCTCTAGCCTCTTCTTCAAGAGGATATTAACAACTTGATACCCCCTCTTGCAGGCCTTCTTTTAGCAGTCCCAGGTCCATAAACTCATATATATATATATATATATATATATATATATATATATATATATATATAATGCATACCTATGAGTTTTAGTTAGGTTTTTCTTGCTGTGAAGAGACACTGTAACTACAGTAACTCTTACAAAGGAAAACATTTAATTGGGGGCTGTCTTGCAGTTCAGAGGTTCAGTCCTGATTCGTCATGGCAGGAAGCATGGTGTCATGTAGTAGGCAGCAGGAAAGATTACCATACTGGGCATGGCTTGAGCATCTGTGACCTCAAAGCCTACCCCCAGTGACCAATTTTTCCAACAAGGCCACTCTTCCTAATCATGCCATACCCTATGGTCCTATGAGGCCATTTTCATTCAAGCCACCAAAGCAGGTATACATTGGGACTTGAAGAAAAGTCATCGATGTAGCTATTCCACTTTATCTTTGGACTTTATCAGTATTGTAGCTCCAGTTCGATCTTTATGTGCATGTAGAACAATTTCTTTAACCATTCTCTTCTTGAGAGACATTTAGCAGCTTCTCTCATCGCTCTGCTTCTGGGTATGTCACAGCAATATCTCTGGGAGGAGGAGGTAAAAAATAGCTGCCGCCCCTCCATCCACATTCCCAAATGTGCCTCTTGCTCAGGTGAATTGCTGTGCTACGCAGGCTCCCGAGGCTGAATCCTAGGATCTCAGAGCACATTCTCTGCTGGCTCTAGCAAATGAAGACAGGTTGCACAAACCTTGTTACAGTTGTTTAAGCACAGCAGTTCATCTGTGGCTTCTGTACTATTTCTTACTACAAACTTAGTGAGTCACGGAACAATGTGAAAGATGCATTGAGATGAATAATCTGATAATCTCCGTCCAAGCCCTGCCTGCTGCTGACCTGGCCGCATAGTTCACGGAGATCATAACAACTCTTTTATGTATATTTAAAATCTATTTTGTTTATTTCATTTTATTTGCATAACTTCTTATTTTTCTCCCTCACATTTACAAAAATAGTCGATAAAATGTATTATATATAATTTATGGAAAAATCAGCAAACTCTAGACATAGGCATTTGGGAAGGAGTTACTGGAAAAACTTTATGTATCACTATTTTCTTTTTCTAAGAATTATCAAATCTCAGCATTTTATAATTCTTTTTTTTAAATTTTTTATTAGATATTTTCTTCATTTACATTGTTATCCCCTTTCCTGGTTTCCCCTCAGAAAACCCCCTACAACCTTCCCCCTCCTCCTGCTCACCAACCCACTGACTCCAACTTCCTGGCCCTGGCATTCCCCTATCCTGGAGCTCAGGACCTAGGGCCTCTCCTCCCAAGACCATCCTGTGCTACATATGCAGCTAGAGACATGAATCTCGCCATATATTTTCTTTGACTGGTTTAGTCTCAGGGAGCTCTAGGGGTACTGGTTAGTTCATACTGTTGTTTCTCCTATGGGGCTGCAAACCCCTACAGCTCCTTCGGTCCTCTCTCTAGATCTTTCATTGGAGACACTGTCCTCTGTCCAATGGATGGCTGTGAGCATCCACTTCTGTATTTGTCAGGCACTGGCAGAGCCTCTCAGGAGACAGTTATATCAGGCTCTTGTCAGCAAGCTCCTGTTGCCATCCACAATTGTGTCTGGGTTTGGTGGTTGAGATCATAACAATTCTTGCTGAGAAATGACTTCATTTTCACACTGTAGTGTCTACTTAGCAGCCTTTCTTCACACTTCCTCCTTCACCTCTGCTATGAGAGAAGAAATCTGACTCTTAAATAAGCCTAACCCTTGTCTGTCCTGCTACCCTGTGCCTTCCCAAGGAGACTTGGTTATTATTTTATTCACTTTTGTTTAAATGCCATATAACTTAAAATGCTAACTTGAAATTAGACTGAAAGAGTAGAGATTGATTCTCTCACAGTTCCAGCACGCAGAAGTCCTAACGTGAGAGAACATCTGGGCTCTAGGATAGAACCTGGTTCCTTGCTCCAATGACCCACCTGGGTTCCTTGGATCCAGGCCTATCCTCCATCTTCGGAGCCTGAGTAGATCATCTGTAGTCTCTGATTCTGGCCATCCCTCCTTCCTGCTGAAGGAACCCTGTGATTACATTGGGCTCACCCAAAGAATCTAGGGCATTCTCCCCATCCCTGGGGAGAATTTTAATTTTAATTTAATTTTAGCTTAAATCTGCAGAATTCTGTTTACTAGGCAAGTAGCATAATTATGGATTCATTCCCTGCTCTCCTTCAGATTCATAGTCTGTCTGTCTCTTTCTCTCTCTCTCTCTTTAAAAAACTGGGAGAGGTTTTAAATCAGATGTAGAACTCTCATCTCCTTCTCCAGCACCATGTCTACCTGCATGTGGCCACACTTTCTGCCATTATGATAATGAACTAAACCTCTGAAAATGTAAGAGATCCCAATTAAATGTTTGTCTTTATAAGAGTTGCCATGCCATGGTCATGGTGTCTCTTCACGGCAATAGAAACCCTAACTAAGACAGGGTATAATGACAGAGCATAGATTGTTGTTAGGGAATGTGCTGGTTTAGTAAATTAGTGGCTCTCGAGTTCCCTTTAATAACTGTGACTTCCTGAGCCATGAGCGGTTAGCTAGGGTTCCAGTACGAGGCCTGTCTGCCTTTTGTTGAATGGGTCTTATCCAATTAAAGAAGTGTGTGTGTGTATATATACATATATATATATATATATATATATATATATATATATATATATATATATATTAGAGAGAGAGAGAGTAGTGTTTCTCTTTCTTTTCTTCTTTATTTAATGAACAGTTAATAGCATGATTCCTGTGTCTTTTCCAGGTATCCTTGTTATTTTAACCAGCCACCTCCTTCCTCTGTATTTACTTCCCTCCCCCTTCCCTACAGATCCCTAGCATTTCCCTAGCAGATCATGTGATTCCCGATAGCCCCTTATCCTTATACTTTTTCTCAGTTTGCCTCTCTCCTCCTCTCTGCAATCTCACCTTCCCATTTCCTTGATCAGATGGTTTCTACCCTATTCTTCCCTCTATTGATACCAACACCCCCATCCTGGCAGTGGTCCCGGTTTAATTTCCTGGTTTCTGTAGTTACTACAGGTTGTGTATTTATTGAAGATCTGGAGCCATGAACCTCCAGTAAAAGAGAACCCAGAGCATTTGTCTTTTGGGGTCTGGGTTCCCTCACTCATGACCTCTCCTAGTTCTCTCCGTTTACCTGAAGAGGTCATAATCTCATTTTCTTTGCACCTGAGTAGGGTTCCTCAGTGGAGATGTACCACATTTTTATTATTGGTCTGTTGGCTGTAGGACATACAGGGTGTTTCCGTTTCCTAGCTGCTGTGGATAGAGGAGCAATCAGCTTGGCTGAGCACATACCTGCTCTATAGTAGGATATTGAGTCCTTTGGGCACATGCCAGGGAGTGAGTTGGATAGGTAATATGGTAGATTTATTTTTAGTTTCTTGGGGAATTTTCCACGGTGATTTCCATTATGGCTACACTAGTTTGTAATCCAACAGCAAGCAAATGAAAGTTCTCTTTCCCCACAGCCCCTCCATCATTTGCTGCGTCTTGTCCTGTTTATTTTTGCCATTCTTACGGGAACATTCCAATGTTATTCTTATTTGAATTTTTCTGTTTGTTAGGGGGTAACAAAAAAAATTTTTTGAGATATTTCTTAGCCATTGTATTTCTTTTGTTGAGAACTTTCTATTGAAGTCACAGGCCCATTTTACAAATAGGTCGTTTGTTTCACCTTGCTTTTTGATGCAAAGCCATTCACTGAACTTGGAGCTATCCATTTCACCAGGCTGGCTGGCCAGCAGGTCCCTGAGATCCATGTGTGTCTGCATCCTTAACCCTGGGGTCACACATGAATGCTGCGTGACTGGCTTCTATGTGGGTGCCTAGCTCCCAGTTTTGTGTGGAAAGCACTTGCCTTACTGAATAGCATTACTAGCCTTTTGAAAGCTAGTTAAAAGCTTTTTAATAGTTCAAAAAGTTTTATTTTAGTAGCAAAAATAAAAAATAAACACTTTAAAGTCTGGGAAGTGGCTAACTTGTGTGTTACCTTTTTAAAAGAAAAGGATTCTTTGATTTGCCTGGATGGGATTTCACATGATTTCCTGTTTCCCTTTATTGTGTCCCCTTGAGCATTTCCAGACACACAGGATCAATGGAAATCTACTGTTATGGGTAACACCCACTGTGGGACAGAGCCCATGGTAGCATGTAATATTTCTTTTCCAGCCAGTGGGATGTCTTGAGAAAATTATTTTTCTAGTATGTGCTTAGTGACTCTTTTACAAAGTTCCACAGAGGTCAGATTCCTTTCTTACAATTTGATTAAATACTCCTGAGTTAAATTATTTAAAAGGAGAAAAATTAATGAGGCGTCACCTTCCATGTTCACTGTGGTGTGTATGTGTGTGTAAGGAATGTAATAGCTATATCCAATAAAATCCCAACTATAGTTCAGTGGACATTTTGTGAGGGAAAGGCCAAACATTCCGTATATATTAAAGTGAAAAGATTTGGCCAGAAGCTAAGTGCTAGTTAGCTCTGTGAGAAAGCTTTACTCTGGAGCCAATAAACTTTTGAGAATCAGTGATTCTTCCTGTGCCCTTCCACCTCAGCCTCTCTTCTCTAAGCGGCTTTCATCTCTCCAGCACTCACAAGGATCTTCCCGCCATCTGCAATAGTGGACGCCTCTTTTGGGGGCAGTGTATTGCATGGTGCCTGACACTTTGGGGACATCTCTGTTTCCAGCTCTGAGGTGCTGAGCACAGCAGCACTTTCTAAAAGCTTGTTAAATAAACACCGACAATGTCTGTCTTTCTTACAAACATGTTGAACATCAACAGTGAACCCAAGGTTGCCAACTCTTGCTGGTTTCATGCATCTTTGCTCCCTGGTTTGGATTCTGTGGTGGTGAAGGATGCAGGGGGGAGGGGAGCGGCAGAGTGATGGATAGGGTGACAGATGAGAGGAGAATGAGATGTCGCAGAACTGAACCTTGTGGTTAAGTAGTTGTCAGGTGGCACCGTGAGACCTCAGGGTACAGGGAGGCAGCAGCTTGGGGGAGAAACCACATGGTAGACTTTATGAGCTTCTGGTCATCTTGTGAAGAGTCATTTCCAGCCCGGAATGCTGTGTTTCCTCTTTAGTGTTGATGGAGAGACGCCTGCCCATGACTGTTGGAGCTCAGGGTGATTGCTACTGTGTTCACGATCCTCTTAGAAGCATGCTGACATCAGTCCGTTGCTCAGAAAGGCTTTCCTTTGACTACTGTTTGGGTGGAAATGTCCATGAGCTGTACATAAAATCCAGTCATATGGATTATGTCATGTAACAGAAGCCGTTTTAATATTTTTAGCAGCTTGAGTGCTGGGCATTGATAAATCACACTTTTTTTCAATCAATAAAAATAAAAACTAAAACCAAATCAGAGGATAGTAATGACTTCCTTTGTCATGTCACAATTGTGCCTGTGTCACATAGTTGCATCTGTTGGAGCCTACTATTTGGCACGTTGATAAGCCAATGGTGTTTACACTGAGCAGGTACAGGATTGGACCGTGTTGTTAATGCCTTTAATAAAGACCAGAAAGTGCACTTCGAGCATTTTAAGACATAGATGGTGGTTTGAATATGCGTGGCCCCCAGAGTGGCACTCTTAGGAGATGTGGCCTTGTTAGAGGAAGTGTGTCACTGTGGAGGTGGGCAATGAGATCCTCCTCCTAACCATGTAGGGACCAGTCTTCTTGAGTCCTTCAGATGAAGATGTAGAACTCTCAGCTCCTGCACTATGCCTGCCTGGATGCTGTCATACTCGTGGCTTGAGGACAATGGACTGAACCTCTGAACCTGTAAGCCAGCCCCAATTACATGTTGTCTTTATAAGACTTGCCTTGGTCATGGTTCACATGCAGTAAGACCCTAACTAAGACAGCACTGTTCACTGTTCTCCATTTCCGTATTTACAACTCTCTCCCACAGCTTAACTTTTTAAAATGTATTTGAGTACACTATCACTGTCTTCAGACACATCAGGAGAGGGCTTAGGATCCCATTACTTATGGTTGTGAGCCACCGTATGGTTGCTGGGAGTTGAACTCAGGACCTCTAGAACAGCAGCAGCCAGTGCTCTTAACTGCTGAGCCATCTCTCCAGTCCCACAACTTAACTTTTTATGGCTGTATGTTTTTACATGTCCCTTTTTGGTATTGTTTCCACGTTCTCTGGGCCTGCTGTCATTGGGTGATCTCAACTACCTTTTTACACGTTGTGTCTACTGCCCCGTGTACTTGATAAGAACTGAATGATGTCTTTTTCTTGCTTTTTTATTTTTGGTAACACTTGTTTCTTATCTCCCTGGCACTGTGAGTTCCTTAAGGGTGGAGTCTCTGTTATGAGTTGGTTGATTCACAGCACCACAGACTCCATACCATAGGATGTGAGCGTTACTAAGCCTCCTCTGTGGTGTATATGGTACAGCATTTTAGAGAGGATGTGACTGTTCTTAAACCCCCTCTGTAGTATTTATCATACAGCATTCTAGAGAGGATGTGCCTGGTAACCACATCCCTTCTGTAGTGTAAATGGTACAGCATTGGAGAGTGAGAGCAGTGGGGGTGTTCTCATTGTCCACTGTGGTATTAAAATTACCTGTTTGCTTACTCAAGCTGTGCATCTAGTGTAGGTATATATGAATAAATGAAGTTTATCCTTAAGCTTTAGGTTGACTTTGGGTGGTTTTGTTTGTTTGTTTGTTTGTGCTCTTTGTTTGTTAAACTACAATGTTAACTACATAGTCCAGGTTTGTCTTGAATTCACTACGTAGCTGATAGAAGATTCAAACTCATCCTTCTTTCTCAGTTTCCAAAGAGCTGGATTTAAAGGCAAGCACCATTGGGCCTAGATGATGTGATGTGATGTGATGTGTGTGTGTGTGTGTGTGTATCTGTCTGTCTGTCTTTTCTCTCTCATTTTCTATTAAATAAATGTCTACATTAGGATTTAGTGCACATTTTGTGCTTCTTAAGTATTGTGAGGATTTTGTTAGTCAAATATATTTTAAGTGTGTGTTATCTCAGCTGCTTGGTTAGGTATAAGCGTACCCAGATAAGAAAGATTCAGTCTTTGGAATCAGTAGGCTTGTTGGCAGGCTAGGAAGAGAATCTGTAGTATAGGAGACAGTGACGTGTGTGATAAGGTCTTCCAGTCTTCTGCAGCCTCATTCCCAAGTTCAGACCCAAGTTTGTCTTCTTTGTAATGTTCTCCTCTGTAATCTCAGTTTTACAGTCCATAGCAAGACCTCTGTCTCCTTTCTTTGCCCTATCCATAAAGCTCTGCCCTGATGTTTCTTTGACTGCACCAAGGACTCTCTAGTGTCCTCTCTCCCTGCTTGGATTGTGTGGGCTATCACATAATCTGCTGCATTCTCTCCCCAGATGGACTCAGCTTGCTCAGCTCCAAGCTATGCTTCCTCTCCTGTGTCAGTCTCCAGCAACAACTTGTTAGCCATTGCCAGCAGTTCCTAATTTTAAGTCCATGGCTATTCCTTCCTTCCATTTTTGCTGCCTGCCAAATCTATTATCTAATGGAGACATTGCCTATGCCATTGAGAACCTGTTTTGTTTCCATTGACAAAGCCATGCCTCACGGGCATCTGCTCCCCTGTGCCCCTTGTGTGTCATTGTGTTCTATTTTTCTTATATTCTGTAGACATAGATAACTGGGTCTGTGTGGTGCTTTGAATCAGAAATGTCCCCCTAAGTTCATGTATTTGAACATTTGGTCCCTGGTTTGTGCTACTTGGGAAGGCTGAGGAACATTTAGGAGGTAGAGCCTTGCTAGAGGAAGCACATGTCTGGGGAGTAAGAGTCCATAGCCTTGCTGCGTTTCTGTTCACTCTGCTTCCTGCCTGTGGTTGAAGATGAGCTCCTTCAGCTTCTTGCCCTGTCTCGCTGCTGCCAGTGTTTTCCTTTGCCAGGGACTCTCCCTCTGGAACTGTAAGCCAAAATAAACTCTCCCTGAAGTTGCTTTGGTGGTGGTGTTTATCCCAGCAGTAAAAAAGTAACTAATGTTGAAGGATTGCTGTAACAGGCCTGACCATGTTGCTCTTTTGGAAGAATGTGAAAGACATTAGAACTTTAGACTAGCAAACTAAGCCAGTAAGCAGGGTTCCTCTGTGGTGTCTGGGTTTCTGTCGTGGGTTCACTCAATGGTAGGCTGTGATCAAGATGTATCTCTTTCCTCTCCGGCTTGTTTTGAAATGAGAGTGGACTCCATGAGCTTACGTGTTTCGATGTGTGGTCCCTTAGTGGTGCAGCTATTTGGGAAGGACTAGGAAGCATGGTCTTGTTGGAGGAGGTGTGTCACTAGGGGCAAGGTGTGAAGTTTCAAGACTAGTGCCATTCCCACTGTGCCCGTCTGCTTCCTTGTGATGGCCATGCCTTTGTCTTGTCATCATGGACCATAAGCTAAGTTAAATGCTTTCTTTTATGAGTGACCTTGAGCATGAGGTTTGTCACAATAGAAAAGTAACTGAGACCCCTCCCCAAGTTACTTTTGGTCATGGTGATTATCACATACATGGCCCTTTACTGAAACCAGTGCTTCCGTGCCTCGAGTTCTAGCCCCTGTCATTCACGTAAAGGCATCTTTCTTTACCCAGTCAGCTGTGGTTCCTTGTCCTCATCAATATCTATTGAAACATCCGTCCGTCCTTGGCCATCAATTGCCTCCACTGCTGTTGTTGTGTTCATGCTTACAACAGGCGTTCCTAATGCTATTTTCCCTCATGTGCTGCTGTCTTAGCCACACTCTCCTCACAGCTTTGATATGGTCCAGGAACCTCTTCTTTTTCCTTCTTCACTCTCTAGACTTGCACATGTTCTGCCTACGGGCTAGTGTAACCACAGATGACCAAGCAAAGCTATAAGTATGGCATCCAGAAAAGCCATAAACTCACTTTAAACATGAGAGCTTTCTAGAGTGTGAACTTTGTGACAACATGATGTTGCCATGTCAAGACTTGATAAGCCATGATTGTTCTACATGTGGCCTCCAGACCAGTAACATGGAGATCTCCTGCGAGTTTAGTAGTTACATAAAACCTGAGGGCCCAGTTCAAAGGTAGAGGAGAACTTGCTCATCTGCACTTTTACAACTCCTTGGTGACTCAGATGTACATCACAGCCCATGTGGCATTGATTCCATGCCTTTATAGACTTTGCCCCCATTTTGATAACTCCCAGCTGTGCATCTCCAGTCTCATTCTTCACCTGGACTCCCAACTCATCCAGACACTTCCTTGCTTAGTACTTACTGTCTGCCTGGGACGCCTACGTACCATTAGGTGTCTGAGAGAGAACACTCGCCCTCCCACAAGTTTGACCTCTACACCTTGGTAAATGGAGGGTCTGCATTACCACTCCCAGAGGCCAGTGTTCAATGAACCCTTGCATGATCCACCATCTTCCCCTTCCTGTAACCTTAAGAGGAGGAAACATGATTTGGATGCTGTCACAGTTCTTCCAAGTCTTCTGCTTTGGTCTTGTTTGTTCTTGGGCTAGTTTTCAAAGATCGTGTCAGAATACTCATCAGGACAGCCCAGGAGAATTATTGGTAAGTTTATAATGTGAACTTTCTGACCTGTTCTTCCAGCCTTTTTATGGTAGGAAGGATTAATTAGTCAACCCCTGAAACGAAAAAGCAAAGGTAAGGACTATCTCAATTCTAGAGTAATGTTGGAGTTTCTGTAACCCAGGCACAGTACTTGGCCCATGCTATTTTGGTTAGAAAGAGGACTGTGTTAGTCACATTTTGTCACTGTGACAAAATGCCTGAGCAAATCAACTAAGAGGAGGAAAAGATATTTGTTTTAGGCCAGAATTGACTGGCTCAATGTCATTTGGCCTAAAGTGACACAGAACATCACAGTGTGCTTTAATAGGAGGGAATCTATGACAGAGGACACTGCTCACTGCATAATGGCTTGGAAGTGGCAAGGGGTGAGGGTGGGTACCAGGAACAGGATGCATTCTTCAAAGTCCCTAGTAGTCTGCCTTCTCCTTCAGGTGGCCCCGCCTTCCACCTCACCCTCAATGGACAGCAGGGGATGGACACACTGCTCAGACAGAGCCCTCCTGTGTAATCACTTCTCTGAAGGTGCCTTTGATCCACAAGAGTGGAGTGTACTTCATAGCCAAACCACGGTGCCACATTCAATTGGAACTGTGTTGAGAATAGTTCTGACTTGTAATATGATCAGAGCCTTAAACATCTGAGTAATTACTACATTAAAAACGTTAGAGGGTTTCCTATTGTCTCTGCCCTTCTATTAATGTTACTACTGTTTATTTAGCCAGAGATTGTTGTGACCTTCGGTTTCTCCATCGTGTTTTGTTGCTGTACTTTTTCTGTAAACTATAGCTTCCATGACAACTCACTGACTCCTTTAGTAACTACACCAGGTTTCCCATTCACCATCTTTAGGCTAGATGGATATTCCCAATTGCCTTGAGGAAGATCTGGGAGTGATGCCAGAAATCTCAGAGTCCCCTTGCTCTATTTTTCAGGGACCAGTGAGGCATCCTAAAAGTTCTGAGTTCGTTTGTATATCATAGGATCATAATTTTTTGTAGGGGAAAGTTCAGGAAAAAGGTAAATGGCTAGTATGATGTGAACTATATATTGTTAAAATCAACTTTTTGTGATTGCATTTAAAAATATTAGAAAAAACCCAGTGGGATTAGTAAAAAGTCAGTGGGAGCAATTTTGATCCCGTATGATCTTTTGAAAGTGATCCTGAGGTCAGAGCTGACCTGCCCAGAAATTCAGTTCATGTATTAAATATGTAAGGCCTTTGGCTTGTCAGGTTTTGGTTGGAGTTACATTTTTGTCTTTGTCTTTTTGTTGTTTTTTTTTATTGTAAAATTTATAAATTTTACATAAATTGTTCATCCTTTGTAAGCATTTTTGAGTATGCTGTGTGTTAGGATTAGGTCTATTCACATCACTGTCAACATTTCCATCTGAGTGTGTCTGCTTTCATGACTGTAACAAGTGTTTGAGATGATTCACTTAACGAGGTGAGGCTTATTTGGGCTCCCAGTTCTGCAGGATTTGGTCCACTCTCAGCTTTTCAGTTGGCCACATCACTTTTAGGCCCATAGCATAGAGCATATCGTGATGCAAGCCCACACTGAAGCAGAACTGTTCCCCTCAGTGAGAAAGAAGTATGAGAAACATCTCCTTTAATGATAGATCCCTGTTACACCTCAGCTATGTTCTGTCACTGTGGAGGCACCATGATCAGGGCACCTCTTATAAAAGGAAGCGTGTAATTGAGAGATTAAATAGTTTGAATCTGGGGCTCTCCATTTGAAACAGTGAAGCTCTGGAAATGGGTTGATATGTTTGTGTTAAAGGTGTGCACATGAAGAATGGGTTCCTGTTGCTAGTTAAAGCAGTCTTTGTTATACAGAAATACTGGGCCTGGTGCCACGCTACTTGCCATGAGGTTCTGTGCTTTCTACTTTCATACATGATCAACTTTATACCCATGAGGTAAAAAGCACTTGTTAGAAAACAAAATTCAGTTCCCTGCAATATAAAACAGAGGACTGTCACCCTTGAGTTGCTCTTTGTCTTCTGCTTGCTGTTGCTGCTTTTTTCTAATCCTCTGTAGTATGTATATGATGCACGCTCCTTCCAGTATCTTCCCTTGCTGTTTTATAAGCATCTTTTTGCTCCAGTATTGGCTCATACATTCCTCTTACCTGGTATGACAGCTGCTGTGATGTCACACTGTCTTCTCCTCCCTGTCTTACTTGTCAGCTTATTCAGCCCTTCGCTGACACCGTTCTCTACTGTGAGAACGGACTGACGCCTGATGGCCACTGTCCTCATTCTGACTTCTGTTACTGTACCTGCAACAATTTACTGAGCACATTTGTTTGCCTCACAGTGTACTTCTGCTGGACCGTGGGCAGCTGCCAGGGCTCACTGTTCGGGACTCTCTTCTGCCTGCTTTGCATATGGTTCCTAGGAAGGGAGAGGCAAATTGAGCAGTGTCAGAGATGGTAGGTGAGTCACAATTAGAATTGAAAAATGGCCACTAGACTCAGCAGAATAGAGCTACTCAGAGCTTTTTAACTGATAGCCCAGACAGAGGAGGCGCTAGGGAGGGGTGAGGGCAGGGAAGAGGAAGGAGGGGGAACAGAAAGATGACAAAGAGAAGGGACACAGGGAGTTGCCAGGGAGGACAAGTGTCTGCAGTGCCATCTGGTCTGTGTCTCTGGGGTGGGATGAGCATGGTGGTCCCTTGTGCATATTTTTAAAATGACCAAAACACATGAACGTGGGACCTCAGCTTATGCGTGTGCCACACTGAGATCTAACTGGGAGAAAGTCGGTCTCTGCTTGGGGAAAGCTCTTACCTGTCTCTTGTTTGCTGTTTACCGTGCATCTTTTTAGTTTAAAAACAAACCATGAACAAAAGCTTTTTAAGTAGGAAAGTCCCTTTCTGTCATTTGTGTCTTTTAAATTTCAAACACAGAGTATCTTGTGGATAACAGTGTTTCAGAAAAAAGCCTGAGGACTGTTTGATGGCTTTTTTACTTTTGACATCTAAATTACATAGTACAACTGCATTTCAAATCCTAAGACAAAGCTGTTTAAACTCTTAAAATTTGTGATAGTCTACACAGAAACCAATCGCAGGCTCCATACACAGCTCCATACGCTGCAGCATGGAACTCATGAGCCTCTTCTGGCTGATGTGTTCCCAGCTCTGACTCAGGCTTGTTCCAGAAACCCCTGTTAGAAGTGTTTTCACTTCTAGCGTTTACCACCACAGCCTCCAGGACAAAGGTGACATTAGATACAATCACCTTGCTGCGCACAAATTAAAGCTTGCTAGTGATTTCTGGAATCTTCTATGTAGTTGTTGAACCACAGTTGACCTCAAGGAGCTAAAACCATGGTATGTTAGTTTGGGTTTTCATTGCTCTCAAGAGACATCATGACCAAAGCAACTTTTATAAAGGACAATATTTAATTGGGGCTGGCTTACAGGTTCAGAGGTTCAGTCCATTATCATCATGGCAGGAAGCATGGCAGCATCCAGGCAGGCATGGCACTAGAGAAGGAGCCAAGAGTTCTAGATCTCGATCTGAAGGCAACCAGGAGGAGACCAACATCCTCAGGCAGCTAGGAGGAAGCTCTCTTTGCCCACCCACACAGTGACACATTTCCCTCAACAAGGCCACACTGCCCCCTGGACCAAGCATATTGAAATTAACACACATGGCAAGCCAAACAGTGTGTGTGGGAGGACTACTAGTATGTGTCTGTATTGTGGTACACGAGAGAACAAAGCTGTGGCCTTTCTACAAGTTGGGGCTCAAGGTGTCCTATATGGTGCAAGCAGCCATGGTACAACTGGCACTGGATCCCAGTTTCCTTCTGAATCAACATAATGGGATCGCAATAAGACTCCATGCATTGAGCTAAGTGCTAGCTAGCATGTAGTAGAGGAAAAAAAAAGCCTAAGCTACTTGCTGCTGGGCTACATGCGTAGCAGGTGGGAGTTCTGCACTAACATGCACCAAGCCAGTTATTCAAGCTGTGCAAGGCAAGTTTCTCAGAGCTGAGCACAAGAGGGTAGAGTCCCACAGGAGATCACAGACCGTCTTTGAATAGTGTTTGACCAGAAACAGAGGCTCCTATGAAAAGGCTTCTAGGGAATGACTGGCTACTGCTTTGGGCTGAAATAAGCTATTCAGAAAGAAGTGGTCAAGCTGGAGTTTGGGTCCCAGGTTCCTCCTTGCAAGCCAGGAGATTGTTAACATACTTACTTAGGTAATTCAGAGCCTTGTCTCACCTTTTGCAAAGTATCCTGAGGATGCTCGGAGACGATGTGGACCGTGAGAATCTCGGCAGATGCCGTGGATGGTACAGAAGTGAATCATCTTCTTGGTCCCCAGCAAGCAGAAGGCTCCATTCTGAGTTCCTAGGCAACTAGAAATGTCCTTAGAACAACTGCCTCACAACTGATGTATGGACATGGAAGTTGAGATGGATCATACAGGGCAGTGTTGTTACATGTATTCTTAAAATTGCCTTTACTTTTGTTACTGCAGGATTTGATATGACTTAAACATCTCATAAGTGCAAAACTGGAAATATTCCTTTATATACAAAGTTTTAAAATTGAACCTTTTTTGGGTATGCTAAAGTTAAGATGCCTTGAGAAGGAGAGAATAGAAATTTGGGGGTGGGAGACTACTGAATATGATTTCTTAAAGGACTCAGCAATCTTTGGCTCTCTCTAAGTATATATAATCAGTTTAACTGTAACTTTATATAAGTGTCCATCTGTCACATAAGTCCATGTGAGCTGCAATGGGAGCAGGTTCTCTGAAATCCCGAGGAGGTGTTTGCGGATGGATTAAGAAAGGACAAAGTAGGCTGCTTGAGTTTCACAGCCCGATGCGATGTGTGGAGGGAGATAGCCATTATTAGTGATGCCTTTGCACCCAAGTTCAGTACATTCATCATGAGCCTGCTCTGCCACAGGTTCCGAGTCCGAGGGGTCGCTGACTTGCCTGGAAGCTGTGACAGCACACTCCTTTGAAGAGAACGAAGTGCCTGTGAGCAGTGGAAAACACAGAATGTCTGAAGGAAAAGACTGTGGTGGGGGAGATGCGCTCTCCAATGGCATCAAAAAGCACAGGTATGGAGGCTCGGATAGTACTCAGCCATCATGGTCACACAGCTCGGGCTCGAAAGTGAATGCTTTCCTCTGCTTCCTCCCCAGTGCTGGGTGTTTATGTTTATGTTGGCAGGATTGAGGAACTCTTTCTTTGTCCGCTCGGAGGAAATGTCCCCTGTATGTTCAGAGGCAGAGCTAGAGCTTGGTTTTAGTCCCCAGGCTTTCAGGAAGTTGGGAGTGAGGCTCTCAGAGCCACCCATTGAAACTGATGCTCTGTTCCCAGCTCATCATCCATGTTTTATGACTCTGCCTCCCAATGCTATTTTGGTTCCTAGTCATTTGATCTTCTTGTTGGTTTTAAGAGCGAATAGTAATGTTGCCAGCCTGCTGTCACAAGCTAGTTAAATTTAAACAAAGGCTGTCACTAAGGTCCAGGATTTGCTGAACACATTCATTTTATATGTTCTAATGACATTAGTGTTTTATTTCTCCAGTGGGTTCATGCAAGAGATTGTCCCAAATGCTGCGATGTAACAGACACCGTGGCTCTCTGGTTTCTGAGCAAGTTCACAGAGTGGTAGAGTGTAATTTTATAAAATTACTACCAAGTGGGTCATCCTGTTGTCTTCACGGGGAGATGCTAGTGGCTAATTCCTCCAACAATATTCTGTGTGCTTTATAACTATAGATTGTATAACACCACGATTCTGACCACAGCTGCCTCAAGCATTGCTCAGTGCTGCTCTGATGTGTGCATTCCCTTGTTTAAAAAGTTTCTAAGTTTACATTTCTTTAAAAAAATGGATTTTTAAATACTGTAAAGTTCATGTGACAGTGACTTAGAAAGTGACTAGATTAAAGCAGCTTTCCTTTGTTGGTTCTTGCACTTTAATGGCTTCACTGCTACAGATGATGTGGCTAGTAGTGTCTTCTACAACTCTTCTCCATAGCCAGCAGCAGGAACTTTGTCACATAGGACTGACGTGTGTGTGTGTGTGTGTGTGTGTTCTCAGGACATGAGATACTTCCTAGCAAACCCCAGATGAATATCTGTAAGAGACACCGCCAGCTACTAAACACATGTTGTGTTCTCAGTGGCAAAACAAGCAAACTCTGCTAACATCAAAAACGATCTGAGTTCTTGAGATAGTTATTAAAAATACCCAAATAAGTACAGTGCCAGGGGCCAAGAAGCTGCTCTGGGCCGTGGCCTCTGGGACTCCCCTCTGGCCTTTAACCTTTCTGTATATGTGCTGTCACAAGATGGTTTCTGTATATGTGTTGTCACAAGATGGTAGCTATTTTGTGTTTAAAGTGATTATGCTGTGCTCATGTATTCTGATCTCTCAGTCAGACTCAGAAGGGTACAAATACGCAACTCGGAATTGTTAAGTTCAATTCAGGCCAAGTTGTATGGAGAGAAGACATAAGTAACTAGAGGCCTAGCCAGCAGAGTTACATTTGTAATTAAGGGTCATCCTATTAAAATGTAAGTACAATAACTTGTTCTTCTGTTACTCTGTTTCATCAGAAGTAGAGAAGTTCAAAAATCGTCAGAAATCTTACTAATTGCAGGCTTGGGAAAGGTAGCTTTGAAATGCCCATGGTTTGTAAGACTCGTCTATAGCCAGGGGATATGTGGGTATATATGGATTATAAATTGTTTTTCTTTCAAATAAGAAATGAGAAACTTTACTAATTATAAACCCATCTTAACTGATATACTGCTAATTTTATAAAAGTATTTCAACCATTTTTCTAATTTTTCATGAAACTCTTTGTCCAATAGAAAGATAATTTAACAATGGTTAAAAATCTCACTCCATTCATTTAGACAGTACCCATTTTTTTCTGATATAAAATATACCTTAGTTGACAGGTCAGTGCTCAGCCTCTACCATACTGCATGCAGCTACACTGACAAGGCTTTCCCACCGCCTGGGCCAGACTCCAAACGAGCAGCCCTTTGTACTTGCACCGAATTTCTTTTGAGCCCTGATCTTTTAACTTGTAGTACTTTCCCCCAAATACTTCTCCTTGGTGAACATATGGGGTTTAGCGTGTCAGTGAATATAATGTAAAAATACAAAGCAGGCAGTAAGTAGCTGCCAGACTCAGGGGAGGTTCTGAGAACGCCATTTCCTATATCAGTAGCCTCCACAATTAGAGGACACAAGTGATCCTTCCTAGCAGAGGGGGCGCTGCAGTGGCAGCCCGCTGCAGCAAGTGCTTAGAGACAAGACATTAAGGCAGTCACAACATCAGAAATCAGGCATGATTCTTGATTCATTAATTTTTAAACATTTTTTAATTGAGAGCCCAAAGCTCTCAATTAATTTACACACAAGAACTTGAGAAATAAAATTGTCATTATCCACAAATGACATATTTGTCTACATAGAAGACACTTAGTATCCATAGAAAAATTATGAAAGTTAGTAAAAAAATATTTGGCAAGGTTGTTGCATACAGAATTACATTTTTGTGAATTAGCAACAGAAACTGGAATTAAAACTAGAGGAAAAGAACTGCTTGGAGCAACTACTAGAAGTCACAAGCTTATCAATTTTGGTGACCCCCCCCCCAAATTCACCCACACAGTAAGAAAAAGATATGGATAATTTTGAAAATGAATACTCATTATCATAAAGGTCCTCTTGCCAGATTGATCCATAGATATAATGCAATTTTAGTTCAAGTTACATTCTTTTTCCTTGGAAGCTGTGAAGTGGGTTCTGAAGTGTATAGTGAAGCACAGAGGGTTTTCAAGAGTCAAAACCAGGAACTAGATCGCATGAAAGGATGCTGTTTTCTCTACTGAATGTCAAGGTCTGTGGCAAAACACTTAGTTCAGACTTTTCTAGGAGATTGATTGACTTGTAGAAAGTCATCATATGGAGGAAAACTGGTCTTTTAATAAAGCTAGCATGGCAGATCAGTGAGGGAAAGAAAAACTGGAGAGTGGTGGTGGCGGTGGTATGGAATAATTAGTAATCGTCTACTTTGGGAAGGGTAAGACTGAACTCTGTCATAGCAGGTCCCTCCCTAGCTCCAGGCTCACTAGCTCCAGGTTTAAGCTACTGTATATGGAAGGTACTTTCCAAAGTTGAAATAATTGTTTCATGTTAGGTATTCTAGAGATCATTTAAATATACAGAAGTCATATGCAGGTTTCTGTGCACATAGGACACAATCTTATGTAGCTGACATCAGGAACTGCAGATTTTCATATCAGGACCTGGGGCTTTAGAACTAATGCTGCACGGATTCCAAGGCATAACTGCATATAATTATCAATTCAAGACGAACTAAACACCTAAATGTGAAACTTAAAATATCTTCATAATTTTGAGGTGGAGAAAGATTTCTCACAGTAGAAATGGCGGATTGTTTATTTCATCTGATGTTAATTAACACAAGCTCACTTACCTGATAATTTGGGTGAAGCTCTGTCTTAAACATGGATTGCAAGAGTTTGTTATACTGACATACATGACGGTAGACATACATGACGGTAGCTTCCCTGCTCTTCATGACTATGTATGATGTGAATTCATGGGAAGCTGAAGGGAGAGGAACGATGTAACAATTATCTTCTGTACTGCAAATGTAATTCCAGAGATTCATAGACGAGTTGAAGGAAATAAGTTAACTATAATCTATATCAGTATATTCCGGAAAGTATAAATGTATTGAGGAAATGTGAAGTATTTCGTACATATTCTGTCATCACTGGAGCTGTAGGCCCGCTCTTTGGGGGCTTTCTGGGTTCTATTATCTACCACCCTTCCAACCCTTATTCCATCCCAGTCCCTCCCAACCCAACACTAGGTAGGAGAGAAAGATGGCTAGAGGGGATGGGGGCATAGACCTCTTTAGATTACTTCCTGCTGATTGAGAGGATTGAGTTCCTTGAAGCAAAGTCCAGTCTCCATCTTCAGGACATTTCCAACCAGCAGTTCAGCAGAACAGCAGTCCCACAGTAGTGAGTGCAGCGGCAGGGGGAGCAGCAGTGAAGACATGCCTAGACTTCAGCAGGTGGCAGAAGTCATGCCCTTCCTAGAGAAGGAGACAATTGTAGTGACTGTGGACAATCTGAAGTAGCCCATATCTCACACCTTGGATTTAAAAAACCCAGCATATTCATATAATATAACTGGGTTTTTAAAGAAACCAAAATTCCCACTACACTGGAGCCATCAGAGAAAGAGCAAGAACTTTGTCCAGAATTCGATAGGTTTATAGAAGGGTCTAGGGACAACAGGGAGCCTGTGTTCTCTCTTTGTCTTAAAGGTAGATGTTTGGGGTGAAAGGAGAGAGCAGCAGGAGAGAGCTTCAAGCAGTCTAGGCATGGGGCGTCCTCTGACCAGCTGAACACCCCATAGAGTACTAAGAAACAGCTTGCCGTAGCAATTCTGTGGGGTGGTCCTGCGAGAGGTGTGGAGGTTGGGCGAGGGTTCCACTGTGCTGGAATGTAGGCTGAATATTGCTGGTCAGTAAAATGCAGTGTCTGCCCTGGGAAGCCAGTGCACACTGGGCACCTGGAACAGATGAGCAGCTTAGATGGCAGGAGCTGAAGCAGTGACCTCAATCTCAGCAGTCCGCTCAGGTTACAGGACATTCATCTTCTGCAAAATTACGGTCCCGGTCCTCCCCTCAAAGAAGAGCGCCAGCTTGACAGATGGGACTAGTCATGAGGGACTAGTCAAGAGATTTTAAGACTTCATCTAAGAACAACAAGCTGGCAGGCCATGGAGTCACTTTGAGTATGTTAGGAAGAAACAGAAGGCAGGTTGGGCTGCTTATTGATAGGAATTTCTGTAGGAAAACTGTTACCTCATACCACGTAGAGCTCCTCCATTCCTATCCTAGGCTGGAAAGAGGTAGTGAAGAAGCTGATCTTTGGAAGCAGGGCTGAACCCAGGAACACGCAGGCCTACCCATGCTCCTGAGATGCCCTCTTGTAGGCTGGAGGTGCTTTAGATAGATAGATAGATAGATAGATAGATAGATAGATAGATAGATAGATAGATAGATAGATAGTTGGTTAGTTAGTTGGTTTGTTAGTTACTTAGTACAACCACAGGGTCTGTCCCAGCTTGGGCACTGTGTAAGGAAGCTGTGGTGAAGATGAACTTTCATGTAAATCTGAGGGCTTATCCTAGCCTGCTGGACAGACAGATGCTCACTGTGGGTGAATGAACAGTTTTCTAGGACATCCATAATCTGCAGCTCTGCTAGAATGAACTACACAACATCAGTTAAGACATCACGGGTTACGATAGATGCCTGCAGCTTAGTGCTAGTGCCAGGTGGGTACTGTAAACCTTCAACCCCATCAGAGGCTGGAGGATCTCTGTGAGTTGGAGGCCTGAGTGGTCTACATAGCGAGTTCCAGGACTTGGGGTTGGGGAGGCTCTGTCTCAAAACCAAAACCATAAATAAATAAACCAAAAAAAAAGAAAAAAAAGGAAAGAAAGAGAAAACATTGAGTGCTTTGTGCACATTAGGACTATTCTAATATTCTTTATGTTGTTTACATTTTAGCCTAAGTGCAGTGTGTGTTCTTCATCTTCATCCCAGACTCTTTCCCCTACTAAGTCACAAAACCATTTATTGTCATAAATGAGTAATAGTTTCTTATCTTCAAATTTTTAATTATTATTCAAATTTTCCTGCTTGTCTCAAACGTCTTAGTAATTAGATCTGAAATGTCACTTAGTGCTAAGGACCCAGAAGTCTCACATGCTCTTTGTCAGAAGTGACTAGGAGAATTACTAGGCTTTCTGTTCCTCTCTTCTTACCTTTTCCTCCCCTTTATCTGTTCCGAAGAATATTCCACAATGCAGATATGGCTGCTCACAGGCCTGGGGCCCCTGAATATCCTTCAAACCACTCCAGTTACAGTAGCTTGACCAGGTTTAGGGTTGATATTAATAATTATTAGTAGTATTAGTACGATTTGATATGGTATACTTCATAGACATACATACTATGGAGACCATAGTATGTGTACCTCCTGCTACATTCCTGGTTTGGGCATTGTGAGCTAGCTGTTTTATGGGACTGTTTCTGTTAGTGTTTTCCCTAATGGTTTTAGTACCATTGTTGGTCATTATCTTCAAGCATCTTTAGAAGCTATAACACAGCGCTATTTCAAACCTGTCATTCCTCCCACACTTACTAGCTGGATTCTAGAAAGAGCTGCTGGCCTGGGGAGATGGCTCAGTCAAAAAAATTCTTGCCTTGCAAGCATGATAAGGACTTGAGTTCAGATTCCCAGCATGCACTTAAAAATGGTATGCATCTGTCATCCCAGTATTGAGGACATGGAAAGAGGAGGAAGATTGTTGGAGCTCTCTGACCAGATTCAGTGACCAGATTCTCTGACTCAAAACATAGAGAGTGATTGAGCGAACTCGCGAACTCTCCCTCTCTCTCTCTCTCCTTTCTCCATACAAGCTTCTAAGTACCTCTTTACAAAATGATGAATATGACTTCACTTGAAGAGTGATGTGTGGATACAGAGACGAGAGTTGGGTAAATACTTACTGCTTCCCCCTCTTTGTCCACTCGATAGGATTCCATCTTGTTTGTGATGCTCTGTGTGTGTTTGTGTGTTTATATGTTCAGGTGCTCGTGTGCATGTAGGTCAGCACATGTCATTCTGCAGTTACCTTCAGTCTTTTGTTTATACAGTCTCTCACTGCCTCAAAACTTCTCTACATAGGCCGAGTTAGCTAACCAATAAGGTCCAGGGATCTCTTCCTCCCGTCTTGCATGCCCAGCTTTTTATATGGGCTCTAGAGACTTGAACTAAGAACCTCATGCCTGCAAAGCGAGCCCTTTGCCAGGCTGAGCCATCTCCTCTGTCCCCACTCTCTTGTGGGTGTAATATGTATTCAGTTCACATGTGTTGTCTTTGAGAGTCACCTTGCTTTCTGGTATTGCAGGCTTATATTATTTAGCTTCTGCTCTAGACATAGAGACAGCTGTCTCTAAGGAGCCCAGTTGCATTTGACTGGGAAATGCTGTTTAGAAGCCTCTGAGTGCTGCCTGTGGTCTATTTTTAGTTCATTACACTGAGAGTTGACTAGCCTACTTTTGTTTTGCCTGTAGATAAAAGATACATTGTAACTTGGCCTTTTCTCTTTCACTTAAGAATATATAGTAACCCCAGTTTTGTTTTTTGTTTTTTTTTTTTTGGTATCTTGTATTTGTTGTTTTGCTTGTTTCCTAGTTTGTAACTGGATTATTCCTGAGCAACTAAACAGATGTATGTGTGCACGTTTAGTTTACAGATGACTCCATTTAAATTTGTGATATATTAAGTGTGGCCTGAAGTTTAGAAGCATAACAGAGTGTGTAAATAAACTCAACATTTTATCCATTCTTCTGAAAGAATGCTGACATTTACCAAGTTTTATTATCATTAAGAAAACTGCCTTTCTCCTGTGAAAAGCTGTTTTTCAGGCTTCTTTTCTTTTTGTATAGTATGGCTCTGTGTATACCTACAATTCCTACAACTCACTATGTAGACCAGGCTAGACCAGAACTCACGGAAATCGACTAACCTCTGCCTCCCATGTGCTGAAATTAAAGTTGTATACAATCATACCTGGCTTTTTTAAGCTTTTCAAAAAGACAAATAATTCTTAGAATTTCTATTTTTACCTCATAGTGGGAAATAGGTTTACTGGAATGATTTAAATAGTGATGCCTTTAAATTTAAGATGACTTGAATTTCATCAATATAAGTCTTTTTGGGAAAAAAAAAAAGAGATGTATCAGCAAATTATAATAGTGTAGTTACTAAGAGCTTTGGGGGTTTGAATCCTACCCGGTGCCACTTTCCTGACCACAGGCTAAGGTATAATTTCATTGAAATTCAACTTTCTCTATAAAATAGGAGTAAGGTAGATCTTCCTGGCTGGTGATGCCTAAATTAGGTGATCTGCATAAGTCATCTGGGGAGGTTTGACTCACAGATACAGAGGACTTACACAGGAGGGAGAGTAGATGCATGCCTACTTTTCCTGTCTGTCTGTCTGTCTGTCTGTCTGTCTGTCTGTCTGTCTGTGGCAGAGTCGTACACTGTAAGTAGCCCCTGCTAGCCCGGAATTCACTATGTAACCCAGGCTTGTCTTAGCCTCGCAGCAACCTTCCTGCCTCATCCTCTAAAGTGCCGGGGTTGCAGTTGGGAGCTCCCAAGCCTTTCTTTTAGCTTCAGTGAAAGGGCTTCGAACATATTTGAGAAGTTGGGTTTGTCCTTTGAAAGTGGCATTTGGAAAAGAGAAGCTAGCTGAACGCATTGATCCTATGAGAAAACTATTTTCTTCTGGTGAGTGTAAAACAAGAACTCTATTTTTAAAGTACACCGTCCTTTCTTTCCATGTCATTTCATAGTGTGGTAAATGAAGTTGGGGGCTGCTGCTGCTTCTTCAGATAAGAGCTTTTGGCTGGGCTCTGCCAAGCCAGCGTTCCCTGTCAGTAGTGTAAACAAGAGGTGCTGAGAGCCTTTAGGCTCTGCCCCTCCTCCTTCCATCCCTTGACGCTGCCTCTCCCTGGGCAGAGGTCTCATTACTTTCTCCTTCTGATCCAGAGACCTTCTTAGTCTCTTAGGGAAACATCCAGTTTCTATTTCAAGTTTGTTTCATGAAACAGTTTTAGTTCTTACGGTATCAAAGAAGTCCTCAAGTGCATATCAAAGTACACAGTTGTTACATTTTAATTAATCTTAAAATTAGTACACAGAGTGGCAGCGTTCATTGACATTTTCACACATACACACCATTGTGCTGGGTTGTTTTTTTTCCTTATTCCTTCTGCATCTGCACTTGCCGGCCCTCTCTCTGGCTTTGCTTACTGTTTTGTCTATTTACTTGAGGTCCTCCTGCACCCGCTCCACCCACACGCATTAGCACATGGCTTTGAACATCAGGAGATCCCTTTTGGTGTAACATGGTCTTCTAGTGGCCTGCCTTAATCGATAGTCTCTGTACATTTTGTGTTAAGTCATAGGTTGGGTTCCTAAGGACTGCTGACCCATGGGATTTGGTCTCTAGGATTACATTCAAGTGTTCTTTGGAATTGTGCCAATCCAGATATTGCCTCCAGGAGAGATCTGCCTCAGGGGACCTACCTAGAGTTCTGAAGTTTGTTTTCTTTGCTTGTTAGCTCAGGAAGGATTTTTTTTTTTGTCAAAAAAAAAAATGTTACAGATAAAAAGAAGGGATTTGCAAGGTTAGTAAAATATAGAAGCCATTGTTATAAAATCCTCAAAAGTCATTTAACTATTTGTTACTTTGTTTCTCTGTTCCTGTGAGATCTTTGGTGAGGGGCAGTCATTTGCTAAACTACTCCTTTCAAAACACTGTGTCTATAGGATCCATGCTTGTCTTAAGTCCGCATTTGAAATTCCTAGTGAACTGTTTCACCACAGCAGTTACTCCAAGGCACACGTGTGAGTGTGGCAGTGCCTCCTCACAGTACTGTAGCACACTTCTCTACAAGGAAGCAGCCAGTGCTGCCCTCTAGGACAAATGTGGATATGGAAAGTAGGCAGAGCTGAGAGTGCGCTGTTCCCATGTGCAGTGCAGCACTGTGTAAGCAGGTGATGTGCTTTGTGTAGGGCAGGGTGTACCCAGCTCTGAAAAGACCTAAGGTGTGCAGTGCAGTAGCTTCCTGGGGCCAAAGCACCACATGGAGAACACAGCCATGCAGGGCCAGTTACATTTCTCAGCAGAGTAGGTGTCAGTGCAGGAGCAGGGGTCCTGAAGACCATGGGTTCCTTACAGCATCATTTTAGTTTTGTGCTTTGGTGTTTCAAGTTTTCTAATGTTGTCTAGAGTGGGTCCCTGGCTTAATGTGCTACTTCCACCCTGTAGGTAAGATAGCTCCTGACTTTGGCAGGCATTGTCCCATCTAGGTCTCACCTGTTTCTATTCCAAGCTCAGCCGAATAATGTACAGGTCACAGCAGATCGGGTGGGGGCCTGTCTCTGCTTGGGTTTGAAGATGTGGTTGGTCTGTCTCGCCCCACACTGTGGATCCAGGGCTCTTCATGGTATGTGTACAATAGTGATGGCTAATGCTTACACTGAAATGTAAAGTGTCTCTGAAATACCTGTAGTGTTACTTTTTGATTCTCAAAGGCCTGAGGCAGAGGCCAGGGAGCAGGATGTCCTCCTCTGCCTCCACCTGCACACACACCATAGACACAAACACAAGGTGACTGTAAACTGCTAGGCTTTTTTAATAGCTACCGAGAATAGCGGAGATGTGTAAGAGAAAGAAGCATCCTATTCCGAAACTCAGCTTTGGATTCTGTTTCCTGCTTCTGTGTAATGATTTCCCCCAAACGGTCGCTAAGCCCGCAGAAGGGGAAGGAACACGGTTCTAGAGTTGCTTCTCTTAGCAAGAGTGAGACAGGAGCACGCCCTCCAGATAGCCTCAGAGAGCGTTCCTGAGAGCCAGGGCTGCCAGCCTTCCACTGAAGCAGAGCTCTGCAAAATATGCATGGTTAATGGTTAAAATCATGGCATTTTAATGGAAATAGTTGTTGTTCAGTAACAATACACTTTTCTTAGTACTAGTGAAAGTCAAGACTTTGAGCTGTTCTCCTCTGTAGTATAATCACATAACTGCCTCAGCAGAAGCAGACTCTCAGAAGGCCACTTGTTTACAGCCCTGTCACCTCTCAGAAGCAGAAGCAAGCTCTAAGTAAGAGGTGGTGGTCGGACAGGTAAATGAAGACAACTGGTGTTCCTGCCATAGGTGCTGTGCTTGGCAAGCAGGGGGGGGCCAGATCCTCAATGTCCTAGAAGCAGCCCCTCTGATGAGAAGCAGTCAAAGCATCGCACACCGTTAAGGAAGTTAGAACAGGATGTTGGACTCATTCGAAAGCCAAACGCAAAGGAGTCGTTATGCTCATCCTAGAAAGGAAGGTGGATTAGAGTTAGACTGACATTTCAGAGCCACGGACCGCAGGGTCACAATTGCAGAGCAGTGCTTCTGCCTGCTTTCTCTCTGCTTCCCTGTTAACTTGCTGTTAAATAATTCCTGCTTATCTCAAATGGAGATCTGCACTCTTTGTCTTCAGTGTTCTAGGAAGACAGAGTCTATGAGAAATCACCATATCCCAGAGCTGTGTTCGGGGATCAACTGTTTATTCCTGCTGAGCACTCAGACCTCCATTGCGAAAGCAAGCTCTCTGGGTCACGCCACAGCTCTCAGTGCCGCAGCCAGCTTCCCCTGGAGCACACCAGGTTCTTAGCATAGATCTCCAGGTACTCAAGAAAAGCTGCTTCACCTTTGACAGCAGCAAAATGACAAGTAATAACACAGCCGCAACTCGTCTGGGCACAGCAGGGCTTCGTGTGGAAGGGCTGTACCCGAGCAGCCATGCTGCAGCCCTGCTGCAGGCTTTGGGAAGCTGGGATCTGTGCACATCCCCACCTACTCTGACCTCAAGCTTCTTCCTAACTCATGCTCTCTTCAGTTTGCTCCTCACTTTAGTGGATCAAATCTCTAGTGCTCAGTGTGTGAAAGCTTAGATGGTAGACATGGGTAAGCAAAGAGAGCAACACTTTCCCGGCCTCCTAAGGCATCCTCCCTACATGTGCTCATGTCTGAAGGGAACCGACCGTAAGTAATCCTGTACCCAAACTACTATTCCCCACAGAATCAGCACACTAGCTCAGATGGACACGCCCATCTGTCATTCAGACCTGAAGGTGGGGCAGACTTACGCCCTCTCTCATTAGTGCATTATGTGATGAACTCACGGATGAGGGAAGTAACTCATTGTAATGGATTCTAAGTTTTAGAAGGATACTATAGAAATAGATGCGTACGATTTTATATGTGATTTAAATGTATTAAAATCAATAAAGTGGCCCTAGCTCATTCGCCTCAGAAGACAGGTTTGGTAAGTGACAGACTTTACACATATCATTTATAAGACCCAAAGTGGGGGGCTGGAGAAGCAGCTCAGGGATTAAGAGCATGTACTGTTGTGTTCTTCCAGAGACGTTGGTGGCCAGCACCCACGCTGGGCAGCTCACCATTAGTCAGGCTGCACGGGATCCAGCATTACCTCCTGGCCTCTAAAAGCAGCTACACATCTCCCTCTCCCTCCCCCTCCCCCTCCCCCTCCCCTCCCCCTCTCCCTTTCTCCCTCTCTCTCTCTCATACACACACACACACACACATTTTAGAAATTGAAAATAACCTCACATTATCAAAATACACAGTAAAATCAAATATTAGGTCGTTACATGAAAGAAAGTATTACCTTAAAAGAGTAAATCGGCTCTTTGAAAATTTTAAGCTGCTTAACTGTAAAAAGTTACATAATGTAGTGACTTAGGTGTTTATCTGAGATGTGAGGCTAATTTTAGTTTACAACATTTTAGATCAGGTTAGATTCCCAGCTGCTGGGCTAACCGTTGACCTTTATGTCTGACTCAGCCATAAGTTCCTTGGCTGGTGTGTACTAGTGTTCAGAGAACATTAGGAGACACAGAAATGTGTGCTTCCTACACGTGAGTTCAGACCCGGAACTAGCTAGATGGTGCATGACAGTATCAGTCATGTGGAAAGGAGAATATAGTAATGATATTTAAAAGACTGCCCTGAGACCTGCTCTGTTAAGACAAGGAGAGGTACTTTCAGGGAATTGAGTAGGCAAAATTTGAATACTTTAATTGAGATTATTTGAATAAACTTAGAAGATATTTTATATGTAAGATGCTTTTAAGTACCTTAAGTTTCCACATTATAGCAAAAATTTAATTGACACTACATAGATTAATGATTAACAATATTTTAAAGACTAGGGTTAAACCATGAGCTTTGGAGAGCAAATATTCCCATGGTTATATGAGGGAATTGTTTTCATAAATGTTAGTCAAGTTGCATCTTCCTTACCTGTCAACTTTGAGGAGGTTGATTTTACTCTTGATTTAAATATTGAGATGATGGAGTAAGTAGATCAGTGGAGTACATACGTAGCATGGCCACAGCCCTAGCTCCCATCCTCGGTACTGTAATAAATGAATGAAGGCATTTATGGCGGGGCTGGAGAGAGGGCTCAGCTGTGTAGCACTCAGTGCTCCTGCAGAGGTTCTAAGTTCTTTTCCTGACACCCATGTCAGCTGTCATAGCTGCCCGTAACTCAGCTCCAAGGATCCAGTACCCACTTCTAGATTGAGTAAGCATTTGCACAGAAATATATTAATTTTAAATATTATTAATATTTTGTTGATATAACCTAGTATATGTTCAAGACCAATCGTGGCAGAATTTAATTAGTATTTGTTGTTGCATAGATGAATTTCTTTTCTGCCTTTTTTCAAAGTTTCTTCCATATCTAAAGTTTTTTTCTTTTTTCTTTTCATGTATTTATTCACTTTACTTCTCACTATCTGAGAAGGGGAACCTGGTATCACTCTATCCTGGCACATCAAGTCTCTGTAGGACTAGGTACATCCTCTTCCACTGAGGCCAGACAACGCAGCCCAGTTAGGAGAACAGATTTCAGGGACAGCCCCCACTCCAGTTTTGGGGGACCCACATGAAGACCAAGCTGCACATCTTGGTGTGGGAGGGATAGGTCCAGCCTATGCTTGCTCTTTGGTTGGTGGTTCAGTCTCTGGGAGTCCCAGAGGGTCCAGGTTAGTTTATTCTGTTGGTCTTCCTGTGGAGACTCTGTCCTCTTTGGTCCCTCAATCCTTCCCCTGACTCTTCCACAAAACTCCCAAGCTCCATCTAATGTTTGGCTGTGGGTGGGTCTCTGCACCTGTTTCCATTGCCTTTCAGAGGACAATTATACTAGGAAACTGTCTGCGAGCATAGCAGAGTATCATTAATAGTGGCAGGGATTGATTCTTGTTCATGGGATGGGTCTCAATTTCAGCCAGTCATTGGTTGGTCATTCCCTCTGTCTCTGCTCCATCTTTGTCCCCGAACATCTTATACGTTTTGAGTCAAAGGTTTTGTGGGTGGGTTGTTGTTTATCCCTCCACTGGCGGTCCTGCCTGGGGACAGGAGGTGACCATTTCCAGCTCCATATCCCCCACTGCTGGAGTCTCAGCTAGAGTCACTCCCTCCACTGACTCCCTGGAGGCCCCCACCCCTGTCCCAGGTCTCCGGCTCATCT
Organism: Mus caroli; assembly: GCF_978045245.1. Classification (NCBI taxonomy): domain Eukaryota; kingdom Metazoa; phylum Chordata; class Mammalia; order Rodentia; family Muridae; genus Mus; species Mus caroli. Next base: position 9,984,139 of record NW_028227274.1, on the reverse strand, counting down.
GAAGATGCACCGCCTGCTTCCCCCGCCCCCCAACATCAATTTCTGTTCTTTTTCCCCTGCTTTTCCTACTCCTGATCCTATCCACACTGTCCTGTTTCCCGCCCTACCCTCTCTTTCACCCAGTCCTCTCCCTCCATCTACCTCTGGTATCTGCTTTTCCTACTCCTGATCCTATCCACACTGTCCTGTTTCCCGCCCTATCCTCTCTTTCACCCAGTCCTCTCCCTCCATCTACCTCTGGTATCTGCTTTTCCTACTCCTGATCCTATCTACACTGTCCTGATTCCCGCCCTATCCTCTCTTTCACCCAGTCCTCTCCCTCCATCTACCTCTGGTATCTGCTTTTCCTACTCCTGATCCTATCCACACTGTCCTGTTTCCCGCCCTATCCTCTCTTTCACCCAGTCCTCTCCCTCCATCTACCTCTGGTATCTTTCTTATTGCCCCTTCTGAGAAAGATTGAAGTATTCTCCTTTGGGCCCTTCTTGTTATTTGCATTCTTTGAGTCTATGGATTGTAGTGTGGGTATCTTGTATTTCGTGGCCAATTTCCACTTATAAGTGAGTGCATGCCATGCATGTTGTTTTGGGTCTGGGTTACCTCACTCAGGATGATAGAAAGTTTTTAATAAATATCCCATGAGGGCCTGAAGAGATGGTTCAGTGGGTAAGAGTACTGGCAGCTTTCCCAGAGGACCCAGGTTCAATTTCAGTACCTGCAAGGTGACTCACACCAGTTCCAGAGGATCCAGTGCCTCTCTAGCCTCTGAGTGCAGTGCATGCACCCAGCACACATGCAGGCCAAACACTTACACACATGAGAGAAGGACATCCCAGGAAGGGGGATGCCTGCCTAGCAAAGGTGTCTGCTTTGGCGGCTTTACTCTTTATTTTTGTTCATAGTGTTTGAGTGTAGATAAAGAGTGCATGGCTCCTGTATTGAGGTCACATGACAGCCCCAAGTATATATTTTTACTTTCTACCTCGTTTGAGGCAGGGTCTCTTGTTTGTTGCTGCCTGGCCTACCTCAGCCTGTGAACTTCAAATGATTCTCCATTTCTGCTCTCATATTGCCACAGGAACATTGGGGTTGCTGTTTACTGCCTCGGGGTTTACAGGACCCATGCTTGCTCGCCAGTTCTCTCACCCCTGAGCAATCTCTCCAGCTTCACCAAAGTGGTTTGGGAAGGTGGGGTCTTTGGACCTCCTGGGCTTGTTTCGAGCATCCACAGCTTTTATAGCTCTACAAAGACATTGGCCTTTGCACACACTTACCCATGTGTGTTGAAGAGTTTCTGAAGACTGTATAATGTGTGAGGCCCTAGTATGTAGTACAGAAACCTTTCTGAGGTCTAGTTGTCTTGTTAATCTCTGTGTTAAAGACTTTGCCAGAGAAAGATGCTGTTCTCTGGTTTTTGTTTTTGTTTTTGTTTTTTTACTGCTCTAAATAGTACTGATTTTATGCTTATAAAATCATTAACTTGCTAAATGAAAAAGGCATACATTTTAATTTTTTGATTTGTTAACTATATAGCCTACAGCAAAAGAAAGTCAATTCCCTGGAGCCACAGTAACTTGTAAGATTTAAATTGATCGTGGACCAAAAAGGCCACAAACCCCAGTGGATATGTAGAGATTATCATGAAGGGTCTAGTTTTGCTTTGCATGTCCAGTGAAACTCAGATTTAAAACCTGTACTTTGATCACATTCACCTCTCTCTCCTTCCAGCCCCTCCTCCACACTCACCCGACCCTGTGTCGTTATGGTTTGTAACCTGTAGGTTCAGGATGGGCTGCCAGTGTACTGCTGAGTGTGTGACAGTCGCTGGTGTGTGTTTGACATACCAGAGGCCACGCCCTTAGAAAAAACTACCTTTCCCTCTCTCTCATTACTAATAGTTCTTCAGCTATGGATCTATGGATGGGACATCTTGCCCACCTTCTCTTTCCACTCTGAGGTTTTGCCTGGCTTGAGCATGTATGTGCTGTGACAACTATTGTGAAGTCATGTGTGTAGTTGCCCTGTGTTTGGAAAACTGCCTCTGGCTCTTAAGATCTTCCTGCCCCCTATTCTAGGATCGTCTGAGATTGAGTGTGTCTGTCTGTGTGTAGTGAGTTCCTGTGTGTATGTCTGTGATTTCTCACAACCTTGTCCACAACCTTGACCAGTTGTGGGCCTTCATATTTACTGCCACATAATACAAACAGCAGCTTGTCTGATAAGGTTTCAGGGAACTCTTACACAATTGGTACCCTTTGCCATATTACATCGAGTAGCTAGCCTTTCAGATGTCAGCCTCTTGCCTTGCTTAGCCTCCAAACTGTGAACCAAAGGTCGTTATTACTTGTTTAGTCTTGTGTTCTTAGCAACATAAAACAGACTACCAAACCATTGTAAAACAAAAATAATAAAGGGTGTATGTTGGAGATTTGGGGCAAATGCACATTCACATATACCTGACATGCCAATCAAGATGTAGAACACGCCCTCACTGCTCAACATTCCACAACTGCCTTTCACTCAGTCCCTGGCTTAGAGTTCTATTGCTGTGAAGAGACTCCAGGATCATGGCAGCTTTTATAAAGGAAAACATTTAACTGAGGGCTGGCTTATTCAGAGGTTTAGTCCATTGTCGTCATGGCAGGAAGCATGGCAGCATGCAAGCAGTCATGATGCTAGAGAAGGAGCTGAGAGTTCTACATCTGGGTCCAAAGGCAGCAGGAAGAGAGTAAAACACTAAGCCTGGCTGAAGCATCTGAGACAAACTTCACCCCAAGTAACACACTTTCTCAGACAAAAGACCCACCTACTCCAACATGGCCACACCTCCTGTGGGCCTATGGGAGCCATTTTCATTCAGACCTCCACACCTTCCATAGACAACTGCTATTCTTTTTTTCTGTTGCTAAAGATTGCTATCTAATGGGATTACAAATGGAATCATAGTGCATGCTGTAAATTTTGTTTTGATCACCTGCTATGGTGTTTTAAGAGGCATCTCCATCCATCTGATTATCAGCATCTGTCCGTTATACTGGTGAGTGATGTGCCATGTTTGGAACGTGCCTGTTGCTTCTTTGATGGTGGAGTTAGATTGTTTCCAGTTTGAAGTTGGAAATAAGGTTACTGTGTAATTGTTCTTACAGGCATCCTTTTATGGTGTGGTTTTTGTTCTCGACACTTTCAGGGATAGATTTATCAGGTCATAGGAGACATGTACATTTGGCTGCTTCCCACAGGTATGTCGTGTTCCTCCTGTGGGCGTGCACGCTGCCCTCACCCTCACCTCTATCTGGTGTTCACGCCTGTGCGTCAGTGCCTCTCTGGTTTTGGTAGCCTTTCTTCAGAAACAATAACTACTTGTCCAGTGTTTATGCTACATGGCTTGTTCTGTGAAGTTTTTTTTGTGGGTTTATTTATTTTAAATTGTGTCTGTATATTTGTATCATCGAGTCTATATATTGTGACTCCTAATCTAGGCACTAATATAACTAATATAACTGTTTTACTTTGTAACCTGACCTTTGGTCTCCTTAATAATAGACACAAGTTCTTAAGCTTCTTAAAGCACACATTATAAGTTTTAATGAGCCCACTTTAAGTTTTCTCTTTAATTATTCTTTCATGGGTCCTTCTCAGGCACTCAAATACACGTAGAACCTGCCCTTGAGTTCTTCCTCATCACCGACAGCATTTTCTCCAGTTAAATTCACCAGTGTCTCTTGATGAAAATGGAAAGGGCCTCAGGAATCCTGCACTGTGGCACAGAGCTCCTCACAGTACACAGATATGGGTTTCTGTTCTTACTGACGACAGAAGAAATGCATGTTGTAAATGTCCTGTGCTCTGGTTTGCTTATCCTAGAGCCCTACCTGATAGAAATCCTGGCTTCGTAAAGTTTATCTTTATCTTCACATCATGCACCTACGTATCCTGCAATCCTGATGGCAACGGAAGGTTCATCAGAACTTAAAACTGGAGGGAGGGAAAGTTTAATGTAACCGAGAGTCATTGTATTGCCAAAAGTAAAACAACTGGGGTGGGAAGGAGAGGAAGGGAGGAGAGTGTTGGGCACTTGTGGAGCCCAGGCATGAAAGCGTGACACCAGTTTTTCTGTCACTCCCCACTAATGGTGATGTGTGTGTGCTTGTGTGTTGTATATATGTTGGTGTGGTGAGCGATGCATGTGTGGGGTGTTTTCCTCTATTGTTTTCCATCCGATCTTTTGGGATATGATCTGTCACTGACCCTGGAACTCATCAGCTTGGCTGGGGCTGGCTGGCCAATGAGCTCTCAGGATTTACCTGTCTCTGTTTCCTTTTCTCCACCAAAGCTGAGGTTACAGATATGTGTGGCCAGCTAGGCATCTCAGCCCTGCTGCTTGTATGGTAAGTGCTTTGCTGACTGAACCATCACCTAAGCCCCTCCATCATACTTTTTGCGAGACAATCTCTCTCTCTCTCTAAACCTGTTCCAGCTAAACTGGCTAGCCAGAGAGTACCTGAGACCTGCCCATCTCCACCTTCCCGCCTTCTGCTGCCTCCAGCACTGGAGTTGGCTATATGTCACTGCAACCAGCTTTAACAAGAGTAAGGAGGACATGAACTTGAGTCCCCATGTTTACGCTGCAAGCATTTTGACAAACAAGTCACCTGTCTAACCCTCTTTGTGTACTTGCCTGCTGGAGCTGTTATCCTTTCAGATGAAGAGAATGGGGTGCATTCTGTATGATCCCTTTTGTCTTAGCCAGGATAAAGAGAAAATAGAGCAAGAATTTCCAGCTGTGGTTTTGGGTACTTTTCAAGGAACATTTACCTAATGATCAGCTTAGAAAACTTACCCAAATATCATTTCCCTTTTAGCATTCTTTTTAAAGAATACATTTGTGAACTTTATCCCAAAATGAGCCATTTTTACATTGTTTTTGATGTATAAATGAATTAAGACTTTATTGATATTTTAATTTATTCTATACTATCATTTTTAAAATTTCCATTTTATAAATTTATATTTATAAATTCATCTCTAATGACTTTCTAATTTGGAAGCCTGATTCAGTCAGGTCAGTAGGAAACAGAAATTAAAGATACAAGCAGTGTTTCATTTAAGTTTTATTTAAATTGGGATATGAGAGAGAAAGGAAGAATTTCAACAGTGGAGAAAGCATAAGTGCCAGTTGTTGACAAGTGTGTACATTAGTACACAGCACATGATGAGCGCCCTGGCCCACATGCTTACCCTAGGTTCCGGCCCAGGTGTATTGGCATCTCATTTCTCTTGTTAGTTCATACAGAATGGTTAATAACATGAAGTAATCACTTGTTCAAAGGAAGCAAGAAGTTTGTTGAAGAAGCTGGTTTTCAGAGTCCTCTTCAAGACAGGGCCAGGGCAAATGTGTTCTTAAGTGCACATACCGTATTTCCCCAGTTTCTCTCATGGATCCATTTTTAACTTACACGCAGTAGGTCCGTGCATTTTGAAACACTGAGTACCTGTTGTATGCCAAAGCCTTGGTAGCATAGGCAGCAGAGGAAACCTGCTGTCCAACCCCCAGGAGGACCACAGTGCAGTGCTTGGCAGGGCTGTGTAAAGGTGAAGTACAGAGTTGTGAGAAATGAGTGGAGTGTGGGGCCAGCTGACCTCATTGTTCTGAGGTAGGGCACCAGACCTACTTCTAAAATCCCGCTGCTGACAGTGTGGCTAAGCTCAACACCATTTCTGCAGCTACAGAAGAGGAGCTTGGATGGAGGGCAGTGCTGCACATCTGCCAGAGATGTTCTTGGAGAGCAGAAGTAACCTGAGGTCTAGACAAGAATTAGTTTTATGTGATAATGGCCATGGAACGCTTAAAGCACATTCAAGTTAAGTGTGACATCTACAAGTGTGTTCCATGCAATCATGTCAATTAAATGAATAACACTACTTGGATAAAACTGGCCTGGAATTTTGGCTCCAGTTATATGGTGAAGAACTCCAGTGTATTAGTTATTTATCTGTTGCTATGATAAAGCACCATGCCCAAGACAACCTAAAAAAAGGAAGCACTTAATTGGGCTTATAGTTCCAGAGGGTTAGAGTCCATAATGGCAGAATGAAGGCATGGTAGCAAGAACATCTGAGAGCCCACATGTCCAGCTGCAAACAGGAGGAGTCAGAGAGCACACTGGAAATGGCATGGTCCTCTGAAAACCTTGAAGCTTACCCCAGTGACTCACCTGCTCTATATATTTGTACAGTTTCACCAACTAGGACCAAGCATTCAAATACATGAGTCTTTGAGTTCTGTTCTTATCCACCTCACTATAGCCAGCAGATTATTGAATGACAGGAAGGAGAGAGACTTCAAGTACTACCTCCTTGCATTATGGACCCCTAACCATAGTCTTGGTTTAAGGAATTTTTGACATCCTCGGGCCCCAGCCAGTAGTTATCAAGGAGGGTTGTACTGTTGTTTATACATCTTCTGGGCTGTGCTGACTGGAGACCCTAGGTGAGACCCACTGACCAGAATATCTGTCTTTGTTGTACGAAGCTCTCTCAGTGGCCATGGCAGCATGGGACCCATGTGCTCAGTCATAAAAAGTAACATCAAAGAGAGCTTTGATTTGACTGGAGATTATTCAGCAAATAACTACTTTGCTACATTATCATCCAAAACTGAAATTGTTAAGTTGTCCACCCAGTTCAATACCCCAGGCTACAAAATGAGATGATTTTCATGAAGTAATGCCATTAGTGTCTGCTTTATGTTGACAGGTCTTTTACACATATGGCCCTGGGAAAATGCTTTATGTCTCTAACCAAGTGTTGTACTTAAGCATGTATTTGACCACGTTTTTATTACTGTGTGTGTGCACGTGCACACGCATGCATGTGTGCATGGATGAATGTGTGCTGTAGTATGTGTGTGGAGGTCAGAGGGTAATATGAATCTGTTCTCTCCTCTTACCATAGGAGTCCCTAGAGGATCCAGTTTAGGTTGACAGGCTTATTAGCAAGTATCTTTACCTGTCCAGTCATCTCATCAGCCCTTGTGACCACACATATTTAAAAGATCATTTGACAATTCATGACATTTGTGCCTGTATTATTATAGCAAGCATTTGATTGACAGTCCCTACCCTTACTTATGTTGTCTTAGAATTTCTGTTGTTGGGATAAACACATTACCAAAAGCAACTTGGGGGAGGGGGATGTATTTCATTTAACAATTCTCAGATCACAATCTATCACTGATGGAAGTTGGGGCATGAACCTAGAGGAAAGAACTGACACAGAAGCCATGGAGGAACACTAATTACTAGCTTGCTTCTTGTGAGTTACTCAGCTTCCTACTGTATACCTCTAGAGTCACCTGCCCGGGTGTGGCATCACTCATACCTGTGTGTTACTGGTCCCCCCCCCACCCCCACACACATCAATCATTAACCACAAAACTGCTTCACAGGCTCAGCCACTGATCTTCTGTTGGGGTAATTTCTCACCTGGTATATCAAGTTGACAAAAATCCACCTAGGACCTAGGTGTACAATATTCACTTTGAAATGCTCATTTTATTAACTATTAAATGGAGTTTACAGAGCATAATAAATAATATTAAAAAAATGGCTCTGTATGTACTGCTTGTATACATTATCCTCACAGTGGATTAGGAAGATCTGGAAGAAACATTGTAACTCTATTTCCTAAGTAGAAACACTAACCATAGGATATTTGATTCCTAGTTCAGGTTTCACAGCCCTTAATGGAAGTCAGAACTTTAAATGCTGGGAGTTCCGACTCTGTAATAATCCCATTTCTACTGCTTACCTGCAGTTGTGACTATGAACACAATATTTCCTAAGAGAGCTCAGAGGACAGGGCTGTTGTGAAGATTCAGTGGTGAGGCTCCTGTTGAGTGATTGACAGTCTACTGTGGGTGGAGCCATTAGTATGCAGATTCTCGCTCCATCCTTAAAGCGCATTTGAAGTTTGCTAAGGATATTCTCATGTTACAGCATTTGTGAAAGCTCTGCTTACTGAAAACAACTTGGAATTCTTCTTCCTTTTCTGAGGTGGGGACTTCATGATCAATGGTATTTTAAAATGATATAGAAACTAAATTATATACATGCTGTTGAGCTTTCTGAAGGTGGCAGAAAGGAACTGGGGACCTGAGGATCTTGGAGGTCTCAAAGTCTGGACAAGGACAGCCTTCTGCAAGGCCTCACTGCTTTCTGTGGAGATGTGGCCTTGAGACATTTTGCAGTATGGGAACTAAAATTAGGACATAATTTTAAAAGCTCTAGCTTGGGTGAGAGAAACCTTTACTAGGATATAAAATACAGAAGCTATTTAAAAAACAACAAAACTATCTGTGTACAAACTTTTGTAAACTAATTCAAACCTGCAAGTGTAGCAAAAAAATTAATATCTTTCATTTATTTAAAAATTCTTATAAGTCGGGAGTAGTGGCACACACCTTTAATCCCAGCACTCGGGAGGCAGAGGCAGCCGGATTTTTGAGTTCGAGGCTAGCCTGGTCTACAAAGTGAGTTCCAGGACAGCCAGGGCTAATACAGAGAAACCCTGTCTCAAAAAACCAAAAAATAAAACAAAATAAAATAAAAATAAAAAAATTCTTATAAGTAGATAAATATACAAGTAAAAAAAAAACAACAACAAAACTCGAGTGTTTCATCAAACCTTCTCCTCTGGCTCAGGGACCAATGAATAAGACAAGGCAGAGAGATTGTCAGAGATAGACATGATGGATGACACAGCAGGAGCGTGCAAAATGAACTCACAAAGACTACGGCAGCGCGTACAGTCAGTTTCTGCTCAGCTTGCAGTGGGGTACCATCACTGAGAGGGGGAAGTAGACATGGGCTCCTACCCACAACCAAGATGCTACCTACAGTTGATACCTGCTTGAAAAGGAAACATCTGTGTTCTTTGATAGAGTCTTGCTGGGTATATTAACCACACTCCAGGTTAGACCCAGTGCCCACGGTATCTTTGTGGACTTTTTGTTTCATGTTGCTTTGTGTGGGCAGTTATTTGTCTTACTAGTCTTTTACTTAAATACTTTGGCTTGTAATTTTGTGTTTTTATGGGGTGTGTGTGTATGTGTGTGTGTGTGTGTGTGTGTGTGTGTGTGTGTGTGTGTGTGTGAGAGAGAGAGAGAGAGAGAGAGATCTTGGAGTTTTTGTTTCTGTATTTTGTTTGTTTATTTTTTTAGAGAGAAAGGGTGTGGTGTTGTGAAGGGGGGATCTGGGAGGATCTGGGGGAGTTAGAGGAAATGAAAAACATGATCAGAACATACTGAGTGAAAAAGAATTCACTAGAAAAAAGAACAACAAAAGAAAGAAAATAGAAGGGAAAACAAATGAACAAACAACCCCCACCCAGTGGGGGCTGGAGACATGGCTCTGCAGTTCTGAGCATTGGTCCAGAGCCCAGCCCATGAATGAGATTCCACCACCAGGTTAGGTCATCGTGCCCCAGTTAACAGTGAAGTCAACCACCCTATAGGCATGCCCACAGGTCAGCCTGAGCTACACAATTCCCCAACTAAAATGCTCTTTGCAGGTGTTTCTAGCTTATCAATTGAACACTTCAGCCAGCCCAGTAAGACATTGTGATCTAGTTTCATATGATCTCGTTTCTGTGTGTAAACTCCCAGCTTTTCTGGTACCATTTTCTAAAAGGTTTTGGTGTTTCTGTCGTCAGGTGAGTGTGGTTTGGCTCTATCCCCACCTTCTGTTCCATTGATGTTCCTGTCTGCTTTTATAACAATACCCTGTTATTTCGTTACTGTGGCTTTTTTTAAACAATATTTTTTATTTTTGAAAATTATGTATTCTAATTCATTTCTTGAATTCTTAGTCTTGGATTTCATCAGGATCTTTGTCATCTGGTACCATTATTCTAGGATTGGCAGTTTGGGGAGAAGACAACAGGAACCAAGTCAGTCATTTTGTTTGTTTGTTTTTGTTACTTTCCTTTCTTCATAATGACTGTATTTGTAGCATTCGGAGGGCCTGGATAGTAGTATGCTTGTGATGCCATCCTCCTCTCCTGAGCTGGGGTGAGGGTGCAAAACTACTCCAGTTTTTTCCCTGAGAATAGAACACCTGCCACATCCATAGACACTACACAGGATCAACCCTTAATTGTCTCTAGTGTTTCTTTCCTGGGATTTTTTCTGTGATGGGTGTTCATGTCTTCTCAGTTTAATATCCTGTACCACTGTCTAGCTTTGCCTTCATCTTTGTATGGATCAGACTCTATCCCTGGCTTGGCTTGATACTTGTGGTCGGTACTGCATGTAGTTTAACTATGGAAACAACCAGTGCTTATTTGTGGGTGTGGTAGCTGAGGTGATCTTGTTCTTCGAGGTGGTACAAATCTGGGCAGGCAGGAATAGCTACTGGGTCCCATCCCTTTCAATGGGGCAGCCATATAAAAGGCCAGACCAGCTTCTGGGTCTAGTATGAAGTGTCTGATTTCCCAAGACATGGGCATAGGTAGACAGGGCAGCCCCTTGGTAAATTCTTGAAGATTGTATATGCTTCAGGTTTGATACAGAATTCTAATTCTCAAAAATACAAAAATGAGTTGTTTTTTTTAATATACTCATTATAATGATAATATAGTTTGGGGATATTTTAATTTACAAATCATACTATAAAATAGAATCACCTCTCAAGTAGCTAGTGAGCCAAGTATTTGACATATCTAACTGCCAAATCCGATGAGTAAATTGTCCAAGTGGCATGCTTTTGAATGGGGGCGCGGATGGGGTTGCTAAGACTCTGGGTGAGCTAGTAGCAAGAGTGCTAAATAACAGGTTCTGTCCCGGATGTGCATTCTCCACTGAAAAAGACTCTTACCCAGGTGTGCTGAGATTTCAGCATTTGCATGGCCATACTCGTGACATAGGTGTGTTCACAATGGCCCCGGGGAATTAGGAAATGCATTTGAACAGATGATACGCCCCATGCCCCTTGTTCTAGTTGAAGCTTAGTTTAGCCTGTCCTGTTTTATCAATATCTTTATCATCTTTGCCAAGAGTCTCCTGAGCAAGTGGCGCTGTGTGCTTACCGTGGTGATCCATGGGACACAAACAGGAGGGCAGGGTGTCTGCAGATGGATGAATCTTTGGGTAATGTGAATTTCTGAGTCCTGACTTGTGAAGTTCTCTTAAGGCTTCAATTGTCCAAGGGTGGCTCAAAGCTTGGACGCAGGAAGTAGGAGACGGCTTACAGTTTTTCTCAGGAAGAAATTTTGGGGGCTCAGCATTCTTTAGTCAGAATTCATAAACTCATTTGGTTCTGCTCATTTAGAGTCTGTCTGCCAGAGTGTGGAACAGGGCATCATGGCAGGACAAGCAGAGACAGCACCATCACACAGTTAAGACAAACTAAGGAGGTTTCTCATTCAAAACGCAGATAGTAGTTTGTTGTGTAGACAGCCATGATGTCCTCTGTGTGGTCTAAAACTGAGCCAGGCAGAACACTGTCAGCCCCTGGTACAGTGGATTGGTTTTTTTTTCTTAGCCTGCAAGATAATGACCCTCAGATGAACTCCAGGGGAAAAGAATAGCCACTCTGTACTCCCTGCTGAACCATTCTGACTCCTGCTTTGAGCTAATACTGCCATCCAGTAACATACTCCTGATGGAAATCTTAACATACAGAAGTGTATGATGCAAATCAATGGACCGTAATTTACCATATCCTTATTTAAATCTCCCCTCCCCCTGTGCACTGGCCCTGCCTGGCTGGCGTAGGCTGTGAGCTGTGAGCTGGCATCTGTTCTCATCCACTGGGCACCCTTGAGAAATGTTTTTCTCTTTCTCCACAATCTTAAGAAATAATCACTGGGATCCAGTCCATCCAGGATAGCTGCTGCTATGGTCAAGTGGCTGTTGAAGTGTGGCTCGTGTGGCTGAGCAGAGGGACTTATGCAGCTTACATCTTCACTAGTGTAGGCTGTGAGGCAGGCAGCAGCAAGGCTCTCCACTGGGCAACCTGCTTCCTCACAGCTGAACTTCACTTTGAGCTCATAGCTAAGTTGGTGTTCTTAGTGTGAAATACAGTGCATTTTTAATTAGATATTTTCTTCATTTACATTTCAAATGCTATCCCCAAAGACCCCTATATCCTGCCCACACCCGCCCTGTTCCCCAACCCACCCACTCCCGCTTCCTGGCCCTGGCATTCCCCTGTACTGGGGCATATCTTTGAAATACCAAGGGCCTCTCCTCCCATTGATAGCTGACTAGGCCATCCTCTGCTACATATGCAACTAGAGACACAGCTCTAGGAGGTACTGGTTAGTTCATATTGTTGTTCCTCCTATAAGGTTGCAGACCTCTTTAGCTCCTTGGGTACTTTCTCTAGCTCCTTCATTAGGGGCACTGTGTTCCATCCAATAGCTGACTGCGAGCATCCACTTCTGTGTTTGCCAGGCATTGGCATAGCCTCACAAGAGAGAGCTTTGTCAGGGTCCTGTCAGCAAAATCTTGCTGGCATATGAGTTGCAGAGACAAGGTTCTGTGCTGAGATGGAAGGGAAGACCATCTTAAAGACAGGGAAGACCATTTTAAAGACAGTATGTGAATTGTTTGCATGATACTTGTTAAAATGCTAATATTCTGGCTGCAGCCCTTCCTTCCAGTGCCAGCTTCTTCCCTACAGTGGCTGGTTCCTGTTGATGTCTCTCAAGGTCAAGCCCACCCACACTCATGCACAGGTGGGGAGGCTCACAGCCGCCCACCCGTGCCTAAAGAGCTATTAGCGGCTGATGGCCACTGGGGAAGGCAGGGTCTGCTTTCTTCAGGGTTATGTCCCCTATTTGGTTCACCTTCTTTCTGTAGGTGGCTGACACCCATGCACATTTGGCCAGGACTGGTTTTGGACTTGGGATTATTTGGAGAGGGGCATAGTTGGAAGGGAAAACCTGGTGGGAATATTCTGAGGTTTTGGAGGGCGGATGTGATCAATGTATATTATATACATGTAAGACATTCTCAATGAGTACATTTTAAAACGTGCAAAGTAAAACTTGAGAGAAGGCTTATTTAGTTCTTGGTTCCATGGGACTCAGTCTTTGGTCCTCGTCACCCTTGGTTCTGGGAGACTCAGGGCAGGTAGCCTTGAGAAGCATGCCCTTTTGCCCACTTCCTCCACGTAAGCTTTGCCTCCTAAATTTGCAGAGTCACAAGTGCTGCTGGCCCTGAGCCAGGCGTTCAGCTTAGGCGGTTCTGGGAGCCATTCTATAGTCCCCTGCACAAGGAAGACCAAAGTTAGTTTGTTTCTTTCCTTTTTACTTGATTAACTTGGATCTTGCCACATTTGAAATTCTGTGTAATGTTCTCTTTGTGTTCATGTAGCAGGGATGGCTGCACACCCTTGGCATCATTGGCACTGGGCAGATAACTCTGTGTGCTCAGTCTTGTTCCCTGTAGGCTGCCCAGAAGCACAGCTCTCCTGGCCTTCCTTGGGGCAGCTCAGCTTTCCATGCTGTGCCTAACACAGCCTCTGCCAGAAGCCCTTCCTCAGATGTACAGAACCTCTCTCCCCTCTTAGGCCAATTACTTTGACATCTATTTACTTGATCTGTACTGTGATTCCTGTTGTCTTGGATACACCAAAAAACCGAATACTTTCTAAGAGAGAAAAATGATAATAATCCAGAGTTTATCCAGCAAGCATTCCTTTCCTTTGCTAGGCCCTGTATTAGGCACCACTGTAGCAGTAAATAAAACCTCGGACCTTCCATACTGATTGGTCACAGTCCTGGGTAGACAAGAGATTATGCAGGTGTCACATTATCCATGCTGTGGAGAAGGGTGAAAGAGACAGGTTCGGGGAGAGTGAGACAGTAGGGGTATTGCAGGGGCGTTTACACCTTTCACCCCAGATGGCATACCCCAGGTCCCCTGCTGTGCCTCTTGTCCCCTAACCTCCTTCTTCCTGTGTTCTTCCAGAATTACACACTTCCTTTGCTCACAGTTAGTCTTGTTTTCTAGACACGTTGTCTGGGCTCTGGTAAGTCTTCCTGCATAGCAATGTTAAGGAGACCGTTGACAGTGGCACCCGATCTGGGCCCCAGTCTGTCTGTCTCTTGGGGCTGTTTGGCTATGTGCCTCCCTGCAGTCTGCCATTGCACCTGTCTTCCTGGCAGCCTTGGCAGCCTTAGGTCATGGTCAACAGCTCTGAGGTCATTGTTAAACCAAGACTTCTGCACAGCATATATTCTTGTAGGCCAGTATTTTTCTCATAGTTTCTGACCAACTCCTAGCACAGTGTGGGCTAAGGTTTGCACCTGGCTCTGCATATCCCACAGAAGAACCCAGAAGTCTGTAGAATAAGTTCCCACTCAGACTCCCTTCCACCTCTCCTCTCTAGTTTTGTTTGACATACATATCATTGCTGGTAATTTGGCTTCCTCATAAGCAAGTAATTAGTCTATTCGTAAAATATTGCAAAAGGAAAAGCAGAGAATAACCCGTGGGACTCCTAGTGGCAAACCTATGGCAGTTCCTAAATGGTTAATAGTTACTGAGCTTGAGGTCCCTTATCCTCTTCTCTTTCTAAAACAATGCCCCTGAGATGCAGTGTGGTGGTACAGACTTGTACTCATCACACTGCAGAGGCAGAAAGAGTGAGAGTTTGAGACCAGCCAGGAGAACATAGCATAGGAAACCAGCCGTGGGTATGTAGCAAACCTGTCACCAACACACTTGTAAGACATTGCCTTTCTTGCCTCTATTCTTGTCTCCTGTCAGAACAGTAGGACATGGCTATATACTTAATGTGAACCCTTGTTGTGGGTAACCACTTGTGACCCTAACGTGTGCTTCATCCAGACTGACAGTGTGTTACTGCACTTTAGTCAGCAGAGGGAAGGGGTGCTGATGTACATGGCTAACACGGTATTATAAAGTCTTGTGGCAACAGCATTAGGGATCTGTGCTCCTGGGATGTATTGTCCTTGTCACAGGAATTGGTAGTCTTGGTGAATGGAGAATGTAGTCTAAATACTTGCTGTGGCCCCGGCTCTAGCATATTGCCTGGTTAAAGACTCTCCTGATTGAACAGTATATATTCCTGAAAGAAAAGGCTGAAGAATTTCACTAGGACAGCTTTTAAGTAGTCGTTGCTTTCAAACTGAAAATCCCATTATAGTTCAAATTGATGTAGGAGTTCTTTCAAAGATAACAGGTTTTTTGAGTATTTTGAGTTTTGTTGGTAGTTGTTTTCTTTTTAAATTTATTTGTATGTACAGGTGTTTTGCCCGTGTGTGTGTGTGTGTGTGTCAGTGTACCACATAAATACTTGGTGCCTGCAGAGACCAGAAAAGGGTGTCTGATTCCTTAAAATGGAATTACAGGTGCTTGCAAGCCAGCATGTGGGTGCTGGGAACCAGACCCAAGACCCGTAGAAGAGAAACCAGTGCTGTTTACTGCTATCCTCCTGCCTCATTATTTCAGGTACTAGGATTATAAGCACGTATTGTAGTCCTTGAGTATTACATCTGAATGTCTCTTAGCAGGCAGCTAGCAATCTGGCAGCTCTTGTCACCTTGGCAAGCTGAGTTATTGCCATCTGCTGTAGAAAGCTGACCTGGCCGGCTTGTCCTTCCCTACCATAGGACTGCTGTCCTGATCTCTGGGGTGGGCTTGGAATCCTGCCTACCAGGCCTGGCTTCTAACTGCCTGCAATTGAAGCTGGAGACCCCCTGTTACTGAAAGCATAGTCTGTCTTGCTTCTTTCTCTGCAGAGGCCTTGAAAATGTTCCCTCTGTCAAGGGTTGCTTTTGAAAAAGTCTTCCAATGTATAGGAGGTATCACAAATTCTTTCATGCCAGTGCCCTGGGCAAGTTTGAATTGCATAATCCAGGGTTTCAGCTTTGCTTCTGTCTTGATAATTTGTTAGTATTTTCTCACTTAATTTCCAAAACACTTCAGGCTTTAGGATGGCACGTTGTGTCCAGCTGTTGGCTAGAGTGTGATGGTTTGTTAGGTCACAGTATGGCTACTGGGTTTTGAGTCAGATAACCGAAGTAGATATGCCAGCACACAGAAGCATGTATGAAGGTTCTTTAGAGTGAGGTGATCTGGCCTTCTTCTGAGGAACAGGACAGATTGAGGGAGTTATAGTCATCACAGCACTGAAGACAAAGGGCCTGTTTATTTGCTCTGAAAATACCAGGGGTCAGAGCAGTGGTCAGTGGACATGGCCACTGCTTTGCACTGTCTGTGACAATGCACATTTTTGTAATGTGTCTGTAGGTGGGTGTGCCTATACTCAGGTCAATGGCAACATGGCTTTCTTTCCACTATCACTGGCATTAAAAATGAAGTGTGTTTTCTTTTTTTTCCCCCAGAACAAGCCTGCCATCACCTATGTTCTCCAGAAACGATTTCAGCATCTGGAGCATCCTCAGAAAATGCATTGGAATGGTGAGTTAACTCTGCTTCCTCATGGTGTCCAGCGACTACCTGGTTGACCTCATATCCTTGGGAAGGGGATCTCAATAATAATAATAATAATAATAATAATAATAATAATAATAATAATAATAATAATAATAACAACAACAACATAGGAGTGTGGCCTAACAGTGGTCAAAGTACCCATGAGTGTAAACCCTCAGCCTTAGATCAGCTATTTAACATGGCTCTCATGGGACCTTTATTTAGGAAGATAAGGATGCGCTTCTCTTCAGTGGCTCACCAAGCTTGTATCTGCCCATACATCTCCTTAGAGATTGTCTCCTAGGACAGACCCCACTAAGTAGACTCTTCCTTTGCTAGGGTTCTGTGCAGTCTCTGTGAGCGCAGTATGGGAGATGTGTTGGATCATCTCTGCTGCATTGTCATGGCAGGGTCTAATCTGGGAGAGGAGGACTATGGCAGCACTGCCTCCTGGACTCTCTGCCATCTGATGAAGGCTAGAAGCCTCTTCCTAGCATGACACCTCAGATGTTAGTATGGCCACCAAAAATGATGGTAACTGAATAACATGGCTCTCAAGATACTGAGGCTTCAGTCTGAGCAGTATACTGTGGATGCCGCCACTTTGTGCCTCCTGGTGTGCTGCCAGAACCTTTCCTGCATGCCCGTCTGATGCCAGAGTCTCTTCAGCATCTCTGCTCCCTACATTCTAGTGCTTCTTTGCCCTGTCAGCAGAGACTTCCAAGTTGCTCATCCCAGAAATAGTCAGCGTAAACCTGTGTCTTCTGCATCCTTCACAGAGAGTAGTTCAGCTAGGCTTTGCGACGCTATTTCATGACTTTCATGTCAGCCTGGCTACTCCTTTAGGTGAGACCTGGGCAAGGTACCACTCCTAGCTTATGTGCAAAGATACGTAGTTTATACAAAATGTCTAGGCATCTGCTAGGCCGGCACAGTGCTCAGTACAGAGTGGTCCTTGTATCAGCAGAGAGGCCAGCTGAGAGTCAGAAAGTGGGCTTCAGTCTTCTTCAGTCACGTTAGGATTCAAGGCAGCAAACATGGCAAATATGGAATTAAATGAGGTGACGATTATATACCCACTAGACTGTAGGCTAATAAACGTCACTTGTTACTGACGCTAATAGTCCCTTTATAACTAACAATTCAAAAAAATTTTTGTGGAGTATTTTTCAGACCTTCAATAGATGTGTTTATCTTTGTCATACAACATGGAGCTGTGTGTATATGTGTGCTTCTAAAGTGAGAGCCAGTGTCACAAGAGAATGATTATCATTACCACAGTGATTTTTTTCTAATATTAAAGCAACACTGATGTCAACTCATTAAACTGGTTTCATAACTTGCTGTTTAAACAAAACCCATGGTTTGGAACTGGCTCTCACTTTAGAAGCACACATAGACACACAGCTCCATGTTGTATGACAAAGATAAACACATCTAGTGAAGGTCTGTTCTGTGTCTCTATAGAATCGGTGCCACGTCTGCCTTGAGACCATGTGGGAAAGGAGTTTGTATGAACACAATATGTGTGGCTGGTCTTTCTGAACATTATAGAAAACACAACTTGTTGTATGTCTCTTGTCTGAGCCCGTTTCCTGTCTCAGCAGATGTTGGGTCCGTGGTGGCATCAGGTGTGGTAGATGTTGTGGAGATCACCAACAGTATGCCCATTTGTCTTTATCAAGTTCCTTTCTACATTAGAACTGATCTTTCTAAGTTAGGAGATGACATCATGTTAGATCAAACCTGTCCTTGTTCTCTCCAGAGTGTGGCAATGCTTTTATTTTTAGGTACAGAGCTGAGGTGCAAATAAACATGTGGATGAATCCTAGGTCCAGGAGAGCGAACACAAGCAGGTGTGTGGGTCGCTAGCACTGCAGAGTGTTCTGAAGCCTATCTGTGGGTCTGGCTCATGGAGGCTGATAAAGCTCGGACAGAGAGCTACAAGGAAGTAAGACCTTGGAAGGTGACCCTCTGATGTTCTAGATTCATTAACATGGGTTTACGGGCATCACCAGCATCTGGAATGTTCTGGGTTGCTGACTGTGTAAGGCCTCTGGGGCTGCAGGAAGAGTCAGCAGATGGAAGTGCTGGACAACATCAGAGAAGGCAGTGAAGATACCTGGCAGAGGAGTGCAAAGGGCGCTACCAGAGCTAAAATTGTATTTTTCTGTATAACTCACTCTAATGTATACCTGTTTTACCCTGCCCCAAAGAAAACAAGCCAAGACTTAGAAAATAGTAGCATGCATACATGTTGATATCCTTAAAGAATTTTTTTAAAAAACCCTTTATGTCATGCCCATGATTCTATTACAATCATGTTACAATGTTAAAATGTTACATGTAACAATTTGCTAAAGATCAATTGAAAAACCATGTAGGTACCTTCAGCTGCCATATTTTTTCCCTGAGCATTATGCAGTCTCTTAATCTGATGATAAGATGTTGGTTGGTTGGTTGGTTTTTTGGTTGGTTTCTTTCTCAAGATGGGGTCTTGCTATGCAGCCCAGGCTGGCTTTGACCTCTGAGTCCTCCTGCCTCTTCCTCCCAAATGTTCACCAGTATGCCTGGCTTAGAAGTTTTAAAAATAGCAGAGAAGATGTGACTCTGTCTGACCTACATACACTGTCCCTGTGGACTAGGCCAGACTGACAGTGTGTGAGCACCGCTGGCATCAGCCTCACAGCTCAACACTGATCTCAAGGCTTTCTTAGTTAATGGCCTACTGATACAGTGATGGGCAGTGTAATTGGAAATGTGGGCTTTCAAAGTCACAGGAGGCAGAGGTAGACAGACCTCTGTGGATTGGAGTGGCCTACCTAGTGAGTTCCAGGCCAGCTGTGGTTACACAGTGAGATCAAATGAAAATATAAACAATACTCATGGGAGATGCTTACCTGCTAGGGATGGTGAGGCTCTAATTCTGTGACCAGGAAGGACAGTCTCTCTTTTCTCAGTTAGGGTATTTATTACTGTGTACATAGTGATCCAACACCTCTACAACAGGGCTCACTAGGTCTTTCCTCCCCGGGACCCCAGTACATCATACTTTGCTTTGTTTCTAAAGAGTATAGAATCTCACATTTCTCACACCTATGAAGTCCTTCCTTTTCCTTTCCCATTTTGTTGTGGGCAGGCTTTTGTTACCAGATATCCAGTTACACTGTATGAAATAAATACTTTATGTAACTAAAATTCGATATAAATCCCTTTGTGACTAAAGCTTTCAGTAAGCAGGACCCCTCTCCCCAGTACTCTCAAAACATTTGCTCTACTGTCTTCCTGCAAAGGTTTCCTTAAGCCTGGCTCCCCTTCTCCTGTGCCTGGCTTTTGAGCTTTGTCAGCAGACCCAGCTGCAGGTTCAGCTTTGGGAGACCTGTTCACAGCACTTGGGCCAAGGCAAAGAGCCCTTGTCGTTGATGTCCCCTCTACATCCCCTGATTGCAGGCAACACTGTGACCTTAGTGCTTGGTTACTGTAAGAGGTGAGGAAGGTCTGCTTTATGGTGAATGCCGACTTTTACAAATGAAAATTCTGTAATACTCTGCAGGGCTCTGGGGAGGCCATTCCCACGGAGACGTTCTTGCTGTCATCGTTGGTCGGCTAAGTATGCAAGCACAGGGTGCTTTCGAATAGTTCAAAAGCATAAAGTCCCATTTCCCTTACACTTGTGTTTCTCTTCTCTATCTTTACAGAAACTAATTAATTGCATTGAACCAATTTTTATCCCTGAAAGTATTTTATTGATTTTGTATTACACTATCACAAAATGTGTCTAAAAGGAATGCTAACTTTGTACCACTATTATAAACAGTATATCAGTGGTAACATTATGGCTGGAATATTTCCAAAATATCAGCATAAAACATAGAATACTGTTTGTGTGTGAGTGAGGCGGTCCTGGTACAGTTGGACTGGCACATCTGAGCGACCATCTCCAAGTGCAAAACTGATAGTGGAATGTAGGAACAGTTACATTACTTTTATAGATACCAAGCTTGAGAAGCCCTTTGCACATTAATAAACAGATGGGAGTAGGAGTTTGTGGGATTGTTAATGTCTAGGATTGTCATTCAGTTCTTTGTCCCTTCTCAGCTATATGCCAAAAATTAGAGTGCATTATCAAAAATAATTTGTTATGATCTATAAGCTGACAAATCAATTAGGACTTCTTCCACTGTTTGTATAAACAGAACTTTGGAAAACTTGTAGAGAGGACTTTGTTCCCAAGATGTAGGCCTTGTGGTCTGGGGATGTTACAGGAGGCTCTCCCAGGTTCTCCCATCCGCACCCACAAACTTCTTTGACCCAGTGTTACCCAGCCCTTTAGAAGGGATTCGGAAACTTCCCCTGGAGGCATACTTTTGCCAAGTTAGTATTTTTTGATGAAAGTGTTTTGTGTTCCTTTGGGCTCTGAGATGTGTTAGTGACTTTTCTACCACTGTGACCAGTGATGTGATACGAACATGAGGGACGAAAGATTGGCCTGGGCTTCTGGTTCCAGAGGCTTTAGTCAGAGACTGGCTGTACCCTTAACATGATGCAGAGTGTCATTGTACTTGGAGTGGCAGAAGACACTGCTCACTTGGGGCAGTCAGAAAACAGATAAGAGGGGTCAGGGACAGGACGCGCTTGGAGGACTCTCTTCAAGGACCTGCTTCCTTCATTGGCATCATATGCCACCAGTCCTACGTGCTGCTACCAGGTTGGGAATGCACCAGTGAAATCAGAGTTCCTCTGGCTGATGGTAGTCACCTGCCAGTGACAAGGCCTTCAACACAGAGCCATAACCACTTCTGTCAATCTACACATGTGCTTCACTAGGTAGAGAATGGGGAAAGACGGGAGGTTTGCCACACCTGCAGTGCTGTAAACACTGACTTGAGACACAGCACCACCACCTCCAGAGTAGCATGATCTAAATCAGACTCTCTCCTCGGAGAACTGCTAGAAGTCACCCTAGTGGGCCTCAACTCCATAGCTGAAGTGGGGGAAGGTATGGAGAAGTAGATGAGTGGTACCTTGCATGAAAGAGGCTGTGCCTAGACTCCCTGATAGCAAGTTCTGAGGGCTTTCACACTTAGGAACAAAAAATTGTTTACAATAATTCAGGGTGGGAGGTGTGTCTTGTATGTTTACTTTTTAAATGATAAGCCTGGCAGGGCCATGTGGCTAGCCCAGGCCTGCCAGAGCTGAGAGGAGAGTGAGTGTGCATGGGTGGAATATGGAAACAAATACCAGGTGAAGACTGTGGCTTGGCACTGGCAGCCAGGGCTTGCCTTCCACATTTGCCCAGCACTGCAACTCATCGCCCCTCAGCTCAGACCCATGCAGCAGTCCTCAGTTTCCTTCCTTTTCCCTGTAGCCTCTCATGTGTTCTCTCTCCTGCTTTCCTGTTGGTAGTACTAAGGTGCCCCATGCAGTTGGCTCAACACCCAGACACTCTCCACTTTTCCTGCCTCGCTGTCTTCCATGTGCCCTTCACATGTCTGTGAGGATCGAGGTGAGGCAGCTGCAGCTGCCACCAGAACAGCTTTGTTTCTAGAGTGCCTTGCTGTGCACGTTCTAGCCTTGCTGCTCAGGGCACTGTCGACAGTGCATTCAGATGGCAAGGTCATCTAGCCAATGACAAGCCCTAGACCATGAATCATTTCCAGGAGTGAGTCCCCAGCTGGGTGGCACTAGTTAGAGCATGGCAGGTGATCCTCCATGGCTCTAGACGGAAGGGATGTGTCACTACAGCAGCCTTCATGCTACATGGAGAAAGGATCCAGGGCCAGGCTCATCTCCCCCTTTCTTCCTCCTAAGGAACACCCAAAACTGCTGCTTTTCCGGACTGTTCGTGAAGAACCCAGAGGCCAATGGAGTGCTTGGGCCACACATGGCTCCTGAGGGGCTGCCTGAGCAACAGGGTAGACAGATTTAGCAGACACCCAAGGTTTCTGTCCATACCCCACATCTGAGCTACTTGCACATAGATCTGAGGATGGGAGACTTATTGTTTAGAAAATGGCCTTGACTTCAGCTGAGCTCAAAGCAGCCTTGCATATGGGCGGTGCATGGTGCTAGAATGAAGGGATGGCCTTCCTCCTCTGTCTCTTCACAGCCCGTCAGCAGATCAGCAGTCTCCGTTAGGAGTGTCTTCAATTGCATCACTGCGGTTTACTTATGTGCATGTATCAGTTTAAACTTTGTTTGGCTAGGTCACAAGGTAGAGTTGCCTGGAATAAATATTTAATTTTTCCATCTGACTGCAGTTCAGTGATAAAAAGCGTTCCGGCTAATGTCTCTTCCTGAAGCTGACCTTCGGCATACACATTTTCTTATTACTGGGACATAGACACATGCTAATTTGTTTATATAATAGCTAAGGGATACCACAACCAGGTTTGTCTGCTGGATTAGACGAAGCAACAGTGCATTTAAATTACCAAGGACTAGGAGAGATGGAGGGGAAATGTACATTGTGTAACTGTTTTTATTACCTACATTGTAAGTTTTAGAAACCAAAATAAGTGTAAGATTATTTTTAATTAACTCCAGACAGTGGAGGAAATAAACTTGCCATCCAGTTGGCATGCTTTAAAATAGCTTGCTGTGTGCTCCTGAGAGAGGTCAGGACTGTTTTCATGACCATCTGAAGTGTGTGCACACATTTCTCTCTGCCCCCCACCCCCCAGTGTGTGTGTGTGTGTGTGTGTGTGTGTGTGTGTGTGTGTGTGATATATTTGAGACAGGGTCTCACACTGTATCCCTGGACCAGACTGCCCTTCATTCTCATAAATCTACCTGCCTCTACCTCCGGAATGCTGGGTAAAGGTCTTTTATTTGACTATGATAGTGGCTTCCCATTTTCTTGAATGTTTACCTTCTGAGTCCCTGTAAAGAAGATGTGTTTTAATGTGTTAAAGAGTGTAAACTCTTATTGACAGTGTCCTTTGCCTTACAGAAGCTTTGCAATTTTATGAGGTCCCATTTGTCGATTCTCGATCTTACAGCACAAGCCATTGCTGTTCTATTCAGGAATTTTCCCCCTGTGCCCATATCTTCGAGGCTTTTCCCCACTTTCTCCTCTATAAGTTCCACTGTCTCTGGTTTTATGTGGAGTTCCTCGATCTGCTTAGATTTGACCTTATACAAGGAGATAGGAATGGATCAATTCGCATTCTTCTACATGATAACTGCCAGTTGTGCCAGCACCATTTGTTGAAAATGCTGTCTGTTTTCCACTGGATGGTTTTAGCTCCCTTGTCAAAAGACACTGTCAATAAGACAAAAAATTTCATGCGGTTAACAAATTGTATCTTATATCTTGGGTATCCTAAGTTTCTGGGCTAATATCCACTTATCAGTGAGTACATATTGTGTGAATTCTTTTGTGATTGGGTTACCTCACTCAGGATGATGCCCTCCAGGTCCAACCATTGGAAAGAGAGGCCCATTGGACATGTAAACTTTATATGCCCCAGTACAGGGGAACGCCAGGCCAAAAAGTGGGAGTGGGTGGGTAGGGGAGTGGGGGGGGGAGGGTATGGGGGACTTTTGGGATAGCATTGGAGATGTAAATGAGGAAAATACATAATAAAAAATATTTTAAAAAAGGTTGAAGTTACAGGAGTTGTCAGAGTTCCTCTGTTGGAACATCTGCACAGCATACCCTGGTTGGCATCCCTCCCTAAAATAGTCCATTTGTACAACTGATGGACACATCGTAATTCCCAGCTGTAGCTGGTATGGAGGTCATCCCTGGTTGTCTTATTTTTGAGTTCTGACATGTGTCTGTCATAGCTGTGCCCTACCTTCTTATATGCGATCCCACTTTGCAGCAGGGTTCATACCTTCTCTTAATGGTGGGGATCACAGTTGATAGCCTTTTCAGATCGGCAGCCTTCATTCCTGCCACTTCAAGTTATTCCCATGTCTTTCCAGAGCTTGTTTGCCCCTTTCTTTTTAGTGCAATCTTCTCCAACTCTGAATTGCCTGTTAACTATTGTGTACCATTAAACACACCCTTGTCCCCAAGAAGCAAAGTAGTCGGGTGAATGCTGCCCAGGAGATGGTGCCTGGTGACAGCCACTTGAGAAGTAATAAGCTTGGGGTAAGGGGAATGGGCTGTCCACGTGCCCAGGGCACAAGCACTTGCAATGTGTCCTCTTTAGGGTGACATCCAGGGTATAAGATCCTGGCCTGGGACTAGAAGGTAGCACAGCAGTTCCATGCACTTGCTCTTCCAGAGGACTCAGGTCAATTCCCTGCACTCACATGGCACTTCACAACTATCCAGAACTCCAGTTCCAGGGAATCCAGTGCCCTCTTCTGACCTCTAGGCACCAGGTATACATGTACATGCATACATACATACACACACACACACACACACACACACACACAGAGGCAAGCAAAATACCCCAACACACTAACACATACACTCTCACACACACACTCACACTCTCTCACACACACTCACACATGCACACACACACTCTTTCACACATGCACACACACACACACACACACACACACACACACACTGTCCCTTTTACCGTAAGTTGTTGTTACTCAGCATGGGTCAGATAAGTTGATCAGTACTCATAAGACAGGAGACTGTTATTTAACATGATCAAATGTGAGCATTGGATTGGCATACTCTCATGTCTGAAGGAAGAAGAAATGGGATGTCAAAGGATGAAAGTCCTGAACTGGGCCTGGACATCTGTTAGGAAAGTTTAGCGAAGAGAGCAGGGCCGTCTACATGAGTAGTGTAGAGTGTCTACATGGATGCTTTTATTTCATGCCTGAGGCAGTGTGGCATCATAGACACTCAGTCAAGTATTTGATGTATGAAAGTGCACATGACTGAGTGAAGGGGAGCCTACATTTCTTTTAGTACCTTGGATGCTGAAAGATCTGGCTACTCCCGCACGAGTGGAGTATGGATTGACCTACCAGCAGGAGACAATTTGCTCCATAGTATTTGTTAACATTTCTCCTGAGCAGGTCTGTGATCTAGACTCTCCATAGAGAAATCTACTTGAAGCTAAATTAGCCTGAGTTATAGAAGATACATGAGTTACAGTTTGTGGACTATGTATATTTTAACTGTTTAGAATTCAGTGATATGTATGCAGTTTACCGATGTGTCCAGAGCTGGTCTTAGCGTTTGGGAAGCACTGTGCTTTATGTTAAATGCTGTTAGCATCATCAATGAAGAAACTGGCACAAAGTTGAACTTGGCCAAAATTAGAGTTAACAAATGAAGCCTGGTGTTAGGCTGATCTGATTTAGTGGTGAAACATAGGAACAGTACACAGAGCTGAGGCCAGGCTTCTAAAAGCATAGAAGAATCTGTACAAAATCTTTCCTATACACAGACCTGTATATGTGCACATGTGAATACACACCTCTGGCCACTACACAGACTTGTGTATACATGTGAATACACACCTCTTTCTGGAAGTGTGCTTGAGCATTTTTCTCTGGGATAGGGTGAGACAAGAAAAGGAAGAGACACTTTCGGATTTCACTTTGTGTGTGTGGGGGGGAGTTTTGAAATATAAATAGTAACTACTTCAAAGTGATATAAATCTAAAATACTAACATGTTATTAATCAACTGTCAGTTATTTTCTATAATGCCTATTCTATTGGGCAGTGTATTCTTCTCATAGATGATAATAACTATTTTCTATCAAAAATATATTTTACTCACATAAAATTATACAAATGTGCAAATATAACATCTCAATTTCCAGAGAAAGAATTTGGATATCCTATTGTATTATTTTTCTGTCTTATTCCCTTGAAACAGTTTTTTTTTTTTTTTAAAATGAACCCGGAGCTAAACTGTCTCCCAGCCAGCCCCACTGATGTTTCTATCTGAGACTTCTACAGCCCTGGGATTACAAGAATGTGCCTAGCCACACCTGGCTTTTTACATGGTGCTGGGATTTGAACTCAGGTCCTCATATGAGGAGGTCCTTCTGGGTGTCAGGGAAGCAAACTGCCCAAGGAGATAAGAATGAGAACTCCATGGAAGGAGTTGCAGAGACAAAGTTTGGAGCTAAGATAAAAGGATGGACTATGGGTGAGACTGCCCCACCCGGGAGTCCATCCCATAATCAGCCACCAAACCCAGACACTATTGCATACGCCAGCAAGATTTTGCTGACAGGAGCCTGATATAGCTGTCTCCTGTGAGTCTTTGCCAGTGCCTGGCAAATTCAGAAGTGGATGCTCACAGTCATCTATTGGATGGAACACAGGGTCCCCAATGGAGGAGCTAGAGAAAGTACCCAAGGAGCTGAAGGGGTCTGCAACCCTATAGGTGGAACAACAATATGAACTAACCAGTACCCCCCCAGCTCCAGTCTCTAGCTGCATATGAAGCAGAAGATGGCCTAGTCAGCCATCATTGGAAGAGAGGCCCCTTGGTCTAGCAAACTTTATATGCCCCAGTACAGGGGAACACCAGGGCCAAGAAGTGGGAGTGAGTGGGTAGGGGAGCAGGGCGGGGGTGATGGGTATAGGGGACTTTTGGGATAGCATATGAAATGTAAATGAATAAAATATCTAATTAAAAAAAAAAAAGAATGAGAACTCAGTGCAGATTGGCGTCATCAACCTGGACCTGACGTCAGGGAGTCTGATGCCGGGTGGCTAGTTATCAGATTATTTAAAACAGCACAATTTGGGGAAAGGTTTCCAGGTAACACTCAGCCCTGTCAGTCCAATTTCAGGTGCACAATACAGCTTAAGGTGTGACTGTATAGAAACTCCTTTATAGAGTACGTGTAACAGTGAGGGTGGGTTCTACAGCTAGAGGCCTAGAGTCTGATGTGGTCTCAGACCAATAGCATAAAGGCCAGCAAGCCATCAAGTACATGTGACTTCCCCACTAAGGATGGGAAGGAAGAAGTCTGAAATAATCACTCTGGGGAGTTAGGTGAGGTCTCTCTCACAGCTAGCGAGAGGGTCACCAGGTTGTTAGCCACACTCAGCTTTCTAGATGGAACGCAGGTGTTTGCTTTTCTCTGCCCCACAGAGGGACAGCCCTGCGTGATTAACTGATTGCCGTGCCTGGTTCTCCTAGCTGCTCTGTGCGTGCAAGGCCCTCTGCCCTTGTGTAGGAAGTGTTCTTCCTCTGCACTTGTGTTTTAAAGCAAGATGCCGTATGTTGTACTTTTTAAAGTAAAGCGTATTTCCAAGTTAAAGAGGATCCTGGCGCATCTTAATTGAAACATGGCATGGTGGTTCTACTGTCTGTGACGTATACCCAACCCTGACTCTGGGTTTAATAAGACCTTGGCTGTGCATGGCTGAACCTATCGATTTCTTTTCTTCTTCAACGCCATAGTGAGACTGTAGAAATATTCTCTTTAATGTGTTGAACTGTTACTCGCCTCTTCTCCGCTTTCTGGCTGTTTTTGAATGCAGCTGATGGCAGTTATATGAAGCTATATAAAGGCAGTTGTATGAAGGCCATGTGTAGTTGTAATTGTGCAAGCCAGTAAGAAGCAGATGTAAGGACGAGTCAGAGTTGAGTCTGGTGGCATTCGTCCTAGGACTGTCCACCTGGCCCGATTCCCAAGGACGCACTGGACAGTGGGGAAAGGAGTTTGGAAGGAGGTTTGTCACTTGATGACTTTTTGAAGGTGCCCTGCGATGACACTTGGGCAGTCCATGGTAAACGGTGGAAAGGTGGTGTCTCCATGTGAGAGCATTGGCCAGTGGGTGCCTGGGTAGAGGGAAGAGAAACATTTGTTAAATAGAGAGAGCCTTCTTAAGTCACCCCACATTTATTGTGGGTGCTCAGAAACCCCAATGTCAGCCAAACATGGCCTCATGGTAGAAATTCTGCATAAATGTGGTGTGTATGATTGACTCTAACAATATGAATGAGAGCCAGCAGGCAGCTGTTTGGGTTAAGGTCCCTGTTGTGAAGCATGGTGGCCTGTTGATCCCAGGACGCACACACTGGAAGAAAACTGACTCCCACCTCTTCCTCTGCACTGTGGCACAGACACAGCTACACACATGGCCCGACATGATAGATGAATAACAATCAAACAAACAAATAAGGTTTTTAAAAGATGAACTTAGATACATGTCTTATGGGTTTGCTTTGAGCTAACAGTGATTCATGACTCAGGCAGTTTTGGGTCCCACTGGTCAGTATTCCATGAAAAGAGTCGGAGGGAAAATCACAGGTTGTCCTTGCTGGAGAGAGACGAGACAGACTTGATTGATTAAAGCAGCGAGTTGCTTATTAGTGGTTTCCTTGCAGTTTAATTGGCTTTGTTGACTTATGTAAATAGTCTAAGGTGCCAGAGCCACCTCTGCCCCAGCAGAGCTTGCTGTTTCAGCATCAGCATGAAGATGGCTGCTGTGTCCCCATTGCCTTTGTCCACATCCTAGTGCTGATCTGAGGAGGCATGCCACTGTCATCAGTCCACGCTCACCATTAAATGGTGTACTCTGTGAAGCCATGAAGGATGCTGGGTAGTCTCTATTTATTTGTACTGCTAGATACTCCATAGTGGAAGATGTTTGTAAGGATTCATGAAGCTGAGCTGATTTTAATTAAATTTCTTGAGTTGAGCTTTTCTGTTGCTTTTTGTGGAACACGTTATCTAAAGCAGCAACAGCAGCAGTTTGCAGTGGATAACACTGATAATAACAGTTTTGGTTTCTTCCTAATAGGAACTGTCCAAGATCACAATGCCAGTGATATTTAACGAGCCTCTGAGCTTCCTGCAGCGGCTAACTGAATACATGGAGCACACGTACCTCATCCACAAAGCCAGTTCACTTTCCGATCCTGTGGAAAGGATGCAGGTATGTGCAGGCCAGGTGGGGGGTGCTCAGCGTTTGGGATGTAAATAAATAAGTAAATATTAAAAAGAAAAGATAGGTGGCCTTTGGAGAGAATATCTTCTGCCTGTATGGATGTGGAGTCTGTTGATAATAAATCTGATGGCCTCTAGTCTAGGCAGGAAATAGAAGGTGGGGCATCTGGGAGGCAGAAAGGATTCTGGGGTAGTGGCTGTCGAGGGATTCGCCTGGGAAGACATGATAAGACAGATGCATAGTACCTGAGCACAGGTAATCAGCCACGTAGCGGAATGTGGGTTAGAGTAAATGGGCTGTAATAAGTTATGATCTAGTCAGAGAGAGCCTAGCTCTATTGCCAAGGTGTTTGTAGATATAAAGAGGAAGAGGAGGAGAGAAGACGAGAAAGAATAAGAGAAGGAAGGAAGGAAGGAAAGAAGGAAAGAAGGAAAAGAGAAAAGAAAAGAGAAAGTCTTTTATATTCAGTCCTCCTGGCAGTCTCTGGGGATGGTCACTGTAATGAAGACTGATGGGAATTTCAGGAGCTACAGAAGCAGGTCATACAACCACACGTGGCTACTGGAAGCTCTTTCTTTCTTTCTTTCTTTTAATATTTTTATTAGATATTTTCTTTACATTTCAAATGTTATCCCCCTTTTCTAGTCTCCCCTCTGAAAATCCTCTATTCCCTCCTCCCTCCCTCTGCTCCCCAACCCACCCACTCCCACTTCCTGGTCCAGGCATTCCCCTATACTGGGGCATAGAACCTTCACAGGACCTAGGGCCTCTCCTCCCATTAATGACCAACTAGGCCATCCTCTGCTATATATACAGCTAGAGCCACAAGTTCCACCATGTGCTTTCTTTGATTGGTGGCTTAGTTCCAAGGAGCTCTGGGGGTACTGGTTAGTTCATATTGTTGTTCCTCCTATGGGGCTTCCGACCCCTTCAGCTCCTTGGGTACTTTCTCTAGCTCCTTCATTGGGGACCTTGTGCTCCATCCAATGGATGATTGTGAGCATCCACTTCTGTATTTGCCGGGCACTGGCAGAGCCTCTCAGGAGACAGCTATATCAGACTCCTGTCAGCAGTCTCTTGTTGGCATCTGCCATAGTGTCTGGGTTTGGTGGTTGTTTATGGGATGGATCCCAAAGTGGGGCAGTCTCTGGATGGTCGTTCCTTCAGTCTCTACTCCGAACTTTGTAACTCCTTCCATGGGTATTTTGTTCCCCTTGGAAACTCTTTCCAAGTCTTCAGTTAAGAAAGTACCATGTGGTAATTGTGAAATCAACATTTCTTTTTTTTTCTTTTTTTTTTTTTTTGGTTTTTTGGTTTTTTGGTTTTTTTGTTTGTTTGTTTGTTTGTTTGTTTGTTTTTCGAGACAGGGTTTCTCTATGTAGCCCTGGCTGTCCTGGAACTCACTCTGTAGACTAGGCTGGCCTCAAACTCAGAAATCTGTCTGCCTCTGCCTCCCAAGTGCTGGGATTAAAGGCGTGCACCTCCACTGCCCTGCGAAATCAACATTTCTTATTGCAAACTTTTTTGAAGATCTTCTCAAAAATTTGGAATACATAGTCACCATAACATTTTTATGCTGGATCAGTGTTCCAGTATATATATTCATAAGTGCTCAAGTAACAAGAAGTGTTTTTAATTTCCAAAATAAAAGATGATGTTTGCATGATGCACATGGATGGTGAAACACAGGCCAAGCTCAGCAGATACACTTCTACTCGATAAAACAGTGTCCCTCTGTTCTTTAATTCGTGGTGTACATGGATGGTGAAGCACAGGCTCAGCAGATACACTTCTAGATAAAGCAATGTCTTTCTGTTCTTTCATCCACTGTTTTTTAACTTAATTGGTGTCTTAGCCATAGTTTATATTGCTGTGATAAAATACCATGTCCATAAAAATCGTGGTGATGAAAGGATTCATTTCAGCTTACAGTTCCACATCACAGTCCGTCACTAAGAGAAGTCATGGCAAGAGTCTGGAAGCAGGAGCTGATGCAGAAGCCATGGAGGGTGCTGCTTAATGACTTGCTTGTCATGGCTTGCTCAGCCTGCTTTCTTTTAGAACCCAAGACCACAACCCAGAGATTGTCTCACCCATGGGCTGGGCCTTCCCCCATCAGTCATCGATCAAATGCACCACAGGTTTTCCCATATGCCAGCCTTGTAGGCACATTTTCTCAATTGAGGTTCCTTCTTCCCCAATGACTCTAGCTTGTGTCAAGTTGACATAAAACTTTGTCAACAAAATTGACTTTTGCACTAATTAAGTTGTTTAGTTTTGTATCATCTTTACCAATTCTAAATGTATGTTTGGTGCACCTTTAACTGAATATGTATACTTTTTCTTTGTCATCAGTCTACGAATGAAATAATTTTTACACTGAGTTAGATTTTATAGTAACTAGAAAATAATGTAATATATACAAAAGGATATGTGTAAGACATTTGAGGTGTGTATTTGAACCAGCTCCACTGAGAGACAACTGTGATTTAAAGTTTTTTGAAAGTCGGCATATTAGAAGTGATTGACTTAAAGGGATTTTTAAAAGTGCTTTGCAGAATTATAGCATCTCATAAAAGCCATGTTTGAGGGTAGCACTGTAGGATGAGATCTAGGAACTTTCATTATGAGTGTACAAGCTTCTACAGTAACTTTAGACAGCCACATTAAAAATCCAGACTAATCGAGCCTCTCAATAATCTTGTTAGTCACTGTCTTCTGTGCCACTTGGATTCCTGGGACCCAAAGACTGGCTGTTAATAACCTGTGCAATGCTCTATTCCAGTGTGTGGCTGCATTTGCTGTGTCTGCTGTCGCCTCTCAGTGGGAGCGCACTGGAAAGCCCTTCAACCCGCTTCTGGGAGAGACTTATGAATTAGTTCGGTGAGGTCTTCCGCTCCATTCTAGGTGGCTTGTTGAATAGAGTTTTCAGTGAAGAAAAATGGGTACAAACGATTATTTGTGTCTGGAGTACCTAATTATTTTGATGTCCATGTCTACGAAACTTGAGAAACTATCAAAAATACAAACTAGACATGTAATATACACATTACAAATAGATTACAAACTAGACATGTAATATACACATTACAAAATAGATATATTACAAACTAGACATGTAATATACACATTACAAGTGTTTCAGTGTTCCCAACCTTCTAGGATTAACTCTCCTCCATTTTTAGGTGGATGGCATGACATGTTCAGGGTTTTACTGTTACTACTGTTACTGGATAAAGCACCCTGACTAAAGGCAACTCAGGGAGAAAACTGTTTATTTCACTTACAGTTCATCAAAAGCAATGAAAACGAGCTCACAAAGGACGGGAGCTCACACACACAGGACGGGAGTTCACACACACAGGACAGAAGCTCACACACACAGGACAGGAGCTCACACACACAGGATGGGGAGCTCACACACACAGGACAGGAGCTCACACACACAGGACAGGAGCTCACACACACAGGACAGGAGCTTACACACACAGGATGGGGAGCTCACACACACAGGACAGGAGCTCACACACACAGGACAGGAGCTCATACACACAGGACAGGAGCTCACACACACAGGACAGGAGCTCACACACACAGGACAGGAGCTCACACACACAGGACAGGAGCTCACACACACAGGGCAGGAGCTCACACACACAGGGCAGGAGCTCACACACACAGGGCAGGAGCTCACACACACAGGGCAGGAGCTCACACACACAGGACAGGAGCTCACACAAGACAGGACGGGAGCTCACACACACAGGACAGGAGCTCACACACACAGGATGGGAGCTCATACACACAGGACGGGAGCTCACATACACTGGACAGGAGCTCACACACACAGGACAGGAGCTCACACACACAGGATGGGAGCTCACACACACAGGATGGGAGCTCACATACACAGGACAGGAGCTCACACACACAGGATGGGAGCTCACACACACAGGATGGGGAGCTCACACACACAGGACAGGAGCTCACACACACAGGACAGGAGCTCACACACACAGGACAGGAGCTCACACACACAGGATGGGAGCTCACA
This sequence comes from Mus caroli, assembly GCF_978045245.1. Lineage (NCBI taxonomy): Eukaryota > Metazoa > Chordata > Mammalia > Rodentia > Muridae > Mus > Mus caroli. Next base: position 9,950,769 of record NW_028227274.1, on the reverse strand, counting down.
CACACAGGGCAGGAGCTCACACACATAGGACGGGAGCTCACATACACTGGACAGGAGCTCACACACACAGGATGGGAGCTCACACACACAGGATGGGAGCTCACACACACAGGATGGGAGCTCACATACACAGGACAGGAGCTCACACACACAGGATGGGAGCTCACACACACAGGATGGGAGCTCACATACACAGGACAGGAGCTCACACACACAGGATGGGAGCTCACACACACAGGATGGGGAGCTCACACACACAGGACAGGAGCTCACACACACAGGACAGGAGCTCACACACACAGGACAGGAGCTCACACACACAGGATGGGAGCTCACACACACAGGGCAGGAGCTCACACACATAGGACGGGAGCTCACATACACTGGACAGGAGCTCACACACACAGGATGGGAGCTCACACACACAGGATGGGAGCTCACACACACAGGATGGGAGCTCACATACACAGGACAGGAGCTCACACACACAGGATGGGAGCTCACACACACAGGATGGGAGCTCACATACACAGGACAGGAGCTCACACACACAGGACTGGAACTCACACACACAAGACAGGAGCTCAAGAGGAAGGAATCCTACACAAACAGGACAAGAGCTTGTAAGACCCCCGATGCTGGGTCTCCGCTCAAGTCCAGGGATGAGCTGGCCAACACCCCAACATTCAGAGAGTAAACCACACCTGATGCAAACTGCAAGAGGTTTTATTATCAGCTAGCTGAGGATGAGGCAGGGGAGCTGTGACAGTAGGGAGCTTTTAACAGCTAGCTGAGGAGTTGGGAGGAGTTGGGAAGAGTTCTTCTCTTCCGGGTGTCCTTGGTGAAAAATACAAGGCAGGAGTGGGGAGTGAGTTCTTTCTGAATTTTTATCTCCATGTCCTCGGCACAGGAAGGCAGGCATCTCCGGTTGTACAGCATAGAAACAAAAAGGCTTTTTGCTGGCTATAGAGAACAAAGAGTTTCTTTCTAGCTGTATTTTTAAAGATCAGGGAAAACAAGCTTGGGGAACTTCTAGGGGCTTTACCTTCCAGGGAGAAATGCTCTAAGTCGGGGTCTCACAAGCTCACACAGGGCAGGAGCTCACACACACAAGACAGGAGCTCACACACACAGGACAGGAGCTCACACACACAGGACAGGAGCTCACACACACAGGACAGAAGTTCACACACACAGGACAGAAGCTCACACACACAGGACAGGAGCTCACACACACAGGACAGGAGCTCACACACACAGGACAGGAGCTCACACACACAGGACAGAAGCTCACACACACAGGACAGGAGCTCACACACACAGGACAGGAGCTCACACACACAGGACAGGAGCTCACACACACAGGACAGGAGCTCACACACACAGGACAGAAGTTCACACACACAGGACAGAAGCTCACACACACAGGACAGGAGCTCACACACACAGGACAGGAGCTCACACACACAGGACAGGAGCTCACACACACAGGACAGAAGCTCACACACACAGGACAGGAGCTCACACACACAGGACAGAAGTTCACACACACAGGACAGAAGTTCACACACACAGGACAGAAGCTCACACACACAGGACAGGAGCTCACACACACAACACAGGAGCTCACACAGGACCAGAGCTAACACACACAGGGCAGGAGCTTACACACACAGGGCAGGAGCTCACACACACAGGACAGGATCTCACACACACAGGGCAGGAGCTCACACACACAGGACAGGAGCTCACACACACAGGACAGGAGCTCACACACACAGGACAGGAGCTCACACACACAGGACAGAAGCTCACACACACAGGACAGGAGCTCACACACACAGGACAGAAGTTCACACACACAGGACAGAAGCTCACACACACAGGACAGGAGCTCACACACACAACACAGGAGCTCACACAGGACCAGAGCTAACACACACAGGGCAGGAGCTTACACACACAGGGCAGGAGCTCACACACACAGGACAGGATCTCACACACACAGGGCAGGAGCTCACACACACAGGACAGGAGCTCACACACACAGGATGGGCGCTCACACAGGACAGGAGCTCACTCAGGACAGGAGCTCACATAGGACAGGAGCCTGGAGCTGATGCAAACGCCATGGAGGGGTGCTGCTTACTGGCTTGCTCTTCAAGGCTTTTTCAACCTGCTTTTTTATAGAACCCAGGACTGCAAGCTCACAGTGGGCAGGTTGGGTTGGGCTCCCACATCAATCATTAGTCAAGAAGCTATCCTACAGACTTCTACAGACCATCATTATGGGGGTATCTGCAGTCAGGAAGCAGAGAGCAGACAGGAGGTGAAGCCAGGCTGTCAAAACTTCCAACCAGCCTCTAGTGGTCACTTCATCCATTAAGGCTGCAACTCCCAAAGCTCCCAGAACTTTCCAGAACAGCTGGGGACCGATGCTTCTAAAACCCAAGCCTGTGGGGGACATTCCACATTCAGAGCACAGCCTAGTCTTTGTGTAAATCACCCAAATCCATAGGACTGTTCTTTATTTTAATATGTACAAGCAGCTCGCTTTCTAATGGCATGGGACAGAGTAGCTTCTGTGTTGTTGTTCCTCATGTAAGGCCACACTATAATGAAGATAATATTAAAACACTTTTTCTTCATTGAACTTTTCCTAAACATTTTAACAAATTCAATGACAGTTAACTGTAACAATGCGTTTTTCTTTTTTCTTCTAATCTTAAGAGATGACCTTGGGTTTAGGCTCATCTCAGAACAGGTCAGCCATCATCCCCCAATCAGTGCATTCCATGCAGAAGGGCTCAACAATGACTTCATCTTCCATGGCTCAATTTACCCCAAACTGAAGTTCTGGGGCAAGAGTGTAGAAGCAGAACCTAAAGGAACCATCACCTTGGAGCTTTTAGAGTGAGTACACGAAAACCATTCTTTCTCATGTGGCCTCTGCACTCACACACACCCGACCATGCCTGTTCAGCTGAGGATCATGAAAGAAAGTGTGATCAAGTGTATGCTTTCTGCCCCTGGGTGACAGACTTCGGAAGCATGGCAGTAGCCACTGCTAAGCAGGCTGGTTGGTGTACTACTGTTTCATTGATGTTTAATGTGTGTGGATCCACTTAAGGTAGGTGCGATGAACTCAAAGGCACTTCTCACAAGAGCAGCTGACTGGTTCCCATGATGCCCCATGAGGTGACAATTATGTGACGTGTTAGAAATTAGGTGGTTGGGAACTCTCTTCTGCAGGATTAACTTTAAAGTCTAAAGCATTTGTAGATGAGCTCATGTGTCCTCCACCCACTGGAAACTGCTAACTAGGACTGGAAGCCCTGAACAGGAGCCACAGAGCAACATTCTGGAATTCTGAACAATAAGGGCAGACTGTAAGGACAGATAGTAAGTACAGCAGATTAGGAAGAAAAGTCAAACCCTCAACACCAGCTTGGCAGTGAGATTCCTGGTTTTATATTTTGTCCTTGCTAACAGTCTGAGCAGCAAATTGCAAAATGGCATTAGCAGCAGACAGAAGAGGTCCCAAGAGAGACCCTTTCTTGTCTCCTTAGAGATGCCTCACAGACAGTGTCAAATCTGGCTTGTTTTACCTCCTAACCTTTTCCCAAAGCAAGTGTCTGGTCCTCCGTGCTCTCTGGTACTCTCTGGTACTAGGTGCCGGTCTCTGAAATCTTGAAAAAGCTCAGCAGCTAGGAACCAACGGGGTAAAGGTGTGCGAACCAACTCTTACCATGTTGACAGAGAGGTCAAACCAGTGTAAGGGTAGATGTGTGTTCTAAAGCACACAGTGGGGCGCATTCCTCTCCTAACCCTTGCGCTTGGCATTCATCCCAGGTGGTCCATCAAGGGCACAGAGGTGTAAGCACTAGGTGACTCTAGGCCCAGATCCCGCATGGCATGGCGTGGGTCTGATGAACATTAAAAGGCTTTGAAAGTCGTAGTGATGCAGAGGAGGGTCAGGACTCATGGTCTGGCGTTATGTTAATTGCCTCCACTCAGAACCAAAGTCAGCATTCTCCACGTGTAAAGAGAATAGCAATCTCTTAACACTCAAGTATCCAGAATATAATTCAGAATAATTGGCTTTACTAAGAAATTGGGGGAAAAAAACCCTCAACAGCTCACACTGAAAGGACAATGAACAGCCTCTAACCTCAAGATGACCCAGGTACTGTACAAAATTTGCATCAGGTAGAAGTACTTGTCACTACTGTGGCTGGTAATAAACGTGAGCGCTCACATGAACAGAGGGTTATTCTATGAACACCCTTCAACAGAAGTGTTTGCGGGCTTATTAGTGCTAGAAAACACAGCAAGGGAAATACAGTAGCCAGGGCAGGCTCACTATTGAGTTGGGGGAAGTTGTAGGGGCTGGATGCTGAGATAGCATGATGGAGAATAAGTCCAGTTTGAGTTCTGACTCTTCCCACTTACCTATAGGGAGTCTCCATGTAATAGAGCAAAGGCGAGAAAGAGGAGGAGGAGGAAGAGAGAGAGAGAGAGAGAGAGAGAGAGAGAGAGTGTATTCCCTTCACATGTGTGTTCAAGTGCATGTATGTGGAGGCCAAGGGCTGACATCAGTTACCTTCCTTGGTCACTCTACTTTCTATGCTGAGGCAGGGTCTCCCATTTGAACCCAGAGCTCCCTGATTTAGCTAATCTAGTCGGTCAGCTCACCAGGGGTCCCATATCTCTGCCTCCTGCACAGTACAATAGTAGGAAGGCAGCTCCCTCCTGGCTGGCGTTTCTGTGGGTGCTAGGATGGTCTTTACTCATTCTCATCAAGTGCTTTTGAACTACCTCGTAAGCCCTGGGTGATTCTTTAGGCATAAAGGAGTTGATTCTAAATTTATATGGAAAAGCAAATAAAACAGAACTAAAAATACCGACAGTTTTGAAAAGGAGCAAAAGAACTAAGAGCTGCTCCGAGGTGACTGGATTTACAGCTATCCTGAGACGCCGTGCTGCTGTTATGTCGGTGGGGGCTGTGGGCTACACAGAGGTGTGGTCAGTGTGGATCATGGACTCAGAAAGGCAAACTGTTAAGTTTTGGAAGAAAACCGAAAACCTATTGAGTTTTAGGTAGAACTCTCTTTACAAACACAGTACAAAAAGCACAATACACAAAAGACTGGTTTAAAAACTCGATTAAATTTATAGCTCTCTCTGAATTGCACTATTTAGCATATGAAAGATAAACTATAGACTATTGGAAATTATATACCGATATGAAGGGTTGGTGTCCAGAATATATAAAGAGCCCTGAAATAGTTATATATATGGCCCCCAAAAGTTTTTGTTTTCAAAGCAAGCAACATGTAGCATTACAAGTTTGGGGGTTTGACTTGGTTAGCTGGCTTGGGGTAAACTGGACAGACCTTTTTCTGGAGACTGTCGCATGGGCTTCATTTTGATTTTCTACCTCTCCACTTACTGTTCGTACTTCACCAAACTTTGGAATAACACAGGTTGAATATTCCTTTTCAGAAAAGCTTGGGAAGACAGCTATTCTATATTTAGGAGCCTTTGGATTTTGGAATGGCTGTAGATCTTACCAGTTGAAAGAAATACCATCTGAAAGTCCAAGGTCCAGAATGCTCTGAAATCAAGGGTTGTTTGAGTTTTGTGTCAGTGTGCAGATGTTTTGGAGGTTGAATTTTTGAATTAAGGATGTTAAACTTGTGTATAGCTTATTTTTTAAAACAATAAAAAAGAGAAGGTAATTCTGGTTTTACTATGAGTTAACATCAGTGAGGTGTGTGTGTGTGTGTGTGTGTGTGTGTGTGTGTGTGTGTGTGTGTGTGAAAGCCCATATGCACGAACACCTGTGGGTTTGGGTGAGTGCATAGAGGCCAAAAGCTGACACCAGGGTCTTCTTGTATTGTTGTCTACCCTATTTCCTGAGACAGTGCCTCTCACTGACTGGGACCAGCAAGGCCCTGGAATCTGCCTTTCCAGATGCTTCGGTTGCTGTGCTTACAGATGTGCACTGCCACACCCTGCTTTCACACGGGATTAAACCCAGGACATCATGCTTGTGCATCGAATGTCACTTGAAACAGACTCCTTTTTTAGACAAAATGACTCTCAACTACTAATCTGGGTTTGGGGTTGTTTTTTAGCCACAACGAAGCATACACATGGACAAACCCCACCTGTTGTGTGCATAACATCATCGTGGGCAAACTCTGGATTGAACAGTATGGCAACGTGGAAATCATAAACCACAAGTAAGACGCCCTCTGGCCGGCTCTTTGTGTACTCCTCTCTTCTAACAACCTGACTGCATGGCGGACGTTTAAGAACAGGGAACACACAGCTCCCTAGCGAGTAGGATAGAGGACTTTCCATTTTGTAATCCCTGCTAGCAGCTTTGTGTAGCACAGGCTGAGCGACCCTGGGCGGACCTTGGGCCTCCCCAGGGCTGCCTTCCAGTTTCAGCTGGCTTCCCATAGTGTTCAATGGTATTGCTGTAGGGCAGGTAAAGTGGGAGAAGCAAGGAGGTTTTGTGAGAAGTTAGTTTCCGATTCTGTCACTCACTGCTCTGAGTACTTCTGAGCTTGTCCTTGTGGGTAGTGCTGATGAAGGGGAGGGATGGGAAGCCCCTGAGGTCTGCTGCTACAGAAAGTCTGCAAACAGTGGCTGCCACCAGAGAGCCATCGCTTACTGTTCTCAACATTGTGTCGTCATGGAAATTTACCTTCCTTTGTAGGACTGGGGACAAGTGTGTGCTGAATTTTAAGCCATGTGGTCTTTTTGGCAAGGAATTACACAAAGTTGAAGGCTACATACAAGATAAAAGGTATGGGTTCTTTTTTTTTTTTCAGTTTTGATTGTATGTGATTATTTAGATATTGGTGTTCAGCTGTGCTGCCTGCTAGACTGGCATTCTAATAACAGTAAAGTCTTCTAAAGAAAACAACTATTTCTTTAAAGATTGTACCTATAAAAAATATAGTAACACTTTATTACAGCACAACATAGGCTTAGCCAACAACTTAACAAGCGTCTCTCTTGATAGCAAAAAGAAGCTCTGTGCTCTCTATGGGAAGTGGACAGAGTGCTTGTACAGTGTAGACCCTGCCACTTTTGATGCTTACAAAAAAAATGATAAGAAAAACACAGAAGAGAAGAAGAACAGCAAACAGGTAAGCACAGTGGACAGACCCTCGGGGCCGCCTATCTCCGGGCCGATTTCAGCGCTGCTAACACAGGAATTCTTCTCCTCGCAGCTTTGGCTTTTGGCTTTTTTTTTTTTTTTTTTTTTTGCTTTTTGCTTTTTGCTTTTTGAAGACAGGAAGTCAGGGTTTCTCTGTGTAGCCCTGGCTGTCCTGGAACTCACTCTGTAGACCAGGCTGGCCTCGAACTCAGAAATCTGCCTGCCTCTGCCTCCCAAGTGCTTGGATTAAAGGTGTGCACCACCACTGCCCAGCAAGTTGCATCTTTTGAATGGAGAGATATCTATCATGCTTGGAGAATGCCAGGCCTGAGCTTCTGGTGGCAGTATGTCACTAGTGTGTGGATTGTCCACTTGACTGGTGTCACTCGGGAAAGTTGATGCCTGTCTCAATGGCACAGGAGTGGGTTCCCTCCTGTCCCTGTGTTAGACGTAGAAACAGTCCTTGTAAGTAAGTTTTCCTCACATCTGTGTTACCTGTCTCATTGCTCTGTTTCTACCTCACTGACTCAACACCATAGTTGAGGCTGTCCTACACCATTCTCTTCATGCCAGATGTAGCTATTTGTGGAACATCTCTGTCCCAGTCCCAGGCAAGCACAAGCTGCCTGCCTGCCTGCCACAGGCCTGCTTTGGCATTCTGCAGGTTTGTATTTCCTTCCTGCAGTCAGAGTTGCTGAGCGCTAAAGAGAGATTGTATCTGTGGGGACAGGGGATGCTTGTTTGGAGCCTAGCCAGGAGGAGCAGGGACTGGGTTAGAAACCACCTCTGTCATCCATGAGCGGTGCAAGCTCAGGTCATTTTCAGCTCTTGGCCTCTGAGGTCGACTCTAGAATGGGCGTTCTAGTAGCACTTTTTTGCAAGATGAGTGGAGTTCTTTGCTGGACTTTGTGAAGGTCTCAGAACACTATGCTCTCAGTTTAAAGTCCTTTTTGCTCCCAGTATGCCCCCTGTGTACCAGCCAGGCATTGTCTGATAGCTCACTCAATATGCAGGCTCTAAGTCCTAATCCAGGCTCAGTCCCCAGACTCAGACCTGCCAAGCCATAAAGCTGGGCCTTGTTCTGTTTGTTTCTTCTTTTTAAAACATTCCTTCAGCTTTCATACTGAATGGTAGGGTTTCTTTTGGTGTCTCCACACATACATAGCAAGTATATGTCGTATTTCCTGCCTCATCACCGTCTTTCCTTCCTATTTCCTGTTTCTTCTTGCCCTCCCTCCTCCTAAACAGCCCCACTTGCACTTTCCTGGCGTGCATGGTGCGTAACCTAGAGCATCCATCTGAGAGAAAGTGTTGACACACTTTCCACGTCTGGCTGGTTTCATTTCATGTGACAGTCTCCACATCTGTTCATCTCCCCATTAGTTTTTAGACATGAGGAGGTTCAAGAAGTTCCTGTTTTTCTCAGGGGTAGATGGCACATTTATCTATGTGTGACATTGGCGGTTAGCCTTGGGCCTGGTTGTTTTGTTTCTGGCTGGAGTGCACAGCTTTGATACACCTCCCTCGGCTGTGAGTGCACAGCTCCTCATGTTCCTGCCTGCGTGGATCTGCTCTGTGAGGTGAGCCCACTGTCCTCTGCAGGAAGCCTTAGTGGGATGAAGAAGGAAATGTCCCAGCCTGCATGACTGCGGCAGCACTGAGAGAGGACCTTGGTGATTGCCACTTCCTCAGCACGCATGTCACCGAGCTTCATAGAGTGTGGATGGCAAAGGACTCTGGCCAGATTCTAGAAAATACTCTTATGTTCTGACCTTTATAGAGAGGCAACCTTCCTCTCAAGCGTCCACCCTGGGCTGCTTTCCCCTGTCCTGGGTGCAGCTCCCTCCTGCCAACTGCTGCTGTCCCTAAAAGATTCCCATGTCCTGGGCAGCAGCATCGGCATCCCAGCACCTTGCTGTTTTCCCACTGTCTGTTCACAAGGCACCTCAGCCAGGAGCTGTGCTTTTGTTAATTCATGTTGAGGATTTTATTGCACCTTCTAAATCTTTGACTTCATTATGTTTTCTGTTACGATGCTAGTAGCTTCACATGAGTGAAAGCCCAAACATTGGCAGAGGCCAAAACATACAGTGCTTAGCAGAGCTCTGGTCCATGGGGAAGTAGGCAGAGGAAACCACTGGGTTCCTTTTTCAAAGAAGAGCCCCTGTTTGTCTGCAGAGTTGAGTAAGCCAGTTGAGGGCTCTGTGTCATTGATGAATTTCGTTAAATGGCTAAGTATGTAAAATTTCGCTCTCACATGTGTGCATGCATTGGCGTCTGACTCTCTCCTGTTTAAATGTGTTCCTGACCTTTAGTGTGTAGCTCTCAGGTGGTCAGGCTGTTCCTGTAGCACTCTGCTTCCCAGCTCTGAGCATTTTGAACTTTCTCAGTAAATATTCATTATGTGTTTAAAAGACTAGAAGTTTTTAAAAAAGTAAAACACTATCGTGAAGAAAGCTGGCAGCAACAAGGGCTTAAACACAGACACAGGGAGTGGGATAAGTGAGCCCCAGACACCCAGTGTCAGTCACTCTGAGGAGGGACAAGTAGAGCACCCCCAGTAGTCCTGCTCTCTTCTCCTGGGTTTGCCTACATAGCCTGTGACCTTAGCATCCTGCCTCCCTCTCCCGGTGGCTGTCCTCTCATCCACACATGCTTCAGGAGCATGTTTTTGGTCGTTAACTCCTTATTGCTTTGGCCCCAGGATCCCTCCATTATTCCAAGTAGCTGGAGGTTGGCAACTGCCTTGCTGATTTGCATCTACAGGATTGGCCATGTGGCTTTGGAGGGGGTGGGATGCTCTTTCTGCTAATGGTTGAAGAAAAAGTGTAGGGGTAATTGACACCACCATGGGGCTCCAGGGACAGTCCTGGGGACCATGGAGGCTGAGTCCTTTCCGGTCCTCACACCCTGGGCTGTGTCGTGTGCCTACACATGCCTCAGTCTGTCTGGCCTTTGGGAAAACTGCTTTTTGGGCAAGGAGTTTCAGCCCTTCTGTGTGTACTCTGAGACTTTGTTTAGTAGTCAGAGCACATAGTCATATATTTATAACCTTGCTTGGCCTTCTAGACAAGCTCATCTGAGGAGTCTGATGAAATGCCAGTGCCAGATTCTGAGAGCGTATTCATTATCCCTGGAAGTGTGCTCCTGTGGCGGATAGCCCCGCGGCCTCCCAACTCTGCTCAGGTGAGCCCAGCCTGCTAGAGTAACTACTTGATATCCAGTTTGCATAATGCCAGTCCACAGGCAGCAGAGCCTAAAACCTTTTAGTTGTCCCCCTGCTGCCTCCTGTAGGTCACATTCCCTCCTTATGCAGAGGGCTTGCTCTCTGTGAGCTGGAAGGCGTGCTGGGTAGAGCTTTGCTAAGGGTCCTTTTAGCAGAGCATAGGGGTGAGACAAGCCCTTGTTAGACAAACTGATGCAGTTGGTCAGTGTAACCCCTCCAGACCCAACAGGATGAGACTGTAATGAAGGAAACAGAATGGATGTTAGTATGCTACCCTGTGAGGTCTGCTGTGAGCTGAGTGTCCACGGGATGGTGCAGATTTCGATGGAGGCCTTTAGCAGTGTCCTCGGAGCAAGGCTGACCAGCACAGCTGCCGTGGGAGCTGTTGCCCCTGGACTGGATGGGCTCTCCGTGGTCTTCTCCCTCACCGTGGTCGGTACTAACACGGTTACTTGTCTGTGTTTCAGATGTATAACTTTACCAGCTTTGCCATGGTTTTGAATGAAGTAGACAAGGAGATGGAGAGTGTGATTCCCAAGACTGACTGTAGGCTACGGCCTGACATCAGAGCCATGGAGAACGGAGAGATAGGTGAGAAGACTGCCAGCAGGCCATGGTACCCTGAGTCCTCTTAGAGTTATCGTTAAAACCTAGCACCTTTGGCTTTAAGTTTGGAAATCTGAGCTCACCCTTACTTCAGTTCAGATTCATGAATGTTGCTCCCTCTGTAAACTGCACTGCAGGTGGCTTGGGATGGACGTCAGAGGACACTTAGCTACTTGAAACTGTAGTCTCCAAACTTCGCTATGTATTTGAAAATTCACATTGCGAGCCTCCTAAGAGTATGGCTTCATCTTCCATAACCCATTTAATCTTAAAACGGGAAACTTCTGTTGACTTGAGAGGCCATGACTCCAGTCTAGTATTAAAAAAGCACAGGACAGTCTTGGACAGTACAGACCTCCTCCTCTACTGTGTGTGGTATCGGGCTTCAAGTTCTTATTGAGACTAGTTCTCTACAGAGGGATAGAACAAAGGTATTTTGTACAGTTGTTTGAATTAATTAGGAATGGGCTGAAGGGAATCTCTGAGGTCTCACTCAGAATTTTCAATCATCTCACTTCTACTTAGTTTTTCTACTCAGCTCTCATTAAAGCGTTTTAATCTGACATTGGTGGCCCTAACAATAAGCATATTGACTTTTTGTAAATGCAGAGGTATCTGGATGTTGTTTGATGAAAGCTCATTAAATGCATGAATGAAATTCCCAATGTATTGGTTTAAAAAAAAAAGATATGGCAGTGTCAGATGCCAACGTCTCCTATGACTAGTCTAGAGTATGTGTGAATTTTTTGTCTAATTAACTTAGTTGATACTGGGAGTTGATCCTGGAGTTTCACATGCTAGGTAAATTCTCAACTATTGGGGTAAATCTCTAGCCCTTTTTGTTTTTAAAATAAGGGTCTTACTAAGTTCCCCACATTAGCCTTGAACTTACAATCTTCCTGCCTCAATTTCCAAATAGGTAAGATTCCAAACTGCCACCAACCTGCACTAGTGTGTATCAGATTTTATGTTGACTTTAATACTCCGTGTGGCCAGTGTCGTCTAGAGTTCCTGTTCTTAGTGCCATGCCTGGCATGTCCTACATATGAATGTGTTTTCCATTGGCCTTTAGATCTAGCTAGTGAAGAAAAGAAACGGCTTGAGGAAAAGCAAAGAGCAGCCCGCAAGAACAGGTCCAAGTCGGAAGAGGACTGGAAGACAAGGTGCGTGCCCTGCTCAGTGTGAGTGTCAGGGGTGACTGAGTGGGAGCCACAGAGCAGGCTCCCGGGCTCAGAGGGTATGATTTCCAGCTACAGTATTCTAAAGTATTACAATGAAGAGTTGTGCTTGTGACAAGGAACAGGACTTGAGAAGTTAAAGCTACAGTGGTGACAGTTGTTACAGACAACATCTGCTGAGCGCATTTATCTTTTCCCCTTCTCCGGCATTCCTTCTATATTGAGAGGATCTCAAGTTCCATATTGAATACAATCTAGTTAGATTTGGGCATGTCTATATATAAATTATAGGATCGATCACGTGTGCATGCATATATCATGCATCATTAGAGTAGTTCCTTTTCCAAACGCAGGGGTTAGACAGGATAAAATTAGGAAAAATATTTGGGGCAGTGTCAAATATCTGATGTTTTATTTGTCTGGGAGTTCCTTTATAGTCTTGTTTTATTAATGAGTCACCTGTAACCATTGTTCCACAATTCAGTTAGTATGTGAATGTTAAAGTCAACATAGTCACAATGTTGCAAGCATTCTAGTAGACAGGATAGTCATCTCACATCTTTAAATAGATGTAACAATGCTCTTATAGCATTTACCTCATGGGTGTTTTGGACTTTTTCACATAATAGTTTTTGGGAAAGAATTTGAACCCAGGCAGATGGCTGCTACGGTTGCACGAACAGGCAAGGCCCCTCACTTTCCTGCCTGCGCACATCCCAGGTCTCTTAACACTATAAGTGTTAAAGCTTCTCCAAGTGCTGGATTGTTAGCATGATAATACTTGGCTTGGCTCCTACATTTTAAAGACAAAGAAATGATTCAGGTAGCTCATTTCATAATTAGGACAGGTTAAACTGTTAAAAGCTAGATATAGCCCCAGTAAAATCTGGACTGGATTCATTTCACTGGGTTGTATGTGGCATAGCAGATAAGACCATACCCTTGGAACTCAAACCTGTTTGCCAGTGATGACTTGAGCAACCAGCAACTGTGTAAGTGCTCTGAGGCTCAGCTCACCTGCAGAGGGAGCGCTTGAGGGTACATGTGATCCCTCCAGTCACTGACACACTGTTGTCAGCATCACACATGGGACAGAGCCCATTTAGCACTCATTGCTAACTGCTGTGGATTGTAGCTACTTTGCCTGAAGATATGTCCCCTTTAGGAATAGTACCCATATGTCCTCTGACTAAAACCACTAGAAAACCCGTCACTTCTTTAAGGTCACTCAGGACATCCATGGCACACAGAGCCAAGCACTTAAATAGCAATAACCTGTGCTTTTTTGAGTCATTTGCCCTCTGAACTTTGTCGTTTCTCATTGACAGGTGGTTCCATCAAGGTCCTAACCCCTACAGTGGAGCACAGGACTGGATTTATTCTGGCAGCTACTGGGACAGAAACTACTTCAATTTGCCTGATATTTATTAAAGTGAAGAGAAGTCAAGGTGTTTGCTAATCTAAATAAGTCTTAAGCTTAAGATTTTAAATGTTTTTCCTTGGTTTCTACTCCTCTATAATTTGTGTTTCACCCAATAGGGCAAGGCATCTGGTACACTGGGGATGACCTGAAAGAGAAGAGGCAGTGCTGCGCCACAGCTGTCCCCTTGGAGCCCTGCTCATGGCCAGTGAGAAGCTGTTGGCTGCAGCTCCTATCCCCACACTGCCGGAGATGGAAACCTAGTGTAATACTCAGCTCTATGGGATTCTATAGTGATCCAAAAATCAAGTTATTTTGAATATTTTTATGCTATAATGCTTGAATATTTTAGGTGTAGCTTTGAAATGTTTAGAATTCTTCTGTACAATGTTAAGTGTTCAAATGTAGAGATTATCATTTTACAAAAACTAAATTGGTAAGATGGCCTTTTAGGGAAATTAATCCTCTCAATCTCACTTTCCTGCCTCCTAGAGAGGGGGCAGAATTCCTGATCTGGAAATTCTGAACTGGAGCAGGTATTTATTATCTTAGTGCGCGGAATTTACGTTCACACATTGTATTAGACTTTACAGGGTTAACTTGTAACAAAAATGCCCTAAAAATAGATTTTAATCAATATCATCTAATGACACACCTTTTAGCCTCAACTTCCAGTGGCAAATGCCACCGAGAAATTAAGCTGCACTCGTGTATTATAATCTAGGTAAGAGAAGGCCTTGTGCATTTTGAGTTTGCAAGGTACTGGAGACCTACTGTACAGTAGCTTTCCCCATTCATTGGGGTAATCTCATAGTATTTATCCAACCAAACCAGACTGAGATACTTGCCCTAGAGAGCCTTAGGTAGCTTCCAGTAAGTTATGTTGTCTTGAAGTTAACAAGTGTTATGATGCTAAATAAAGGCTTTAGAATATCAAAAAAAAAAGTGTGAATGCTTTCAGAATTTCAGTTGATATTATAACCTAATACTATCCTTAATTATCAAAGGTATTCCCAGGGTCAGAGAGAGAGTGGGATCAAGCAGTTATCTAGCAGGCATAGCATGAAGTGGTCAGTTAGCACTCTAGCTTGCTCATGTATGACAATGTTAAGAAAGTTTGTATACCTGCTAAGTTACTAAAACAACAATGCAGTTTTTATGCTTGCAGGAAGTTTATTGATACAGTTCACATGGTGACAAACTCCACCTTGAATGCTGAATCAAACAGCATCAGCATCTGTTAATGAAGAGACATGGAATCGTTTAAATATCTGATCTACATGCTCAGTGGTACTAATCAAAAATATCCTAGTATTTCCTGCTGAGGCCACCTCTTAAGAACACAAGGTTGCTGTGATTAACATCATGACCATGCAATTGAAATAGTGCCTCCCTCTCAGCCCCCCAAGATCACAGTAGCTGAAAGCCACATGCCTGGCTGGCAAGCGCTTCATGTAAAGTGCTAGTCTTCTCCCTGGGGTGCATTCTTTATTCACCCCACTGTCTCCACTGATGGGAGAGTAAAAAACTGAGTGATAAAACTGTCCAACTGTCCCTTCAGCTCCTCTGTGTTCAACCTGTTACATATACTCTAAAAGTCCAATTGTTCTTCTAGCTCCTCTTTAACCTCTTGCATGGATACACGGTCAGCATGGACATGCAGTATCTCCCCTCGGTTCCTCCCTATTTCTTGTTTCTATTCTTCTTTTCGAATCTACCATGTACTCAAAGGTGTCTGGACATTCTAGTTAGAGGCCAAGCACTTATATAAACTTAAATATCCCCCATGTTTTATCAAGTATATGAAACCCCAAGTGCTGAAGCCTCAAGTGTGTCACAGCCCACATGGCACAGTAGGAAGGGTTACCTACTCTTTTAAGGTTCTGCTCTGCGGACATGGGCAGTAGTCACAGTAATTTCGCCAGCAATACCATAACTTCCAAAGGGAGTACGTTTGTCACCAGATCCTGAACTCTTTTTAGCTACATCTTCTACTGGGAAAGCAACAGAAAGAAAGACTGGGCTTTTCGGTCTGGGGCCATCTTGTCCACTTGTAGGAGGACTAGCATTCTGGGGATTTGGGGCAGGTCTCTGGAATGTCTGATCTGCAGGAACAGCAATGGGCACTTGCACTGCAGCATATCTCTTCAAGGCATCTGCTTGTGACACAACAGCATGTCCAGGAAGAGGGTTCCAATCCTGCGCTTCCTGAACATTTGAGCCTACTAATATAAAAGGTGGGGCATTGGTCTTCTTGCTGTCATCCATCATCACATAAGTTGGAGAAGTGACTTTCGGTGGGTTCTGCAGAAACTGTGGCTCCTTAGGATTAGGTAAATACAGGGTTGCTTGGGGAAAAGGCCCAGGTGCAGGTGGCGGTGATGGGCGACTTTGTTGATTCATATCAGTTAGACAATAAAGTGTCCACATATTAGAATATGGTGGTGGTTGTCCTGCTTCGCTTGTTGCTAGTGCTATAAGAAAAAAATTGCAGGCATTAAAGGTTTGGTCTCTGTATCAGGCACTATGCACAGTCATGTCTTTTTAAATCTTTTTTTGTAAACATAAATAAGCAATTGTCGTAGTATGTGCCATAAAGCATGCTATAGAGAGGACTATGGAAATTGTGCCTGGTAATGTGCAGGAGCAGATGGCTCAGAACAGTTGGAAAGGGGCAACAGCAAAGGCAGGGATGGTGCCCCTAAAGAAGCAATTGTATCTTAAGTTGCTGGTTCCAGACTCTTTACACTGTTTTGGTTCCTTAGACACAGTATCACTATGAGCCCAGGCTGGCCTTGAACTCTTGGCAGTCTTCCTGTCTCAGTCTTCCAAGAGCTAGGATTACCACCATGCCTAACCAGTATCTTAAATGTTATATGTGGCTTCCATGTGGCACTCAGAAGAAAGTCAACAGAACCTTTTACTTTACCAAAAATAATCAACCATGTGAAGCCATTAAAAACCCATGTTAGGACGCCTGCACAGCAGGTAAACTCAGGCAGCAGGTGCCACCTAATGCCCATGGTTTTTTGACAGGCACCATCATCTCCCATCTCCAAACTATTACCTCACCTAGGATTCAGAATCCCAGAGAGCACTCCTTTTAGCCAAAGCTAGACAACACTGTATGTCTCAGAAGACAGCAAAAAGCTGGTGAGCATTTTAATATAGAAGGCTAGAAAAGCCATCCATTACCTTATATCGAGGGAATCTGTAGTTCTGAGAGTGGCTTGCCAAGACAGGAACTCACATGTGCCCAGTTCATGTTTTGAACTCTAGGCCTTTTCTGGGGCAGCCTTTTCTCTCTTCACAGAAAATTACACTATGCACAGATTAAATGAGACTTTCAATTGCTTCTGACAAGTTCATTCTATCTTCAAGCTTACTAAAAATACAATCCAAATCTCCAGTCTCTCCAAACAGGAGACTCTAGGACATCAGTCTGCGTTATCTTGGTGACTTGTCCATAGTATTAAGGACAGCTGTCCCTCAGTAACAGCTAAGGGCCTGAAAACAGTGAGGTGGCCGGAAGCACAGCTCAAGCCCCATGCTGCCAGCCGCAGGGCTCTGTACAGCCCTCCACATTCCAGCTGCACTGAGTCTGTCACACTGCCAGTCAGAATTTCATTGCTAAGCACCTGCTTTGGTAATATTTCTGATTTATTCTGGTTTGAGTCAGAGTTGAGAGCTTCTGCGACAGGAATGGAGGCTTCTTTCATGCATTGTCTCTTCAGACACCCAGGAGAGAAGGGAGGGCCACTGCAGTGTCCAGGTAGGCAGGAGGGGAGGCAGAGCAGATGCCATAATTGGATGGAGATGGTGATTATAATTCATGTGGAAAATCGTGAGGAGAATCAGCTAGAGGTTAGGCAGCCAAGAAAGCAGCCGACTTCAGCATGGCTCTGTGGTGCCTGAGCAAAGGAGCAAGCACGTGGCCTGCATCCACCATGGCCTTCACAAGGGCAGCCATGATTTCCACTGCTTTCTTGTGTCCCAGAAGCTCCGGCTAATCTGTCCTCTCTCCATCCAACTAGAGCACCATCCCTCAGCTGCAGGAAGGGCCAAAGCAGGAAGCAGCGCCCGAGCCGGCACCCCAGCCTGATCGCACAGTTCTCCTGACTCAGTGCGAAAGCAGTCAGCCACACCACCATTTCTTTTATGTTTAAATGCCACAGCCCAAATAAATGCAGTTTGTTGTTAACTTTTCCTCGATGAACAACCTCAAGGTGACATCCTGTAGCCATCTTGTAAACAGGCATTAAAAGCCTAGCCGATTCCCAGGTTTACAAATGTGCAAAATGAATCAAGTTTTGACAACACCATATGGTTTCCATAATGGAACAAATTTAAGTACAACAAAGCCTTTAAGAAGGTTTGGCATTTAAAAAACCCTGAACATGGACTTTGGCCAGTTGGCAGGAGAGTGGAGCTGGGTGGACAGACACTAGATACAGATGCCACCTGAGACAGTATGTGAGAGTACACGTAGCTAATTTCCTTACCTGGCTTCATCAAACCTGTTCAGGCGCAGCTTCCCCATCTGGTTGCATTTCTGCTTCAGTAAGGCCTCCTGGCGCAGGAGGGAAGGGGTCACCAGACGAATGGGGTGCAGCGTTCCCCCCTGACTCCTCCTGGCCAGGATCATCAGAGTTTATGGTAACGATCTCCGTTTCAAGGTGCAGAGAATTTTCAGAGGCTACTTTGAAAAAGCCCTCTGCATCCAGGGGTTCTGCAGGTACCTCGGGCTGACCATCTAAAGCAGTGTTAGAGAGCAGAACTGTAGCTTCTGCCTCCACATGTACTGAGGACTTGTGTTGGGGATTCTCCTCCACCTGTACAGTTTTCAGAGACTCTACAGATATTTTGGTCTTGGGTTCTACAGCTTTGGGACTACCTGGTGGTGACTGCTCAATTTCTTTAACACAAGCAACTTGATCATGATCAGTAAAAGGGATAACTACGTATCCCGGTATCTCCTCAACATAGACAACTCCTTCATTGACAGGCACATCGTTATATATGGATGATATACGACTGGCTGATGTAACCTGGATATCAGGAGCTTCGTGAGCAGGAGGTTCTTGTTCACCCTGCAAGGGGGCTGAGGAAGCCTTTGGTGGTTCAGCCTCAGACACAGGACCCACAACTACCTGCGCAGATGTTTTGCTCACAACCTGCACTTCTACCGTCTCTCCAGAACACACCAGAGGAGCAGACAGCACGACTTCTTCAGCAAACTCTGCACTCAGTACCTCCTGGGGAACAGCAGGCGTACTTGTTGCCACGTCCACCATTAAAACTTCAGAATAAGTAGATGGCACATTACCTAACATCTGAGCGGCAAACTGAGCTGGGTCAGCGGGGACATAAGCGTACTCGGCAGAGACAGGCACTGGAGGTGGTGATGAGGGTGGGGTGGTCGCCTTAGGAGTAGTCGGTTTGTCAGAGGGACCCCGAGCTCCTTCACTTGTCTCCTCAGGCTGTAGGTCAGCATGAACTGATGGAAACTGAGTGGTTTTGTTGCTAAATAGTGGTCCAGCTACATTGTCCTCCTCTGTGTCTGTGGATTTTTCCATATGTGTAGGTTCGCAGGGAACTGGAGGTGGTTTTAGGAGTTCCTTGATGCATTCTTTCTTCTCCACTGTCACTCCTTCTGCCCATTTCTCTACTAAAAGTAACAATCAGGTAAATTAATCAGCCAGGACTCCTCAAAATAGTTTACATAAAGCAATGTGGTAGGGTGAATATTCAAATACCAATACACAAGGATCTATGTGCAACCTCTGTGAATGAGCATAGAATTAGCATAGCTAATAAACCTGTAACAGAGTATATCCATCCACCTAAACACTATTCATTTCCTTAGAAATAAATGACTGGCCGGGTGTGGTGGCGCACGCCTTTAGTCCCAGCACTCAGGAGGCAGAACCAGGCGGATTTCTGAGTTCGAGGCCAGCCTGGTCTACAAAGTAAGTTCCAAGACAGCCAGGGCTACACAGAGAAACCCTGTCTCGAAAAGACCAAAAAAATAAAAATAAAAAAATAGAAATAAATGACTAACATATAATGGTAAAACTATGGGATCACTGTAAGATGCCCAGCAAGTGTGTAATTCAGGTCCTAGAAAAGTTCCACAAAAACAAAAACAACCAAAGCAAAGCCACCAAGGAGACAGCCCAGAGAAGATGAAGTTCCTACTGTGTCCAAGTGAGAGCTGAGCAGAACGACTGGAATGTCACCTGAAGTCCCAGCACGGGAGAAGCCAGAAGACAGTGTACCCTACCTAGCAGGAGTTGTCAAGCTCTGGTTTCAGTGAGAGACCCTGCCTCAATAAATAATGTGGCATGTGGCCTCCACGTGCACATGTCCACACATACAACTATGCCCACACATACAAACATGCCCACACAACACCACAAGGTGAGCAAAGAAAAAACTAAAGATTAACATGGGAAGTAAATTATTCCACATTTTGAGATGACGTCTTAACCGTACAGATGTATTCCTCCATTTAAGAAAAGCAGTATGCAAAATTTAGCACAGAACTGGCTATCTACAACACAGCCAATTAGAAAGCATCATATATTCTAACTTGAAAATGGCCCTATTTACCGATGTGGTAGAATGCAGCTAAAATCATACTGACCCAGATAAAAAGAAATGAGAAAGTCCTAGGTCCAAGAGGGTAGCCATGGAGTGCTCACACCAGAACAAAGCTCATGGCAGCTGATGACCTGCAGACTGTTCTGGAAACACCATTGTGAGTGTCAGTGCACATACCTCCCTGATTGCCTTGGCTGTACCTTATTCAGGGCTTTCATGCCTACTGAGGCTTTTCTCTTCAGAAAGTACAGTCTGCAGGGAAAGTGGATTTTGCTCTTATGACAAGTATTTACTTCAGGGCAAAGGTCTAGAAACCATGTTGGTGGCACAGGCTTAAGAACCCAGCACTGCAGCCGGGCGTGGTGGCGCACGCCTTTAATCCCAGCACTTGGGAGGCAGAGGCAGGTGGATTTCTGAGTTCAAGGCCAGCCTGGTCTACAGAGTGAGTTCCAGGACAGCCAGAGCTACACAGAGAAACCCTGTCTCAAAAAACCAACCAACCAAACAAACAAACAGAACCCAGCACTTGGAAGGCTGGGGCAGGAGGACTGCCATGAGTTCAAATCAGCTGTAGCTATAGGGCCTTAAGACTCTACTCTCAAACAGAAATGCTTTTCATAGGTTCATGCTGCTTTCTAGAGGTGTCTTCAGTGTCTCCTGTAGGAGCATCGGATTCTGGACGTAGATGGCCACAGCAAGTGTGTTGAGAAAAGTTACTCCTAACATTCACCTCACTTTTCTAATTACCTCTTGAGGACTCTTCTGTCCTGGCCTTCCCAATTCATGCTAGGGATTTAATCTCAGATTTTGTGAATGTTCTACCACTGAGGTATATCACTCTTTAACACTCTTTTCCCACCAACACCTTTAACAGGGTGATGCTCTTACAAGTAAGAGTTGACCATGCACAAAACTTATATGCACTGGGAGATAATTTAAGCAAAAATATTGTAGGTATAAAAGCCTAAGAACCTAATAATCATGTGAATACAGCTATTGAGAGTTCAGAGCTGGAGAGATGGCTCAGCAGTTAAGAGCACTTACTGCTTGCTCTTCAGAGGACCCAAGTTCTGTTCCCTGCACACAGACACTCAAAACTGCCTGTAACCCTAGTTCCAGAAGATCTAACACCTTTGGGCACCTGAACACACATGTACACGCACACGTGTGTGCTTGTGCACACACACAATATTTTAAATGACAAAAGTTTTAAAAATCTTCAAAGTTCAGAAATACTAATAAGGTGATCTGAATAAGTCTGACTTAGTGGTTATTCTTGTGTTCAGGATACAGAGAGGGTATCAGTCCTGAGTTTGTAACGACCAACAAGTACTTTTCTGCAGGCCGCAAAGAAAAGATGGAGATGAGGTAGAGTCCAAGGACCATCCTAACACAAACAGTGCTCACAGGGCCACGATGGAGCCATGGCCATTCTAAAGACACTAAGGTCCAGGGGATGGGAAGATGAGAGCGGCGATCCTTGGCTCTCATGTCCACCTCTTTTCTTCTTCCAAGTGTACATGGAATTTTGAAGTCATTGTCAAGATGATTAAGTATTTCTGGTTTCCAATGCCTATAAGAAATAGTTTTCTTTCTAGGAAAAATCCCAGAAATACATTTCAATAGGCAAATGACACAGGCAAAGAATGTTTCCACCTCTAAGCTTTCAGCACAGACTAGGACCATGCAGTGGCGCTGCTGGGCGGGCAGATTAACTATAACCACTGGGAGTAACTTTGGAGAACAAAACATCTTCACTGACTCATCATTCTTCATCAAGGCACATCTAACCTGAGGGGGACCGAGGAGGGAATGGCAGCTAGCTCTTGTACACACCGACTTCTAACACCAATGTTGACTTTAGGCTGAGCTTGCCTCACTGAAGAGACTGAAAGAACAGTAAGGCTTGACTTAGTCTTCCAAGAATGGGCCATTTTCATATTTTACAAATGATGTCAAGACCTGAGAAGGCCTCTATCATTGGGATCAACCAACAATGTATGTAGAATTTTATAGGTGCCACACTCGCATTGAAACAGAGGACTCACACAAGGCAAGTTGTACTTTGATGAAAGACATAATGCCAGCTGTTAGGCTGATTGATAATTTTTTTTTGTGTAGAAACCTGGGTCACCAAGTGGCCAGATTTACTTGCACCAGAATTGACCAATCAGAAGACAGGGAGGAGCTACTGTTCAGGAGAGGAAATATTCTACTACACGGGAGTCTTGAGGTGTCTATAGGAGGAACAAGATTGATGGATACAGTCTATCTAGTAAGAAGCCATTTGAGGTGAGAACATAAGGAAGACAAACGAGTCAAGGTAATACCAGACAGCCATGTTCTGGTCCTAATTTCATATTGCTGTATGGTCTCCCCAGTAACAGGAATGGCCATTGCTATTTTACTTCCTAAAGGGCAATCGGGTTTTGTGAGCTTGCTCCCAGGATTATCTGCATGCTATGCCTATCTCATTGATATCTGTAGTTATCTGAAGAGATAAACAACCATATCTCCTATTCTTTAATTCCATCAAAAGTATGGGCTGGCCTACAATTTTTTTAAACTATTAATTCAAATTTTAAAATTTTAGACGTAAAAACATTAACCTACATAGACCAATGTCCACATGTTTGAGTCCACCTGCTAAAATGACTCGTGGGTCAAATCTTCAGTAAACAAGTTAATCTCAGAATGCTATCAGGTAGTTGCCTCCCACCATAAAAACTTACTGTCTTGCCATCATGAAATGTGGTAAAGCCACCCAGGATAAGCATGCACACTCAGTATTTTCCAGTGCAGCTCTTGTTTTAGAAGAGAAAAGCACAGTAGCCTTGATTGAGAAACTGGGATCATGGAGAAAGAATGAGAAATGTTCCCTCACACTTGGTGTGAATACGTGACTAAGAGAATATGAACAAGTCCCACACTGTTTCTCATAGGTAGCTAATAATATCATCAGGTATTTGAAATTGCAGCTAGACTAGCCAATGCAAAATCCCAGAAATATAGAAACCTCATTCTCCAGAGGCCCCTCCAAAATGGCCATGCTTCCTATTTTCATCTTTATTTCCTGTTTTGCGTGTCTTTTACAACAGAGCCAAGTCATCATGATATATGCGTTTTCTTAGATCTGACTCCCTAAGTTTTCTAATTGCTATTATCTTTGACTCATAAAAATCATGAGTTTTGGACCATCAAAGTAACAGTATCACCAAGCCTGATGACAGCCTGAGTTCAGTCACCAGGACCCACATGAACGAAGAAAACTGACTCACCAAAGTTGTCCTACCATGTGCATCATAGCACACACATGTATGCTATAGCATGCACACAACCCAAATACGTGTGTTTTTGTGCATATATATATATATATATGCATATATATATGCACATATTTAAAAAAAACCTAGGTTTAAATAATGACATGTGCTGAATAGATGGCTCAGTGATTAAGAGAACTCATTGCTCTATTAGATCTGGGTTCAGTTCCCAACATCTGCGTAGTGGGTTATAACTTCCTATAATTCCAGTTCCAGGGAACCAGCACCTTGCTCTGACTTCTGCAGAAGGTGGCGTATGTATGTATGTGTGTATGTATGTATGTATGTATGTATGTATGTGTGTATGTATGTATGTATGTGTGTATGTATGTATGTGTGTATGTATGTATGTGTGTATGTATGTATGTGTGTATGTATGTATGTGTGTATGTATGTATGTGTGTATGTATGTATGTGAGTATGTATGTATGTATGTGTATCAGTACATATGTGCGAGAAAACACTCAAACACTCGACTCTTCAAAAAGAAGCACTTTTGTAAAATGACGGTTTGAATGTAGCTGATAGGTGCAGTCTTCCCCTGCTCATCCAAACTGTTGCTCAGCTAGTGTGATAAGAGCCACTCAGCTGCTTCCCACAGCGTCTGGGATCAGTTTACCTCTGCACAGAGTTCTGGAGAAGCCGTTTCTCCCCATTCTTAGATGTGCTTTTTACCACTCCGTCCTCTTTTTTAAATGTATTGTAATGTAAATGTTTCAGCGTCTAAATCCTGCCTTTTCTTACACCTCTGCAGTCAGCTCAGCCTCACGTCATCAAGTTCACTGTAGACATTTACAGGTAAATGAGACAGCTTCCTCTAAGCATACATAGGCTGCTGTGCCACAGTGCCCAACGTAGCAGGAAACTACTGTCTCATAAAAAATGTCCACTCAGACAGACTTGCAGCAGAAAGTATGGCCACACACACACACTCTCGCAGGCTGGACTTGCAGGGAAGAATGGTGTGGCTATGCCGTACTTTCTTTTGGACAGCAACTTTTCTCCTAACCCTCATGCTTACATTGAATTGTCTTTATAAAACCCCAACTCTACTTCATTAAAGGGTGTGTACATCTTGCGCATTCTGCATCAGAAATGCCTAGAGGCTGGTCTATCAGATTTTGAGGGTTTTTTTTTTTATTAATTTCAGAATAACTGTATAACCTATTAGTAGAAAATCTCTAATCTGAAAACCAGGAGTGTGACATACTCTAAATCTGAGACCTTGAGCCATTTTGTGGCAGTTTTCATTTTAGATTTTGGAGCATGGTTCGCCACTCCCCCCCCCCCTTCTATGTTTTAAAATCTTCTAAATTGGAAATGCTGATGCTTAAAACAACAATAAACAAAACCCTACCTGGTTTGGTTAAAATGCAAAGCACAGCACGGTCATTTCACACGAGACACTGTTGTGGTAACCAGGGACGCAGTGGTAACAGTTACGTGTGTTACCAAGGGTGTGATGACCCTGCTGAAGTGGGCGTCTCCGTGGCACTTACCTTTCATCTGGTGAAACTGTTTAATCAGATCTTTTATATCCAGAGACGAATTCCCTGAAGTAATAAGCACAGGAAGTCAAATAGAGATGGATTTCCATTTAAGATGACTGTAAAGCAAGAAATACAGAATCCAAAGCAGTTACAAACCTTCTCTAAACACAATGAGTTCTTTAAAATAAACGGCTGCAAACTGGGTGATGTTTGTTGGATTGGTTTTGAGAATGGCTCTGCTAACTCCCTCAAGCAGAGTCTTGAGGCCATAGGGTACAACAAGTCTGGGCTTTGAAGAAATCATTTTGGCAAGATGTCTGTAATTTCAACTGTAATGAAGAGAAACAAAGTCTTATACTGTACATTAGATTTACTGAGTATTCTTATTTAATTAGGGTTTCTAAAACCAAATCTATTACCATTATTAGCTTTACTTCTAATCCCTATTTATTCTAGTAACATACAAAATAAAATCCACTACCAACTGCTTACTATGCACAGGTAAGCGATCTAGCACTTATTAAGAAGCTGGTAGGTGGGCCACAGACATGGCTCAAGTGTTTCCTACAGACCTGAGGACCTGAATTTAATGGCTGGATCCCACAAGGTAGCAGGACAGAACTAACTCCAGAGATTGGAGTTCCTTTAACCACACATGTGGCATACATGCACGTGTACATACAAGCACACATACCCACACTATCATGGACACACGCGTACACACACACACACACTTTAAAATAAATCAGTAGAAAAAGCCTTGCCAGGATCACCATAATACTTTAATACGTTTTAGGTTCAAATAAATCATATAAAACCCATTTACCATTTTCAGAAAGATAAATTAAGCACATATATTTCCAAGTAACATCCATACAGGCACTAATGTTGCAGTGTTGCAAACTCATTTCTACCAGAGAATATGTGGTACTGTGCCATGCACATAATATACAGTCAAATTACCCTTGGCTTTCTTCTCTGCTCTCCCCCTTTGCTCCATACACTTAATGTACAGTCAGATTACCCTTCTTCTCTAGTTTCCCCCTTTGCTCCAACCTCGCTTACTTTTTTCTTTACACTCTTTTGGCCTGAACTTGTTATAGACTAGCTGGCCTAGAACTCAGAGATCCATTTGCCAGTGCCTCCTGAGTGCTGGTACTATGAGTGTTATATAACCCACTGGGGGGTGTCCTAACCTTTGACATTGGGTTATATTATCCACAAACATGTTGAGTTACATTTATAGCTATCCTGGGACGCAGGCTGCAGACTGGACACCCCTAGACCTGTAATTCTCATTGTCTATCAGCCCTAAACTGTGTGTGTTCACTTGGAAGCTTTAGAAAGCTTGTTAAAAAAAAAAAAAAAGAAAAGAAAAGAAAAGAAAAGCATTTCTTCAGTGATGAAAAATCAGAGTGCTGTGGTCTTTCACTTTAAGTATGGGTATTAACCTTTTCCCACTCCTGACTGAACCTGGTAGGCTCATGGACCAGTGACACCCAGAGATTAAGAGTTTTTTGGGACCCTAGAGGTTGCAGACAGCTGTTCCACAGCTGTTATTATGCCACAAAATGAATATATTGAATTGCACTGCAAACGATATGGGTATCATTTGGACTACCCTGAGAAAAAGAGAAAGAAAGAAGGTCGGGAGGCCCATGAATGTTCAAAGAAATCCAAAGGAAAAAAAAAAAGATTGGTCTTAAGGCTAAGCTCTACCATAAACAGCACCATGCAGAGAAAATACAAATGGAGAAGACTATTAAGATGCATGAGAAGAGAAACACCAAGCAGAAGGATGATGAGAAGGCCCACAGGGAGCAGTCCCCGCCTATCTGCTGGACAGAGAGGGGCAGTCGAGAGCAAAAGTACTTCCCAACAGGATTAAGCAGAAACAAAAAGAAAAGGCAGGAAAATGGGAGGTCCCTCTACCCAAAGTTCGTGCTCAAGGAGAAACAGAAGTATTGAAAGTTATTCAACAGGAAAAAGAAGAAAGAAGGCATGAAAGAGAATGGTTGTTTTCTAAAGTCTGCTTTGTTGGTGATGGCTTTACAAGAAAACCACCTAAATGTGAAAGGTTCATTAGGCCAATGGGTCTATGTTTCAAAAAAGCCCATGTTACACACCCTGAGCTGAAAGCTACCTTTTGCCTGCTTATTCTAGGTGTGGAAAAGAATCCATCACCCCCATTATATACAACCCTGGGGGTGATCACCAAAGGTACAGTGATTGAAGTGAATGTGAGCGAGTTGGGCCTTGTGACACAAGGAGGCAAGGTGATTTGGGAAAGTATGCCCAAGTTACCAACAATCCTGAGAACGACGGGGACATAAATGTGGTCTTGCTGGTTTGACAGTGATGTCACTCATACACGTCATTCCACTCACTGCTGAGGACCACACCATCGCTGGGGTCTTTCTGAACTACCGAGCAGCCTTACCCCATGTGCAGTAAAGGAAAATAAAACGATACCCAGTTTGAAAAGAAAAAAGTATGGGAATTAAGTTGGGTCCTGAGCTACCAAGGAGCCACCATAGAGGAAGCAGGTGTTTAAATGACTGAGGTATTAGGGAATTTTGGCTGTTCTAGACCCTGACAACCTTCAAAATGCTTCTCATGGATCCTTATAAAGAGCAGACTACTATGACAGTGAACCATGACCTAGCACGCTGCAAGTATCATGGGGCTAAGTGGAATGGTTTAGTTATAGCAATTATATGAAGGGCCAGCTTCCAATAAACACGCAATATGCCACAGCAAAAATGATTATTTAAAAGCACCTTTCACCTTCTTACCAAAGGCTAGGCCAAAATATTGATCCAAGGAAACCCTTTGAGACTATAATGTTTAATTTCTTACTCGTCTGTTGCATTGCCTAATTAAGTCATCTTTTGGGGAAAGTGCAGCTCTACCACACCCACATGCTACATGACAGTGACATGCACAGACATACACATAGGTATGTATAGAGCACCCTCTCCTTGGCTAAGTAGTGCTACCAACTATGCAGCAGCAGAGGGATGGTGCTAGTGCCAGGTTTCAGTTTAGGAACAGTTGAAAGTCAGGGATGCTGACTGTCCCTAAGAACTTTCTTGACTGAGACCAGCTGACAGAGGGCTATTCAAAGGTGATAGGTTTGTTGCTTAGTTCTTCAAAAACCTTTGCTATGAGCGAGCTTTTTAGAAAGGCACACCCTCTGGAATGTGCCCCTCTGACACAGCCCGGGTGGGATGCAGCCGCTTTCTGCCCGCCGACGCCAGTGGGGACTACGGGGACATCGAAGGCACCTTCCGGGCCACGGTAGATAGAGGACGCCAGATTCCCGCCCGACCACTGTCTTCCCCCTCCGAGCGGCCTGCTGCCGCTCTCGGGCCGCCGCCTGGCCCACCTTCTCTCCGGCTTCAATAGAGCTTCCTCTTTGCCCCCTTGCCGGCGGCTCCTGTGTGAGAGCGCTCAGCCCGCCGACTATTTATACCCCTGAACACGTCACGCATGCGTCACAGAGCCCCGCCCCCTTGCTGGGACTTCAACCGACCCAGCCAATAGGGAGCCGGAGAGGACAAAGGCCGGGATGGAATGAGCCAGAGAACCGAGCTTTTCGTCTTTTGCCCCTCCTTCAAGGTGAACTGACTTTTCGCAGGCCGGGCTGCTGCTCCAGGTTTGATTACTGGACTAGTGGTTGTGAATGCAGCTCAGTCGGCAGAGCTTGCCTAACATTCACGAAGCCCTGGACTCAGTCCTCAGCACCTCTGAGGATAGGACCCGGAGGTGCTCGACTCTTAAATCTAGCCCTAGGAAGTTGAGGCAGTAGGACATGATGAATTCCAGTCAGCCTGTCTTAAGGAACAAAACACTGGAGTGTAGGGAAGAGAAACTACATTTACAAGTTGGCCATCTTGACATCGCTGCCTCCTTTCCCAGCAACTCCTTTGTATGAACCTTCTTGAGTCTTTGCAAAGAATAGGAATTAGGTACAGCCTAGGGCTGTTCCTTTTGAGACGCTTGCCTGGGGCAACTTTTTTTTTTCCCCTCCTTAATTAGGAACAAGTCCCATCTCCCACCCAAGCCAGCCAGGACTTGCTGGGCTCACCCTGATGCACTGTACTCCTGGGTATTCTCTTGGTCTTGTTGCAACTGTTCTGAATCAGCTTCCCACTGTTTCCACTGTCCTTTCTTTCTGCATCTCCTAGCCCTGGCTTCTGCCACATTTCCTTGCAGTGATCTATAGTGGTTTACCTTTATGGACTGGGGTTTCCTGGAAAGGTCTGTGCTGAAGATTCTGCAGACACAAATTAGAAAACTGGAAAAGTGTACTGCAAATCAAAGGCCAAAACTATCTCAGGCTATCTTTAGTTGCCTTTCCAGCTCTTTGTTGCCCTCCTCCTTTTGGGTGTAGAGTAAAACATGGAATGTATTAAGGCAGTCATGGAGTTTTCTAACATGTTAACCATGGCATCAGTATTTGAAACCTACCATAGATTCCACCAGTCTGTGGAATACTTACCTGATATTCCCACCAAAATATCTGGCAAATGCATTGATTTGTAATTGCTCTGTGTTATAACTACTTCTATGGTGGCATATGTAATTACATGTCATCTGGACATAGTCACTCATATTTGGTTCCAAATAAACCTTCCTACTGTCTTTGTGGCAAGAGGTGTTTTACTCCCATCCAAGTGAGCAAGACTGCAAGACACAATGGCACCAATGTCTTTATAGAGAAAGGGCAACATTTTAAGTGTTTGCCACTGTGATTTGCTTAAGAAGGAAATCAACTACAAAGGTTTACACAGCATTTGTGTGTGTGTGTGTGTGTGTGTGTGTGTGTGCACGCCTGTGTTAAAACTCAGGCTTTGGGCTGGTGAGATGCCTCAGCGGTTAAGAGCACTGACTGATCTTTCAAAGGTCCTGAGTTCAAATCCCAGCAAACACATGGTGGCTCACAACCACCCATAATGAGATCTGACATCCTCTTCTGGTACGTCAGAAGTCAGTTACAGTGTACTTATGTATAATAATAAATAAATCTTAAAAAAAAACCTTAGGCTTTGTTGTTGAATTTTAGTGGGCAGAAATAGAAAAAGTGCAAACTAAGTAATGAATTGGTTTATAAATCTATGACAATATTCTATTCTCCTGTGGCATCTGAAAGTTATAAATCTTTACCCAGAAGACTTATCTACCATAAATTAACCTGAAGAGAGGGAACAATGCACAGAGAGGGGCTTCCTCATCAGAAGAGAAGGGGCAGGTAGTATTGGTGGGGGAAAGACTTATGCAAGGGGGTACTGGGAGGAGAGGAAGGGTTGATATTGGGTGGTAAATAAATTTAAATTAAAAAATAAAGATACCTAACTTCATAAAGATTAAAAACAGCCAGAAAAGTATATTACTTTGTCATCATGATGTCTGCCAAATTATACAAATGTGTTTAGCATACATAAAATATCTCTCATCAAAGGTACAACCCAATACAAAATATAATTGACATTTAAAAACTGGAAGAGCCCACTGCAGAGC
This sequence comes from Mus caroli, assembly GCF_978045245.1. Classification (NCBI taxonomy): domain Eukaryota; kingdom Metazoa; phylum Chordata; class Mammalia; order Rodentia; family Muridae; genus Mus; species Mus caroli. The sequence continues at coordinate 9,920,223 of NW_028227274.1, read as the reverse complement.
CTGTGGCATAGAGCAGTTTGAAACTGGAAATCTCAGTGGCAGAAATATGAACAACCTTAAAGTAATCCATAAATAATTTAATTTGAAAGTATGAGAGTTTATGCAACCTTTGAATATGGCTTTAAAACGTTTTGAACTAAAAATTCAAACAAGACCAACTAAAGCAAAACCTTCATGACTCAGAGGGTTCTGTGATCCTGACAAGCAAGAAGAGAATATGGTGGTAGCAGCCACAGGTTAACCTTGAGGATAGTTTTCTCTCTAGTTACGAGAGTATTTTTCAGAGCCACCCTGAGCTCAGATGTACTCAGCTACAGAACGCAGGGTTGACATCTTGTGTGTCTTACTTATATCTTAACTCCATACACAATCCACATCAGAAGTCAGTGTGAATACTTCAGCAACAGTCTAATGGAAAATGGCTGGCACAGGGCTACGGGCCAGGTAATGATGGTGCAGACAGTGTTAGTGAGGAAGAACTTCAATCAAAGGATACCACTTTCCTAAAACAAGATTAAAATGTGTAGGGCGTGCAGAACCCAGGCCCCCTGTCAAAGGACTCCAGCACTAAGAAGGATATCCCACCCTTCAACCCCAAAGCAGGACACCCCATCCTCTCATAGCAAATTAAAGATAAAGTGTGACAATATTCTAGCTGATTTGTTCTTGTTTCACTTCCTAATTATTAAAACGCTGACACCACACAAGCTTCTGGTTCAGACAGTAGGATACGCAAACGAATTTCACTCTAAATGAACTTTCAGTGAAAATGTAGAAACCTAAAGATGACAGCCAAATCATGGCAAGGATTCTTAAAAGTGACTGAGGTGTTTATTCAAATCCACAGCTGTGTAGTACTGAGCACAAAGACCATCCAACCACCAGGAAATCCCAGCAATGAAGGGATAAACCGCAACAGTGGATTCCCTTTAATAGTCAGCGACCTGACATGAGAGGGAATGGTGAAACTCCAGCAACACACAGCCCTGCAGATACTTCAGCATCAAAAAGTATCAGGCACAAACCACACTCTGGAACTACAGCCTCCGTGAGATGCCTGCTAGTGCAGTGGCTCTCAGCCTCCCTTAAGCTGCCACCCTTTAATACAGTTCATGTTACACTGACCCCCAAACAAAAAATTATTCCGTTGCTACTTCATAACTGTAATTTTGCTCTGTAATGAATCGTAATATAAATATCTGATATGCAGGACGTCTTTTATGTGCCCCTTGTGAAAGGGTCACTCAACCCAACCCTAAAGGGGTTGTGACCCACAGGTTGAGAACTGCTGTGTTAAAGGGTTGTTAAAAGCTGATCTGCTGGTAATTTTCACAGCAGGACTCCTAAAATATAGGTGCTGCGTGGCTAGGACTGGCAGCAGGGACATGCTTGTGGACTTATCTTCTCTGCTCCTGTTTGGTCGGCTCCATTTTGAGAGCTTTTGCAATCTAGGCATGAATGTGTGTAGGAGTGTATGTAGAGGTCAGGGTCAGGTCTCACACTAAGTCTGCAGCTCACTGTTCAGCAAGACTAGCTTGCCAGTGGACCCAGGGTTAGGAGGAGCTCAAGGGATCCTCCTGCCTCTGTGTGCCAAGCGCTAGGACTGCATCTGAGGGGGCATGCCGAGCTACTTTTTGTTTTTATGTGGGTACTGGGGACAGGGACATGGATGGGCCCTATGCTCATGTGGCCCCTGGGGATAAATACTGTTGATGACGAAACTTAAGCTGCATAGCATTTGATCTCTATACACTAAGCATGGAGTTTCGGGCTATCTACATGTTTTATATAAAAATAGTATTCGGTTCATGGTCCTGAGGTTTGCATTCTAGTCACTGCCCCATGAAATGCGAGCAACTGGAGAATGTCAGCTGCCATTGCTGTACCTGAGTCTCACTGTACACAAAAGAAGGATAAGAATTTTTATTCAGAAATACTGCTTGCCTCTGCCTCCTGTGTGCTAGGACTAAAGGCATGTGCCACCCCATCCAGCCTAGAAGGTTTGTGCCATAATCGCTATAGGAGTATTTCCAGTATAAAGGAGAACACTAGAAACCGCTTTAATTTTTATCTAACCACAGAAGGCATGCTGTTTGTGGTGCTGTTTCTAAGTTTTTGGGTACAGCTTTCACTGAGCCCACTCTGATCTATGCTTAATGTAGGCGCTCCTGCAAGGTCACAGGGTGAATATTTAGTTTGATTTTATTTAAAAATAATAAATCACAAAACTAAATAGTTTGAACAAGGTCACTTAACCCTCTCCCAGGTCGGTCATTGCTCTCGTTATGGACATCTTTATTACTCCTTAGCTACACGTTTAAAAGAGGGATCTTTAGTATGTCAGTGACACCAGGAAACCCATCCCTGGCCCAGGTGGTCTCCAGAAGAAAAGCTGATCTTCAAGAGAGTTTTCTCCTCAGCTTTCATAGTGCTGACTCTGGGTGGAGGGGCGGAGGGGCCACTGGGAGTTTATCACTGAGGAACAAGTTCCCTTAGGGAGGCCAGAGCAGCGTGGATGCGGACGTGCAATCTGTTTTCAAAGTCGTAGCCAGAAAAATCCTCCTGAAAGGACCAGATAAAGATGATTGGAGACTGTTAGCTAAACTTGTCCCCAGGGTACCACAGGGTCACACACACTACATCTTATACCCATAGACTAATTCCCTACCTCCTATAGGGGCTTCACATCCAGTTGATATTCTTCCTCCCCAACACTTAGGCAGGGTGTTTAAAAACTGTAATCCCACCTCATACGAGGATAAGGTAAGATTACAAATTCTCTTTGGAAAAAAGTCCCTCATGTTATTCTTGAAATACTAGTCTTAAATTGAGCTCAAAGCAAGCTACTGTTGGAAAATTCTTTAAAACCATAGGAGGGGCTGGAGAGACGGCTCAGCAGTTAGAAACATTGGTTTCTCTTCCAGACGACCTAGGTTTGACTCCCAGCACCTATAAAGCACCTTACCGCCATCCTTCACTACAGTTCCCGGCACCCATAAAGCACCTTACCGCCATCCTTCACTACAGTTCCCAGCACCCATAAAGCACCTTACCGCCATCCTTCACTACAGTTCCCAGCACCCATAAAGCACCTTACCGCCATCCTTCACTACAGTTCCCGGCACCCATAAAGCACCTTACCGCCATCCTTCACTACAGTTCCCGGCACCCATAAAGCACCTTACCGCCATCCTTCACTACAGTTCCCAGCACCCATAAAGCACCTTACCGCCATCCTTCACTACAGTTCCGGGCACCTGACACTTTCTTCTGGCCTTTGAGGGTACCAGGCATGCGTGCGGTGCACATCCTGGAGATGCCATTTCTAAACCTTGTATTCACTAACTTGCTGGGCCCCTGCCTCTCCAGAATTATAAACATATGGAACAACACCTGCAAATGTTCCCGAATTCGCCCCAGTGTACAGCGAGTAGGGTGAGGGCAGTCATGAGAAGGCAGCGGGTTGGGGGTTTTACCTTTGCCTGAAGGAGTAGAGTTCTGCCTCTTCCCACAGTCTGTGAACATAAGAACAACACACTGTGTCTTACTAGCAAAGTCTGTATGTCTATCAGTGGAAGACACACTCCCCGAGGAATAAACATTCCCTTACGATAGGTAACGTAAAGCTTCAAGTTCCAATCCAAATGTGTGATGGCTACATTTCTTTCTTAGAGAATTTGAGCCATTTTCAGGCACTAATGAAACCTGATTATAACTAAAAAAAAATTCCCTGCCCATTGTGCTAATTTACACATCTCTGTGTACACGTGTGTGTGTGTGTGTGTGTGTGTGTGTGTGTGTGTGTGTGTGTGCATTTGAGGGGATTCTTTGTACAGCATGTAGGGGTCAGAGGATACCCTGGGGTGTCCTCAGGTGTCTGTCCGACCATTGTTTGAGACAGTTTCTCTCGGTGGCCTTTGACTTGGAGCCTCTGGCCTCTGCCTCCCCTCTCTTGGCACCGCAGTTGTAGACATGTGCTGCCACATCTGGTGTTTGCATGAATCTAGGGATTCCAACTCCAGTCCTCCCATTTGGGAGGCAAGTTGTCCACTACCTGCCAGCCCCCAGCACCATAAAGATATACAGGAGCTAGTAAATTACAAGTGCGGTGTTGTAATAATTTTAAAGGAACCACATCTTCACTACGCTTCCCATTAAATCAGCAAGCTACGCTTGTTTTATCCCATGGGTAGACTAGGAAGTAGGTCTGGCTCTGGTAACTTGCCGGTGGCTCACATTAAAATCCACGGCAGCACAGGCACATCATCACACCCCAGCTCCCTGTTCTGAAAAGACAAGTTTTCCCCACAAAGGAAGCTTTGTATGGAAAGGAGCATCTGCAATTAAGATTTCAATGTGGCCACTGTTGCCTCTTTAAAAAGAGGTGTCAGCATCCTGGAATCACCCAGGAGACAAGCAAAAGGACCAAGAGACTCTGTTTAGGTTAAAGGTGTTTGGTGCTGCCCTGCGTACACGCCACTGCTGAAGACTGCCGACCCACAAGCCGGACTCTTACCTCTGCGCTGTCCAGTAGGAGACAGCCAAGCTCATAGCAGGCATATGGCTGGACGTACGAGTTACTCTGACGACATAGCTCATCTCTAGCAGCTCGCTGGAAGAACTGAGAGTCACGGAACGTTACTTAGAAGAGTTCATCTCTGACTTGGTATGAGGCTCACCACAGCCCTCGGGAGGATTGTTCTTTTTCTAGATCAACTCTATTTTATTCCTTATTCTTTATTCCTTCCCACTTGTTTCCTTGTGCTGGGTTCACAAGGCCATGGCCATGCAAGTACAGGGTGTACTTTGAACACATTCCCCCAGGCCCCAGCCCTTTCACTTCCTCCCATCAGTTCCCAAGGATCCTCCCCACGATAGATAAGTTTATTTCTGTGTCATGTCATCTAAATACAAATGAACTAGGACCCACAGGCAAGAGAAAACCTGATACCCATCTGAGAGTGACTTAATTCTTTCAATGTGACTGTTCCCAGTTACACCCCTGCCTGTAAACCGTGTAAATTCCTGCCTGTCTCTGCATTCTCATCTGCAGCTTAGAAGCCTTACACAGCTGCTGGGGAGATTCCCCTAAAAACAAATGTGCTGGCAACCTAACTTGTTCCAACATGCCAACATCTATTGGCCTGAGGAAACTATCTGCTAGAGAAGTAGAAATCATTTTAAGATGCAAACATTACACAGGCCAAAGTCCACCTCTTAACATGCATCTTCCCACTACCCAAGTATGTAATCTACAATAGCTACTTAGAGTCATGTAACAACTAAGATAATTCACATTCAAAGATTAATTTCAAATTCAATATGAGTATTATTAATAGTCTATGATTTAAAGACCCAAGTCCTCTATATCATAACATGAAACTATTTCAAAAGGTAGGTAATGTAAATGACCTATTTTAGGGTTTTTGGTAGCTGGGTTTTGTTGTTGTTGTTGTTGTTGTTGTTGTTGTAACTAGCTGGCCTGGAGGTCTGTAGCTCAGTGGTAAAAGCATACCTAACATCAGCCACGCCCTGACTTCAATGCCTAGCAGCAAAACAACAGTGAACAAAACCTTAGTTAAAAACAACAACAAAACAAAAAACAAACAAAAACAAAATCAAAGAAAGCAACCAAAAAAAAAAAAAATCTGCCCTCCACTGTAGTGGGAAAACCTGATGCTCTCTTCCACACACACTGGCTGCTTGTTTATAAAATTAGCCTCAAGGGCTCATTGCTGAAGGCCTGGTCCCAGCTCGGCACTAGTGAGGAGGACCTGGGCCATCAGGATGCTCTGTGGCTGGACCCATCAGCTGATGAATTCACAGCCCAGTGGGACTTGAGGAGGTGAAGCTGCTCACAGGAAGTCAGTGGCTGGGGCTTATGGTCGGTCGAGGGAATATCCTGTTCCTAGTTTATTCTCTGCTTCCTGAGGGAACTCTGCCATGTCTTCCCCTCATCATCTGAAACGGAGCCAGACAAAAAATGATGCTCTCTCACAAGGTGGGATGGCTCCCTAACTTGAAGGCCCAAAGCAACAACTTTCAGCCTCTCCTCCATCCGTTGTCATAGAGAAGAAAGTGAACTCAGCAAATACAAACTACCCTAACGCGTCCATCACCCCACACTTCCCTCCCTGATGGTGAGGGCTCACTGCTCCCACAAACAGCTCATTTCCTCCTCTCTCTAGCAGACTCCGCAGTCCTTGATAAAGAGCAGTCCTCACAGAAAGGAGCCTTCTAAGGCTCCGGAGTCACACTAGCAACTAGCTTCTCCTCCTACTGCCCCTCCCTCTTCTCCTCGTCCACAAGCTCAGGTGCCAGGACCCAGTTGGTCTCACCATATAGCCATGGCAGCGAGCTTACCTGAACAGCATCTTGTGAGTTTCCTAGACATTTGTGTATGGCACCAAGGAGCAAGTGCTTTAATCCAACGACAGATGAATCGTCCACTTCATGGCAAGCTTTAAGAGAAGGGGCGTGAAAGGAAAGATGACACCCACTTAGAACCCGGTGTCACCAAGGTCAGCAGCAGTATCTCTGTTCAGTTCATACTTCTGCCCCCCAAATCCAAAGCTGACCTTGCTCATCTGCTAGTGACTCTCCTTAATCAAAGAAAGGCAAAAAGTACCAACCTTTCTCTGTGTGTTTCTGTGTGTGTGTGTATAGGAGCACGTGTGTGCAGGTGCACGTGTGTGCGGGAGCAAGTGTGTGTGGGAGCACGTGTGTGTGGGTGCACATGTGTATGGGAGCACGTGTGTGTGGGTGCATGTGTGTATGGGAGCACGTGTGTGTGGGTACATGTGTGTGCGGGAGCACGTGTGTGCGGGTGCACATGTGTGCAGGTGTACGTATGTGGAGGCCAGAGATGAATCTTCAGCATCATTCTGCAGACACTGCTCTCCTTGTTTTCTGGGTCTCAGAGTCCCCAGCACTGCAGAGAGCGAGCAAGCACCACTACTGAAGTGAAAGTCCACCCTCATGCCTGCACAGGGAGCACTCCTGCGACTGAGCTGTCTCCTCAGCAAAACTGTCAACCCTTAAAGAACCCCAGGCTCCACCTTGCACTAGAGAAGGAAGCTAATCTGACAGAGCACAGACTTCCAACCTCGTGCAGACAGGGAAGCGTCAGTAGTTACCAGAGTTCAAGAGAGAAGGACAAGGGAGGTGGGGAGGGATGCTTAGGGTTGTGAAGGAACTCCTCTGTAAGGTACTATGTGAGAGCCTGTGCCATTAGACACTTGCTCAAACACCAGGATATGCAGGGAGAGCCCATGCCCCACGCCCTGCGCCCCGCGCTCCCCGCTCCCCGCACTGAGGCTTTGATGCCTGTGCTGTATACTTCATCTCTGCCAACAACTGCATCACAGTGTGTGAGGGGGTCAGAGGGTGTGTGTGTGTGCACGCGCACACACACGTGTGTGTATACAGCAGTGTTCTAGACTTTGTGACTAATTCTTCTCAAAGATTCTATTAATATAAAAGCCTACATTATACCAGCTCCAAAGCCTTGCAACAGACACTCTGGTTGTGGCTACATACTGTGCTGCGCCAGTCACTGAGGAAGACTTCAAACACCACATCTGGCCATTCAGAGTAGAGATGGTTGATTGTTTGTTTTAAAGAAATAAACAAAAGTTGTCTTGGGAAGAGAGGTCATTTAGTTAAAGGGCAAGAGCCCCTTTGACTCTGTTTGACAATGTTTGACCCCCAGAACCCACATTAAAGAGGCAAGACATGGTGGCAGGTGCTGGAAATCCCAGCACCTGGGGATGAAGACAGGTGTAACAGCCAAGGGCATCTCCTAGCCTCTAAGCACATATGCACACATGTGTACAAACATGAGAGAGAGAGAGAGAGAGAGAGAGAGAGAGAGAGAGAGAGAGAGAGAGAGAGAGAGCGCACCTACAATAAAGTCTTATCTCATATTTGGTCAGGTGTGGCTGCATGAAATCTCAAGAACTTGCTGTAGTAGTTACCATCGATTTCTGGGGCTTGCCTACTGTAAATCTCTCCAGGGTCTCTGTATAGCGAGAACTGGCCTTAATTCTGTGATCTTAGGAGATGGGTTATAGGTTCATGCCCAGCTTTTCTCTTGTTGCTGTACTTGCAACTGTGTAATGTAAGCCTTTGCAAACTCCCAGACAGTCGTGGCTGCATGGAAGATACATAGTGCCATCTGTTTCTCAGACCCATGGTGCTCCTAGGGTCAGGAAACAAGTCACTTCTGATGAGCCTGCTTCCTCACTATAAGACAGGCATGGAAATACTACTGACTGCTCACAAGAACAGGCTGAGCTACACGAGACCCCTCTCAAAAGACAAAAGCAGGAAAATGGTGCCAGTCTAGCAAGTCGGTGGGTCTCGTGTAGCTCAGCCTGTTCTCGAAGCCTATGCCAATGCACCCTACTCAATGGCACGCAGTTTACCACAGCATGAGAGACGTGTGTTCTCCGAGGCAGCTGGCACTCGGGACTGGGGGAAGCCGCCCTGGCGGGCCGTGTGACTGCATGAGCGTGCTCACCTTGACTCATTCTCTGCAGGTTGGGGAAGGAACAGTTGGGAAGGGCTTTCCACAAGTACAGCACTTCAATGGAGGCCAGCACACACAGCGCTCTGGTTGGGGTTTGCTTCCGAAATCGCTCAGCCTGCAAGGGATTCCCAGAATATTAGGCCCTGATCTTCAAAGCAAACCCAAATGACAAGCTGCACTTTGGGGACACGTCACAGTGCAAGGTCAATGTGAACAACCCTCCCTTACAAAGCCTCTCCACACTACAAACGGCCTGCAACTTTACTTTTTAAGTATATTTATGGTTGTATCTCATATTTGTTATTCAGCCAAGTCTTGGGTGTCTGGGTTCTGAGAATGCGCAGCTGAAAACAATGCACTCTTGGCTCGAACCCATGAAGCTCCGCAAGCTGGCCGCTGACTCAGAGCACATATCTCCATCATGTCTTGAGCCCTGGGGCTCTCAGCTGCACTCTATAGTATAATATAATCTTACTTATGCATTTATCCATCTTTTGGTACAGGAGAACCTAACTCAGGGCCTTTCATATGCTGGGCAAATGTCCCAGTATCAAGTCATAATCCCAGCTTTGTAATCTATTTATTTTAAAGATTTATTTTACTTTTGATTTTACCTCTCTCTCTCTCTCTCTCTCTCTCTCTCTCTCTCTCTCTCTCTCTCTCTCTCTCTCTCTGTGTGTGTGTGTGTGTGTGTGTAAGAGAGGGGGGACGGGGAGAATGAGCATGTATCCACTTGGGTAGACTATAGGCCGTTGTGCCAGGTTGACAGAGGTGCTGAGAACCCTGTCCCTGCAGCCTCTATCATCTAGTTTATGTTGGAATAAATTTAATCTAATAAAAGCTAATTGAACTTTTAAAACCTTTTAAAGTAAAAGAAAATTTATAAAACAAAAAATGAAGGAAAAACAAAGCTATGAGAAGGGAGACCATCACTCAGGTCACTCAGTGTCACCTGAGGTCACTCAGGGTCACTTGGCTGTAACTTAGTGTCAGACATAGGCAACAAAACTGGTATACCCCCCCCCCCATAGTCCTGAGATTTCCACTGATAAACGCAACACCACTTTTGGTCTTTATTACATCAGAATGTGACATTGTCATCATCATGGGAAGCAGGGCCATCTGCCTCTCAGGGCTCCTGTCAACTTCTTCTAAAGTGACCTGCACTTCAGACAAAAGTACACTTCCTCCTTCTAGGCAGGCTCAGTAGCTGTCAGGGTCCAGGATATCTCATTCAAAACCAAAATCAACCCTGCTGTAGCCAGGTGCAGCTATTCTCCTCAGAGCAGAAGCAAGGCCACGGGGAGACACTGAGATTATGGGGTGGGGGTGGCGGGTTGGTGCTAGTTCTTCCCGGCCATCAGATGCCTTGCGCATGGCTGATAAGCTCTGACATACATACCTTTTTCACAGAAAACTGTTCAATCTGGTTGTTCTTCCTTTTGAACAGCTTCTGGACTTCTTTAAAAACAAGGTGTGCCCCATCCACATCACCAGTGGCTCCCTGACAAACTGCAAGACATCAGAATTGCATTTCTACAAACAAGTTATGTCCAAAAGATGGCACCATTCAGCTGACCCACGCCTGTGACCCACCCTCTCAGGGAGAGACTTGGTACTTAAGAAAGGGGCCCAGACAGAACTTAGCATATTCTGGTTACACCATCCCTAAGTCACATGCTTTTCTGGTGACATAATCCTCATATAATTTCAACATTTCTGAAACACTGCAATCAGAGGCTAAGATCCAGCGATTCTGTTTTCAGATATTCTCAGGAAGCTGAGAGCAAGGGCCCAGGTTTCTGTGTGCACACGGTCTTCTCAAACCCATCTAAATGTCCACTGGTGGATGAGCGGGGAAACGAGCTCAGGCAGGCACAGGCCATGCACGGAAGGGGTGGAGCTGACTCAGCCTGAGGAATGAAGATGATGCTGGGACAGGCCACAGTATTGACCAGGCTTTGGGCTCATATGAGCTGCAGGGCAGTTGAACTTGGGAGCAGAATGCAGAGCAGGGGTGTTGGAGGAGGCAGTGTTAGTGTTTAGACTTTTGATGGGGAACCATCTGGAAGCTGTGGGATGCGTGGTGGTGGCAGCCAAGCAGCGCTGCGGTACAGTGAGAACTGCTGAGAAGAGCAGAGTCGGTGTTGTGTGTTCCATCACTAGAGAACGGTAGAGGAGAACCAGAGGCAAGGTGCTGGACACCTGTCCCGTTCTGTCAGTTCAGTTTCCTTCACAGCTAACTCAAACACAACCCTGCAAGGCACCTCCCTCACCAAGCACTCCTTTCCTCGTGTGCTTGCAACCAGCCCCTCCAACGGCCCTGTAGACACAGAAATGAGGACCCTACACAATTACACTTAGTGTGCTCAGACATTTCCAAATATCTGGGAAGCAAGTGTTTTGCCATACAGCGATCTCACACACTCATTTCTTGTATTCCCAAGAAAAACGACACTAGAGAACAGCTGCCCACACTGCCTGCAAGAACCAGCAACACCTCCCAACCACTAGCTCCCTTATATCCATCCTTCCAGGCTATGCAGTTGGGGACCACTTACTTCTCTAAGTGTTGGGCATGCCAATACCTACCAGAAAGAAGCTCTTATTTTTATCCAAGATGCTGGCTAACTGTCTAAGTGTGAGACATAACATACCAACCCACATATCAGAAATAACAAGCACCGCACATGGACACATGAGAAAGGGACGCCCTGCAGAGATTGTATAAGCACACAGACATGAGGCATGCACACTAACTGCTCTCCAGTGTGATTTCAGATGCCCAGGACACAGCCTGGCTGATGCGGATCCTGTCTTAGATGAATTAAGGGAATGGAACTGAATGGAGACCATGTCCCACTGAAGCCAAATGTTCAAAGGAAGAAACAGGTATGCATGAGAACATCTGCAGTGCTCAGCGGTCCCTGAATGTAGTTCAGGGGAAGACACAGTGAGCTCCTGGCTTTGATTCCCAGCACTAGGACAAGTAAGTGTTCATGTTTCTCTTGAGGTTTAGGTAAGAAAACCATTGTTGACATTTGCTTACACAGAGCAAAACTTTACAGCTCGCTTGAAGGCAGGGGACCACAACTCCACCTTTCTGTCTCTTCAGTTCTGCACCTCTATAATCTATAATCGTAATTATAATCTATAATTATAATCTATAAATGTCCTCAAAACCTTGGAGACATTTTGTGGCTCACAGAGACAGATAACAGCTTTGTCCACCAGGTGGCAGCCCAACACAAGCTATGTCATCGAAGAGCTTTTAAAAGCAAAAGCAGCTATCCCCACCCCCCACCCGACCCTTGCACCCCCAACATGGTTTCTGGTGTAGTGCTGTGCAGCACAGGGGTACCCGGAGCTCTGGTAAGGTGAGCTCTCAGATGACTTGGCAAAATGGGGTTGTAGCAAATCCTGCTAACTCTCTGAACACAGCAGAAACTAAAGACTTTCACATCATGAAAACGACACGGCCAATTCTGGAAACTCTAATAAATAAGAACACCAGAGGCCTGGAGTGATGCCTCAGAGGTTAAGAGTATTGGCTAATGCTCTTCCACAGGTCCCAATTTCAATTCCCAGCAACCACAGATGGCTCACAACCACTTGTAAGAGAATATGATTCCTTCTTCTGGTATGCATAGAAACAGCATTCACCCATGTAAAATAAATCAATCAAAAAGAAAATTATTAAAAACACTACAAAGAGAAAGAAAGAGAGGGAGCAGTGCAGAGACTGCTGGGAGTGAATACAGCCTCATGAGGAAGCATCCCTAAGAACCAAACAGGCCCAGACTGGATGGAGTGTGTGGTGGCTGGTCATGGCATCCAGCTGGGCCTCTGGGCATTTCTGCCTCATTTACTTGGTTATAACAAAGAATAGGACTCGCCTGTAGGTGGAGACATGCCCACTTACGAGTTACCCCAGTGGTAAAGGTTAAGGCCTTGGCTGAGGGACCACCCCTCAGAAGGTGAGAGCACCTTGAGATAATGTACTTTTCTTTCCCAGAATCCCACTTGTCTAGTCCCTACTAGCCGCCAAGAGGTAAGGCTCAGCAGGGTCTCAACTCAAAAGGGCACTCACTTCTCCTTCTGGGTCAGTCTCTGTCAGATGCTGGAGAGAGGCTTTTTAAACTCTGGCACCTCTGGCCTCCTAATTGTAGTCTGAAGCTCCCCTTCCTACAAGTGGCCTGAGCCCCCCTTTGTGTCAACATCTCTCAAGCAGCATGGCCTTTCTCTTCCCTCCTCCACGCTCTTCCTGAGCAGCTAGCAGAACTGCAGCTATCTACCCATGGGATTTCTTTTCACCTCAAATAATTATCCTCGAATTTCATCTGACTCTATTCTTAAGTCCTTTTACTAATGACAGGAAAAACCCCAGGAAGGGATCCAGACTTTCCAGGCATCCTATGGGGAGACAGGGTCTCCCCAAGATCTCCCCCTTTAAATTCTCTAATCAGGGGGAAGAACCTGCTCTGCTCACCTGACAGTATGAGCTGCATCCAACACTGAGGAGGGGAGGGACTGAAAAGCGGGGTCTCTGCTTCCTCCTCGTCTGTCCTCACCTGCCAGGATGTGTGGCTGACTGGCCACACACAGGTCAGTCACTCACCTGCAGTCAGATATGCGTAGTAGCACTGGGACCACCGGGACTCGTTCTTCAGCCTCTCGAAGGAATCATATGCATCCTTGAAGTTGAGTTCAATCATGCTGCACCAGCCTACAAAAGGAGCACATTCAGTGTGCTACCCGGGACTGCGAGCTTGCTACACCGCTCTAAAGCCAAAGCACAGGGCCCGACCAACACAGTGGGGCAGTGAGCTCAGTAAGCCTGCCCTAAGGTACTGAGATTAGTACACTTGCCCTAAGGTGGTGAGCTCAGTACACTTGCCCTAAGGTAGTGAGCTCAGTACACCTGCCCTGTACTGAGCAGGTGTACTGTACGAAGCTCAGTACACCAGCTATAAGGTAGTGAGCTCAGTATGTCTGCCCTAAGATACTGAGCTCAGTATACCAGCTCTGAGGGGGTAAGCACTTTTGAAGGAAAGTGCTTGTAAATACTTTCAGTGTTGACTCAAAGACAACCCATGGAGAACAATGAAAGGAAGATGTGATTTCTAGAGAGACAACCAATTCACTTCCTGACCCTGTAAGAGCACTATAGGTGAAGCAGAGACAGAAGGGACAGGAGAGATAGCAGGGACAGAAGAGACAGCAGAGACAGGAGAGGCAGGAGGGACAGGAGGGGCAGGAGGGGCAGGAGGAACAGCAGGGGCAGGAGGGACAGGAGGGACAGCAGGGGCAGGAGGGGCAGGAGGGACAGCAGGGGCAGGAGGGACAGCAGGGGCAGGAGGGGCAGGAGGAACAGCAGGGGCAGGAGGGACAGGAGGGGCAGGAGGAGCAGGAGAGACAGCAGGGGCAGGAGGGACAGCAGGGGCAGGAGGGGCAGGAGGGACAGCAGGGACAGGAGGGGCAGGAGGGACAGCAGGGGCAGGAGGGGCAGGAGGGACAGCAGGGGCAGGAGGGGCAGGAGGGACAGCAGGGGCAGGAGGGGCAGGAGGAACAGCAGGGGCAGGAGGGTCAGGAGGGGCAGGAGGAGCAGGAGAGACAGCAGGGGCAGGAGGGGCAGGAGGGGCAGGAGGGACAGCAGGGACAGGAGGGGCAGGAGGGACAGCAGGGGCAGGAGGGACAGAAGGGGCAGGAGGGGCAGGAGAGACAGCAGGGGCAGGAGGGGCAGGAGGGACAGCAGGGACAGGAGGGGCAGGAGGGACAGCAGGGGCAGGAGGGGCAGGAGGGGCAGGAGGAGCAGGAGAGACAGCAGGGGCAGGAGGGACAGAAGGGGCAGGAGGAGCAGGAGGGGCAGGAGGAGCAGGAGAGACAGCAGGGGCAGGAGGGGCAGGAGGGGCAGGAGGGGCAGGAGGGGCAAGAGAAACAGCAGGGGCAGGAGAGGCAGCAGGGGCAGGAGGGGCAAGAGAGACAGCAGGGGTAGCAGGAGCAGCAGGGGCAGCAGGGGCAGGAGGGCAGCAGACATGACCTGGTCTGACTAGACACTTGTACCTGCCTCTGAACAGCACTCACAGAAGTGAGAAACCGTCATCATGTGCTCTGTACGGTGTGAGAGGACAGACTGACCCATCCCTCCACCCCAACCCGCCTGTATTCTGTAGGCTGCAGAGGCTTGTTCCTAGTCACTTGAGCCCCCGTGTGTGCACGCATGGCAGCCCGTGCTGGAGCACTTGCTGGTCCTCACACCCAGCCTCCCCATACCCTAGTGCTAGAAAGGGGAAATCAACAGGGTGAGGACTTTCTCATGTCCACAGCAGGAGTAACTGTGGTGGGAGTCCATCACTCTTTCTTCCATAGAATACTGCCTCTATAAAAGGAAACTTATGAGCCAGGCTTGGAATCGCAGGACCTTTGAGGCTGAGGCAGGATTGCAGGGTCAGAAACCAGAACAGACAGATAGATAACAAACACCACCTCACCACATGGACAAAAGAACATTATCAGGCATGTCACACTAAGAAGTTGTGTCACCTGAGACTTGTCACTTGAACTAGTGGAGGTGGGGGTATGCCCTCCAGGAAAGAGACCACAGTCTTGACACATTTTAGGCTGAGACTGTGGGGTAACATGCTCACTGTGTAGGAGACATCAGTGCAAGACTTGAATTCTTTTGAAAACAGAAGCAGATGGTAATTGTTAAGCAAGGCAGTAGCCAGGTCGCCTTACCCGAGAGTCCGCCTTACCTGAGAGTCCGCCCTCCTCAATCATGGACACACTTAACTCCTGACTCTGTGTGCTTTCTTCAATCATTGAATCCTAGGCCTATGGGCTCCTAGTTTGTTCTGTCCACTCACCTTGAAGTGGCAGACTAGAAAACACTGTCCAACCTAGGCTCTGAAATTCCAGTCCTTTGAAACCTTGCTCAACAGCACAGCCACCACACAGCCCCCAGCAGCGTTTAGAATATACAGAAACACATTTCTCAGTTCAGTTATACACTATCCCCTCGCTGAGCCGTAACAGGTATCACACACAGTGGCCATCGCTTGCTGGGTGATTCCCCATCTTTTCCCTTGTGCTTTCCTTAAACATGTGTGTCTGCAGGAGGTGAGGCGAGCGATAGGGAGCTAGGGACTGTCTGACAGGTGACAGGTGTCCTCTGCTTCTCTTCCCTGTCACCTATGGAGTGCTGTGAACACAACTCTCACTGGGTCCCACCAACCCATCATCCTTTCTCCTTTGTCTACTCTCCATTTCTCATCTCTGGCACACTGGGCCAAAGCCCAGCATTCTGTTTATATTCCAAGCCCAAAGTTGTATTTGCTCTTCCCAGCAAATGGAGGGGTGGTTACGTAAAGGATTCTGAAATCTCTCAAGTGCCAGGGTCCGAGCAGAGCGCGGGCAGGCAGCCAGAGAGCTCTCATAACAACCTGGGAGACGGAGGAGACCTTAGGCAGACACTCTCCTGTGTCCGTGTCCCTGTAAGACACAAGCTGACCAAGAAGGGCCTTCTACTTGCCAACGACCTGGTCCCACCTAGATGTGACCTGCTGGCACTGTGCCTTAGTTTGCCTTCTGTTCCTGGGATACAACAATGACCAAAACAACTTGGTTAAAATTATATGAGGATTATGTTACCAGAAAAGCATGTGACTTAGGGAAGGTGTAACCGGGTCTTCCTGGAAGAACAGATATGCTAAGTTCTGTCTGGGCACCATTCTTAAGTACCAAGTCTCTCCTGTTTTCACACGTGGGTGAGTTTTTGAAACCCCAAACCCACAGTCTCTAACTGTGCTGTAATAGGAATGGCTGGAAGGCTGGGGCCTGTCCTTCGGGGTCTGTGCATTGATGTGTATTTTTAGGTGTGGTTTACATGTAAGATCTCTCAACTTGGGGAGGAAAGTGTTTATTTGGTTTATAGATCCTGATCATAGTCCACCACTGAGGATAACCAGGGCAGGAACCTGTAGACAGGACCTGGAATAGAGGCCATGGAGGAACACTCTTATTGGCTTGCCCACAATGGGCCAGACCTACCTACATCAATCATTAACTAAGAAATGCCACCACAGACTTGCCCACAGCCAATCGGATGAAGGCATCTATTCATGTCCCTTCTTCCCAGATCACCTCGGTGGCTTGGGGCAAGTTGACAAAAAAGAAAAAAAGTCTAAGTAGAACACACAGTCCCTCCACTGGCCATCAGTGGCTCAGAAGGTCTGGAAACAGACTAGAAGAACTAGGTCTGCAAACAGACTGGAAGACCTAGGCTCTAGCTTCCTCCTAGGCATGACTTTTCGAGAGCCTTGAGCCTTGAATTTTAACATGTACTGAGTAATCCACCCCATACTGTCTGCTGTCCCCAAATCAAAATTGTTCGCGAGGTAAAGCGAGTACCAGAGAGACAAGCCTTAGTGCGTGTGCTAGCGTGATTGGATCCTCAGTATACAGAGCGGTGGTGTCTTCCCAGAGGAGAAAGAGGGCAGCAGAAAGATGGCCACTGGTAACAGACAGTCTGAGGTGCTTGTATTCTAAAGCTAATATCGGGTCCCAAGACTCCTTGCACACAGCTAAGTGACCCTGCCCCCAAGTTACTTATGATTGGGAAATAAAGATGCCAACAGCTTCTGCCAGGCAGAAGAGACAGATGGGGTTTAGGTTTCACAGGTTTGGGGTTGAAGGAGGACCATGAGGAGAAGAAAGTGCAGGAGGAGGAAGGAGAAGCTGCCATGGGTTAGGTGGCCAACTGGAGTTAAGAGCAGCCCAGATGAAACACAGCAAGTAGTAAGTTAACTCGGGGTCATCGATAGGAAAGTAGATTCTAACAGCATGGATGGGAAGCAGCTGCCCAGCTCTTGTGCTGTTTAAGGCTTACTGTAAATATACAGACTGTGTGTGCCTTTTATCTAGGAACCAAAGGGTCAAAGGCAGGGTAGAAACTCCGGGTCAGAATTAAAAATTTCTACAACACCCACTTGAGCACAAGAGCTGGCAAGATTACTGACTTCACACAGACAGACATGCTGGGTTCTCCTGGTTACAGATTTCACACAGACAGACATGCTGGGTTCTCCTGGTTACCGATTTCATACAGACAGACATGCTGGACTCTCCTGGTTACCGACTTCACACAGACAGACAGGCTGGACTCTCCTGGTTACCGACTTCACACAGACAAACATGCTGGACTCTCCTGGTTACCGACTTCACACAGACAGACAGGCTGGACTCTCCTGGTTACCGACTTCACACAGACAGACAGGCTGGACTCTCCTGGTTACCGACTTCACACAGATAAATATGCTGGACTCTCCTGGTTACCGACTTCACACAGACAGACATGCTCAATTTTCCTGGTTACTGACTTCACACAGACAGAAAGGCTGGACTCTCCTGGTTACCGACTTCACACAGACAGACAGGCTGGATTCTTATAGTTACTGATTTCACACAGACAGACAGACATGTGCGATTCTCATAGTTACCAATTTTACACAGACAGACATGCGCGATTTCATAGTTACCAATTTCATACAGACAGACGTGCTGGATCTCCCTCTGGTCCACAGCCAGTTCCAGAGCAGTGTGGAAGGAAGTCAAGGCACTGTTGATTTGACACTAAAGAGAAAAAGAAAAGCAGGGTGACTGGCTATGACTGGGCATCAGCATCATAAATCACAACCAGCTTTTTCCTGAGCCCTGATTTTCAACAGACCAAGCAAGCCATACAGGAAAGGTGTTCAAGGGCTGCTAACAAAACATGCCACTTTGCTTGATGTGAGATTAACCTCAGCACATTAACTCCTTTTTAAAAACTGTTTTCTACTTATTTTATGTGTGTGCACATACATGACACAGCCAGCACACTTGTGGAGGTCAGAGGACAATCTTGGAAGTTGCTTTTCAACCTCCCACCATGAGGTCCCTAGGGATTGAACTCAGGTTTGCAGGCTTGGGTGCAAGTGCCTTAGTCCTCCAGGCAGCCCCCATCAGTCTCTTTTTCTGTGGTGGTTTGAATGAAAATGACCCCCTTAGACTCACAGGGAGTGGCATTATTGGAGGTGTGGCCTTGTTGGAGAAAGTGTGACACTAGGGGGTGGGCTTTGAGGTTTCCCAAGCTCAAGCCAGGCCCAGTGGCTGTCTCTGCCAGCTGCCTGTGGATCCAGATGTGAACTCTCAGCTCCTCCAGCACCATGTCTGCCTGCATTCCACCATGCTTCCTGCCATGATGACAAAGGACTCTCAACTGTAAGCCAGCCCCAATCAAATGTTTTCTTTTATAAGAGTTGCTACAGTCATGGTGTCTCTTCACAGCAATAGAAAACCTAACTAAGGCAGTCCCACTGTGTGGTCCATATTGGCTTCAATCCCATGATCCTTACTCCAGCTGTCCTTCCCAAGTAGCTGAGACTGCAGGTATACATCTCAAAGCCCGGCTTAAACAGTGATGTTTCCAATAAGGGCCCAGCTCACCCCATCTTTCCCCATACTAGTCTCTCTACATGCATCTATGTAGACTTCGCTGTATTATAACTGTCCACCAATCTAGTTCTTTGTAACCAAGCACATTCAATAGGCACAGGACCATATTCTGTCTTCTGGTGAATATTTAGTTGTGGTCAAGAAGAATAACCATCGAAGCCACCACCAGTAAGTCTTGCCCTATCTGGTCCCTCTGTTCAACTGGACATGGATGGCTGGATTTTAACTGAACACTGGCACTCATTTGCTTCTGGTCATTTGGTCTCATCTCAACACACAGAACTCTCTGAGGCTCCAGATTCCATCTGCAATGTGTACATCTGCCTACTACGGTGCAGAACCTACCACCCCCAGTTGTCAGTTTTACTTATTTCTGGTTGTAGAGCTCTCCCTGCTTTATTTTGGACCCAGGACAAGGGATGGAAGTGAATTTTATATATCAAAGCAGACCTGGCCACCAGTTCTCTCATCAACCTCTGTCCTTAACTGCCATACCCTGCTCCCAACCTTGAATTTTCCAGTCCAGAGGCTGGGCTGCCCTTGCCCCAGAGGTTCTTCCCTACATAATCCAGACACTTGTTCGTGCTTGCTCAAATTCATTCTCTCTCTTTCTCTTTCTCTCTCTCTCTCCCTCTTCTTCCTTCTCTTCTCAGCTCTCCTGCCCTTTCTCTCTACCCTCACCCTCATGACAACTTGCCCCTGGCTTCCTTCCTTGGGGCCAGTGAACTTGCCTACCCAGGAGCAGCTCGAGAGATAACCTATCACTCCCCTCCCCAAATCTGCTGTTCCACTTTCTGTGCTCCCAGTGGCCTGTGGTCAACTGCTGTCTAAAACCAGAATACAGTATAGGAAGATACTTTGAGAGGTACAAGAGACCACATTGTTGTGGGTTTGGTCTAATGCTGCATGTATTATGCTAATCTGGTCCCCAAAATTGCATGAGACTCTGCACATTCTCATGGAAGATGCTGGTTGGTTTTGATTGGTAAATAAAGTTGCCAGTGGCCAAGGGCTGGGCAGGAAGACAGAGGTGGGACTTTAGGATTCCTGGACAAGGGACTGAGAAAGAGCAGGAAAAGGAGAGCCACCGTGCTGGGGAAAGGCGCAGAGGCCATGCCTGAGGTGTGCTGGGCAGAGAACACAGCTGTCATGTAGGTGCTGGGGAACTCAGACCAAGAGGGCTGCAGGTCTGGGTCCGGGGCAGCCAAGATGGAATATAGCTTTTAGTAAGAAATAACTAAGGAATATGAGGGGCGGGGGGAATATGCCAGCCATGTGGAGGTCTGAAGTGGCCCAGCCATTGAGCTGTTTAAGGCATATTAAAATATAAAGTGTGTGTGTGTCTTTCATTCGAGAACCCAGAATGTTGGTGCAAGGAGTACTGCAGCCACCGCTGGGACGATTCGAGTAGAGCTATTTGGGTTCAGCAGTGCCACATTACTGCCATTTTTACAACAGAGCACGGCTGACTCTTTTCTGGTTCTTTGCCTAATGTGTACATTAAATTGTGGCCTGAGTAAGTATGCAGAGGAAAAATGTAGATCTAGCATTCAGCTTTCTCTGGTGTCAGCGGTCACAGAGGGTCTTGGAACATATGTCCAGGTATAGAGGGAACCACTGGACATCTGATTTTTCTTTCCAATAAAAATATCTTTCTATGTTTGCTAACCTCAGGCTATAAGAACTTGATAAGAACTCTCAAAAAAGCATCAAAGAGTCAGAAAAGGTCCAGACTCATTAAATAGGCATCAAGAGCCTTTCAGTACCGGGGAGAGCACACAGCCTGCTCTGTGGGTGGCGCCTCTGCACAGTCCTTCCTTGCTCTGCGGGACTGAGGCACCCCATCCACTACCCCCTCCCCCCTACAGTGGCAAGGCTGTGCCTTCTTACCCAGCCCTTCTCTTCTGTGCCTGCTGTTTGCTGCGTCTCCTGCCTCCCAACTCTATTCCCTACATGGCAGCCAGGCAGGGACGATGGGGAGGGTCCTAGAAGAGGTCTGCAGAAGCCCAGAAGCCCTAGGGGTCACTGAGGCTAGGATGAGCCAGGGGTGATCTGCAGGACAGCCTGTGACTCAGGAAGTCTGTGGGCTCAATGGTTCATTCACAAATATTCACCTGACAGATAACTGCCCTCACGTGACACACCATTTTGTTGTCAGAAGGACTCAAGCTGTGACCTTCAAACCCTCAGTGAACACTGGGAGGAAGCCACAAAGAGACTTTTCATTTAGGCATTCCTTTTGTGCTTAAATTATGTTCCCTGTGCTGATGGGGACCTTAAGACAATGTGACAAAGCTCCCATGGGGGAATCATACCACACGTAAAACACCAACTCTGTGACAAAACCTTTCAGGAGGCATGTGTGCAAGTGAGTGTGAAGGTGAGGGTGCAAGTGAGTGTGAAGGTGAGGGTGCAAGTGAGTGTGCAAGTGAGTGCAGGCCCTCACACACTAATTACGCCTGTACCCAACTCTTCCCTTGGGATCAACAGTTCTTCCCCAGCGCCCCCTCCTCACTCCCTACAGCGTATTCCTTTTGCACAGGAACCACAGCATTGTGGACTCTGCATCTCTAGCTGCCTAGTTAAGGATACAGGGCATCCACACACAGGATATTTCTGAGTGGGCCACTGCAACGAAGCTGTCTCCTGCTGCATGTTCAGTGCAAAACTACACTGGCCTCAGAGGACAGAAAGGCACCCAGGCAGCAATTGGGTCTAGACCTTGATAACATGACTGAAATAAGACTCTGACATCAAGAAAGGAAGATGGAAGCCAAGAAATAGCACTGACACCACACTGTAGCTCTTGATGTTCTCCATGCCTCTCCAAGATGGGCACACATTGGTGTATTTTCACACAACTTAGTCAAGTAACCAGTATTTAAATTCTGATCTGATTAACTGCAAAGGAAGCTCTCTTGAGTGACAGTGCACACAGATGAAGCCCAAGAGCAGGGAGATTGTCACCTGCACCTTTAGGAGGGGTGGCCACAGGCAAAAATTAGAACTATGTGACTACACAAGCCCAGGAATGCTGCTAACCACTGGATGTAGCAGAGTCAAGGAGCAGATTGTTTCTAGACCCTCAGAGGGAGAGAGACCCTGTAGGTGCCTTGTTTCATTTAGCTCAGTGTGTGTGTGTGTGTAGGGGGGGAGCATACAATGTAGAAGATGCTTCACACTGAAGACAGGTGAATAAATTCAGCACTAT
The DNA here is from genome assembly GCF_978045245.1 of Mus caroli. NCBI lineage: Eukaryota > Metazoa > Chordata > Mammalia > Rodentia > Muridae > Mus > Mus caroli. The sequence continues at coordinate 9,897,988 of NW_028227274.1, read as the reverse complement.
GGAGAAGGTGGCTTTCCAGTCCTTGGGGCAAGAGCTGGTAGCCAAGGAGGCAGGAGAATGGATTCATGTGCTAAGCTAGACAAGGGTGACCTGCTGTCAACCTGAATAGACATAGCCTTAAAAAACAAAACAAAACAAAACAAAACAAAACAAAACAAAACAAAACAAAACAAAACAAAACAAAACCAACTTGTAGCACAGCAAGAATCCATTAGGTAATGCTCTGGCTATTTCTCCTATAGGGTTTAGAAGGCCTGCCTGTATTACCCAGTGCACAAGACAACAGCTAAGAACAAAATGACTACTGCCATGTCAACCTTGATCTCCACACTCAGTGAAAGGGCTTTGAGATATCTGGCCTGCAGACTGTCATACACACTTGGGAAACAAAGGCCACTCACCTGTAAAAGTTACCTGTGTGAAGAATGTGATCTCTCTTTCTCATGTGAGAAACCACTTGAAGATTCTACAGGGTGTGTGTGCTTAAAGGTATGGCCCCAAGAGCCAGTGCGACCTCTAAATTAGCCCAAGTTCAACCTTAATCATTCCTTGAGGGATTTGCTTAAATAGCAGAAATATATTACCCCTTATTTTTCACCAAAATAGTTTTAAACAAGAAAATAATCTATAGTGGGTTTTATGGTGAATTAAAACACCTACCATGGCACAGAGGATGGAAAATTATTCTCAACTGGAGACAAGACTCACAGCTGAATTTTAAAATAAACTGTAGCATCCATAATTGGGCCTGAAGAATACACACAGAGAAAGCTAACGTGGGAGCCACAGTGCTCTGAGTAAGATCAGAACCCTCTGTTTTTATTACAGATTTCCTGATTCTCACCTTACTGTATGAGTATTCTGCCTTAGTGTGGTGTACAGACACATTTAGGCAGAGCACTCATACAGTAAGGTGAGAATTCTGCCTAAATGTGTCTGTGCAGCGGCCCCACAGGCTGAAAAGATGTCAGATCCTCTGAATCCTGAGTTATACACCGTTATGAGCCACCATGTGGGTGCTAGGAATGAAACCCAGGACCTCTGCAAGAACAGTAAGCCCTTTTAACCCCTAAACCATCTCTCCAGCCCAATACTGGCTTTTGTCAGGCAAATTAAACACTAACAAATTGTGAGGCAAAACTGTTTGAAGGCCATTATCCTAATTGGTAGTGTCTGCTTGCCATGCATGAAGGCCAGGGTCCCACCCCCCAGAACGCCATAAGGCAGCTTTGGTAGTGCACATCTACAATGCTTGCACTCAGAAGGGAGAGACAGGAGAATCCCCGAAGCTCAAGGTCGATCTCAGTTATACTGCTAGTTCCAGGCCAGCCTGGATCCATATCTTACAACAACAACAACAACAACCACAACAACAACCCTGAAACAAATATCGGCGGCCTTCACTAATAGACAGAAAAACAAACCAACAAGGAAAAGGAAACAAACGAAAGCACTGACTGCTGAACCTGTTCTCCAAGGCAGCCATAAACAGTAAGTGGGGCAGGGCCATTACCAAGCAGCACTGTGCAGGGCAGGGTCATTACCAAGCAGCACTGTGCTGGGCAGCCACTGTGCTCTGAGTGCCTGCGAACACACTCTTCCAGTTATTCCAGCCTCTGCCTTCTTCCTGGCACTGTGTCCCTGGGCATTTCTCAGCAGATCCGCAAAGTGCTCTGGATTCCAAGAGCTTTATCTTACACCTGCCACTGTTATGCTCTGGGGGAAGTGGGAGGGAGAGTCTTGAATACAGCAGGCAGGGGATCGACCATCAAGCTAGTTCTTCAAACTCAAGTTCTCCAAACCTCCCGCTGTTCTCTCTTGGCTCTTCCACTGAGACAACCAAGCCACGGGACAATGACTCTCTTTGAGAAGACTCTTCACAGGCTATGAGCATCAGTTAACTTATGGAGAGCCAGCAAGGCAGGGCTCATGCCTGCCTTGGTCTGGACTTTGATGATGGTTGGCATTACCAAGATGTGCCGACAGAAATGGCTTGTATCTATGTCATTTTCACCCAAAAGAGAAAGGGATTTTTGATTTTCAATTTGTTAATACTCTCTTTACCTTTGAAAAAGTTCACATTAGGTAGCCTTGAAATGAAAATGCCTTTAGAATTATTTCTTTAATACAGGAAACACCAGGGGGTGTAACCTCTCGAGGCTGAGTGATGAGGAGCTTTTGTGAATAAGCCCTACTGGTTTACAGAATAAACTTAAAAATACTGTAGTAAGCTGGGTGTGGTGGTGGCTACCTTGACTCCAGCTTTTGGGAGACAGTGAGGTGGACATCTGAGTTCGAAGCCAGCTTGGCCTACACAGTGAGTCACAGGCCAACCACCATAACTGGCTCTGACTTTAGTTTCTTGGTATACATATATATGTGTGCCTATGTATGGTTGGTACATACGTGCAAGTGTGGGCAGAAACCGGAGGAAGGCAGCAGATTTGCAAATGCTGGAGCTACAGCCACCAACATGGCTTCCGGGGACCAACCCAGACCTGTGAGCAGCAAGGTCTCTTAGCTTATTTTTGGCCCAAAATCTTGATTTTTATGATGTGGTTTAAACTTTACATGTTACATGTGAGTCACACAGACAGACATATTAAGAACAGACTCTAAGGTAAGAAGGGTGAGAGTGGGGTCATTAGGAAAGTACTGTAGCCTCCAGGAGGCTGGCCCTGTCACACATTCATCTTGTTCTTGTGTGGACAAGGCTGTTTTTCATGACATCCCTCAGCAGGTCTCTGACACCAGAGATATTAAGTACTAGAACATGTCTGGAAAACGGCAGGAGCAGTCAGTTCTTCTGTCTCTACCTGTTAAGTATAAAGCCTCTTGGAAAAGAAGTCACCAAACCCTCCTCTAACAGAAGTGGAGCCAGAGAGGGCAGCTTGTACACGAGTCCCTTGTCTTTCAACAATCAAGCATAGGATTTGGGAAACGTGTGACAGAGAATGCTTTTTCCTGGGACTCACAACTCAACTCAAGTAGAATGGGGACACTAATGAATGCAACACCACACACTCAATGCTTCTATTTGCCTGTGTGACTGTGCTGAAGACTGGTATCTGCTGGGTAGCAGGTACAGTCTTCTTTACATAGATAACACATGGGATCACAACTGCAGGCCAGGAGCCAGGCAAGAGGCTCAGCAGGTAAAATCACTTGTGTTGGCAGCTTGGTGACCTAAGTTTGATCCCTGTATGATAAGAGAAGGAGAGAACCAAGTGTACAAGTCTGACCACACATACATGTTATGGCAGGTATGTGATTACACACATACACACACAATCTCACACATACTCACATATACACAATAATAATACTGATGATGATAAATACTTTAAAAATCTAGGCAAGACCAAACAGTGAAGGAATACTAGGTATTGAACCCAGACCTTGTGCATTCTGGTCAGGCATTGTCCACTGAACTATACTCCCAGCCCACAAGACCTTGTAGAGACAACCTCAATCAACACTTTTTTTTTTACTACACCAGAATGCTTTTTTTTGACATGATGGAGAAAAAGCAGAAAATTAAAAAAAAAAAATGTGTTCATGTTAAAGATGACATCAAAGAATTAAAAATAATTGGCAGGAGAATGCCAAGAAATGAAGAAACAGCAACACACTGATTTATGAACTAAGCTGTAGCTTGGAAGACTGGGATTCAAGATGAGCAAGGAAGACAGAGAACAGAGACACGGATGACCAAATGTGAGCAGAGACAGGCATAGTCAGGAAAGTGACCTCAAGGAGGTCCCTGGACACAATGGCACCGTGGGAGGATGTCATCAGGTGTCTGGCTAAGGACCTTTGTAAACTCACAGATGCACAGGCACCACCATCTCAACGTAGAACAGTTTCCTCATCTTCCTCTTGACTATCAGTAACCGCACAGCCTCAATGTCTTATAACTAACTGCATTCCCTGGGACCAGCATGGACCACAGGCAGCACGTGCTGACTCCCACAGACTCCATTCCTTTCTAGTGCTGGATTGCAGGCTAGGATGGATGTGCCACATGCTGTTCCTTTGTCCTGCTGACAGACACTGGCCTCGACGCTACCTTTTTACTACTAAAGATAATAAATACTATGGAATGTATATTTTCATTCTCTGGAGTATATACCGAGAACTGCTGAGCTGTGCATAAGCTGAAGTTTAGCCCTCTGAAGACATGTTCAAGCACTTTCAGAGTAGCTGTCCCACTTTGGATTACCACCAGCAATGAATGAGGATTCTGGTTTCTCCACAGCCACACCAACATTTGATTCTTGCTGATTCTTGCAGTGTTGCTGCACACTGCCAGTTGGGTGTGAAGTCCTACCTCCCATTGGATTGGATGGACAGTTTTAAATGATTTTCAACACCAAGTATCTTTTCACAGGCTCATCTGCCCTTTGCATCTCAACAAGTATTCACTATGGGCCATCTGTGGGCCATCATGGAGGTTATGCCAAAGACCATGTGACCTTAAGAGGCTTTGCCACTGAAACTGAAAGAAAGATGAAATTTCAAGACCTGGAAGTCATATAAAGTACCTAGAAATTGCTGGTTGTTTGTGAGCCTAGAGGCTGCCTGGGGCTGAGAACAAAGAAAAACAAACCTGGGCATGCCCCGTAGTTAAAACATTCCTGGAAACAGCTTGGCCATAAAGATAAAGAGGAATGTGAAGACATAACAGGGCTATCTGAACTGAGTCAACAACTCACAGAACTCTGACACCCTGCACATACATGTAATTTTTCTGCTGATGTTTGAATAAGCCAATAGTGTGTCGCTATGCTGAATTCCCCACCCCTAAGCCCTTTGCCCCATAAAACTCCCTAGCTTTCGAGCCTTGGGGTCGAATCCACTGTCTCCTTAGTGAGATACGTTTGACCCGGAGCTCTGCCATTAAACTACCTCGTGTGCTTACATCAAGAAGGATTCTCGTGTTTCTTTGGGTGCTCTCTTTCTCCCGAGACTAGAGTAGGGGTCCCCGAAAGGGGTCTTACAAAACCAGCCAACATTGCTAACCTCTCTTGGGTATGTATACTCCAAGGAGAGGTGGTGAGTCCATAGTAAGCGGATGCCAATTTCAAACTGGGTAATTTATCCTTTTATTCTGAGTTTTAATACTGTTTCCAGACACAGTCCTCCTTTGAATATATAACTTATAAAGTCCTCTTCCTAATCTAGGCTGTCACTTTGCTCCCTCAGTGTTTATGACACTAGTGTTTCACTGGGTTGTAATTTAATTCACCTATTTTTTTTGTCTCTATATTTTTGGTGTTCTGTATAAACCACTGCCTATGCCAAGAGGTGTGTGATTTTAGATTCTACATTTAGAGCTGCCCCTTTGTGAGTGAATTTTATGTAGGAGATGAAATAGCTGTCAAGTGAAATTCTTTCACCAGTGTGTTTAGTTGTTGTTGCGCCAATTGCTGACGACATTTTTTGTTTGGCCATTGATTGGTCTTGGAGCCCTTGTCAAAAGTCAACCAACCATCGAGGGGAGCTTCTTTCTCATTGATCCTTATGCTGACTCTTACACCAGTGCCACACCATCTTGATTACTCTGCAGAAAGCCTTCAAACTTTGATCTTCTTTTTCCAGACTATTCTGGCTACCTTGGGTCCCTGAATTTAGGTCAGCTTGTCTGCCTCTGCAAAAAGGCATTGCTGTGTTGTTTTGTGCATTAGAGGGGATGGATCCCAGGGCATCACACACACACACACACTGTTGAGAGACACCCCCAGTCTTCAAGCTGTAGTTCTGAGGACTGTACTGGGACTCTGCTCAGGGTTTGACACTAATTAGAAGAACAATGCCTTCTTGCTAATGCTGGGTCTTCTAACACACACATTCCTTTACATACTATCTTTAAACCACTTCGGCCTGCATCACTAGGGTTGTAAGGGAAGCAGAAGAGAAATGACTTGGGGACTTGGCTGACTCTATTGAGTGCTTGTTACATAACCAGAGGGATCTGAGCAACTGTGTACAATCAGCAGCAACTGTGTTCAAGCCAAGCCTGTAACCAAATCCTAGGATGGTAAGGACGAGAGGAGCCTGGAAGCTCACTAGCCAACCAACCTAGGTCAGTCTTTGAGCTCCAGGTTCAGTGAGAGACCCTGTTTCAAAACATGTGGTAAGTAATTGAGACAGCCAACATCAACCTCTGGATCCATATGCATCTGTATACCTATGTATTCCCTGCCCCCCCCCCCCCCACACACACACGTGCGTGCATACGCACATAGTCGGGAGGGGTAGAATATTGCTACCATAGAATAAACTGTCTCTATAAAATTGTACAAATTACTACAGTGTAGGACACCCAATTGCATGTTGCCTAAATAGAATTTCTCTTCATTTAACAAGAACTACATAGCAGTTACTACTCTTTGGTTCTAACAATGCCTCTAGAGTTATACCTGTAGATACTTGAAAGAAAGAAGGAAAAAGAGAGAGACAGAGACAGAGAGAGAGAGAGAGAGACAGAGAGAGAGAGAGAGACTGAGAGAAGAGGGAGAGGGAAAGGGGGAGGGGCAGGGGGAGAGGGGAAGAGGGAGAGGGAAAGAACCTACTATGCTAAGTCACTTAAGTGGCAGCACTTGCTGTCACCATAGCACTGGAAAACAATGGTCAATGTCCCAGCAATAACTGCCGAGCAACCAGAAACAATGGATTACCAACACAAGGGAACTGTAATAGTCTATCTGCATGCCCGTTATTCCTAAAGATTATGTCAACCTACATGAATATCAGGTTTACATGTAAAATGCATGAAACTTCATGTGTGCAGGTAATAGACTACAAAATAACTTAAGTAAAATAGATTAGAGATTAATCATAACTGGGATGTTATATTTTTTTAATCTTAAAATTTTATTATTTTGTTATCTTAAAATAAAGGTATGTGAGCCGGGTGTGGTGGCACATGCTTTTAATCCCAGCACTTGGGAGGCAGAGGCAGGTAGATTTCTGAGTTCGAGGCCAGCCTGGTCTACAAAGTGAGTTCCAGGACAGCCAGAGCTATACAGAGAAACCCTATCTCGAAAAATCAAAAAAATAAAATAAAATAAAGGTATGTGAAGCTGGAGCAGTGGTGTCACACACCTTTAATCACAGCTCTTAGAAAGCAGGGCCAAGCAGATCTCCAGCCTGGTCCATAGAGCAAGTTCCAGGACAGCCAATGGGAACTCACAGAGAAACCCTGTGTTGAAAAACAAAAAATAAGGCAGCCAGTTCCAAAACACCCAGAGGAAGCTCCACTCCCAGGCACTCTAACACATCCAGGATCCCAGGATCTCAGGATCCCAGGAACTTGGTCACACCAGTATCTCAGGATCCTAGAGGGAGCTTGACTCCCAGCAGCTCTGACACACCCAGGATCTCAGGATCTCAGGATCACAGGATCACAGAGATAGATGAACTCTGAGTTCTAACACAACCAGGATCACAGGAAGGACAGGCTTCAGTCATATATAGCAAGGACAAGTAGCACTAGCGAGAACCAGATGACAGGAGGCAAACATAAGAACATAAGCAACAGAAACCAAGGTTACTTGGCATCATCAGAATCCAATTCTCCCAACACAGAAAGCCCTGGATACCCCAACTCACCGGAAAAGCAAGATTCAGATATAAAATCACTTCTCACGATGATGATAGAGGACTTCAAGAAGGACATAAATAAGTGGCTTAAAGAAATATAGGAGAACACAGGTAAAACAGCTAGAAGCCCTTAAAGAAGAAACACAAAACCCCTTAAAGAATTACAAGAAAACATAATCAAACAGGCAAAGGAAATGAACAAAACCATCCAAGATCTAAAAATGGAAATAAAATAATACAGAAATAACAAAGGGAGACAGCCCTGGAGTTGGAAAACCTAGGAAAGAGATCAGGAGTCATAGATGCAAGCATCACCAACAGAATACAAGCGATAGAAGAGAGAATCTCAGGTACAGAAGATACCATAGAAAACATGGACACAACAGTCAAAGAAAATGCAAAAGGCAAAAAGCTCCTAACCCAAAACATCCAGGAAATCCAGGGCACAATGAGAAGACCAAACCTAAGGATAATAGGTATAGAAGAGAGTGAAGATTCCCAACTCAAAGGGCTAGTGAATATCTTCAACAAAATTATAGAAGAAAACTTCCCTAACCTAAAGAAAGAGATGCCCATGAACATACAAGAAGCCTACAGAACACCAAATAGACTGGACCAGAAAAGAAATTCCTCCCATCACATAATAAAGCACCAAATGCACTAAACAAAGAAAGATTATTAAAAGCAGTAAGGGAAAAAGATCAAGTAACATATAAAGGCAGGACTATTAGAATTGTACCAGACTTCTCACCAGAGACTATGAAATCTAGAAGATCCTGGGCAGATGTCATACAGACCCTAAGAGAACACAAATGCCAGCCCAGGCTACTATATCCAGCAAAGCTCTCAATTACCATAGACAGAAAAACCAAGATATTCCATGACAAAATTGAATTTACACAGTATATTTCCACAAATCCAGCCCTACAAAGGATAATAGATGGAAAACATCAACAAAAGGAGGGAAACTACACCCTAGAAAAAGCAAGAAAGTAATCTTCTTTCAACAAACCCAGAAGAAGAGAGCCACACAACCATAATTCCACCTCTAACAACAAAAATAACAGGGAGTAACAACCACTTCTCCTTAATATCTCTTAACATCAATGGACCCAACTTCCCAATAAAAAGACTTAGACGTAATCAGGACGGAACATTTTGCTGCATACAGGAAACACACCTCAGTGACAAAGACAAACACTACCTCAGAGTAAAAGGTTGGAAAACAATTTTCCAATGGTCCCAAGAAACAAGTTGGAGTAGCTTTTCTAATATCGAACAAAATCGACTCAATAGAAACTGATGTATAAAAGTAGAGGTCATTGACAGATGCCCTTAAAATGAGCAGAATTCATAGAAACAAACACTTATCTAGGACTAATTGGCTATTCTGTGTCTTTTGTTGTCCCATATCAAATTGAGGATTTTCTTTCTATTTATGTGAAAAGTGAGATGAGAATGTTGATTTTGCTTCACTGAATCAGTAAATTATTTTGGTAGGAAGGTCTTTTTTCACAATGTTAATTCTACCAAGCTGTACGCTTGGGTGGTCTTCAAATTCTAGTATGTTCCTTAATCTCTTCCTTCACACATTTTAAGTTTTCATTTTAGAGAGGTTTTTACCTCCTTTGTTATGTATATTCTAAATATTTAATTTTATTTAAGAAACTGGGAAGAGGAGCCTGTCCATGATCTCTTTCTCAGCATGCTTGTTACTCATATGTATTAAGACTGGTAAATTTTGTAAGTCAATTATGTATCATAACACCTTGCTGAAATTATTGAAATTTCTACAGTTTTTCTAGTTAAATTTTTGGGAAATTTGGTATAATATAATCTTCAATTGAAAATTAAAAAAAAAAGAAAAACAAAAAATAAAATAAAAATTAAATTAGATGTGCGTGTGTGCATGCCTGTGTACATGTGTGCTTGTGTGTGAACATGCATTGTGTGCCTGCATATGTGTGTAACAAGAGGAGCTGTATGCTATAAGTGGCACCCAGAAGGGCATACTGTAACAATCAGCTTGTGACTCAGCACTGATGTTGCTATGCAGCAAGATGGCTGTAGTAACACCGTTATCAAGGCATCCAGAGAGAGTGTGCACTGATTCTACCCTAGGACCATAGTGGATGTAGCGAACAGAGGCTTGTCCTCCTAGGCACACTTAGGAGCTCAGGAATGGAAACCAACTCTCCAGCTTGTCCAGCTGGGGTGAAGAAAGCAGAAAACACATTTTATTCAAACAATATGGGTTGCTATTATCTTCTCCTGACAGTGAATTTTTGTTTTCTTTAAACCACACAATATGGTCTCACCTCATTGGATTCGAGGGCAGATGTGCCGATCCAGCTCCCCCACATCAGAAGAGATCAATAATGCTTTCTGTACTTCTAAGAATAAATGGCAGTCTTGTTTTTTGGGGGTCCTTAAGTTAGTTAAGAGAAGTATGTGTAGGCCAGAGGAAGAGAGGATGACAATTAATCGAACTTGGGGAATTAGCTCTCATCCTGCATTGCCTCCTTCCTGTTCCTATAAATAACAGCATTATGTCATGATGACAGGGCATGCTGGTCACACGCAAGATGCAGGCTGTCCTTCAACAGAGGGTACTGATAATAGGAGTGCACTGTGTTTGGACTGAGGTCCTTCTGCCCCGTCCTAGCTCCCATGAGCTCCTCAGGCCTCCCCTTTCTCTATCTGATGAATGACAGGGATCAATGCCCACTTTTCAGGCCCTGCCACAATCATAAGCAAGTAGGCTAAACACAGCTCAGACCTGTCATCTTTGGGTAGCACCGATGTCAAATTAATTTAATTTAAACAGAAGTATACAGTGAAAGTATTGTAGCTACCGTAAAAATGTCCCCTCATACCCTACTTTCCTTTCTGCTGCTGTTACAGCACTCTGACAAAAAGCAGCTTGGGGGAGGGCAGGGTTCATCTGGCTCACCCTTCCAGATCACAGTCCATTCCTAAGGGGGGTCAGGGAGGAACTCGAGCAGGGACCTGAAGTGCAACCATAGAAGAATGTTGCACCTGGCAATGGTGGCACAAGCCTTTAATCCCAGCACTTGGGAGACAGAGGCAGGCAGATTTCTGAGTTCGAGGTCAGCCTAGACTACAATGTGAGTTCCAGGACAGCCAGGGCTGCACAGAGAAACCCTGTCTCAAAAACAAAACAAAACAAGACTGTTGCTTGCAGGCTCACTCAGAAGCTCATGCTTAGCCAGCCTTGCCATTCAGCCCAGGAAGGAGCACCTGTGGTGCCACTCAAGGTGGATGGGCCTTCCCAGGTCAATCAACAATCAAGATGACCTCACCTGTCACAGATAAGGACACAGATATGCCAAACTGATCTTGGCAATTCCTCAGAGGAGATTTTCTCCTAGGTTGTGTCAAGTTGACAGTTACAGCTAACTAGGACATGCTCCTATTTGGACGACAGCTGCAAATACCAAGTGGACAAGAGGGGCAGAGCCAGCAGGGATCACACTCCGGTGGTCAGCGTGTGAAGAGATCCTCTTAGGCAGAGCTGTAGAGACCAGCGGTAAGCATCTGGCCCTCCCCCTCCAGGAAGGAACTGGGATACCAGGTGCCAGGAAGTAAAGGTCAGCCTCCAGAGGAGCCCCTGCTGGCACTGCTGGGAGCTGGATGTCCCTTACTGTGCCTTGCTCAAGGCAGAGGCTCTGGCAGGGAGTCCAAAAGACAGCAGGTCAGGCAGGCACAACACTGCCTCTTACAAGAAGCCAACCACAGACAGATTCCAACACTTCCCTGATGGTTGCACAGGAAGGTTCCAGAAGCAGGGCACTGTCTGTGCATCTACCTTATCATTTCAAATATGTATTCATGCATTCATTCCTCTGTGTGTGTATTGTGCACATACATACAATGCAATTGTCTGTGGAGACCAGGCGAGGGCACAGAATGCCCTGGAGCTCCCTGATGTGGGTGCTGGGAACTTAACCCTAGTCCCCACAAAAAGTAGCCAGTGCTCTTAATGTCTGAGCCATCTCTTCAGCTACATCGACTTCATGTCTATACATGTGTGTGTCACACTCAAGTATGTTGTATGCACTTGTACAGGATGCTGGTCTGTGTGTGTGCTGCCTAAGCTATCAGTGAGCCACATCTGCTCAGGCTGCTTCTGGCTCTCAGGAATCAATGTGCCCATACAGATGGTGCCGTGGCTCTTCAGGCGACCCTGACTCAGCTCCACACGGGGATGGGGGGTGGGGGATGGGGGATGGGGGATGGGGGATGGGGCTGTTCACAACCTTCTGTAGCTCTACTTCCAGAGGGGTATCTGATGCCCTCATCTGGTCCCCCAGGGCACTGCATGCACAGGGTGCTCAGACATAGGTAAGCAAAACATTCATACACATAAAATAAAAACAAATACTTATTGAAAGAGAGAGAGAGAGAGAGAGAGAGAGAGAGAGAGAGAGAGAGAGAGAGAGAGAAAGTCCATGATGGCTCTTTGGCCCTAGAAACGTCTACTCTGTCCTCATGAGGTATGCACTGGGGCTATGGCGAGGGGAGCACTGGGGCTATGGCAAGGGGAGCACTGGGGCTATGGCAAGGGGGCCTGCCAGGCACAGCTCTAGTGGTCTCTCCTATGCACTCATTTTAGGTCTCCTGGCCACAAGTACACAGCTTCTTCTTTAAATGTATTTGCATTTTAAAAATTCAGCTCTCTACTATCACATGTTTGACATAAAAATGTGCCTGTAAAGAAATGAACCTCTTTAGTATCACATCAAAATTCCAGCCCAGACTATATCCTCAGGTTCTGCACTGTGGGGCCCTACCTGTAGATTCAATCAAACGCAAATTCATACATCTTAAATTGTACCTGTACATACCTTTTCCCCCTAAACAAACAGTAAAGCAAGCTATGTAGTTAGCACTTGCATGGTGTACTGTAGGTATGTAGAGACTACAATGCATAGAGAATGTATAAAAAGGGTGCATGCAAATCCTATGTCAGCTTACAGAATGGATTCGAGCACACATCGAATGCTCTTGTTAAGGTAGGGAATCCTGGATCAGACCTCGCTCGCTCGCATAGGCACAGAAGGAAGGACACTGCACCTGATCCAAGACACTACTAAACGCTAGCTTCTCAACCTCGTCATTTTGTATCTCCTCAGAGCTGCCTTCGGAAGTAAGATCCCAGGCCGGCTGCCATGAGGAGGGATCCAGGATCTTCCCTTCCCAACACACACTGGTTCCCCTGGATTGTTTAATAACCTTGCACAGTAGGTCAATTTGCACAGTAGAACTAGGCCAGAAATTCAACTTTCAAACATGAAACTCAAAGTTCTCATCAGGACGTAGTCATAAGTATGAGCAAGAGTCCAGGAGATGCTTTCAAAATAAGAGCCTAAGAAATGTTCACATATTCAATTGAATAGTTGGACATTTACTTGGAGATAAATAATACTAAAAAGGAGCCATGCTACTAAGTGACACATTCTATTAACTATGAAAGTATTCACAAAGTATGAAAGCATACACAGAACCAAATAACACACACACACACACAATCATGCAGTTTTGATTGTTAATGCTGAACAAGATGGAAAATGTACGAATCTGTATTTCTTAAAGGGAAATTAAACCTAGAGAAATATGACAGTTCATTAGAATACAGACTGTCTCTAACACTTTAAAAATAATCAATGGGCTAGAGATGGCTCAGAGGTTACAAGGACATGCACTGCTCTAAGAGGGTACAAGTTGAACTGCCAGTCTCCATGTGAGGTGGCACCCAGCCTCCTGGAACTGCACTTCAGGGAGATCTAATGATTCTAGCTTCCAAAGGTACTGGCATTCATGTGCATAACTTCCTGCACATGTGTACACACACACGCACACACACACACACACATCCACACACAGACACACACATCCACATACACTCATACACAGGCACACACAGACACATATACACATGCACATATGTACACACACACTCACACACAGGCACACACACAGGCACACACACAGGCACACAGAAACACACACATCCATATACACTCATACACAGGCACACACTGAGACACACGCTCCCATCTTGAAAGTGACCCCTGGAGAAGACAGTCTCCACATTTTCCATCTCCTTTTTCAATATTATTTTTTCCTGCATGAATTTGAGGGACCAGAGGTACTGCAGTAACCTGACATTGCTCCCTACAGGCAGGTCTCATATCTGAGAGAAAAGAACCCTCCCAGACAGTCCACAGCGTAGCAGCTGCGTCAGTTTTTCTACTATCTTATCTGTTGCTGTGACAAACACCACACCCAAGCCAACCTATCAAGGGAGCACTAAGCTGGGCTTGTGGGTCCAGAGGGTTAGAGTCCATGGTGGCAGAGCAAAGACATGGTGGTAGGGATGTAAGCTGAGACCTCGCCTCTCGGATCAATCAGGAGGCCTAGAGCTAACTAGGAAAGACACCACTCTTTTGAAATCTCAAAGCCCGCTCCCAGAGACACACTTCCGCCAACAGGGCCATGTCTTCTAATCTCTGCCCAACAGCTCTTCCAACTGGGAGCAAATATCACAGCATATGAGCTTATGGAAGCCACTCATATCCCAGTCACCACAGAGCAGAACTACATTTTCAGAAAAGGAGAAGAAAGGAGGACTCCTAAGCTCACAGATGAGACGAAGGAAAAGTTTTAAGACAGTGAGGTGCACTTAGCCATCAAATGTGCATGTTTCTACTATGCTTCACAATTAAATGATCAGTGTAATCTCATATTTAGGCAAGAGGGTGCACACCTGTGATCCCAATACTTAGGAAGTCAGGGCAAGAAGACTGAAGTAAGTTAAGGGCTTGCCTGGGCTATGTTGTGAGTTCCAGGCCAACCTGGACTACACAGCAATTTCTAAAACACATTTTCTCTGTGTACAACACCCAGAGCTTGGAGAATTAAGCTCACAGAGTGGACTGAGGCTGCTGCTCACTGGTAGGGCACCTGCTTAACATGAACAGGGCCTGGATTCAACTCCCAGTGCTACAGACAAAAGATCTCTCACAGCAGCTGAGGCAGCTCAGGGGCAAAGGCACTGAGGTCTGGCAACAGGAATGTGAGCTCAAGTACCGGGGGAACTGACTCCATGATGTTGCCCTCTGACCTCTCACATACGTCATAGCATAGCCTCGGCCTCCATACCATGCATGTGCACATGTGAATTCCAGTACACACACACACACACACACACACACACACACATACACACACAAAGCAGTAAACAACAATTACAGAACCCCAAAGCCCAGTATCTTCAGTACAGGGAGAAGCAGAGTTAGAGGGCTGTCTCACAGCTCAGATGTAAGAGCTACTGCATGAAGAATGGATGACTGCAGGAGGCTTCTGTGTGACCCTGGAACACTGGGATACTATAACACCACCAAACCAACAGAAGGCAACCGAACAGAAAGGAGAAACCCAAGCCACCCCATGCCCGGGAAGCAGTGCACAAGCAGAAACCCCCATCATCCACTGGGGTTGCTTGAGGCTGACTTCTGACGGATGGAGGTACATACAGTTGGAGGGCAGAGACTGTAAAGCTCCCAACTGGTTTATTTGAAAACTCCTAGTAACACAATGGGTAGTTCTTGCAGTGAGAGCAGCCACCTTCATTCAGATATCTCTGCAACCTCTTCATTTTCCCACAAATCCTCCTCACCCTGAACAAGATGAAAGACACGGAGAAGTGGGGCCCTGCCCAGCCAGGGCATGGTCTGGGTTTGGAGAGGGACAGCCTGGGCTCATGTGGGGAAATCTCAGGAAGTGATCAGAAGCCCTCTTGGATCCCATTATCCTTTTCTGTGACCTGAAGGTATCACCAGGAGACACGATGAACCTGGGCCAATGGTATTCTGGCACATACAAATGTCCCTGAGCAGAAAACAGGCATGCTAGTGTGAAGTTCACTGTAAACGCTGAGGAAGGTGCCATACCTCTAAGCGCTGGATGCGTCCCTTGAAGAACATGAAGAGGGAAGAGTTGGGGTAAGCAGGCGCCTTTCTGAGAAGAATCGCCTTAGCTTCATCCAAGCCCCCTTTGTGGTCACTGCCGTCCAAAGCAAAAAATGGGCGGACCACAGTGTGGTACCACAGCAGGGCTAATCTGCAGGCAGACACGGAGAGAGGGAGGCCATGAGCAAGACTGCAGAAACATGGCTTCTGTTTTCAAAATAAAGTCGGTACATGCTCTTCCCAAACAGACTCATCCCAAAAAGCACAATCCGAGCGCTTCCCCATGCTTATGTCTGTCTTTATCTGGGAAATTGATATGTTACAGCACAAGGTGTCAATCAGCAGTCCCCTGTTCCGTGACGAGGGCACATAGCAGAAGCAGGTAGCTTTTCCGGAGGCTCTAGCTGTATTGTTACTAACGGAAGCATCTGGATTCTACAGAACAGAGACAGTCACCACCAACTTATTGTCTAAAAGCTTTTACATTTTTGTGGCTCCTGCTGTGTTTATAAAAATCAGGGTACAAGCAGCAGACACCTTTAATCCCAGCACTGAGAGGCAAAAGACAGGCAGACTTGTGTGTGTTCCAGGCAGCCTGGTCTACATAGCAAGGACCACACAGTCAGCCTAACAACAACAAAATTATGGTATAAGCCAGAGTCTAGATTTAAATGTAGAATCCATCACATATTATTTATAATCATAAAATGCCTGAGAGGAACAGATTAAAGGCCCTTTCCCTAGCCTTTGAAGATGTTAGACACTATAAATAAATTATCAAAAATTATTCAAGTTTAAGTTAGTTAAATTAAGCTAGGCACATAGAGGGTAGAATCAGCACTGAGATCTGCTTTAATAAACATGCGCAGGCATTTAACCAGTGCATCAAATACCTTCATGTGATGTTACATCTAGTGTGGCAGTAAATCTAATCCTTATGGAGAACACATTAATCTGCAGAATTAATTCCAATTCCCTTTCCTGAGATAAACGTAAAGCAATACTAAGCCATAAGCATGTAATACCTACAAGTTACACACTTGTTAATGATACTATTTAGTTGTAGTCCTTAATGACTGTCAGGGTTACAGCTGTCTTCATGATTGTTACATGACTGCCAACCCCTTCAATGCTAACATCAGAACTGCATCTCTCTGAGGCCTCTGCATCATAGAGTAGGGAAAAATGTTTGTCAAGACAGTGTCTTGTCAGACCAACAAGACCAGTGCCTGCTTACACAGCTTCAAATGGGAACAGTGGTTGTTTTCCAGAAGAGAATGTTTTCTAAGTGTATGGGTGTGTTTTGTTGGCACAAATATAGTTTATTTTACTGTGCAGTGCCCATGGAGGCCAGGAGAGGGCATCAGAGTCTCTGGAACTGGTAACACAAGGTTGTGAGCTGCCATGCTGGTGCTGGGAACTAAACCTGAGTCATCTAAGCCACATATACTACACCAAGTAACCAGAGTCACCAAGGGAGATATTACTCAATATTTGCATTCTTTGTAAGGACAAAAATTTCAGAACCACACAAAATTTGACCTCAAATTCAATTAAAATCAGAAATGTACATCTGAGAGACCGTGGGAAAAGCAAAAAACTTATAAAGTACTGGACACTGGACAATGGGTCAGCTCACCATTCAAAGCATTGGACTTGGGGCAGGCAGGGGAAAGGGCTCAACTGGGACAGTGCCAAGTCCCCAAGAATGAGGATGTAAGGTCAATCCCCAGAATCCACATAAAAATATGGACCTGGTAGCACGTGTATGCGTCTTAAGTGTGGGGCGGTGCCGGCAGGCCGGCCAGCCCAGACTACTAGGTCAGCCACGTGTATGCGTCTTAAGTGTGGGGCGGTGCCGGCAGGCCGGCCAGCCCAGACTACTAGGTCAGCTTTAAGCCAATGAGAGATGCTCTCTCTCAGGATGGGACCCAAAGTTGTTCTTTGGTTTCCACATACAGGTGCATGTACACCCCACATGCACAAACACACACATATAAACTTATGTGTGCATAAACATGCATACACATAAACTTATGTGTGCATAAACACACACACACACATAAAAAATAAAGAACTAACAAATACAGGACTCAGGAGGTTTCAAAGCAGTGCCTCAGCTCTCAGGTAACAGGACTTATCCTTCCCCAGCAGCACACAACACGCTCCTTGACACTGCATGACAGGCACAGCATCGTTATCAACCAAGCAGCATTTCTCCCGAAGCCTCTCTTACAGTCTGCAGTGCTGTTTACCTACTTCCAATACTACATTATCTACCAAAGCATTGCAATATAGCTACTCACGTAGCTAAAGGGGCCTTCATGTCCTTACTTTCGCTCGCATACGTCAGTGACGAAAGGCCCTGTAGGCGGTCTCCAGGAAAGCCCAGCAGGTTGATGATTTTGAGCAGGTTTGGGGGCACCATGGATATGCAAAGGTGGAAAAGGCCATATCCAAAGCTCACAGCACCTTTCAGTCTGCTTAGGGACTCCTCAGTCACCCCTTCGGCCACAATGTGGTTATCATTTGCAGCATCAGAAGCCAAGGGCTCTTCTGTCAGCTTCTTCTGATACAGTTCCTGAAGGGCGTTGATGTCCACATAGCACTTACTGTAAATCTTCCAGGCTTTCCTAAGGATCCACCCACCTTTTATGTAGGCTATGAAGAGAAGGGGAGAGAGGGATTCAAAACCCAGCAAGAACCTTTGCATTCACGTCATGATACAGGATGATTGGCAAGAAGCTGGAAAGAAATGGAGAGCAGATTCATGAAAACTTACTGTTATTAGCTATCACTCAACCTCAGCTGTGCCACGGACTTGACATTTCCTACTTACAGGCAGCACATGTAAGAAATGTGTGGGCTGCTGCTGCTGCTGTTAGCAAACTCTTCAAAACAGGGGGGGGGGGAAGGGAAGGGAGGGGAGACAAGGGGAAGAGAAAGGGCTCCCACCCTGACCATGAGGACTTGAGTCTGACCCCAGGGACCCACGTGGTGGGAGCGAGTGCTGATCCCTACATGTTGACCTTTGAGCCCCACAGGCACTGAGGCGTGCATTTTCCCACTCCTTGCATAAACCAAATAAATAAATGTAATAACAAACATAAATATCCAAAGCCTGGCTAAATGTCTCATCATGAAACTAACAGCTGCTTGAAACATCGTATAGACAAATCCTGAGCTTAGGGTAAAATGCTCCATTTTACTTCAGTAACACTCTCCCCTCCCCCCCCCCATGTAACAGTAAATCCCTTCCTCCCTGCTTCCCCCATCCTTATCTGGAAAATGACGAAGGAAAACACAGCTCTGTTTACCTCACATTTCCCTTATTAAAGGAAACAGACTCTTGGTTTACAATGAGGAGGCAGCAGGGAAGAGGGAGCAGGTGTGTGACAAGGTGACAAGGCCTGGGACAGAGGTGGAATACAGTGAAAGATACTGAGAGCCACAGGTTCAAGTCCAGCCAAGGGAAAAGCTGACTGGCTACAGAAACTTGGGAAAGAGGAGACAGGCTCAGGAAGATGGACTGGAATGATCTAGATCAGCAGAGGAACAAGAGAGAAGCGGGGAGCAATGGCAGCCAAGGACCAGCTATCTGTTCCCATCCACAGGGAACTCAGTCAACAAAGCAAAGGTTTCATGCTGACTATCCCTTCTCAGTCAAACATAGTAAACACCATGCCTAAGATAGTACAGTGGCCCAAGGGTCTGTGGGAAGAAAGTATACACTGATGCACAAACCTGAGCTAGTAAATTAAAACAAAATCCAAGAGGTTATTGCACTAGGCAAGAGTAGCACCCCAAGCATGCAAAACAAGTCTACCAGGTAGAAAGGAATCCGCTAGTTCACCTAGGTGTTGAAACAGACTCTCCAGGATTTGCCCTCCTCCCTGTCCCTCGCACCGCATTGGCCCTGTCATTCTGAAGGAGGCCACCTTGTGGGATTATGCAGATTATGCAGCAGGCTTTAGGCTCCTAACTCTGCTTAGGGGTAGGGGAGCTGCTCGGCTACCCAAGCCAGCAGTGCCTCCAAAGAGCCCTCTCCTTCCATCCTGCAGAAAACAGCTCTCAGGGTGCACACAGCCTGGCCTTCTGCCAGCTCCTCTGAAACATCAGACATCCAGCATTCAGCCCCTGTGCTCTCTCTGGGCCAGAGGAGAAGGCAGAAGGAGCAGGAAAGCACAGACCATTTGTGAGGGTCAACCTGCAGGGAGAGGGGCAGGGGCTTCAGGAAGTCCCACCACACACAGGAGTGGAAGTCCTTCCTGGAAAGGGCAACTCCTAGGAAAATGAAAGCATCCTGTTATACTACACTGACCTTGGCAGGAATCCTGTCATTCTCCATGGCAAGAGCATCTGCCTTAGGCCTCACCTAACCATGCGTCCTAAGAAGGCTGGGAGCCTCACAATGAAGGGTCAGGCACGGTCACTCTCATCCTTTCTGAGACCCAGGTAACAAGAGTTTGAAGAAAAAAAAAAAAGAAACATGTGTGCATAGGTGCACAGATGCATGGGTTTATGTGCATATCTAAATGTTTGCATGGGGGGTGCATGGTTGTGTGGGGTGTGCATGTGTGCTGTGTTTGCATGGGGGTATGTGCATGATTGTGTGGGGTGTGCACATGTGCATGTGTGTGTTTGCATGGGGGGGTGCATGGTTGTGTGGGATGTGCATATGTGCATGTGTGTAAATGTTTGCATGGGGGGTGTGCATGGTTGTGTGGGGTGTGCACATGTGCATGTGTGTGTTTTCATGGGGGTGTATGCATGGTTGTATGGAGTGTGAGCACGTGTGTGTGAAGGCCAAACGACACCCTTAGTATTGTTTCTCAGGCCTGTTGTCTACCTCCTTGGAGAGAGTGTGGAGCTCGCTGAGTGGGTGAGAGTGGGCCTCAGAAGCCCACCTGTCTCCACCTTCCCATCACAGCCGAGAGGATGGCCCATGCCCATGGCCCAGAGTTCCATGTGGGTTCTGGGGATAGAACTCCAGTCCTCATGTCTGTGAGGCAAGCGCTTTACCCTGACTTAATATTCCCAGTCCAACAATGGGTGACTTACTTGTCCTCACTCACAGACAGTAGACTTCTAATAGACTTACTGTTTCATGTTTCACTGGCAATTTATTCCCTGAGTGGCATCCTGCTCCCTCTTTCATTCACAGAGCACACACTGCCCCCATGCTGGGGAGTGACACCAACCATGCATCGGGGACAGACAAGAAATGGGCCAATTTGTTGTTGTTTTGTTTCATTTGTTTTGGTTTTGAGTAGCCTTGCGTTGTGGCCCTAGCCAGCCTTGAATGTCTGATCCTTCTACCTGAGCCTCCAAAATGCTGGGATTGATTAGAGGCTAGCACTTAGCCCCATTCCCCACCTGGTTCATTCTTTATAACCACAGAGGGACAGGGCCAGAGACTCTTGGCCTTCCCCAAGGGTCAGAACCACCTGTGCCACCTCTGTAATCCTGTCTGCTGGTCCCAGGCTTCTGAGGTAGAATTTACATCCTTACCCCACCCCAGTACATCAAGAATTTCCTCAGGCTAAAACCCACCCTCCCTCATCTCTGGTCACCAGCACCTGTCATCTCAGAAGGCCAGACACCTAGGAAGTGCAGAACACACGGGCAGGGGGCACTATCAGTTCCTACCCTCAGTCTGACATGGAGGCAGGTTCAGAAATGAACATGTAGATCACCAGATGACAGCTGCTCACCTGGCCGCAAGAACGTACCCGCTTCTCATCACCCAGGCCAGACTGATGAGGCCCATGAGGAAAGAGGAAGGCTTGGGACACACTTGCCTGGGCTGGAGAGGAATTCGAGGGAGCTGAAGTGGTTCTAGCCGGGCAGGCAGTGTGAGCTAAGACACAAGCTTCCAGGTCCTTTCAAAGAAGCTTGAGGAATGCGCATGCAGGATGCCAGGAGAGGGTCGTTCAGACCTGCCACAGGGGAGAGGGACTTGGCTCTATCTCGCTGGTGACACAGGCCAGCTAAGTGTTTGAAGCATGGGTGGACCACATCCTGGGTTGGCTCTAGCAGCCTTGAGTGGGACTAGTGACACTGGCAACACGAAGCATGTCAGGAAAGGTCTGAGAAACCTGCACTATGAGGCTACAAGGTGGCGGCACAAACAGCCAGACTGAGGGGCAGAGAAATGTCGCAGCAGAACTCAGTGACGAAGGAAGATGTGGTTGTCTCCCTGGGAGAGAAGGAAGGAAGGAAGGAAGGAAGGAAGGAAGGAAGGAAGGAAGGAAGGAAGGAAGGAAGGAAGGAAGGAAGGAGGGAGGGAAGACAGGCAGGCAGGCCAGCTGAGCAGTCCTAATGCCAAGAATACAACAGTAGACACGGCGATCTGCAAACACCTCACTGCAACTGCTTGACCCTTCCCTTGTAATGAATAAGCTCTGGTCTTTACAAGGCAGGATCTCAGGGCTGGAGAGATGGCCTGGTGGCTAAGAATGAGTACTGCACTTTCAAAAGACTCAGCTCAGCACCCAGCACCCTGTACCCAGCACCCATGTCAGGCCTCACTGCAACTCTAACTCCAGCCCAGAGGGACCTGATGCCCTCTTCTGGCTTCGATCATACCTTCACTCAACATGTGCATAACCACACTGAGACACAGAAATAAAAATAAAATAAAATTGGTGGGGAGCAGGGAGACAGAGAGAGGAGTACTTTTTCCTGCAGGGGCTGGTCCTGAACTCTTTTCTTTTTAAAAATATGTATTTATTTATTTAATGTATGTGAGTACACTGTTGCTGTCTTCAGACACACCAGAAGAGGGCACTGGATCCTATTACAGATGGTTGTAAGCCACCATGTGGCTGCTGGGAATTGAACTCAGAACCTCTGGTAGAGCAGTCTTAACCTCTGAGCCATCTCTCCCAGCCCAAGAAGCATTTTCTTTTTTTTTTTTTTTTTTTGGTTTTTCGAGACAGGGTTTCTCTGTATAGCCCTGGCTGTCCTGGCACTCACTTTGTAGACCAGGCTGGCCTCGAACTCAGAAATCCGCCTGCCTCTGCCTCCCGAGTGCTGGGATTAAAGGCGTGTGCCACCATGCCCGGCTGAAGAAGCATTTTCTTAATGGCTAAAATGAGTTCCTCAAAGAACTTGGGCATCAGAAAAAGAATGCCAAAACAACAGGAGATGAAGAACTCTCATCCGGCCTGAAGCAGCCCCTAAGTATCAGGCATGCACAGAGAGGCAGATCAGGGTGGGAGTGGGGTACTTCATCTTCACTGCCTTATAGGGGTGTCACACCATGATCCCTTAACATGTCAGAGCTGCCTTGTTAGGAAGCTGCTGGGGGTGGGGGGCGAGAGAGCCAGGGGCTGGGGAGGGGGAAGACCAGAGCAAAGGGTGAAAACACATCGTAGAATACAGTGTAAAAGAAGGATGAGTGGAAGTTCAAATGTTAGACATCAGAGTAACCATTAAATTTCCTTTCAACTGAAGCTGAACAGAAGCAGCAGCAAGTAGAAGACAGAAATGGAAACAGAAGAAAGGGAGAAAAATGACTTTCAGTGTATTTCACCAAGAAATGTCCTTGTATTTAACGTTTGGGAGAAAATGTGTTTCTGAGTATGAATTTGAATTGATTTCTACTTAGTCTTCTCTTCTCTTCCCCCCACTCCCCATACGTAAATTCTGTCCAGCCAAGTGACAGGTTTCTGCTGTCAGGATCCAAGAGACATCACCAGACCAGAAACTCAGTTCACAGCATGCTATCCCAGATGCATCTGAACTCCTAGTCAAGAAATGAAGTCAGCAAGAGGCTGGAGGACAGCACCCTTGTTAGACCAGCGTGCATTCAGCACAGGGTGCACCCTTGTTAGACCAGCATGCACTCAGCACAGGGTGCACCCTTGTCAGACCAGTGTGCACTCAGCACAGGGTGCACTCAGCACAGGGTGCACCCAGCACAGGGTGCACTCAGCACAGTGTGCACTCAGCACAGTGTGCACCCTTGTCAGACCAGCGTGCACTCAGCACAGTGTACACCCTTGTCAGACCAGCGTGCACTCAGCACAGTGTGCACCCTTGTCAGACCAGCGTGCACTCAGCACAGGGTGCACCCTTGTCAGACCAGCGTGCACTCAGCACAGGGTGCACCCTTGTCAGACCAGCGTGCACTCAGCACAGTGTGCACCCTTGTTAGACCAGCGTGCACTCAGCACAGGGTGCACCCTTGTCAGACCAGCATGCACTCAGCACAGGGTGCACCCTTTGCCAAGCTCTCTGCAACACCAGGCTCTCAAGTACAGTGTGAAGTCCTTTCTGATACACTTGACACTGTAGGAGATTAAAACAATTTCCTGAGAATCTGAAATGCAAACCAGTTTGGTTTCATTTTGAAGAATAATATGCATGACTTGGTGAGCAAGGTACTCTCATAGGCCCTGACATATCAAAGACATCAGCGACTTCTATAAGAAAGACACAATTATCAAGGCTGAAGACTGACTGTACTGCAGACCTCAGGATGAAATGACTCTGCTGCACACACATTAAACACCCACAGTTTCCATCTCCTAAGTAACAAATCGCTAACAGCTCCCCAAAAGTGCTGTCACCCTGTGCTTAGTTTTCAAAGTCTAAGTAACAAAACAAGAAAAGACGAAGACTCCCTGATTGTGACAGATTACCCAGTGGGTGTCACTAGAAACTGCGTCCACTTACCCGACAACTCTTGTTTCACAAAGGAGAGCACTGCCAGGTAAACCTGGCAGTCAGCGATGATGATCTGCCTCTGAAGTCGATCGACCATGGACGGGGTGGACTTCCGGGCATCAACCTGTGATGTGACGAGAACGTTGTAAATCACACTCAAGGAAAGCACAGCCTTCCTACATCTGCTCAGGCGGCTCTGCCAGGACAGAATGACTTCCCGTGGGATGGTGAAGCCTGGGGACCACTCAAAGTCAAAACCAAGTTACACCAGAGGCTTGGGGGCGGGGGTGTCCATGCTCCCCTCCCTCCACTCTGTCAATAATTTGTAGTCCTAGAGAATACTGTAATTTAACCCCATATTGTAAATGGTCAAAATGGAATTTATGAAAAATATTTAAGAAGCAAAGAAAAAAGCCTAGTAAGCAATCCATCATTTTATCAGATAATATAGTTTTATTTAATGTAAAATGAAAGATATCCATGTATATTACATTCCACACAGCAAATCCTGGAAAGTCGTTTTACAGCCATCTGTGTTCAGGGACCACTGATATTAGGGTGTACCCGTCACTGTTTTTAAATGATATACAAAGGTGAGAAAATGCTACATATCCATTCACTAGTCAGAATATATCTACAAACAAAAAGCTACCTTGGACTAAATCAGAAACCATACCTGAAATTTAAGAGACATAAGTAAAGACAAGCAAAAAGTCAAAGTATATTTTTAATGCTGGCCTTTGTCATACGGGTGTTTCTAAATGGAATGAAAAAGTCACTGTGACGCAGACTCCCACCTTAACAGTAAGTGCCTACAGAACAGACTATTTGAAGAGACTGTATATAGCTTCACAGTGCTAGAAAAAGTGACACGTTCCAGCATGCATGTCAATAGTGTATATGGTAAATACAACAGAAAGACATCTCCCTCACCTGACTAAACTTAACACAACCCATCATGGTCACCGTTGCTCCATGTCCAGCCCTAGCAGTCACTGGAAGGGAAAAACGTGTCTGTACCCCCCTTTACTTCCAGCAATAGCATCTCTGACACAGGGCTGCCAGAGGGCTGAGAACTCACACGGACGAAGGCAGCCACACTGTAAGACTCATCTCGGATGTTAGCAGTGTAGGAGTGAGTGCCAGGCCTGGAGCGAGCTTACAGTTAACAGAGATTTTGTTACCATGCAACTGTAAGAACTACACTTCTGCTGTCTGACTATGGGAACCTCCAGCAGACAACCCAGCAGGGCTCAGAGCCTCAGGCAGGAGAGTACTGGAGGCAGGGGGATGACATTTCCGAAGAAACAAAGAATGAGAGACAATACTGATTCAGAGAGAGAGATCAGCAGGTTAAAGTGCTAAGTGCACAAGATGATGAGCTGAGTTCTAAATCAAAAGCCCACGTAAAAGGCAGGTGTGGTAGTGCCCTCCTGTAATCCATAGACACAGCCATCACTAATGTCTGCTTGACCAGTCAGGTCTCACCTGACGAAGCAAAGGAAAAGCTGGGCACTTGATGGCTACAACTGTTAAGTCACAGGTGTGACATATGAAACCCAGGCAGTTAGAGCAACTGCCTCTCAAGAGCTTCATGCAAACTGCAGTGAATGGTGAAAGCAAATTCTAAACACGTGTCTTATGATCTTTTGTGTGTTTGTGCCCATGTGTGTTCATGTATGTGTGGAGGTCATGCCAGGCATGGCTCCTCCTCAGACATGGTCCATCTTGTCTTGTTGTTTTTAAATTTAAATTTTACTTATTTATGTGCATGTGTGTACATCACAGCATACATACGTGTGGTTACTTTTCCCCTTCCATCTTGGGGCCCTGCCAATTGAACCCAGGTTGTCAGATTTGGCAGCAAGTGACTTTTCTCAGTGAGGCATCTCACCACAACACCTTGCTTTTTGAGACTGGTTATACTCGGTTGACTTCCCCTGTGCTGGGATTACACATGCATGTCATCACGCCTGGCTTTCTCTGTGGGTTCAAACTCAAGTGCTCATGCAGACACACAAGCACGTCACAGGTGAGCTAACTCCCAGCCTGGATCGTGAGCTTACTGAGACTTTGATTATAACTAAAGGCCAGCATCTCCTGGGGACACAGGTCAACAGCTGGATTCCAGGAACATACCAATGTGTGACTGCTCTGTCAACTACTGTCCTTGCCTGTTTAGTCACACCCAGGAAACCCTCACTTCAAGAGTCTCCACCTCAGAGCTGTGCTACTTTCCTTTCTGTTGTTGAGCTAAAGTAACCTAAGCAAAAGCAACTAGGGAAAAGGGTGGAGAGCAGGGAGACACAAATGCTCCATGCTGCCGGCTTGCCTCTAACTTTCATCTAGCTCTCTCCCATCTCATATGGCTCAGCAGTCCCCGATTAGGGAATGGCTCCACCTACAATGGTCTAGATATTTTTACATATATTAAAAACCAAGACAATCTGCCACAGACCAGCCCACAGGCCAGCCTGATCTAGAGAATTCCTCAACTTACGGTCTCTTCTCCAATGATCTGAGGAGGTGGCAAGCTGACATTTAAAAGTATCACACCCACTCTAAGCACAGGCAAGAGATGGCTATCATGACTGAAGGGGCTTCTTCTACTCTAAGAGACATAGGACTTAACCAGAAGCCATGGCAGACAATTAGTGTCTAATTTCAGTCATATCCGATTCCAAACCCAGGTCAGTGAACCATGCTCTACAGACAAGATGTAGTCCACAAGCCAAGCCACTTACATTCTTCTTAATTTTATTCTTAATTGTTTCGATTACACCAGCCTCTTCACTCTCACACAGCTTCTCTGTAGTCTTTAAGTCATCGCACGCCAACTGCATTTTCTCCTCCTCGAATGTCATCATGGCGTTCTTCCAGGAAACAGAGAAAGGAGCGGTGAATCAGCAGGCATGGGAACCTCAGGCCGTTACCATAAAATGCCAAGCTAGAAAAACCACCTCAGTGATTCTCAGGTAAAAAGGTTCACCCTGTTACAGGACACCCTGGTCATTAAAGAACCTATAATCTTAGTAGAAAATAAGACTTTATATCTCAATTATTCCAGCATGAAAATTATACAGTGGTGAATGTCCTTGTGTTTTTTACTCTTTAAAACTCAAACATAGTAGAAACTATCATTTTTGATTGACCAACTCAATGCAGTTTTTATAGCAGTACCACTTTCAAAAGTTCATTCTATCCACTGATAGAGCCCTGGCTTCAAACACTGAACCAAAAATACTCGTAAAAGAACAGTTAGAAAATGCCATTGAGAAATCAGTCTTTCCAGAGACAGGAACTCCCGAGGGTGGGTTTACCTGCAAGGAATTGACTTTGCATGATCTACAGCCACTCCTTGATGTCTATTGAGCACTTGTGACATGCACCTAGTACAACAGTGGGATGTTTGCTTGGTTTTTGAAAGTTGTCTCATGTAGCCCATGCTGGTCTTAAAGTCAATCTGCAGATAAGGATGACCCTGAACTTCTGCTTCTCCTGCCTCCACCAGGCACCAAAACACCTGAGGAAGAACTGAGGTCTGGCCTGAACAGGCAGCAGGCGCGGGACACCCAGCTCTCTGGAGGCCCTATTGGCTATGCTGGTGTCTCTATCTTTTCATTGTCCATTGGGTAGGTATGGCATTTAAGGTTCCTTTGGTATCACTCTAATCAACATTCCCATTCTCACCAAAACAGACCTCACTCACCTTTGCCCCAGGCATGCTCTCCTTCCAGCCATCCTAATTTAGGTCACTAAAATCTCAGCCTTGCTAAGGCATCCCTTTCCATTCCTCCTCCTCAGACCTCAGCCAAGACCCTCTGTCTCTGTGTCAGTGCCCTTTCTCATAGTCACTTGGGTATTGTGATGGCTAATCTCAACTTCAAATTGATAAGCTCTAAAATCACTTGGGAGGAAGGCCTCTGGGCAGGTCTATGGAGTATTACTTTGATAAGGTTAACTAGGGTAGGAAGACCTGATCATTGTGGGTGGCTCCATTCCCTGCGCAGGGATCCTGGACTGTCTATAAAAAGGAGAAAGTGAGCTAAACAAAAGCATCCATCATTCCCTGATACAGCCCCAACCATTATGGACTCTAAGGTCAAACTGTTCCCCAACAAACTGTTTCTTCAGTTGCTTCTGACTTGTGTTTTATCACAGCCACAGGGAAAGTAACCAAGACAGAGACAAATGTTACCTTCCCATAGGTATAGGGCTAGCGTTCCTGCAAAGAGGAGGTCTTAAAACCTGGGTTCCATTAAAAGAAGATCAATAGCATAAATGAAAACCCAGCATTGAGTGCTGGCTAAGGGCCAGGCGGGCTAGCCACAACATGCCCACTGGCTGCTAGGACCAGGTGGGCTGGTCACAACATGCCCACTGGCCACTAGGACCAGGCAGGCTGGCCACAACGTGCTCACTGGCTGCTAGGACCAGGTGGGCTGGCCACAACATGCCCATTGGCTGGCTTCTAGGACCAGATAGGCTGGCCACAACATGCCCACTGGCCACTAGGACCAGGCAGGCTGGCCACAACATGCCCACTGGCCACTAGGACCAGGCAGGCTGGCCACAACATGCCCACTGGCTACTCTTTCTCACTCCTGAATGGACGTTTTCTCTCCCTTGACTCAGTACATTTTCTCCATTATGCAATTCTATGATGATCTTTAAGACAACGTGTGTGAAAGTAGCTTATGTGACAAGCATTTCAGAGAAACAAAAGCATCCCCCTATATTGACCAGCTGACTGAATAACACTACTGTAACTCATGTCTTCCACTCTCAAGTATTAAACTGATTTAGCTTAGCTCACAAACTCATCTCTAGACTGTTGCTAACTTCCTTACCAAGACCTTTCTTCTTGTCACAATACAATCTTAAGCTTTGAAGAGCTTTCAATTAGATTTTTATTCTAAAAACATATCTCAAGCTGGGGAAAATATAACCCTCTAAAAATCATATATAAGCATTTTATTTTTATACTTGGGGGAGAACACTTATCTCACAGACATTAAATAATGGGCAATAACTTTAAGCTTTCTTTAACAGTATGTCTATACAGCTGGTAGTAAATAGGCATTACTTCGGATTTATTTTCTTGACAGCAATATCTCTTTTGATATCAACTTACCAAAAAGCTGACGAAGCTGGCTCCAAAACTCATTAGTGGACTATGATTTCTGTTAAAGAACAAACAAAAATATTTCACTGGAAGTCTTACTGTAAAAGCATTTGGTAATTAGGATATATCATTACATAGACTGCACCCCATTCACTAGTAAATTACACCAAGAAGTTGAAGAGCTGAGGTACTTCCTGGCTCTACGACCAAGAGAGACTCCATCTTTGATTCTTCAAAAGCAAGGGAGATCTCAGTGTAAAATTATAACACTAAGGAGCTGACAGTAAATAGAAAGATATAAATAGAAAGATTTGCTAGACCATGGCCAAAAGAAGGTGGTGATCTGCTGCTAAAGTACAAAGCTGAATCTAAGCTTTACAATAAGGGGTGGGCATGGTGGTGCAGTCCTGCAGTGCTTGGAAGGCTGAGGCTGGAGGACCACGACGGAGTTTACCCAAGCTAGCTATAAGCAAGATTGGGTCAAAACAAAACAAAATATCTAACAAACATAAAGTCAGTCTTATTTGTAGAACAGATCAAAGGATGTTGCCACTGGACCTACGCCCTCCAACTCACCCCAAGGTTGAGAACACCTCACTAAGACCCACTAATTCCCAACGGTGACACACAGGCATCACTAATCTTGTAGTAAGCACAAGAAGAAAGCAAGCCAGTGCTAAGTGAGTCACAAACATGCAAGAACATAAAGTCTTCAATCCAAACTAAAAACTAATACAAAATCCAGATCTCCACAAATTGTGTAACAGGAAAACAAAGCCAAGTGCTCTTAAATAACAATTAAAAAAAAGTCACTCATTTTTCACTATGCAAATACAGGGCCATTATATTAACAACGACAAAAGTCATGTAACTCGTGTAACAACGTACTATTCCATCCTCCACTAAAAATTCACATTGTGAAAAAAAAAAAAAGAAAGGAAAAAAAAAGAAAGAAAGAAACTTACATTGAGCTCAACATGAAAAGGGTTGTGTGTGTGTGTGGAGAGTGTGTGTGTGTGTGTGTGTGTGAAAGAAAGAAAAAGAGAGAGAGTGAGCCCTTGTATGTATGAATGCCCACATCTCTGCCTGAGGAATACCCTACATGGATATGCTTGCAGGCAATAACAAATCTGTTCTTGAGACAGACTACCACAGTCAAAATACATGCATATCTCCTTCTTTTCTTGCAGTGGCCTTTGTGAGGATGTGTTGTTGGGGGAGACTCCACAATTAAAATGATTTCCAAGGCTAACCTCTCCTAGTAGTTTTCCCCACCTATCCGTACTGCTGCTCACTCTACGTTGGCCTTCAACTTGATTCCCCTGTCCCCGCCACTTAACAGGATGCTTGAATCAACCATGGCAACAAACTGGAAGGTCAGCTCACTTGTCAAGAACCCAAAACAGCACTTAGATGCCTAACCTAGCTGGGAGCTCTGTCATGACTACAGTGCCCTCCAAACATATGCTGCTGCTTCTCGTTCCGCAGCATCGCCTAGAGCTTAGATGCAGCACAGGTTTCTAGGTCCT
Source organism: Mus caroli (assembly GCF_978045245.1). NCBI lineage: Eukaryota > Metazoa > Chordata > Mammalia > Rodentia > Muridae > Mus > Mus caroli. Next base: position 9,867,062 of record NW_028227274.1, on the reverse strand, counting down.
GTATCAACTGCATCCTGATGTCTTACACAGCAGGCATCGGAGGACCGGGTCAGAGAGGGAGTGAGGTCACTGCTCTCAAGGACAGATGATTTGATGGATTTCAGCAGAGTGATGGCCGCTCTGCTTCCCCATCCTGATTGCAGTTCGGCCACTGCTACTTTTGCTTCATGATCTTGGCTAAAATTAGCTTCCTGAGAACCACAGGAATTAATTATTCATGGCGCCAAGTCTCCCTCCTGTTACCTCACATACTGTCTTATCATTTAAATGGAAGAAAAGATGCTGGCACCTGTCCAGCCAAGGCACTTTCCCTCCCTGAGGTCCTGCCCCTCCACCACCCAGCATGGGCACATCAGGCACAAGTTGCTGTCCTGTCAGCCTAGCTCCAAAGCCCTGTTAGCGGCACGGCTCAGTCTGTCCGGCTTCCCTTGCTGGGTCCACTCAGCCTTTAACTTCACATACTTCAAGTGGCCCAATGTGGGACCGAGAAAGGCAGACTGTTTTGGTTGAATGAGGCTTGCTCCAGCGACCCAGTAGAAAACTCTAAATGGGACAGAACAGTGAGTCACATTCCCAGAGACAGGTGCCTGACACCACAGAGCTCCCAACTCCATAATTCTGTGACTATTAGTCACACAGATAAAGCCCCAAGCTTCTGGCATTCTGGCTAGACTCCACCCCCACAGTTACCTGATAGCCCAGCCTACTATAAAGGAGCTGCTTGGCCCCTCCTCTCTCTCTTTAAGCTCTCACCTTTCTTACTCTCATCTCTAGTCCTTCTTCTCTCTCTCCCTTCCCCTCTCTCTCAACGTGGCCATGGCTGGCCTCTCTCCCTGCCTTCTATAATAAAGTTCTAAAACCATAGACTGTCTCTGCTCATCAAGGCCCGCCATGCTTGACCGACGGGATAGGCTTTCCCCTAAAGAGCCCTGTCGAACCTCCTGCAGGAAGGCCTTCCTGCGCTCCAGCCACAGACAGGACCAAGGACTTTCACCTGCGTGGGAACCACCCAGCTCCCCCCTTTCTCCCTGCTCTCTCCTCTCTTCTGCTCTGGGACTGACCGAGCCACCCTCGGGGTCCCCAGTTTGTTCTCAGGTCTTCCGTGGTGTCCAGCAGTGTCTGAGATGCCCGAGACTGAGAACCTGTTCTCTCTGGCCTCTGTGAGGCCCAGAGACCTCCGACTGTCCCTTGTCCACCTTCCCCAACCCTGGAGGACTGGGTCCATAGCTTCCCACAGCCAGACACCTACCTGGGGCCATGTGGAAAGCATGTGGGAATCCTCCGTGTCCGCCCACCCAGATCACAGGAGCTCTGGCGGGACGTGGGTTTTCTCCCACTCCCTTTATTCGCCCATGCCCGGCACCCAACAACCCAACACTAACTTACTTCATGTGGGGAGCGGGTGTGGCAGCAGTCCCAAGAAGGTGCCAGGGACTGCAGCTAAGTCTTATGACTTGCACCTGACTTCCTCATACACCTGAAAATAAGCCACAACCATCGTGAGAGCTGCGCAGGTGTACCAGGTTACTGGCGAAGCCATTTTGGTGGAGATATGCCCCTGCTGCCCTGATTAGCTGAAGCTGCGTACCTGGTGAGGTGATGTGGCCTGCTGTGAGTGGATGGGAACTGATAGTATATAAGAGTGAGAGGCCCAGGGCTCGGGGTCTTTCGCCTACACAGTCAATGCTCTCCCAATAAACGTGTGCAGAAGGATCCTATTGTGGTGTCTTTCTTGCTGGCGAGTCAGGCGTCCCACAACTTCATCTTACTTAACTCTGGCATGTACAAATGTCCCTATACAAAACAGGTCTTGGAGATTTTAAAATGAATCCAAAGATATGAGGGTAATTACTGAAAGCCCAGGGCTGAGGCAGGAAGCATGTTCTACTGAATTCAAGGTTAGTCACTTGTGGACCCCACAGTGGAAGGAAAGCCCCAACATTTGTTTGAAAAACAGGTATTTAGGACTGTGGACACTGGTAAAATACTTGTCTAGTATTCACTAGGCCTGAGTTCAATGCCCATACACATATAGGCCATGTGATAGGGCAAACACCTGCAATCCATGCACCTGGAAGAGGAGGCAAGGACTGGGAGCTCAAGATGTGAGCTAGCCTGGGCTACATAAGACCTGTCTCAAAAAAAAAAATTACACATGGGGACTGGAGAGATGGCTCAGCGGTTAAGAGCACTGACTGCTCTTCCAGGAGTCCTGAGTTCAATTCCCAGCAACCACATGGTGGCTCACAACCATCTGTAATGGGATTGGATGCCTTCTTCTGGTGTCTCGTAAGAGAGGGACAGTGCACTTACATAAATAAACAAATAAATCTTTTTTAAAAAGTTACACACAAACACAAACACACACCTTAAACATGAAAATCCAGGCAGCAGCAGCTCGGGTGACATAAGCAACAGACTTAGAAGTATGAAATCTGACAGCGCATTCCTGTTCTGCAATGTCCTCAGCAATGGCCCTCCTCAGACACTCTACTCCACAAGTCTAACCTGTTTCCAGCAGTCACATCCTTGCAGGACAAGTTTTCTACAATGGTGAAGACATAGCTTTGTGATACACGATGAAGCATATTAAAGCCAATAACTTTATACTAAATAACATTTTCCTTTATTTTTTTATTTTATGGGTATGTTTTGCTTGCATAGCATGTCCATGCACCACATGCAGTGCTTGAGAAGGCCAGAAGGGGGAGCTGGATCCCACAGAACTGAAGTTAGAGATGGTTATGAGGCACCATGTGTGTGCTAGGAATTGAACCCAGGTCCTCTGGAAAAGCAGCTGTTGCATTTACCCATGGAGCCAGTTCAGAATACAAACTGCAAGAGTTCATGCAAACTCAATGTGCATTTTCAGTCTTTAGCAATGGATCTGTTTCCTGGTTCTGTCCTCTGCAAAGTCGAGAAACAATGTTCACTGCTCAGCTGTGCATAATGTGCCCAGCAGCCATATGGGTAGTCGGCACCCTCCCTAAATACACTGCAGAACACACTGTGTCTCCCCCATGAAACACCACACCGGCTCCAGATGAGGTGCAAGAAGAGCCTGGAGTGCCTAGCTACAGCACTGAGTAAAGAATTTTAAGAAAAAAACAATACTATGCTCTTAAAGAGGTTCCTACTATCCAATGAAGAAAATGTTTTGCCATCTTTGAGGGGAAAATGTATGGAAACAAGTCAGTATAAGCCAAGCTAATTAAACTTTTCCATTAAAAGGATAAAAAAATGTACCAGTTATTGTGAGCAAACCCCCAACAGAAGCAACTTCAGGGAGAAGAAACTCATTCTGACTGACAGTCACAGAGGACAGAAGTTTACACTGTAGAGAAAGGTAAAGATCAGGAGGCAGAGAGAGACTAGAAGAGGATCAGGCTTACTCCTTAACAGCCTATCTAAGCTCTATAGTTCTTAGTCCCAAAGATTCCACAGTCCCTAAAACAACTGTACCAGCTGGAGATCAACTGCTGAAACACTTGCGCACACGGGAAACACTTCACATGACAGAGGACCCTAGAAAACCAACCCATTATTTTGAAAACTGATCAAATGTAAATAGGGGAGGGAGGCAGTGGGCAGTGGCCCTGCCTGTCCTCTAAGGACTTGAGGAAGTGGCTGAGGAGGGGAAGGGAGCTTCCCTCAACAGCAACTAGGACAACTGGAGCCTCTTTACTCTGTGGGTCCTAAAGACACGCAGGAGGCAGCAATCATGAAGACAGGAAACAGAAGAAATTCAATAACCACCCATCATGACAACAGAACTGGCCAGAACCATCCTGCAGGCGACAGCATGGTAAAGATTCTTCATTCTTCCACAACAAGAAAGAGCTATACAGGGCAAGGGGTGGGGGTGGGGGGGCAACAACAGAGTTTCCAACATAAGGCACACCAAACAATGGGAACAAGAAAAATAATTCTAGAACACAGGAAACAGCACACATATATGCATACACAGACATAAAGACACATATATAGGTATATATACACACAGAAGGACATACAAACACATACACAGACATATATACACATACAATTAGAAGGAAAGATATCAAACTACCCTTGACAGTATTAACAAACCATTAATTATCTAGGAAGATTTCTGACAGGGACAGGAAATACCTTGCACTGAGAAACATAACACTCCTATGAGCTAAATACCAGCATGTCTGTTTTCCAACAGGGGTATTCTTAGCATTTAAAAGCAGTAATTCTTTGTTCTGGGGCTGCCTGCCCCTCAAAGCACAATAGCCAAAAGTACAGAGAAGAGTGTCATAATAATTGAGTTGATTGATGCAGATGCTACAATTCATTACACAAGTTGGAGATGGGCTATGGTTTGTTTCCCAGGAGTCCATGCTTTGGAAATGTGGTCCTCACTCTGATGATGTTGATACAGAACCTTTAGGAGGCCCCAGGTCACTCAAAGATCCAGGTAGACCTCCTGAGCCCTGGTTGATGATCCAACGAGAACTACACTAGAAGGTTGAGTTTGATCTCTGCAGTTTCTCTGCTTCCTGCTGGCTGTGTGCCCCCTGTTCCCTCTCTTGGTGTCTCCCATGGTGCGATAAAGCACAGAGGACCCTTGCTGGAACTAACCTGACGCCCATGCTAGGTCCCTGAACCTCCTGAAACTGTGAGCAAAATAAACCCGTTTTTAAGTCATCCCACCTCAGACAGACTATTAAAGTTACAAGAAGCGAAATTTTCCAAAGTAAAAACAAAAACATGCCCCCTCCAAGAAAAATGATGTCTTTTGGAACGTGCTGATGAGTGCTTCCTTGTGTTTACCACCACAGTTTAGTTTTGAAAGTGAACTATCACTCATAAAATGTGTCTGAATTTCTTCCCTCTACCACAGTGCATCACTAAAGGTAGAGAGCCTATTATGAACCCAAGGAAGCAATATGCCATCTGCCCCTGTGCTGAGCAACATTTCAATGGAATGAAATTCTTTGAAGTTTCTCCAGGATATTCCAAACCCAACTGATCAGGGTTTGTTCTCAGAAATACAGTGGAAAGGAAATTATACAATGAATTGCTCTTCATTTTTAAATTAAAGTTTATCTTTGTTTTGAGTGCATCAGTGCCTGGGGTAGGGGGTTGCAAGCTTGCGAAGGTGCCTGTGTGGAGGACAGCTTCTCTCCTTTCCCAGTATGAGTCCCAGGGCCTGAACTCAGGTCAGCAGCTGTAGTGGGAGGCCCCTTCACTGGCTGAACTGAGTGGTGCCAGCTTTACACTTAATTCTTAAAGGAATATTTTCCCACAAGATAAATGAACATAACTTTCAGGCAGCCCCTGGTGAGCTACACCTCTTCAAATGCAATTTTACCACTCAAAGTGAACAGCTGGAAAACTTCAAGCCTTTGATTTTTTTTTCCTAAAAATGTTCTGAATTCATATGTTAAGTTCTTAGAAGGCTTTTTCAAAGTGACTTTTCGGCTCTCTGAATGTTGGAGGGCATGAAGCCTGTGCGAGACAGAAGAAGCTGGACTGCCACGTACTTTGGTTGAGTCAGTCTGACATAGCGAAAGCTGGGAAGCTGACCGATGAAGCAATGAGTTTCAAGGAAACTCTCTTCCTGGGGTCTGGCACTTTTCTCCCATAATCCTTATAACCATAATATCCATTCTCCACTCCCCGAATTAGCCTAGTGTATGGATTCACGTGCGCTCTATTTAGTATTACCTTAATGTAATGCCTTTTAAGATTGTATTCTAACATAGCTAAAGCTTTTTCCCGGTGTTCTAAGATCCCAGATAGTAGCAAGGAGTTTAACCTATTCAGTAACTAATTAAGCACTACCATAAAACAATAAAGCACTAGCCATTAGCTCAGTTATCTGCAGAAAGAGTCTGGAATTCTCACTGAGATAGAAATTCTTATTACAGACTACATTCCATGCCAAGAGCAAATTAATATACTATACTGAAAAATGGGAATTCTCCAGACATAGATAAGAATTAACAAGGCCTAAGAATTCCAAGGTTCATGACACTACTTTATTCCTGAAGCCAGGCAAGAGTTCATACCCCCCTAGCCCAATTAACACTGGGGTGTGAAACTCTTGCCTGGCGCAGGGCTGATTGCTAATCTCTAAGGTAAACAGTTCTTTTGAAGTCACTCCTCTTGCATCTGGAGGGATACTAATCCCTAGAGTAAACATTTATCTGGTTCCTGCAAATTCTTTTTGTAGTTACTCCTCTTGCACCTGGAAAACTTCAATGTACCGTATCTGTTATGTTTTACAATTTATGATATTCGCTGTAATATAATTAGTCTAAGCTCGACTAGAAAATTACCTTCAGATTCAACACCTCTCTTGTGTGCGTGTATCTGTCTGTCACCCCATCCGACTCTTTGCCCATCTGCTCGAGAGACTCGTTTTTACGCAGGCACAGGAAAAAGAAGGTCTGCGGCACTGGACCCTGAATGCAGTCAGCAGATGAGCACCGTTCATGAGCAGATAAGCTCACGGGTGAGCTCCCAGACCCAAGGGCAGAAGAGAATGGGGTGAACTCCTTCCCTGCTGTTCTTCTGGGGGCTCAGACTCTTCTGTGACCCAGGGTGTTTTTAGAACCACAGCCTAGAGGACAACTGCAGCTAACTTTATACAACCAGCAAAAAAGACAAAAGGGTGTGAGGGGGTGGGGATAGGGGGTGCGGGGGTGAGTGGGAGTGCATACAGATGCCTCTGGACCTTGTCTTGAAAAACAGAGACTGTCGACACACCAGCCTGGTGTTTCTGGTTTTGTGGCTATGACACAGAAATCACAGGTAATAAAGAAAAATGAAAGATAATTTGAACTAGGTTAAAATCACCAACTTCTGTGCACCAAAGGACACAGTCAACAGTGCTGCCACAGGCAGACCATGAACTAGAAGGACTAGCTGCAAATCCCGTCTCATAGGTTGTCATAGCCAGAGACTGGGAAGGGTGCCCACAACCTAACAGTGGCAAAACCAAAAGCCCATCCTAAGAATGACTCAAGGGCTGGCAAGATGGCTCAGCTAGTAGAGGGGCTTGCTGCACAAGCCTGGAAAATCTAGTTCAATCCCAAGAACATATGTAAAGGTGGGAGGAGAAAAATAACTCCACAAAGTTGTCTCTGATCTCTACACACGCGCTATGGCATACATACCCTCAGACACACAGACACATGCAGAGTCATACACATACACGTGTGCAGCTGGGAGTCCAGGAGATGGTGTCAGTAACTATGGACAATGTTGGTATTCTTCAATACAATTACCAATAGATGTGTGATACAGTGCAGAAACCCTCCCTGCCTACTCACCCCACAATGGAAAGCAAGACTCAGAATGTATTTGTACATCCATGTTCCACAGCGGCCCGATTCCCAGTGGCGGGGGCAATCCATGTGTCCACAAGGAATGAGCAGGCAAGCAAAGGGAGTATAGGTACACACAGAACCTTCTTCCCGCTCAAAACATGGGCGGGCATTCTAAAGCTTGCTACTACGTGGATGGACTTTGAAGAAGATACAGGTTAGGTTGAGAAATACTAGTCACAAAAACACAAATGTACCTTGATTCTTCTTGCATAAGGTACCCGGCATAGGCAAATCCACAGAGAGGACAATGGTAGTTACTGGGGCTGGGGTGGAGGAGGAGTGTGAGTGTTTACGGGGATGGAGTTATAGTTTTACAAGATGGGAAGAAGTCTGCAGATTGCTTGACAAATGTACTGGCTGGTTTTGTGTGTCAACTTGACACAGGCTGAAGTTATCACAGAGAAAGGAGCTACAGTTGGGGAAATGTCTCCATGAGATCCAGCTGTAAGGCATTTTCTCAATTAGTGATGAAGGGGGGAGGTCCCCTTGTGGGCGGTGCCATCTCTGGGCTGGTAGTCTTGAGTTTTATAAAAGAGCAAGCTGAGCAAGCCAGGGGAAGCAAGCCAGTAAAGAACATCCCTCCATGATCTCTACATCAGCTCCTGCTTCCTGACCTGCTTGAGTTCCAGTCCTGACTTCCTTTGGTGATGAATAGCAATGTGGAAGTGTAAGCTGAATAAACCCTTTCCTCCCCAGCTTGCTTCTTGGTCATGATGTTTGTGCAGTAATAGAAACCCTGACTAAGACAACAAACAATATGAATGCATTTTCTACCAAACTATACACTTAAAAATGGCCAAGATGGGAGCTAGAGAGATGTTAAGAGCACTGGCTGCTAGTCCAGAGGACCTGGGTTAGATTCCCAGTCCCAAGCCACAGCTCACTGTGACTCCAGTTCCAGGGGATCCAATGACCTCTTTTGACTTGATCCTCAAGCAGTAGGCATGCACACACACATGCAGGCCAAACACCCTGACATATGAAATAACAGAAGAATGGCTAAGATGATAAAATAATATAGTATATATTTTGCCAGTTTGAAATTTTCTTCCTACAACAAAAAGAAACCAGCTGTCTGCAATGGAACCAGGGTGTCATCATAAGATAACTCAAGGAGAGAGGGCGGGGGAGGGGGAGAGGTGGAGGAAGGAAAGGGGGGAAGAGGAGGGAGAGGGGGGAAGAAAAGAGAGAAGGATGGGGGAGGGAGATGACAGCAGAGCCTGGAATCCCAGCACTTCCGGAGGGAAGGTAGAGGGTCAGGAGTGTAATGTCACCCTCTGTTACATTGTGAGTTTGAAACCAGCCTGAACTACAAGAGACTTTGTAAAAAAATAAAATAGTGATGGAAAATAATTTGAGCTAAAATTGTTTAAAGTACTTTAATGTAGAAATAGAAGAGCTGTGAATAGCATATTCCAATAGAAATGCACAGAGAAAAGCGAAAATATTTGTTTTCTGAGACGATGAGATGAAGGGTATTTCCAGTAAGTACGTGGTATTCATGTAGCTGTGCATACATAGCTTGCACATGTGTGTATATAACATTAACAGTCAAAGAAAAAGAGGTCATTACTTGAGAGTGGTGTGGGTGTGTGGGATTCGCTGGGGGGAGAGGAGCTAAAGGGATAAAAAGGACAGGGAAACTAATGATGATTTCAATTAAAAATAAATTAAAAAGTGAAAATATAATCAAAAGTGTGTATGGGGTGGGGGAGACAGACAGCAGAGCCTACACAGTGCCAGTGTCGCATGCGGCATGAATGCCCCCACAGTTACTCCCCTTTCAGAGTCAGTGTGCTAGCTCCAAACACTCCTTGAGATTCAGCTATAGCCTCTGCAACTCCTAGCAGGGGAGGCCATCCGCCAGCTGAGGCTGACTCTGCTGCTGTGGGAGTGAGATGCTTACTCTGCAGCAAGCTGAGGGCTGGCTGGAGCCATCTGTGGCCCAGGGCTAGGAGAACACCAGGCCCAGAAAGGACAGAGAAAGACGCTGATAGGAGGTTTCACTCCAAGACACCTTCTCATATTTTTCTTTCTTTTAAAAAAATATTTATTTTAAATTCTGTGTAAACCATTTGTGTGTGTGGGTTATGTAGATGTGTGAGTGCTGGTACCCCGTGGGCCCAGAGGAGAAATGCAGATTCTTAACTGCTGGTCTACCTCTCCAGTCCCTCTCTGATGGGGTTGTTTTCTCCCTAAAAAATATAAGCATGATTTAGAGCTCGCTCTCTCTCTCTCTCTCTCTCTAATATTACCTACAAGGTAATATACATAAGAACTTTATGTATACTCATAAAATAAAAAGAAAGGAAGGGCTGAGGGAAGAGGAGACAACCAGTAAGTCTTTAGCCTCACAAACACAACAACCATTTTCTTAGGATTTCAGCTAAGTCGCAGCTTAAACAAAGTATCTCTTTTTGTTGTAAAATCATTCCTTCACTAAGCTGACTCCATGACACTGTCAAGAATAATAAATAAACGAATTTACAATAAGGAATTTGATGAGGTCAGAACTGGGAAGCTAAAACAATTGCTTTGACCATGTCACAGTCTTGGTGTACCCCCCTTCCCCCTGCCACCATTGGCCTGTGAGTTCCATCTGTCACATCCTGCATTACAAGCTCTCTCAGCACACTGTAAGGAAGCTGTCACATGCTAACACAGAGGCCTCAGCCTCAACCTGATGGTGGGGCAGCATCTCTAAAGGAAGCATGTGTGCAGCTCCTGTCAAAGAGCATGGGACAAGTCCTCGCCATCCGTTCCAAGACGGCCAGGGAAAGTGGGGACATTTCCAACTGGACCCTCTGGCAGATGCCTGCTAAGGACAGCCTCTTTCACCTGGGAAGAGACCCATGAGTGGGCACACAGCCCTGTTAGGTTTAAGGGGAGCTTGAGGAGGGCTTTGCTCTGCCCTACTTGGAGAACGGCCCCCAGGAGAATTTAATAATGGCAGTAAACAGCCCCAAAGCAGCACAGGGTCTCAATCTTCAGCCCAGAGTTAGCAGAAACTTGGTTGATACTCACTACAGCCATTTTCAGTCCAAAGTGTTGAACCTCTGGGCCAAGAAAAGTGCTCAGCAGTAAAAAAGCTTGCAGCCACGCTGACGATTTGAGTTCTATCTCTAGGATTGACATGTTAGGAGAGAACCAACTCCCACAAAGTGTCCCTGGCTTCCACAAGCATGTTGTGCGTGTCTGTGGTGTGTCCCTTCTACCCCTAACACACAACAAATGAGTAAAAGCAACAAATAACAATGACTCTAAGTCAATGGTACAAAGAAAATGTCTCATTTCCTAAGGCAGCTAAGAACATTCAACATAAGGTTCACTTAAAGGAATTTTCCTAACTTAATTTGTAGTAGAAAAATATTCAGAGGGGAAAACCTAATTTTTTCTGAAAGCATCTCGGTTTAAAGTACTCCTGACACCTCCTGTACTCATCAGCAGCTCTAGAGAGCTCCGCCGGGCAGCGTCTGAGGCATGTCCCTTTGGAACCATGCTGGACCAGATGATAAAATCCTAAAACCAGTAAGTCTCCTTGATGGCCACTGCACTCACTTGAAGGCCCACTTCTGAGGAAGGATTAAAATGTCAGCGCTAGGATTGGAAATATCCCTCAGCTGACAGAATGCTGTTTGGCCTGCACAAGGCCCCGTGTGATCTCCACTGGGGTAAGCGGGGCTGACTATGCATATTTGCAATCCCAGGATTCGGGAGGAGTTCAAGGTCAGCCTTGGTTACGCAGCGGATTTGGAGACCAAACTGGAACACATAAGACCTGCCTCAAATAATAAAACTAAATAAAATGATGTTAATTCTTTCCAAACTTAGCCGGGCGTGGTGGCGCACGCCTTTAATCCCAGCACTTGGGAGGCAGAGGCAGGTGGATTTCTGAGTTCGAGGCCAGCCTGGTCTACAAAGTGAGTTCCAGGACAGCCAGGGCTACACAGAGAAACCCTGTCTCGAAAAAACCAAAAAAAAAAAAAAAAATTCTTTCCAAACTTGATTGAAGGTGATTACGGCCACTGGGGGACAACAGTCTCAGTGGTCTTTTCTAGAGTCAGAGCCTGTCAGGGAAGTCCACTGGGCAACAATGGCATGAATACTATGGGGATAATCACCCACTTTCTGATTGGACTTGCAGCCCGATCCACAAGAGGGAATTCATGCCCCACTGATAAAAAAAAAAACACACACAAAAAAACCCAAAACCAAACAAACAAAAAAATACCTGGACAATCCATGGATGGGATTGTCCTAGGTCTTCAGGGGACATTTCCTGCTGTCACTTTCAAAGCAGTCATGCTGTCAAACTGCTTCCCCAGTATGTTCACACCCATAGAGTAGCGCTGCTCTTAACCCCTGTCAGAGCATCTTTCTTTTGCAGTGGGAAGCAGTCAACACAGACTTATAACTGGTCAAAGAAGAAGTGAATGCTGGCTACTCAACTTAAGTGTGCATCTATCAAATCTACCCCCAAGCTACAGGGAACACTGGGGAAGACATGGCAGATAAGACATAAGAGTTGAGGAATGGGGAAGGATGTTGTAAAATTGGCTACTGCATTCATGAACCCACAAGGTTGAGCCAGTCAGCCTTCCAACAGGATGTGGGAGGAGCTCAACCGGTTCCATCTCTAGCTGGGGACAACTGGCAACTGCTAGCTGCTGGAATGGAATGAGAATGTCACCTCTGGTGTATGGCCACCGGTAGGTAGGCTGCCCATGCTCCTGGTAGACGGTCCCACACACATGTGCATGCAGGCAGCACTAGTTAGACTCAGTGGTTATTAAAAAAGAGGAGGAGGAGAAAGAGGAGGGGGTCATAAAGGTTGGAGGGGGATGTGCTAGGTTACGTTTGAGCAAGATCTCTTTTGTACTGGGAACAGGGATGCTGATGGCCTGGAGCAGGCTGGGTAAGACAGGATGTGAGAAGCAGGACTCTGGACCTCCTCCCCACAGAGGAACAGGGTAAGCTAACCAGGAGCCTGGATGCTGCACTGCTACCTCAACAAACATAACTAGGTCTTTGATGGTTGCTTTCTCCGGGCAACAGTTCTGAGCAGTGCATCCTACGGTCTGCATGATAAAGAAGGATAATTGCCCTGGGTGCCCATTATGTACAGCATACAGGCATCTAATCATAAGTATTCCACAATGCCCACCGACATTATATGCCAACTGAAAAAAGCTTTAAGATCAATCATTAAGAATAATGAAAGATGATGTGTCGGGTTTCATTGCTGTAAAGAGACACTCTGACTAAGGCAATTCTCATAAAGGCAAACACTGATCTGAGGGTGGCTTATAAGTTTCAGAGTTTTAGTCTGTTACCACCATGGCGGGAAGCGTGGCAGTGTGCAGGCAGACATGGCACCAGAGGAGCCAGGAGTTCTACATCTTCATCCAAAGGCAGCCAGGAGGGACTGGAATTCCACACTGGATGGAGCTTGAGCATAGAAGGCCTCAAAGCCTGCCTTTTTGACACACTTCCTCCAACAAGACCACACCTATTCCAACAAGGCCACTCCTCCTAATAGTGCCACTCCCTGTGGTCAAGCACTGAAACACATGAATCTATGGTGGCCAAACCTATTCAAACCAGAATGACCATGGCAAGTTGTTCCTCAAAGCCACTGAATGAGCTCTAAGAAGGCAGATCTATGACCATGCCACTCAAACACTCCCTTTTAAGTCTCTAGTTCCTCACTTCGGAACCCTAGGCTGGGCCAGAGGAAAGGCCTTGGTCTCCAGCCTAGGGCTTTGACATACAGACAGCATCCCCACCCAGGCCACTGGCCAAGTCCTTTCTGTCCTCAACAGTTCCTGCTCTGCCTCCAGGCTTCTATACAAACACTCAGGTCCATACATTTCCTGGTCTCTTGGATGAGAGTGGGAGTCCCCTCTTGGATGTCGATGCTGCTTAGCCCCCACCCTTCAGAGCATGTCACACCAGCTTGGTGCCCATGCCAGGGTCTGGGGTGCTCTTGCTGACAAACTAGCGCGTGAATGGATGAGGGAATGAATGCAAATCCTAAGGAAAGAGTGCCTGCATCTGGTATTGGAGGCGGCTCGTTCATCCATCACCCATTAACTGTTTCTGCACCTTTCTGTGTTGTGATATTGTTTATTGAGTAAAGACACTAATTGAAACAGTGATCGGCAGTGAGCAGGCACAGCAGGAGGCCTTACTGAGGCAAAGTGATGAATAAGGAATTAGTTTAAGTAAACAAAAGTCCTCACTATTCCTAAGAAGCTATCCCTGAGAGGATTTCTTCTTGCCAGTCTTTGGAGCACATAAATTGCTTAAAATGATTTCCTGCCTCTCCCAAGAGCTTCCCACCACTGTCATTCGGAAAAGAACAGTCCTTACCCACTCAGCTAAATATAGCCTAAATGGGTACCACATGGCAGTTCCAGGAGCCAGTCTTTCTACGATGGAATTGTAAAGCCTTTAAGTTTTCAAACACATCTTAACTACATAATTATGCACTGGTATCTTATTTGTAACTATAATTTTATAATTCAATGGCTTACATTATGGGTGGGTATGATGGAAGTGCCCTCACCTGTAATCCCAGCATTTGGGAAGCTGAGTTCCAGGCCAGCTTGGGCTACCATGTGTTTTAGGTCAGCCAGACACCATCTATAAACACACACACACAAAACAAAACAAAAAAAAAAAAAACCAACACCAACAAAATACAATCTAAAAGTTTAAATAGTATTTTTACAAAATATATTCCACAATAGTGATAGTCAAACCCAGAGTAAAAACAAACCTTGCACTACAAAAAGGAAAAAAGAAAAGATATCTGAGGAGAAGGAAGAGACGCTGGAGAGATTGCTCGGTGGTTAAGAAGTCATGCTGCTCTTGTAGAGGACAGAGTTCAGTTCCCAGCACCTACATCAGGCAGCCATGTGGGCATCTGCAAGCACATGTACTTGCACATAGATATATCAATAAAAATAAACCCTTAGAAAACAACTGCAAAGCAGGCCTAGCTGCTATAAAGCGGAAGTTAACAAGGAAACGTAATCACTTCTACAATGAACGGAAAGGTGTGCCCAGGAGGAGGGCGTATGAACATGCCATCCCAGCCGCTCACTGTTCACAAGACTCTGAACAATGTCATACAGGTTATTCACCACTGAACTTCAGAATGCACCTGGAAAATATATGATGTGCTTGTTTCCCAAAGTTGATGGCTTATTTGTAGCACAAAATTAAATTAAATCTCACATTTCTACTGTAGCACCAGCATGAGCAGATCACCAAGTCATACATGCAGTCATAAATACAGTCCATGGTATTTACACATGTGAGCTGACGACAGAATGACCAAAAGCACTGCCTACCAAGATAAAATAGGCACGCACCGCCTAGCCCAAGCACGGTGTAAAAATTTTGTTCTTCCATTACTGGCCCTGTTTTTAATATAACATTATTAATTTTTATAACAATACACGAGGATTCTAAACTCTAGCAGTAGGCATTTCCTCCTTCAGTTGCTTTACTAATTATTAATTGTACAACTAAACCACAAGCATGCAGGGCTGGTTTTGCTCCTGCCGCAGTGCACCCTGCTCTCCTCTGCGTGCTCTCTGATCTCTGCAGGACGGCTCCATGGTAAAGGCCAAACTTGACCTGAATTCAATCCCCACAGCTATGGGACAGGAGGAAAATGTACTCCTACATGCCACATGAACATCCACACAAATAATTAAAATGTAGAGAAAAAAATTTTAAAGACATGGTTAAAGAAAGGCGGAGGAAGAGGAAGAAAGAATGGAAAAGAAATGTGAGGGGAGAGAAAAAGCGACATAAATCTAAGAATGATGTGGATATTGTGATTTTTCCAGAACAAGTGACAGCAAGTACACATTCAAGTTAGGATAAGTTGTATATCCATAAAACCTCCTAACTTATGAGCATCTCTGAAGTTAAAATTGTTAAACTAGCTGGGCGTGGTGGCACACGCCTTTAATCCCAGCACTCGGGAGGCAGAGGCAGGCGGATTTCTGAGTTCGAGACCAGCCTGGTCTACAAAGTGAGTTCTAGGACAGCCAGGGCTACACAGAGAAACCCTGTCTCAAAAACACCAAAAAAAAAAAAAAATTGTTAAACTAAGGTTTTAAACATGTGCACACAATGCCAAAAGTCCTATGAACTAGAGATGATGGCATTTGGGGAGAGCTACACATTCCAGCAAAGCATCAGGTAGGCTGTGTGAGGTAAAAATCAAGGCTGGGTATGGCGGTGAGTACTGTTAATGTTGCCACTCAAGACAGAGGCAGGTGGGTCTATCTGTGTAAAGTTAGGGGCCAGCCTGGTCTACACAGTGAGTTCTAGCCCAGCCAGGGATATATACTGAGACCCTATCTCAAAAACAAAACAGTAACATAAACAACAAAAAGAGGCAAAGCAAAACAAAATCTAATTATTTAAAGCAATAAGAAAACCTGTTCAAATGGTCTTCATTCCCTGCACATGTGTGGGAAACATCTTATTTAGCCTTATGCACTCAAATGTGTAGCCAGAACATCTCTACCCAAAGGCGTTTCCTATGATAACACGTGGAGGGAGGTCCAGGCGTAAGAGTGAGATGAGAAGAATGGATTGTTACACAAATTAAATATACTTGCCTAAATTATTATTTACCCCTTATTATAAAAATAGTCATAAGCAAGGAATACTCACTCTGCAGTGTTTGAGAAGGCAGAGTTTAAAATTTTTGACCTGATCACGGAAGTGATCTCAGCCTCACAGCCAAAACAGTAGGCACAGAATGATAAACTATATAAGACAGGAAACACACAAGTAAACAAAACAGTAGGCACAGAATGATAAACTATATAAGACAGGAAACACACAAGTAAACAAAACAGTAGGCACAGAATGATAAACTATATAAGACAGGAAACACACAAGTAAACAAACAGTAGGCACAGAATGATAAACTATATAAGACAGGAAACACACAAGTAAACAAAACAGTAGGCACAGAATGATAAACTATATAAGACAGGAAACATACAAGTAAACAAAACAGTAGGTACAGAACGATAAACTATATAAGACAGGAAACACACAAGTAAACAAAACAGTAGGCACAGAATGATAAACTATATAAGACAGGAAACACACAAGTAAACAAAACAGTAGGCACAGAATGATAAACTATATAAGACAGGAAACACACAAGTAAACAAAACAGTAGGCACAGAATGATAAACTATATAAGACAGGAAACACACAAGTAAACAAAACAGTAGGCACAGAATGATAAACTATATAAGACAGGAAACACACAAGTAAACAAAACAGTAGGCACAGAATGATAAACTATATAAGACAGGAAACACACAAGTAAACAAAACAGTAGGTACAGAACGATAAACTATATAAGACAGGAAACATACAAGTAAACAAAACAGTAGGTACAGAACGATAAACTATATAAGACAGGAAACACACAAGTAAACAAAACAGTAGGCACAGAACGATAAACTATATAAGACAGGAAACACACAAGTAAACAAAACAGTAGGTACAGAATGATAAACTATATAAGACAGGAAACACACAAGTAAACAAAACAGTAGGTACAGAATGATAAACTATATAAGACAGGAAACACACAAGTAAACAAAACAGTAGGTACAGAGTGATAAACTATATAAGACAGGAAACACACAAGTAAACAAAACAGTAGGTACAGAACGATAAACTATATAAGACAGGAAACACACAAGTAAACAAAACAGTAGGTACAGAATGATAAACTATATAAGACAGGAAACACACAAGTAAACAAAACAGTAGGTACAGAACGATAAACTATATAAGACAGGAAACACACAAGTAAACAAAACAGTAGGTACAGAGTGATAAACTATATAAGACAGGAAACACACAAGTAAACAAAACAGTAGGTACAGAATGATAAACTATATAAGACAGGAAACACACAAGTAAACAAAACAGTAGGTACAGAACGATAAACTATATAAGACAGGAAACACACAAGTAAACAAAACAGTAGGTACAGAATGATAAACTATATAAGACAGGAAACACACAAGTAAACAAAACAGTAGGTACAGAATGATAAACTATATAAGACAGGAAACACACAAGTAAACAAAACAGTAGGTACAGAACGATAAACTATATAAGACAGGAAACACACAAGTAAACAAAAAAAAACTGTTGCTTATGATTAATGGCCATTACAGGTAGTTTCCTGTAGAGTGCAAAAAGGCATATGCAAGTTATCTAGTTTCTCATGCAATCTCACAAATATTGTGTAAGAACCTTTCTGTGCCAAGGGCTATTAGAGGCACTAGAATAAGGGCTCGTATGGTCTTATTTTTTAAATTACATGTCATCTTCCTGTGTATCTAGCTTTCTAATTAAATAAGGGATGGAGAGATGGCTTAGAAGTTAAGAGAATCCAGGACTCACATAGTAATTCACATCTATAACTCCAATTTTAGGGAATCTGATGTCCTCTTCTGGTTTCTGAGAGCAAACGGCACACATGTGATACACAGACATACATGTAGGCAAAACATCCATACAGATTTTTAGAAAAGCTTTTAAATATATTTAAGAATATATAATAAATATAATTATATAATAATTATATTTAAATGAGAATTTATTTAATTAAAATTCAAATTTAATTGAAGTTTGAATAAATTTAAAATTTGAATAAAATTAGAGTTTGAATAAATAACAAAAATAATATATTTAATCATTTCAATTTATACATATACTTGATATATTGAAAAGATATGTAATTAAACTTGCAGTGTTGCAGTGCAGTAAATGAGATACAACTTTATCTATGGCAGATACCTGCAATGGTTCCCAGAAGTCTGAATTAAATATTCAAATTGTCCTCAGGTTCCACAAGGCAAATAGCCTACTGCATCCTCTCCTAGTGATGACATAATCCTAACCGTAAGGAGCATATGGGACAAACTGTTCCACTCTCAGCACATGAGTCAGTCAGCAGGAACATTTCCACAGCTCAGAATATCATCACTGTGGTACACACAAGTGCAAGAGGAGCTGCTCACCATCCCAGCTACCAAGATAAAAACCCCTGGTAAGAGGAATCCTCTATCACTACATCGGCAAGTGAGACGCAGAAGGAGCCCAGCCCCATGGAGTGGATACTGAGTGCTAGTTACCATGGCCCAATCTGACAGTGACACAATGAGAGTACAAGGGGCACTGAGGCAAAGTGCACAGGCCAAGCTTGTGGGATCCGAAGTTTTCAGGTTCCAGTGTCTGGATGAAAACCCACACAGGCTGATGTGTTGGTACACATGGTCCCGACTAGGTGGTGCTGTTTTAGGAGTCTCAGAACCTTCAAGAGGTCTGGTCTAGCCGGAGTAAGTAGGCTCCAGCCCAGCGACTCCCGGCTTAAGCTAGGGTTCTTGATTGACAGCAACTTTAGAGTCCCACTAGCGAGCACCCATTGACATGAAGGCTGCTGGATCTTCCTTGCCATCAAAGGCTGCACCTTCTCAAACGGTGTGGTGGTTTGAATAAAATGGCCTCCATATACCCATGCATTTAAATGCTTGGTTGTCAGGGAGTGGCACTAATGGAGAAGGGGTTTTAGGAGGTGTGGCCTTGTTGGAGGAAGTGTGTCACTGGGGGCAGGGGGTAGGCTCTGAGGTTTCCAAAGCCCAAGCCAAGTTTAGGGTCACTTTCTTCCTGCTGCCTGGAGATAGGGATGAAGAACTCTTAGCTACTGTACTGGCTGGTTTGGGGTGTCAATTTGACACAGCTGGAGTTATCACAGAGAAAGGAGCTTCAGTTGAGGAAATGCCTCCAGGAGATCCAGCTGCAAGGCATTTTCTCAATTAGTGATCAAGTGGGAGGGCTCCTTGTGGGTGGTACCATCTCTGGGCTGGTAGTCTTGGGTTCTGTAAGAAAGCAAGCTGAGCAAGCCAGGGGAAGCAAGCCAGTAAAGAACATCCCTCCATGGCTTCTTCATCAGCTCCTGCTTCCTGACCTGCTTGAGTTCCAGTCCTGACATCCTTTGGTGATGAACAGCAATGTGGAAGTGTAAGCCGAATAAATCCTTTCCTCCCCAACTTGCTTCTTGTCATGATGTTTGTGCAGGAATAGAAACCCTGACTAAGACAAATTGGTACCAGCAGAGTGGGGTATTCCTGTGACAACCTGACCATGTTTTGGGGAGGACTGTGGAAGGACTTTGGAACTTTGGGCCAGAAGATCCATTCAGTATTAAGAGATCTGTGAGATGTTGTGTAGGAGCTTGGAAGATAATGTTGAGAACAGTGTAGAAAATGGAGGCCTGGCTTGTGAAATTTCAGAGGGAAAGTTAAAGACTCTTTTCAGGGCCATTGTTATTTTGGATTGTGAAGATTTTGTGGTTCTGATTAGCTGGGGCTGAAGAATCAGCTGTGATTAACAAGATACCAGAACCACTAAAGTGAAACCTTTGTATTACTGGGACTATTGATGCTGGTTATCTGGAGCTAAGAAATTGGCAGTGATTAAGAAGAGACCAGCATCATTGGGTGAAATCTTCTGGGAAGTGTTTTCTGAGAGCACAGAGGCTGTGCTCCAGAGATAGCCAAGGTTGTACCTTGTGCTGTGGCTGGACTTGGTAATGTGTAAGAGTTACCCAGGTGGTACTGGCTTTGAAGGCATGAAGGGGTCACGCAGAGCAGCTGAGGCTCGGCACTGTGAGAGGCCATCGAAGGCCATTGGTGAAGGTGCAGCCTCAGTTGCAATTGATGGCCCAGGACTAAAGGGGTCATGCAAAGGAGTTGAGGCTTGGCACTATGAAGAGAGCCTATGAGAGTCTATTGTTGAAGCCAAGTTTCAGTGAAAGACAGCAGTGTTTCAGAGATGCCAGGACCACGAAATGACCACCAAGAACAGCAGCAGCAGTGGAATACAGGCAGCTGGAGCATCAAAGACAACGTGTGTGCTACAAAGGACAGGGCTGGAGAAGTGACCCAAGCCCTTAGAGGAGCCCAGAAGATCATGAGTTGAATCCCAGACACTGGACAGTTGGAGTTTAATTTTTGATTTTGATTGTGACTGTGCCCTGATATTTTTCCCTCTTGAAGGAAGAAAATATTTTAGTGGATCCCACAGTTAAGAGACTTTTAATTGTAAAAAGACTGGATTTTAAAAGATATTGGATATTTTTAAAGGATTTAACTTTTAATATGTAAAGACTGTGGGACTTTTAAAGTTATTTAAGATCTTGGGGATAAATAAGAACTAAGGGTTGAGGCTTACTAGTGATGTGCTTGTGTGTCAAGTTGACAAGGGGTCAATTGTACTGGCTGGTTTTGGGTGTCAATTTGACACAGCTGGAGTTATTACAGAGAAAAGACCATCAGTTGGGGAAATGTCTCCACGAGATCCAGCTGCAAGGCATTTTCTCAATTAGTGATCAAGGCAGGAGTCTTGGGTTCTATAAGAAAGCAGACTGAGCAAGCCAGTGGAAGCAAGCCAGTAAAGAACATCCCTCCATGGCTTCTTCATCAGCTCCTGCTTCCTGACCTGCTTGAGTTCCAGTCCTGACTTCCTTGGTGATGAACAGCAGTATGGAAGTGTAAGCTGGATACACCCTTTCCTCCCCAGCTTGCCTCTTGTCATGATGTCTGTGCAGGAATGGAACCCCTGACTAAGTCTCAAGCACCATGAGAGACAGCATGATTAAACTCTGACACTGTGAGCAAGCCTCTTTTATAATAGTTGTACAGGCCATGGTCTCTCTTCGCATCAATACAACACTGACTGAGAACTCTGGTCCAGGCAGAGCCTTCCTCCTGTAAGGAGTTGCTGTCAGTTATTCTGTCCAGTCAATCAGAAGAGTAAATACTCTAGTTTCTCTACTCACACTAAATTACAGGTGGAAACATTAGCTGTAAGATTCTCTGACTGCTAAGCCACGATCCAACCCTAACACGGATGCTGTGAGTGCTAGGTACTCTGGCATTCACTGGAGCCTTCTAAGGGAGACAAATTACAATTAATTTTGTTTATTATTTTAAGTCACAAAAGGGCAGAGAAGGCAGGCAGAGATGCTTGCATTTCATGAAATGCAAGAGTCTTTTTGTAGGTTCTCAGCAAGGTGGAATGGAAGGCTTGGGGGTCTCCACTGTATATCAAGACCCTAAATGAGGTGAATGCCCTCAAGCCGTCAAGCCTCGCAAGATCTTATGGGTAACTGTTAGGATTTGGGGCTCAAAATATTGGCATACAGATCTGTGTTCACTAAAATTCCAAAATACATGCATATTCCCCCCTCTGCCCCGTCTGTCTGTCTCCCAGGTTGAACTTAGAATTTGCTTGCTTCTGCCTCCCATGTGCCCTCCACGCCTGGCTGAATACTCTGAATCCTAAGGCAACCCTTTCAGCAAAGGAATCAAAGATATTGATAATATTTTCCTCCCCCAAATAAAGTCTTGTATGTAGAGGGCCTAGCCAGTTAAGCTTCTGTTTCTAGAAGCTTGTCGCAGTTTCTGAAATCTTTGGCCCCTGGCCTCTCATGGGCCTTTCTTCTCTGCACCGTTGTGCTATGCTCTGTTCTTCTCCTGACTCGTAACACCAAGGGCTCCACAACTTACCCCGGGACTGCTGTAGAACCTCCCCTGAGACTTGGGTCAACACCAAACTCTCAGAAGCAGTGCTCCATCTTTCTGTGTGCTGATATCACCTCTGCCAGACCTCTAACATCCCTACAACCATCTGCCCCTCACTAACTGCCCTCTTCCCCTTTTTTCCAAGTAGGCTCTGTGGTTCAGGTCAGCAAAGGTGTGGAATTAAACAACCACCCATTTATCTCCTCCTCTGGCCATGACACATCTTCCTATCTTCCAAATCTGGAAGAGAAAAATCTGACTTTTTCCCATGATTATTATTATTTATTGCCTACATCCTATATTATTATATTATTTATTGCCTATATTATTTATTATATTATATTAATATATTATTAATTGCCTACATCCAGGCTAGGCCATGCCCATACAAAAATTGATTATGCCAGAAAACTGGCTACAATCAGTAATCAGTCTCAACTTCTCAGTATCTATCTATCATCTAGCTGTCTGTATGTCCATCCATCCACCATTCTGTCCATCCATCCATCCATCGTATCCATCCCTATCATCTCCCACTTACATAGTCTGGGAGGAGCCCTTTACTAACCTTCCCTTGGGTGGAGGAGCCCTTTAGTAACCTTTTCCTTGGGTTGACTGAGTATTTGTGACTCCTGTCACTCCGTGTTTAGGTCCGAGAGAGTGGGATAAAGAACAATGCCACTGGGCAGATTTAATTTTACTCATTCCTGACACTTAATGGCTTCAGTGTAATTTTCAAGTTGGAGTGTAATGGATCCAGGCAGAGCTGGGGATTGAACCCAGGGCTGTGTGCAAGTGTGCAGTGTGCACATGGATGCTCACCACACATATGCACGCACATGGAGGCAAAAGGGTGCTACTGTGTTTTTCTCTAACAAACTGGACTACTTATGCTCTGCCACCACTTAATCCAGCCTTATACTCTGCCACTAGAACTGAATTACTAATTTATAATTCTACTAATCACAACATTTTATACAGTAGCTCTGCTTTGTAAGCCTATGCCTTTTGTGCCTTTGTAAATTCCCAATGTTTTAGTATACAAAAATGGTTGACTAACTGAAAACACCTAACCTCCTAAATATCATTGGGCCTATTTTTTATTAATGCAATAGGAATGCACAGAGCACAGGACATATTTATTCTCGGTTATCCTTCTTACATTTCAAAATTAAAATCATGTCACATATGTGAGGTGATTAAAGAGAAACTTATAATCTATAAAATACTTTATTTACAAATAATAACTTATTATTTATTTTATTTATATTTTTATTATTAACAAATAAAGCTATTTGCAAATAATCTATTGATGGTAATGAATTATAAATAGTAAATAATAAGTAAATTATTATTTACAAATATTAACCTAAGCACTCTGTAAAAACACTTGCGATCTGCCACCATGGAGGAGCATTGACTCTTCAACCCGAACACTCCATGGCTAGAGATATTCTATACACATAGACAACAATGTTTACTGAAGCAGTAAGAGACAGCCTCAGGAAATGGCAATATCTAAATAGTTATTAGGATAGTGAGCTCATCATACAAGGGATGGAACCCTTTATCCAACAGTTCAAATAATGACAATTCAGCCAAGAATGATAGTGCACGCCTTCAGTCCCAGCACTGCACGTAGGAGGCAGAGGCAGGCACATTTCTGTGAGTTCAAGGCCAGCTTCGTCTACACAGCAAGTTCAGGGCCAGCCAGAGCTACAGCAGAGACCCAGTCTAAACAACAACAACAGCAAAAACCCAAGCAAACACACAAAATAAAGGCAATTTACACTTGATTTATATCTATCAACAACATTGTTAGAGCTCATAAATAAAAAAGTGCAAACCACAGTAGATAATCATATGTATTTTTAAAACTGAGATCCATATGGTGTCTATGATTAGAAACGTGGGGAAATCAAAATACAGACAGACAAGATGCATATCAACCGAGGACATGGTGGCTCTTGGGAAAGGAAAAGGCGCACAGACCACTTGGCTGCCAGGGGCAACTGTGCTTGGGACATCTGACTTCCCTAGGGCTCTGAAGGGAAATGGCAATGGACCTGCGTCTTTCTCAAAGCCAGGCAGGGTGGCCACTACGGATATAGCACTCTGAAGGCAGAGAAAGGAGGGACCCTGGGCTTGCTGGTCAGCTTAGCCTCATCAGGAAAGGCTAGACCAGTGAGAGGTCTTGTCTGAAAACTCAAAGTGGATAACCTGAGGTTGACCTCTGGCATCCACACTCATGTGCGCACATGTGCACTCACATATAAAAGCAAAAAAAAAAAAAAAAAAGTACAAGATTTAATTTTACTTTGTAATATTTGAATAGCAAAGGCAAATCAGGAAACCTGAAGATAAGGTATCTCACGCATCCCACCAGGCCCTGTTGTTCCTAACTGAAAGAAGAGGTCCAACACTCTTTACAGACTACAACACGACAGACAAGATAACTGTGGCATTCAGTTTTCAATCTTGTGGTCTGGCAGACCCCTCCCAAGGCTTCTATGGAACTGTTAACATGCCCTTAGGCCACTGCTTGGCACATTCTCCCCAGCCAGTCAGCTACCAGGGCTCTGTCAGACACAAGCCCACTGCAAGGTGGAGCCAAGCAGTTCCAGAAGCCACTGTCCCCACCCCTGTGCTAACTGTTCAATGTTAATTCCATCACTGGGGGAAATAAGTTTCTAGGATAATGGAGGGGAAGAGGGTGCTTTTTTTCAAAGCTCTAATGAGCTGTGCTTTTGGCAGAGCCAGAGGCTGGTGGGCTCACGCTGAAGCCATGGCCATTTTACTGATGCCTTATGAAATTATGTATGCAAACTGGATTTCAGAAGCAAATACCTGCAGCCACCTCTCTCCACTGACTCCAGTCCTCAGACCTCATTCTTTCTCCAATTCAAGTCATCTTACTTTACTACTTCACTGAAAGACAAATTTCATTGTCAGGCTCATTTTCAATTAACTATTACATAATACTTCCTGCAAACTCCAGTTCCTTTTTTGTGTAACTATCATATACACAGCAAGTAATTTAGAAGGCAGCCTTGAAAAATATGGCACTACCATTTTCAAATGGATGTGTGCAACTGTCCTTGTACATGCTTGTGCACTTGCGCATGCGCGCGCGCGCACACACACACATACATACACACAGTTGGCTAATCTGGGCTCTCCTAAGTCTCTGTATTAACCAGTATTAGAGGGAGAGAAATAGATGCCCTTCACCTAGTCAATGCTCAATCGAGTTGGCTCTCCTCCTGGATTACTGGCTAATGACCTGGGGTTCATTCCGCAAAGCCTTTGTGCCCATTGTCCTTGTGGCCGGAACTATATAATTCACTGTTTACTGTCTAAACAGATGCAAATTAGGGTACAAATTGTTCGTGTGAAAAAAATAATTACAAGCTTTGGAAAAGTTTGAAAAGGGCAGATAGCTTTCAAGGTAGCTTTAGGGGTAGGCTGAGAGGGAGAAAACCAACCGGAGAGACTTGCAAAACCACTTTAGGGACCCTGATACTAAGACTCTGGGGACAATGACGGGTGTGGCTTCAGACCAAAAGCTAACTAGAAAATCCTCAAACTCACAAAGTCAGGCCTTGGCCCTACACCAAAAGTCACAAGGCTTACTGGCCCTTGTTTCATTTTTATAGTAAGCCTGCTTTGCCTGGCTTTGAAATGCATCAGTTGCTGGTAGCCCATCCTGGTAGAAGAGGGTCTAATACGCTTTGGTCCACTCAGGTTCTTTCCCAGCATCCGATGCTGGGATCACTTTTTTTCCCAAGGAGTGTGCAACTACCTGGTATAACATGTCCTAGTTAATGACACACGAGGAACAGAACTCTCATTACACAACGACTCGAGTTTGCCTGGCTTCCTGCGCTCCTTTTTTCTCCCCTTTCACCACTCTGGGAGACAGTATCATCTAGATGGTGGCCCAGATCCTGAAATCCTCCTTCCTCCTGCCCCTGACAACCCCAAATCAAACAGAGACCCAGGAGTCCCACAGGTCTACCTGCTGAATCCTCCCCACCCACACCACACGTCCCTGGCCGAGCTCCACCTGGCTCTGGCAATGCCTTTGCAGCTTGTTTTCTTCCTCCCGCGCTTACGTGTGCTCTACCACTAGAATTAGCTTTTTAAAAACAACAACAACAACGTAAAGTCTAAATTTTACCAGGAGGGTGGGTGTGGAGTGTTCTTTTGTTCTAGTATGTGGGTACTGGGACCCCAACTTGCACTGTAAGATCTGGCAGCCTATATGAACTTAGAACCTGAAGCCTAGAATTCGCTTTCCACAGAATGGCTTTTACATCTACATACTCTTCTACTAAAACCCACCAAAGTACCTCCCAAGGGACAAGGCTACACATTGCTATCTCTGCACTATCGACACATGTCAACTTCTTAGTCCTTTCCAATACAGAGCTATCTATATGTGCAGTCACAGGGCTACTTCACTCCTAACAAAACCCAGGCCTGGCCCCCAGACTGCTTCCTTAGTCTGTCTCTAGGCCGCTCCTCTGCCGAACCTCCTTTTCCAAGGCTCTGGGTTCAAGTCCTGACTGACCCAGAAAACAATTCAATTCTCCTGAGCCTCCCCTCCTTCCTCTGCTGACTGAAGTGATGACAGTGCCCATCTTCCGGGCTCACAGGAAGGGTGAGGGGAAACCCTCAGCAAGGAGGTCCTCCAAAAGTGCCACATATCCGTATCCTTGTGGCTGTGAGATGAATTGTGTCCCCTCTGCTCACATTTTGTCACCACCCCACCTCCTATTCCCTGCCCCCACCACTTCCATTCCTAATCCCCAGTGGGGCTGTATCTGAAGGCAGAGCTTTCAGGGAGGGATTGAGGTCAGAGGAGCACAGTCCTACTCTGACTTCCCCTGGTGCTCAGAGAAAAGGCCACATAAGGACTCATTAAGGGTGTGGCCCTCGGTAAGCCAAGGAGAACACTGTTGCTGGAGCCTGACCATGCAACCTCTCCACCTCGGAGCCCTAGCCCCCAGGGCTGCTGGGGAATAAATGTGCTCCCCAAGCCAGCCCATCCTGGGCATCTTGGTAAGGCCTAAGCTGAATAATATACCCACTGTTTCTCTTCTCACGATGAGACTCAAAGTATACATGCTGTGCGGATCTTCTGGGTCTTTGAGAGCAGAGCATGAGTCTGACTTACTTCTATTTCTTCCCAGGATGGGCCAAGGTGAGCTTAACCCAATAGGTAGTCCATAAATATGTAATTTATAAATAGAAATAATGTTGAAGTTTCAATTTTTTTAAGATTTATTTATTATTATACATAAGCACACTGTAAGCTGTCTTCAGATGTGCCAGAAGAGAGTGTCACATCTCCTTATGGGTGGTTGTGAGCCACCATGTGGTTGCTGGGATTTGAACTCAGGACATTTGGAAGAGCAGTCAGTGCTCTTATCCACTGAGCTATCTTCCCAGTCCCAAAGTTTCATTTTTTTAAAATATACTTCTATAGATTTTGATTTTTTAAAAAACCTGAACATATGTGTTTTGTCAGGAGACTGTTAATGTGCATATGAGTGGCCTGCCCAAGGAGACTAGAAGGGGTATCAGATCTCCCTGAAACTGGAGTTACATGCAGCTGTGAGCTGCTATGGTTGCTGAGAACTCAATGTGGGTCCCTCTGCAAGAAGAGTAAACAATATGGAGAGTGTCTAATAAATGTTAGGATTAAAACAATTGAGAGATATCAATTTGAACTTTTACCTAATTATACTGATTAAGCACTTAAAGAATCAAATAGGTTTAACATATACAATTTATCACACTAATGAGAAAATTGTAATTATTTCATAATATTTTTCAAGAAATATTATAAAGCACTAACAGTAGCGCAATGGTGAGTGGTTGAAAACTCTGGTCCAGGATAAGGAACAGGATATGCATGTCTACCTTCATCACCATTCAACACAGCACTAGAAGCAGCAGCCAGAACAAAAGAGTAAGAAACAGAAATGAAGGTATTCACTGGAAAACAATAACGTCATTGCTATTCACAGATGACATGCTGTTATATGTAGAAAACCCTAAAAATTTCACAGAACTGTTGGAACTAATAAAAATTTAATAAAATTACAGTATATAATATAAAATCAGTTTCATTTATATACACTGACAATAAAAAGCCTTACAACTATGTTTAAAAAGTAATCCCATTGACTGTAGCACCAAAAATATAAAGATACTTAGAAATAAAGTTAACCAAGTGAAAAACTTGTATGAAGAAATCTAGAAAACACACGAGACAGAAATGAAAGCAGTTGTCAGTATATGGATGGAAAAGATGTCCCATGTTCATGGATTGGGATATTAATGTTGCTAAGATGTCAGTATTGCCCAAAGCCATCTACAAACTTAACATAATCGCTGCTAAAATGCCAATGATATATTTTTGCAGAAAAGAATCCATCTTAAAATCATATAATCTCTGACTCCAAGTACTAGTCTTTACATGGACAACGCTGAACGTCACATACTTCCTGACCCTAAATCTCCCTACAAACTAGACTTAGCAAACAGCCAACAGCATACAGGCAGACTATAGAACCATGGAGCAGAAATAAATTCCATGGCATGTGATCAAATGACGACCAGCAAGGAAGCCAAGAAGAACACTCAACTGAGGAAAGAACAGCTTTTTATTTTATTTTAACTGGGGACAGGGGGAGGTCCTGAAACTCATGGTCTAAACCAGGGTGGCCTTGAAATCAGAGATCCGTCTGCCTCTGCCTCCTGAGTGCTGGCATTAAAGGTGTGCGCCACCAGCAAAGAAAGGGTACTCTTTTCAACAATCTGTCTAAAGGCTAGAGCTTAGCTCCTCAGGTCTCAAGTGCCAGCCTTCTTTTCTTGTCCATCCTCTGTCTGTCTGTCTGTCTGTCTGTCTGTCTGTCTGTCTGTTTGCTTAGAAGAGTCTCCCCTGTGCTGGAGCTCTCTGACTGAAGCTAGGCTGGATGGCTACTGAAGCCCAGGGAGGTCCTGTGCCTCTGCCTCCCAGCACATACAGTCACACCCAGCTGTTTTGTATTCGAGCTACCAGGGATCAGCTGAGGCCATCATGCTTGCATGGCAGGAGGTTTACTAAGCAAGCTGTCTCTGCAGCCCAAGAGTGAGCACTTATTAACCACCTCGCCCTCACTCACTGCCATGCTTTGCCCACCAATGATGACAAGGGAAGGGCAGCAGTCTGCTACATGGGTATAAGCCTGCCCAACTCTACTCAGGCTCCTCTCAAGTTTTGCTATTCATGTTCAGTTATTGCTACATCCTGGTGGACATCTGGAGTTGTTGCTATGTTCTGAAAATAGTTCTGGAGGTAAAATACCAATCATTTATTTTCCCCCAAATCATCAACATGTATTAAATACCTTTCAAATACATTACCACTAGTTCTTGTTTATTCTCTGCCTTAGCACATATGAGTAGATAAGCAATCAAATCACTTTTATCCTTTGCAATTAGCACACAGAGAGAGCACTGATATTTACTTTCCAAAGGTGAGAGCCAAACCACATGTGCCAACTAACTGCAGTCCTTCCAACCAGGACTCGAAAACTATGGAAATTGGGGCTGGGGAGATGTGGTTAAGAGCATAAGAGGCTTTTCCAGAGGACCTGCATCGGATTGCCAACACCCACACGGTGGCTCACACCCATCTGTAATTCCAGTAGTAGGGAATCTGAAGCCCTCTTCTGGACCCCACAGGCACCAGGCATGCACACTAAGTACCGAGTCATACATACAAACAAAAACGCCCGCCCATGTGAACAAAGAAATAAAATTAAAGTAAATTTTAAAAAAGCAACAAAACTGATCAAGGTATTTCATTATTTTTACCTTTAAGGTAAATATGTGGCAATAACTTACAAACTGTGTCAATGCTTTTATAAGTTAAAATATCCATCTGTTGATATGAACAATTCAATAAAAACTCATTTAGACCTCTTGTGGAGATCTCTCCCTCTCTGTCTCTGTCTGTCTCTGTCTGTCTCTCTCTCTCTCTCTCTCCCTCAGTTCAAAGTGAAGCTGGATACCGCATGATAAATCTTAGTAAGTTAGTTCCTTGGAACAAAGTTTGGGCTCCGTAGGTGTCCCTGAGACAGCCACACATTCCCTGTAGAGCATCTCAGGAGAACATGGGTCATGAAAACTCCATTTATGTTTACTTCATTATTCTGAAAATTCATTCCTCCACCATAATTTCCTAGACATTAATAGCTCTGTGATGAGTTTTTGTTGTTTTGCAACCTAAAATTATCCTATTCAGAGGAAAGCTCTCCTCTTTCATTATCTTCTCTCAAAAGCTCATTCCAAGCCAAAGACGTGAGAGGGACTGTGCAGCCCATCCGTGTCCCCCTTCTGTGTTACTGGTGAGCTTCACCAGTGGTGATTGTTCCAGAACAAGAAAGAACGAACATCTGAACTGTCCCCCTCTGCAGGCCCAAGGTCAGTCGAGCTCCTTGAGCTGACGTCTACTTCTGTGGTCTCTCCGCTCATTTTGCTGGTTTATTTTTCTGTGTTATTTCAAGAGAGTGAATCCGAGCTCACTCTGCAATTTTCATAATTCAAGCAGCTAAGGGTATCATCAATCATCAATGTGGAAATAACAACAAAAAATTGGATCACATATGTGGTTGACAGCTGAAGCAAATGGCATTTCAGATGTCAACAAAACTCTTTTTCTAAGCAATTAAACAAACGTGAAACTGTGACGTGGAAGTCAATTACTCCCAACCAGTGTGGGTTAGGGTTAGGGTCAGGCAGCTCCATTCTAGAGTCCTGTCCCACCACATGGATCTGATGAGCTCAACCCCTGCTTCAGGTTGACTTCAACCAGAGAAGGCGAGTGGGATTTGTAAGACAGAAGAGTATCAAGTTCATTTCTTGATATTCCAGCGATTTCCCTGACAAAGCATAACTTGAGATTTTGCAATTCACTGCTCAGAATGAGGGATGGATAAAAGAGCTACTCAAAGCCTGTCACAGTGACTCATCCTACTGGGAACCACCCTAAAGAGGCCACACAGCACAGACTTGACTTTAATCAACTGCTTTTTAAAGGAGTCTCTATCACTTAGCAAATTCTACTTGAACTTAGAATGCAAAATGTTGTGTTATCCCCCAAGTCATGCTAGAACTGTACTAAAAAGCCTCACTAATGATGAGGTCAAGGGATAAGGCTCTTTGAATCTGTGTGTCCTTGATGGCAATCTTATGGTAGCTTTACATTAAGTAAAACTCAGGGAGCCTGGGGTAGAGGTGAGGCAAGACACAGCCCTAAAGCAGACCTGGTATTTATGCGGTGAGACAAGCGGGGAGATTTTTTCCAGAACCGCTCCACCCAGCGAAGAATCTTGATGTGCGAGGGTATCTGTAAGAACAAGTTGAGCTAACATGCAGCTGATGTCACACTGTGAATGACAGCAGAGGAATCGCTCTGTCCTACGGGAGGGGGGGTCAGGGGGTGGGGGGCTGCCATTGCTTCTAAATACAAGGAGGGCAGAGTCATCACTAGGCCTCCTGTCCTATCCCCCACATGAGAAAATGGTCCCTTAAGGCTATGTAACTTTTTGGCAAGTGTGCCCTCCTTTCTGGAGATGTGGGCCTTTTAATTTTAAAAATCTGTGTCTTAATTTGCATGATGACGTTTTAAAAAGCATACTGGATACCTGGGAAAAACATTGTTAAGTCAGTACCCTGACTGACCGAGGCTCAAAGCTGAGAAGACTTAAGCAACAACAGGTTAGAGAATCCAGGCTTCTGAAACAGACTTTAAGGCTAGCGAGGCCCAGGGCCCGCAGTTTGATTCTGCATTGGGTAAGAAGGAAGGAGGGACCCTTCCTTCTTAGGGAAGGTGGGTGTACACAGTAAGGGACAGGAGAACTAGGGCTGACAATGCTTCTAGGAACTATTTGGGACCTAGACGTAGCATGTGTGTGACCAGGAAAAACTGATGCTTCAGATGACTAACCTGTGGGATTCACCTCGGGGGCTCTCCACGCCCCAGGGAAACTTGTACCTATGACCACAGATGTAACTGAGGTTCCTCATCCTTCAAACAGCCACAGCTTCACCTTGGGCAGACTCCTGCTTCTGAAGCCTGCTCGTGAACACGGACTGTGCTGCTCTCCCAGCCCTGACCTCACTACAGACAAGAAAGCCTGTTCTGAACCTCCCGGTCTTAGTGTTTCTCGTTAAGCATTAAGAAACCTGTGGGACCACTGGAACTGACCCAAGCTATTCTGCCATGTGTGAGCTCTCTATCACTTCAGTGGGACAGGCCACGGATGCACATAATCCTGCAGTGTGTGAGCCCTCTGGACTCTGTCCCACACTGTCACATGTTAGCACCTCTTGAAAATTATGAAGATATAAAACTGCTTTGATTATCTCTGGAACCAATTTCTATTTACACAGAAATGGATATGACTGCCCCTGGTTCTCAGGGAGACTAGTTCCAGGTCTCATGGCTCAGATGCGCAGTATTTCCGATAACCCATGTGCACCTTCCATAATAACCTTGAGTCACCTAGATTACCTATAATCCTATAAAGCCACAGCATTGCTCCATTTGGGTCAATTCAGCACAATACCTGATGCATAGAAAATGCTAACTTTGTCTTCTAGAAATTCCTGGGATTCTTTCCTATCGTGTATTTTCAGTCCCTGGTTGGTTTACCCCTAGGCTGTAGAAACTGTGAGCACAAAGAGTCACCACATTCATTGCAACATTCAAAGATATGCTTTGTCATGGTTTGACAACTGTGTTCCTAACAGCCGAACTGCTTGTGGTTTGAGGTGGACACACACCACAGCACCACTACCCTACATTTATTTGTTTCATATGCTAGGACTTAAACAGCATATTATAATCTCCTTTAATGTATTCAACATCCCATACATTACCGAAGACATGAAATGCTGAACACCAGTAAGTGCAATTATTCGACTTCTTTTTTTGGTCAAGTTCTGAAGTGTTTGTAGAAGTTTTGTTAAGAATATTGGGAACTGGTTGTTTTGAACAAGGTTTTTATTATTTTTAATCATGTGTTTATGTATGTGTCACTGTGTGGGTGTATGCACATGAATGCAGGCCACAAAATGCTGTTGGGTCCCCTGGAGATGGAGCTATGGGTGACTGTGAGTAACCTCACATGGGTTTGGGGAACTGAACTTAGGTCTTCAACAAGAGCAGAACACACTCTTAGCCACTGAGCCACGTCTCCAGCCCTTGGTTCTTATTTTTTAATTTTACTCAGATACTAAAAATGCCCAACTGCCTTGCAAAACCCTTCAATTCATCATCTAAGTTGAATGCCTAGGAGGGGCAGGCTTCTACAGCCTTGACTGGAGGTAGGATTTCAAGATACAAAGTGTTCGCCAAGGCATCTGGTCAGGGTATAGCCCATGTTCTTAGACGGGAATTTGGTTATTTTGACACACCCCTGACAAGGGCAGCCTGGCCTGTGGCAACAATACCATTTCTTTGGTTCCCTCCCTTGCCCAGCCTGGAGTCTCCCTCTGTTGGGATCAACCCATTTTCTATTAACACAGAGCCAAGGGCTGCAACGTCCTGCTGCTGGTGTGCACAGCCCTGCCACTGTCTACCTGTGTACAAAGGCATCTCACCACTGATATCCAAACCCTTCAGAGCACGGCACGGGTCCTGACTGCACGTCCTCGGTGAGAGGAGGCCAAGCATCAGTGTTTAGGAATATATGTTATTTGGATTATGAATCTGTTTTACTTCTTTATACCATAGGATGTTTCACGCGCCAATCTTATTTTCAGACCATAAAGGGGGATCATAAACTGTCTGCCATCCAAAGAGGGCACAGGCCTGATGGAAGAGTCGAAACAGGGGCTACTCTCTATTTATGGGAGGTAGAACTAAAACTGTAGAGCTGTTCTGGTCTGCCTCATGTTGGGCCAGGAGGCATGCCTACAGCAGGTGAGGGACAGGAGGTTTGCAGAGCTCCCAAAGGCACTGTGCGTGGGTGCGTGTGTGTGCACGTGTGCATGTGTGTGAAAGAATGTGTGTATATGAGTGTGTGTGCATGAGTATGTGCAGTAGTGTCTGTGTGTGTGTGTGAGAGTGTGTGTGGCTGTGTATGAGTGTGTATGTGTGGGTAAGTGTGTATATATGTGTGTATGAGTATGCACGTGTGTGTGCATACATGTATGTTTGTGTATAATTTAATTATAATTAATAAATAAAATTATAATATATTAAATTTTTAAGAATTAGACAGACATATGGATTAACAAAGTTATTAATTTTATAATAACTAGATATGCCATGGCATGTTTGCAGAGGTCTGTGGACAGTTGTGTAGGGTCAGTCCTTTCCTTCCAACGTGACGTGGATTCCGGGAATCACCCTCGGGTCACCAGCCTTGTGCAGCATAGGTAGCATAGATACATCCATCTACTTCTGCACGACCTCAGTGACCTGCTCTGGCCGCTGTTGGTTTCCAGTATTCAATCATTTATCAAAAGGTAAGAACGCATATCGAGTGATCTCTGGCAACTTTCGCGTGAGGCTTGCTGCCTTTGTGATCTTCATTTCTATGACTCTTGTGTTTCTGGCTGTGAGCCTGGCCTTCCCCAGCTGAGTCATCTCTCCAGCCCATGTCTGTGGCTCTCAGCACATCCCAGAGGCAGGGCCACTGAAATGAATGAGCAACCTTGCTGTTCCTGAGGCTCCTGCCTCCATGTGGAGTGGCGGAGATGTGGCACAGTCATCTCCTCTCACCCTGGCTCAGCGGTGCCCCATGCATAGAATCTGGGGTCCTGGTGAAGGAGATCTCTGCAGAGCAGGTCTCTGCAAGGAGCTACTAAGTAGAACAGACCAACCAGGCCATGGGCTGTTTTAGAAGCCTTCCGGGTGGGGTGGAGAAGAGGCCTAAGGAAGCAGGCTTGCTGTTAACACAGGGTTGCCAGAGGGATGAGAAGGTGCTTGGTAGGGAGGCACTTTAATACTTCTGAAGCCTCGCAAGGCTCCAGCACTACAGAGCCTGTGTGCACAGAAAGCCTCTGTGACAAGAGTCCTTGCCTGCAGACAAGAGGTAAGGATGCCAATGCAACATGGTGAAGGATGAAGGTAAGGACAGGGCCAGAGAGACGGTTCATATGTAGAGAGGCTTGCTGCCAAGCCTGACCTCCTGAGTTCAATCCCAGGGACCTACACAAGAAAACCAACTCCAAAGGTAAATGCCCGCTGACTTTTAACATACACTGACACAAATAAGTGTGTAATTTCATTATAACTTATAAATATAATAAAATAATAATAAATAATTTAATAAAATAAAATAGGCATGTAGATTAACAAATGTATTTTATAATAATAAAATTTTTAAAATAATAAAATGAAAAAGATACGGTAGGGTAAGGATAGAAGCCAAGTGAGCACAGGGAAGCCCACGTCAGGCTGGGTAACGCTGGCTGCTCTGGTGCATGGCAGGGGGAAGGGCAGTGGGAGGGAGGCTGGGAAATGGGGCCGGAGCACAGGAGCTCTGAGAGCAACCAGGAACAGTGGTTTGGGAAGGAGTCCCTGCGTGGCAGGAAGTGGTTCATGTACTGCCTAGAGAACTCACCCCAACAGCAGATTTCTTAGGGGATTCTCTTCTGTAACTTTTACAGCCTCGGCAGTTGAAAGTAAGTACTGTTCGTGTTCAAGAGCCAAGTTTGGTACCCAGTGTCTAGGCCAGGAAGCTCAATTCCAGTTCTAGAGGAATCTGACACCCTCTACCGGCCTCTGAGGGCACCTGCACTCACATGTGCACATACCCAGCCACATATATACTCAACTAAAAATTAAAACTTATCTCAAAAAATTAGACTAGAAAAGTCTCCACAGTACACCATCTCTCTCTCACTTTCTTAGCCTCATCTAGGCTCCATTAACTCCACACAGCTTCATCCACTGAGTTAGAGGAAGGATGTTATCTAGCTGAGGTAGCCGTTAACATAGCAGAAGGGGCTCAAGAGCATACACACTTTCTGGAGGTGCATCCTTAACTGTGAATCTGCACACTTGAGTGTGTGTACACACGTACGTATGCCTGAATGCACTCAGGCCACAACCTAAGGTTTTGGGAGGTAGGTACTTATGAGGGATTATTAATTTCCTCTAGGCCCTCCCACTATTCTATGGGCAAATATATGTTTTAAAAGAATTCCACTTCAGCTAAATGAATCCTGAAGGAATATTTAATCAGGACACTTTCATAAATTACGTCAGGAAATCAAGCTGAGTCTACGGACAGCCACACCACTGAGGGGAAGAAGACAGAAGAATCAGCAGATGGACTCCCTTCATTAACCTCACATCACTTTGCTTTCATCTCTGCATCTACGGATTTCTCCGGACTCTAGAAGCAAGGATGAGCTATCCTGAACACCCAAGACGCCCATCCTCGCAGTGTCCTGCCGTTCAATGATCTGACACAGTGTTGGGCAGGGAGAAAGCCTGGACCCTACCAGCCCAACATCTCCTACTTTGAATTTTCCCAAGAATGTCTATGGTTTGTACCTGGGGTCAACAGACTTGACAAAGCCTGGCATTATGGCCTCTTTTACACCTTCCTTTTGATGAAATTGTGATCTACAAGCAGCTACAGGCCAGCGATGACCACAGGAGTGGGTCTGTGTCCAGTAAAACTATATTTGCAAAGATAGACAACAAGCCAGACTTGGCCTGTACGCTGAGTCTTTTCCAACCCCTGAATAACAGCAAACAATCTTCATAGCAATAATCCCAGTTCCAAAGTAGCGTGCTCTCAAATGCAGCCACACCACACGTGACTCTATAGTAACGTGCTCTCAAATGCAGCCACACCACACGTGACTCTATAGCATGTTTTATACCTGTGCTGAGCAGTTTAGCATCTGTACATGCATTACAAACATGTACACACAAACATATACACACAAACATTATTTACCACAAAGTTTTCTTTACTTTTAATGGTTTTTGCTATTTTATAATTTAAAATGGGAAAGAAAAGCAGAATTAATAATCTCATCTCTCTCTTCTTTCTCTATCACATCCTTACTTATTTGTGTGTATTTATCACTGGTGAATGTTTAATGACCAATGCACACTTTATTTGTCATGCTTGGGATTGAATGAAGAATTCTATGCATCCTCAGCATATTCTTTAATATGCTTATTATTTCAGTAATATTCACATCCAGAATTTGGTAGCAATACTGTCACAATAAGACCTACAAATGTAAAAACAAAACAAAACAAAACAAAACACCAAAAAGGTGCCCAGAGAAAGGTGGGAGTAGCTCAATTGGTCGATTGACTCCTAGCACGCATGCCACCCTTGATCCCTATATGACAGAAACTGGACGTGGTGGGGCATGCTTGTCACCTCACCACACAGGAGGGACAGTGATAGATCAGAAGTATAGTCTGGACCTCTGTTACAAAGTTTGAAGCTAGCCTGGGCTACATGAGACCTTGTCCAAAAAAATAAAAAGGATGGCAAGTGGGAGATGTGCTGGTGCCATTAGGGAAGGAAGGAAGCTAAACATCCGGTAAGTTCTATGGAAATGACAAAGCTCACTGGAACTCCATATGTCCCTGGTCATCCTCAGCTTCATGTCTGCTCCATTTCCTACCAGCACCCTGACTAAAAACCATTCAGGACAAAAATAGGAAATGACTGTGTGACATTAGGACCTAGGAGCCCCAAGGAGCAGATTATGGCCATGATGTCATAAACACACAGTGTCTCAGGAACAGTGAGGTGATGCCTAAGAGAAAGCACTGACTCACAGGCAGCATGACCTGACAGGGTCGAGGGGAAAGCAAAGACAGAAGGAACCACCCATGCAACATCAGCTCCACTCAGCCAACTGCAGTGTGGACACTCCAAGTCTGCCCCTAGCTGGGTATCCAACTCCTCTCCCAGACTCAGCTTAACCCACAGCATCTCTCACCTCTCCTCAGCTTCCTCAGCTCCTCTGCTTCCCCTGGACTACTCCTGCCTCATCATGAAGTTCAGACAGTGTCTCCTTTGTAAAATGTCCTCTGGCTGGGCTCAACACTGGCTGGTGTACATTCCAGTGACCTGGGACCGTTTCCTCCCCTCGCTGCTGAAGTCAGTGCACAGCACAGCACTGATACTCTCTCATGCACTTTCACCAAGCTTTGAACATGTCACAGAAGCCAACGCGAGTTCAGTTTGTGGACTGTTGCATAAGAGCACTGACCTCTGGAACAGGAGTACCATCAACTTATAAACATGGCCTCAGGCTCAAAGCTGCAAAGTCC
Source organism: Mus caroli (assembly GCF_978045245.1). NCBI lineage: Eukaryota > Metazoa > Chordata > Mammalia > Rodentia > Muridae > Mus > Mus caroli. The sequence goes on along the minus strand of NW_028227274.1, from coordinate 9,828,723 downwards.
CAAGGCATTAGCCAGCCAGTTTTTTCTGACTATCACAAAATACCTGACACTGTTCCTTGAGCTCAGTGCTACGGAGGTTCAAAGTCCAGGATCAGTTGATGCCATAGTAAGGGGTGGGGCTGGAGCTGGGGGTGGGGTGCACAGTAATACATGATGGCTGCTTTTAGGAAAAAAGAGCCATATGCCATGGGTAGAAGAAGGCTTAACCCTTTTGTGACAGACTTTTCAGAACTACCAGAGAGTACCACGAGAAGTAACCTCAAGCCCCCAATAACCTAACAACATCTGACTAGGTCCCACCTACTAAAGGTTCCCCTTTCAAAAGTGCCAAGTCTTTAACCATCTCCTAAAGGTTCCTTTTCTTCCAACAGTCAGGTCTTTAACTTCAATGGAACAGAGAGACACAACCACATTCACAGCACAGCACAAAGCTGTTCTGGTCTCTATGCCTGGCAGTGGCTGAGCACCAGCCACAGGCATCTTGTCGTTGCGTGAGTTCTGCCATTTGCAGAAGGAGCAACCTCCAACCAGGGTCTTGTTGACATATAAGGAGACGGTCTCTACGGTGCAGACATTTCTAATCCTCACAGGAACAACATCTGTGTTATACTATCTGGAATGTCTTTTACTGTGAGCAGTTTCTATGAGGTGGGCCATTTCAAGCAGTACTTGCTGATGAAATGCCTCAACCTAATATAGCATGAGAAAATGACCTCCAAAAATAAGTTCTTTTAATGCTAGATACACAGTGTTTCTTTGTTCATCTGAGGAGAGTATTTTACCAGAAAAGGGAGCACAAGTCACTCAGAAGACAATGAAAAGGAAATCGCTAGGAATCTCATTCCCTCCAGTGCGGATGAGCTGAACCATACGGTACAGTCAAACACTGTCAGGATGTCAATGCTGAGTTTCCAGCAGCCCATTTCCTAAAACATCATCTGGCCCTTAAATGTAGTGTATGAAGTGCTAGAAGTATGAAGTATGAAGAGCTAGACTGTCAAGATGACTCAGGTGGTAAAGGGGCTTGTCACCGAGCCCGAGGAACTCAGCTCGATCTCCAGGTCCCACATGAATGATACTGACAGCACCCTCCATATGCACTAAATAAATAAGCAAAGCAGAAGTAATTAAATTACATATATCAGAGCTATCCACATAAAAGGGGCCTTCTGCCCTGTGCTGAACTAAGCAACAAGTATTGAGACAGCACAGCTTTCACTGTGTGATAGGTGATGCCAAGTTTCATGGATTCTTGTTAATACTAGGGGCTGCGGGGGGGGGGGGAGGAGAGACAGACAGAGAGGGAGACAGACAGACAGACAGACAGTCAGTCAGACAGACAGTGACTCTCTCCTGTATTCCAGGATCACATTCACTATGTAAACCAAAACCAGCCTCAAGCTTCGGCTCCTTCTGCCCACCCTCCAGCATGCTGGAATTGTATGCAGTCACCTCCACACCCAGTTTAAGTGGTGTCAGGAATTGAATCCAAGACTTCATGCACAGAGGGCAAGAACTCAACTGAGCTACATCCCTGTCCCTGCTCTCTTCCAGTTAGGTTTAACAAACAGTCACACTGTGCTATGGGTACTATTACTACTACTTTTGGTTTACAGGCAATGAAGCAGTTTTTTGAGAAACTGAAACATCTGCATCCACAAAAGGGCAGGGCTAGCACTGGAACCCCAGGTGAGGGTTGCCAGTCCCTGGGCGTTCCTCTATGCAACCGAGCTTCCCAGCACGTATGTGGGAGGTGGGAGGAATGCAAGGTCTTTCCACATTCCAACACAGCAGATGGAGCAAGGGAAAACTGATAGGATAATGCTGTCAGTCATCCTGTCTTCTCTCCCTCCATCCCGACAGCAGCTTTGTACCCATGCTGGAAAATAAGGCCACGGGCCGACTGCAAATATGGAACACACTTAGCAACAGAGAAGACTAGTGAGATCAAAGTCTGACTTAGAACAAGGTGTTGGACCGTGAGGATGACAGAGTCTCCATCGCTGGCTGGGGGAGAGCAGTGAGAAGGGATGAGGGAATGTGCATGAACTTGTGCTTCACAGCAAACACATTACAGTATTTTTTCTTCCTTATTCTCGGTTCCCACTGGAAAAGGCAGTAGACAGCTCCAAGCTACGCACTGCCCGGTCTTTTTCCCTACAGAAAAACTTCCATTCAAGATGCATCTCTGTGCTCTACACAGAGCACCAGCCCTCTGTTAACAACCCATAGGCCTGGACAGTGCTTCTCCACCTTTCTAATGCTGTGACCCTTTAATTCCTCATGCTGTGATAACCACCAACCATAAAATTAATTCCACTGCTAACTCATAACTCTAATGTTGCTACTACTATGAATCGCAATATAAATATTTTTGGAGACAGTTTTGCCAAAGGGGTTGTGACCCACAGGTTGAGGATCACCGGGGAGATAAAGACTAGGTTTCCTGCCTTCAGAGTGGCAACAGCATTGCCACTTCATCTATATGGTTAGTTCCAGGCCAGCCAAGGATACATAGTGAAAGCCTGTCTTAACAAATTTTAATTAATTAATTATTTAATTTAACTTTTAAAAAACCTTCCATCAAAGCCTTTGATGAAGCTTAAATCAAACTTATATAGCGTGTGAATGTATGTGTGTGCTGTGTGTTTTAAATAAGACATTCTTAAGTTGTTCTTTCCAGACCCTCAAGGTGAGAAGCTGACTTAAAAGGAAATATGCTGTAGGGCCAAGGTGTGGGAGTTCAAGCCTGTAACTCTAGACCTGAGGGGGCTGAGATAAGAGGAGCAAGGCTAGCCTGAGCTACAAACTGCACACAATGTCTCAAAGACAAAACAACAAAGTAAACCAGACTTAGTGGAAAGTTCCTAGTTGTAAGAGACCTGGTTTGCAGTGGGAGTGCAGTGACTGGGCTTGGTGGAAACCACCATTCTTTAAAGCCTAAGCATTCCTCACTTACCAACACACTCTTTCTCCATCACAGCTACACCCCATCACACTGGGATCCGCTCATTTCAATCTACGGGCCTGAAGAAACTATGTGGTATCTATCCGCCCTTAAACATGTTGAGGACAGCTACCAGGCATTGGATCGCCAGTCCGCACTCACAGGTAAGCCAGCTTGCTTACTGAAGCAGAACACCTGGATGCTTTGAGTTCCCAAGGCTTCTTTCACAACAGGGCTTAGATCTTGAGCTTAATTTTCAAAAGCAAACAAAAATTAACGCAACACACGTGATTCCCCTTCCATTCTCCCGTATTTTTTAAATCCCTCTATTTTCTTCTTACTAGATAATTCTTAATAAATCGGCTCTCTTGAAAGGCATCAGAACTCATCTTGATTTTAGAGGGATGATGGGTGATGAGAGTTTGGGCTGACACGTTTTAAGTTCCTCTACTGAGCGACTATACACTACACTGTCTTTAAATAACAAAAGCACCGGGAGTGTCGGGGTATATACAAAGGAGAGCGCCACACAAGGACCTGGCAAGGGTGCAGTGGGCTGTGCTCAGGTCACAAAGGCTGGCTGCCCGGACAGCGCGCGAGCCTGAGTCCCTACCCTGCAAGTGCCAGGCTCGCTGCTGCCTCTAATGCATCAGCCCCCTGAGTCAATGCGCGGTGGGAGACCAGGCGACAGCTTGAAAGCAGTGGAGAAATACTGGACACCCCTCGGAGGGCAGAAAGTGAGGCCGTACTGCGGTCACAGGGAGGGAAGGGTCAGCGCAGCGGGGGATGGGGTGGGGAGGAGGATGGGGCCAAGGCGCAGGGCAAAGGCTGCAGATAGCCCTGGGAAGCGAAGGGGAGCAGGGAAGAGAGCAGCCACAGGAAGCGAAGTGACCACCCGGTGCGCGCAGGCGGGGCAGAGAGTCAGAGGAGCCGGTGTCACCTGTATTGTTTGAAAAGCTGATCCGATTCCCTGAAGCCGTTGTTGAGAAGCATATTGATGCCAGCCAGGGCCAGCTCCGCGTCCTGCAGGGGCGCCGCTGCGGCGTCCGGGTCGCCGTCCTCCCTCCGCCGCGGCCGCTGCTGCTCCGAGCCGGCCATGGGCACACGAGGCCTCGAGCGGGCCGAGGCGAGGTGCCGGAGGAGGCGGCTGCAGCGGCCCGCGCTCCCCGAGCCCCGCTCCGACCTGCCGGGAGCAGAGCACAGCAGCCGGCAGGGGGCGGGGATGGACGCGAAGGCGGAGCCGCCGCCGCCCGGCTGCGGCGCGGGGAACGTGGGCGCCCGGCCGCCCCCACCCGCCGCCCGGGATTACTCAGCAGCCGGCTCGCGGCCACCCCAGCCGTTTCGGGTGTCTGCGCCCGCTTCGATCCAGGCGTCCCGAGCTACCTCCGCTTCCTGCAGCCCCTCCAGGCCCCGGAACCGGCCCCAGAGGCCCCCAGGCTAGCGCCCAGGCTGAGGACACCCACGGGAGGCCCCAAAGGCCAACCCTCCAGGACAGGATGAACCCTGGACGCACTGGGAGGGGCAGGAGAGCTTGACTCGGGGTCAGAGAACTCCTGGTTCGCTGCGACGGAGCGCGGCTGGACACCCAGGTGGCTTTGGCTTGGGCCACGCGTGTCAGAACCCTTAGGAGTCCAGTGCCAGTCACTCCCAACTTCGTCCGGATCCCAGCCGGCCCCCACTAGGCCCAAAGCAGCCAATCCTCAAGCAGCTGGGCAGCAGGGGCGTGGCCTCCAGAACCTGGACCGCTTGCTAGGGCCCACCACCACCATTAGCTCCAGAGAGAGATAGGGATTCATATGCCACGTAGCTAAATGTTTAAAAGCTAAGAAGTAAGCTGTTAAGGTGTGTTCTCTTAGCACCCTGACGACTATACTCCCATGCCAGTGAAACAGAAAAGCTGTGGTTTTTATATAAGCAAATGTCAGCAAAACGCCAAGGGTGATAATTTAATCAGTTAGAGTCTCTCTTCTGATGGTGAGCTGGTGGTTTCTCCGTGCACCAATTAGACACACAAAAAAATCGGTTTATGGGTTTTAAAAATGTTCTCTCCTTTACTTTTGCAGCCGTTAAACAATACTGTTACAACTAAGATTATGTTAATGCCGAAATGGACTATATTCCCTGCCAAAGAGCTCATTCACTTTAAATAGAAGAAACTTCCCTGCTGAAGGGCTCAAAGCCATTCATACTCAGATCTAGACATCACCCCAAATATAACATCCAACATTATAGTGAGCTAAGTACAAATGCACATAAACGCACTGTAATTTAAACTCATCACAAATGTTAGCTTTGTTATCTGTACCATTCCTTACAAGACCATCTAACTCCTATCTCATGCTCATCCATGACACAGAAAAGTAATGCCCATAGTGGTCAGTGCTCAGCTGCAGCCTTCTCTTTCTCCTTTTTTACAGGAGTCTTCTGCTCAGGCTGGCCTGCAACTCTTGGGCTCAGTCACCCTGACTGACCTCCCACCTAGCTAGGACAACAGGTCCATGCCTCCAACACAATGTCCCATCCAACTGTTGTAAAATCGTGCCAATTCTTTGAGACTTTGCTCTGTAGCCCTGACTAGTCCTGAATTCACCGCAGTCTCTTGCTTCAGCCTCTGGGTTGTGTAATTGCATATTTAGATACTCTGCTGGGCTAACAAATTCTTAACAAGAAACTGGAATACTAACTATTAAATACTAAAAAAATAAATACATGTCCACCTGGAAATAATATCTAATTTAGGAATCACGTCACTCATGCTGAGAGGACTTTACAAACTGACCCTTTAATTTTGATTTCAGTTGTAAGCATTGTCACTGACCTTCAGTGACATTCAGACTGCAACCTCTTTAGTTTTTTAGTGTATTTAATGACATTTTCAGAAGACCTGAATGACATCCTTGATAAGAATGGATGCTGAGGGCTCTGTAGCCACTGAGCCGGTAGAGAGCAGATCCCAAATGACACAGAAGACAGGGTTTCTTTAATAAACTTGGGTGTGCATACATTTTGATGAGCAAGCATTAGATAGATCTTAGGGACTGTAAGTCTACATGAGGTTCCTGGCTTCATATCATCTACTGCATTCGGTGCTGAGCAGCCTGGCCATGGCTTCCCTTGCTCAGGCTGCCTGGATTTTGGACACGTGGAGCCATCCACCTCAAGTCCTTACACAAGCAAGGCAACAAGAGAGGTGAGCCAAGAGGACAATGTCAAAATGTCAAAATGGGAGTCAGCTGTCCCTCTCCTACCTGGGGAAGGGGACAGAGCACATTCTTCTGCTGCATTTATAGCTGGGGAAAGGGAGACAGAAAAAGAATTTCAAGGAATTTGTGACACAAGTTGTATTTGGGGCTCTGCAGTTAATAAGGAATTGGAAAGGTCAAAGTTATCCTTTGGGGCTAGTTTTATCTCAAGGGCTGTACAAACTTCGGGACACTCTTGAACAAGTGGGGTGAGCAGCTCCCCAGAATAAACAGAGGGAGAAATTCACAGTGTAGCACACCTTAGACACATACAGAGTAGGATTTAATCAGATACAAAATGATTAGGCTAGTTTTTGCATTATACATAGACACTTGAAAATATCTGCTTAGTGGTAAAAGATATAAAGAGTATTTAAAAGTGATGGGTGGGGCTCAGCAGTAGAGAGTTTGCTCCCCATTATGACACTGGAGGTTTAGTCTTCAATACTGCCCAATGTAAAGGGGATTCAAAGGCAGCCCCCAAATCCCAAGAGAGCGTTTATGCAGCTATGGCTCGAAAGGTCGCTCATGCCTGCACCTTCTCCTAGCAGGTGGGGAATTATGGTTGACTGCTATCTTTGATAAACAATAAGAGCAGTTCACAGTGATATTTAAAAGGTCATGATGTATACTATAGGACAGTGACAAGAAAGGGAAATTCAGAGGAGTAACACTAGCAGGGTGTCATACATTTGACTGCCTGGGACTCATATACTCTCCTGCAAAATGAAGGGTCTTCAATGCACTTGACTGCACCAGATAGGATTTACCCGAGCACGTCCTTCAGCACTTGGGGGTGGGGGTTGGGCTGGGGTAGGAAGAGATGGAAAGCTAGAACTGGAGGAAACTGCTCATTTCTTTTCTACAAACCCCTAGTGTGATTGGCCAATGTTTGACAGTGCTGCATCTACCATCATCCTAGAAACGAAACTGCAAGTGTTATTTCATCACACACTGCTGTGGTCACTTTGTTACAGTAACAGAAACCCCTGACTCAATCTGCCTTGGAGAAACACATTTACTGGTTCATGGAGGGGGTTTCCAGAATGAGGATATATCCAGAGCTCCAAGGGGAAACTGCTTTCCCCTCCATCCCCACCTCAGCCATGTGGATGCTTAGTGGCTACATCGTCCGAGTGTCACTTCCTGATAACTGCAGACAGACTCCTCTATTCAGTTCAGCCTCCCGTGAGCCATGTATTTGAGCATCTTCTGACACCAGAAGACACCTGCAACTCAGAATCACATACAAAAGAGGGGACTTGGGGAAAATGTGTCTGGGGCAGTGGCTCAGGTATAACACGGTCCCCTTCTCTGACGGAGTATCATCAGGGCTGCTCTAATTAAGATGGCAATGGCTGTTACAATCGGAAGACAGCATTCAACAAAAGGACCTTAAGAAAACCTAGTTGTTTTTTTAGTCCTGTTAAGACAGTTTTTGGTAAAACCAACAATAGAAACAGTATGTCTTTGTTTATCTTTTTATAAATCTGTAATCAGTTCCTCAAATGTCAATTTCTAAGGAGGGTAGAAAAACACACAGCCTTTTTACTTGGCTGAGGGTAGAGGTAAAATTGGGTGAGCTGCTTGTAATCAGAAGGCAAGGCAGCTCAAGGCTCAGTGCTGGGCAACTGTGTGGCAAGTCTTCTTCTCTCCATCAGTACTCACTAGCTTGCCTCTGAGGAGGGGAGTGTGTGGTGACTCCAGGAGCGTCCACCTGGCTGCTTCTCTAGCTGGATGCATGTCACTTAAGCAGTCCTGTGGAGCAGAGAAATGACTATAGGACAGGAAGTCATCCCTTCTAGACACCTTCTTTTGTGCTGTCCCCAAACAGAATCCCTAATGGACATCAGAAAGGCTTAGCCAGGTGTTTATTCTCTCTCTATAGAATGAGGGAGTGCCAAGCGCCCTGTTGGGTACAGAGTGACATGGTTCCTGCCCCTGGGTCAAGGCCCTGGTGTGAGCCTCCATGAGAGTCCATGGCTGCTGTGGGTGTGAGGCTTGCTTGTGTAATAATGTACATATTTTCACGGTCCTCTGAGGAATGTAACATTAATGACTCCATGATAATTAGAAACAGGATGAGTTCAGGAGTTGAGGGTGTGGCTATATTAGCAAAATGATAAATGTTGGGACTTTCAGGACAGTCCTTAAGGCTATGGAAAAGTACTCTAAACATGTGAGTTCAAAAATATATAATTTCTCAACTATGCAAAAAATAAGATGCAATATGAAGTATATGAGGGGCTTCATGGATGGAAAAGAGCAAAGGCAGCTGCAGGAAGGAGCCAGAAAGCTACAAAGGCAGGCCATTTCTGAGTAGAAGGTCAGCCTGGAACACAGCAAAGTTAAAAGAAAAGGTGTGCTTGCTGTTTCCTAAGAATCAAAGGGCTGGGGTCAAGGGATGTTGATTCAAAGGATAATCAAAAGGGAACCTGGAATAAATAGCTGAATTGAAATGTAAATAAAAAGCTGGGCTCTTGGTCTGCAGGAGATGAGCTATCAGAAAGTGATCACAGTTCTGTAGAATTTTCTCTATGGAAAGTTGAGCTGTCTGGAGATCTCTGGAGAGCAAAAACAGCTCTTCAAGAATATTTTCTTAACAGGATTTCTGACTTGGTCGGAAGATTCAATAATTTTTTTATAGCAGCTTTTCTGACTTAGGTCAGAAAATCCATGAGCTATCCAGATAGCATTTAGAATTTTTACTAGCAGAGAGAGCTGTTTCACTCAACCAGAGTTTTCAGAATAGCAAGAAAAAGCTGTCTAGAGAAGAACAGAACACAAACACACACACACACACACACACACACACACACACACACACACACACACACACACACACACACACACAGAGAGACAGAGAGAAACAGAAAGAGTTCACTCGAGCAGTCTGGAAAGCCATCTCAGCAGAGCCTAGGCCACCGGCTTGGATCCACAATTTTACTTGAGTTGTTCTTTTTGCCACTCCCATACATCCCTTCTCTCAGAACCTCTCTTCATGCTGAGGTTGCTCCAGCTAGCACGGTACCCTCCATAGCTCAATAGCTTAAGCAGGGAGAGCCCCTTTGCCAGTCCTTAAATGGCATGTCACGGAGGGGGAACAGTGTTCCTTTTTTGCTTGTCAGCAGTGTCATCTTATCCAGCACAAAGAAAAATCTATGAAATTTAAAACCCAGATGCATCTTACTTAAGTCAAACTATTTCTAACATTTCCAACATTGGTGTTAGTTGCTATTATTCATGCAGCCCAAGAAAGAAGTCCTCATTTCTTCCCAGTATACTAAACATGTGAAAAACAAATCTACATTTGGATCTGAACAGTCCCTGCTTTTATAATCCATTAATGTATTTTTTTTTCTTTTTAAAGACAAGAACAGTGTTCTCTGTCTCTGGCAGGCCTCAAACTTGTCAAGCAGTTGGAGCTGACCTTGAACTTCTGATCCTCCAGCCTCCACCTCCAGGTACTAGGATTTCAGGGCTGTGCCACCCACAGGTTTTATTGATACTGAGGATCAAATTTGGGGCACCATAGATATTCAGCTGCCAACAATCTCTGTCTAGCCCAGTTAATGTTTTTCACTGTGTCTGAAGGGGTTGGTAAAGAGCAGGTAACATTATGGCATTGCTCCCTTACTAGTGTTATAGATCAACTGGGCTCATGCATGCTAGGCAGGCTGGACTACTATGTAAAAGTAGCTTTTTATTGCTGTGGCACTACCTAAGAGAAATAATTCAAAGAAGGAAATGCTTTCAAAGAGATACATGTTTACACTAATTGGTTTCCTCCTCTTTCCTCTTTTAAACTAATTACCCCATCCAACCAGCCTGTCAGACCATATCAACCACGTTTAAGGGAGGTTCTTTCCTCTACTCTTGTCTGGAAATATCCTCACAGGTACACCCAGAAATGAGCTATACTCACTGCCTGGGCATCTCTTGAGTCTATCAAGTTGACAATCAAGATTAAACACTAATATGGCTAAAATATTTTGCACCATAATACCTTATCTTTATAAGGAAGAGACACATTAGAAATTGAATACCACCTCACCCATGACCTCTGTGTGTGTGTGTGTGTGTGTGTGTGTGTGTGTGTGTGTGTGTGTGTGTTTCTGCTTAGCAAACCATGTATCTCAGCTGTATGGCTAACTTCCCCTGTGATAAGGAGTCAGTTGATCTCTCTTTGCAGGTAATGCAGTGTTGTCAATGCAATGCACAGAAATCCTGCAGCAGAGGAATCCACTGCTTGGTCTTCTACAGTACATTCCTCGAGTGTTCCCACTGTATCAGGAACAGGGATAATTGCTAGCAAAATGAGACAACTCATTTCCTAGGGTAAGATCCTTACCCTAAGAAATCTTACACCAAAGAGACAGACGTAGCCAGCCATTCATTTGTAGCAAAATGTTGTGTATGTCCTAAGACATGTGAATGGCAAATTGGTCAGAGTCTTACAGTTATGCTTTCTTCCAGTAACAGGGCTGTGCTCAGAGGTAATCTCAGGATTGGTCAAGTACATCTCCATGACCTTGGCTCCTGCTATACCATGCTAAAGCCTCTTCCCAGGCAACAAACCCATGTACCATGTTACTGTACTGAGCACAAAGCAAACAGTTATGCATCTAAATTTATCTGAACCAGTTTGCTTATACCAGCCCCACCATAGCCTTCCAACCACAATGACATTACTAGGTGGCAGGGCTTGTTTGTTTGTTTGTTTGGTTTTGATTTTTTTTGACAGGGTTTCTCTGTATAGCCCTGGCTGTCCTGGAACTCACTCTGTAGACCAGACTGGCCTCGAACTCAGAAAGCTGCCTGTCTCTGCCTCCCAAGTGCTGGGGTTAAAAGTGTGTGCCACCACTGCCCATCTGTGACAGGGTTTTTATATTTGGCTCCATATAATTTTGTGGGAATTCTGTTAGTTTGTCATTGATTAAAATGTGACTGTAGATGTTATTATCTCTCTAAAGGACTATAATAAATGTATATACACTGATACTTAATGATATTGTATTTAAAAGTATATTTAATTGAGAATTTCATAAATCGTATCTTAATTATATTCACTCCTACTCCTTCTCCAACTCTTTCCAGATCCACCTGCATGTCCCCATGTCTCAGCTTTATGTTCTTGTTTTTATGTAACCAAGTCCAATTTGTGATGCCCATAAATTCCTGAGTGTGAGGCCATCTTCTGGAGCATGGTTGACCTACCACAGGCTACACCCTTAACAAAAACTGACTTTCCCTCCACAGAAGCTATCAGCTATCTATAGCTCCTCAATTACAGGTGGAGGATCATGGGCCCTGTAGAAGCCTGAATAAAAACAGCCCCCATACACTCCTATACTTGAATGTTTGATCCTCAGTTGGTAGAACTGTTTAGGAAGGATTAGGAGGTATGGTCTTGTTGGAAGAAGTATGCCACTGGCGGTGGGATTTGAGGTTTTCAAAGCCCACATCATTCCCAGCAAGTTCATTCTCTCTGCCTTACACTTGTGGGTCAGATGCAAGCTCTCAGCTACTTCTCCAGTGCCATGCCTGACTGCTTGTCTGCCTGCTACTGTGCTTCCTGCCATGATGGTCGGGGGCTCTTAACCCTTTTGAACTGTGAGCCCAACTTAAATGCTCTCTTTATAAGTTGCCTAAGTCATGGTGTTTTCATACAGCAGCAGAAAGCAGTGAAGACAGCCCCTTCCCTATCATCTACTGCTTGATTGTGTGTGGTCAGCCACAGCTGCCATGTCATCATGTGGCATGGTCCTGTCACTTCAGAGGACACTGTACTGTATCAGTCTTCTCCCCTTGGGCTCTTCCAATATTTCCACACTCTCTTCCATCATGGTCCTGAACCTTGAAGGTGGGGTTATACAGACACCCCATCTGCCACTGAGCACTCAGTAGTAACGACTCCCTGGGCTTTGACCAGTTAGGAGTTTCTACATTAACCACCAACCACTCACTGCACAAACTTACTTCTCTGGTGAGCTGAGAGGCACACTAACCTGTGAGTAGAATTTAGAGGTAGTTTGATACTATGTGCACTTAGAATAATAGCAGGAACTTTACCCTGGGGTCTGTGTGTTACTCAACTATTTGTTCTTGGTTAGAACTATGGGATAAGCACCCGTCTCCTGTGGGGAGGGCCTTAAAGTCAATCAAAAAGAGTTTCTTTGTCCTGACAACATCAGTGCCCTGTTACACCCATGGAATCTTTGACCTTAGTATACCTTTAGCCGGTTTCACATGGACAGAGGAGTCTAAGTAACTGAAAGCAGGTTAGTCATTTTCACGTCCTTGCAGGTAAATGGTTATGCTGTTAAACTCCAGATGATGGTGCACATTCTGCCCTTCCACCTATGAATGAGTTTCATACTATGTCTTAACAGTCTCCATTCTGACGCTGGGGGTGGAGCTTAGTGGTAGACTACAGGTTTAGACTGTGGGAAGCCTAAGTTCCATCCCTAGCACCAAAGCAGGGGAAGGAAGAGGGAAGTGGGTAAGGCTATGTAGCTCTGCTGGTACATGCCTGTCTGGATGCACAAAGCCCTGGCTAGGTCCCTAGGGTTGCATAAAGGGGGCATGGTGGTGAACCCCTGCAACCCTGGTACTCCAGGAGGTGGAGGCAGGGAGAATAGAAGTTTAAGGTCATCCTCTAGCTTTAAGTCAGCCTGAGCCTGAGCCAACAGGAGCTAGGTGTACTGCTGGCTAGTGATTCATATATCTGGTGTTTAAAGGAAGCCCACTCAGGGGTCAGCAGGGCAGAAGATAAGCCCCACACTAAAGAAGGAAAGACGACATGGACACGAGGAAACTACTTTACTTCCAAGACCTGACGTTTATTTTTAAATGTGCTTATAACAGAAGCCTCAGAACAGCCTGCTGTGTCAGGGCTAAAAATACAAGTTTCTTCACTTCTCCGCGCCCTCCTCACCCCGCCATCTCCTCGGAGACACAAACAGGAAGAACAAAGGTATCGTGTGAAAACATCAAGAGAAAATAAAAGTGTGGTTGATACCCACAGAGTGAGGCCTGGAGGCCCACACACCACAGGCGCTTGCTTCCCTACCTCCAAAACCAGCCCAAAGGACAAATGCCCTATGGGGTCAGCTCGGGAATGTTAGCCAAGGCCACACATTTTAAAGCTCACCCATTAACCTCTTTCTCTAGCTTCTTATTCTTCCCACCCCCTCGGTTGGTTTTGTATCCAGGTCCTGCCTGGGTTAACAGCCTCCTTCCTTCCACCCTGCCAGTCTGTCAATCATGGCATAGAACCCAAGCCCTTCATTGGACTGGCCCCACCTCTGCCACATGGGACTAAACTCTCCTCAAAGTCTCCACCATGCTGTCAGTATGCCCATGGCATTAATAACTCTTCCAATAATTTCTTACTCAAGAGGACAATCTGACTCAGTGTCCCCCTTGCACCTAAAACCTGAAGCCTTCCAAGCAAGTCTTATCTCCTTTAGGATTCTGAAAAGTAGGGATGTCTGCTGTTTAGAAGATGACTCCCTCCCACTAGCCAGTAGATTTTCTTGTCCCCTTACCTGAAGTTTCCAGGAATAAAATGGCCACATGCAAATAACAGTTCTACAAGTCAGTTCCACTGTTTTCTCTGTTCTACTCAGAAACACATGCAATGCTTAAACTATCCATGAAAAAGCACAGCTCACACCTCAAAGCATAAGAAAGTTCATTCTGGGGCCAGATATGAGTGACCATGCCCCAGAAACAGGCAGTACTACGTTCCCACACAGACACAGTTCCATGGAGTTATAGTAACAGAACAAGGGTAGTGATAAGTCACAGCACTTTGCAAATACACTGTGGAAACAAAGTATCAGTTGTAGCACAGTAGAGAAATCTCAGCTATAGGCCAAATGATATCTGACGGCACTGAGCCTTTTGGCTGGAGGAAACTTAGGGCACTGTTAGTTAATACATTCCAAAAAATTTTTCAACGTGCAGTCAGGGTCTAAGGTCTGAGACAAATGGTCGGCATAAAGACAAAGAATGGCTCTTTAGGGGCTAAAGAGTGCTAAGAAAAATTATAATTAGACTCTGGGCCTGCAACATTCTATATTCTACTCAGTCAGTGAAGTCAGTTCTGGAAACTCACATTTACAAAACTTTTTTTTTCTTTTTTCTTTTTTTTTTTTTTTTACTTATTTTTTTAAAGATTTATTTATTTATTATATGTAAGTACACTGTAGCTATCTTCAGACACACCAGAAGAGGGTGTCAGATCTCGTTATGGATGGTTGTGAGCCACCATGTGGTTGCTGGGATTTGAACTCCGGACCTTTGGAAGAGCAGTCGGGTACTCTTACCCACTGAGCCATCTCACCAGCCCTACAAAACTTTTTAAAAAGAATCTTTTCACACAGATGTTGAGCAGAGTCACAGAGGCGCCAGGGGTCACTCAAGAATGATACAGAATACAAATGGTGGGCTGTCCCAGATGACTTCAGATGACTTACTGGTCCCGTGAATCATAAAGACTCCCAGTTCTTTTAGGGGGGGAGTATTTTTTTTAATTAGGTATTTTCTTCATTTACATTTCCAATGCTATCCCAAAAGTCCCCCATACCCTCCCTCGAGACACCCCTACCCACCCACTCCCACTTCTTGGCCCTGGCGTTCCCCTGTACTGAGGCATATAAAGTTTGCAAGACCCATGGGCCTCTCTTTCCACTGATGGCCAACTAGGCCATCTTCTGATACATATGCAGCTAGAGACACGAGCTCTGGGGGGTACTGGTTAGTTCATATTGTTGTTCCACCTATAGGATTGCAGACCTCTTTAGCTCCTTGGGTACTTTCTCTAGCTCCTCCATTGGGGGCCCTGTGATCCATCCAATAGCTGACTGTGCTGGTGCTTAAGAGTGGGAAGCAGGAGAGCTGATGAGACCCTGTCCCTGTCTCAAAAGGCAAAGCAAAGACAATCATATTTGACCTATGACCAAGATCTCAGTTGTATCATTTACCAAAAAATAGGTCACTGTGTGCCAGGTATGGCAGAAAGTGAGTAAGATCTAACCCACAGATTTGAGAAGTTTCTAGTCTATGAGGTGAGAGATACACACAAGCAGATGGCTTACTGTAAGATGGTCAAATACCAGAGATTTATACTGTGCGTTTCCAGGACACAGAGACAGCCATTTGTCTACTTTAGGGTTTATCTTCATTTACATTTCCATGTTTGATGAATCTGAAGTAGTGAACACATTCCAGACAAAGGGCCCAGCATGAGCGGTGTTACAAAAACACCGGAATCCTCAGCACAGTTGCTCTGGACACAAGTAGCCTGAAATGAGGCTAGTGAGCTGTCAGAGCTTTCTGTGCCTTAATCTGGGCCACCAGGCAAAGAAGTGCCAAGAAGATATGGAGGCAGGAGAATACCATAGTCAGAGCTGAGAGAAGATTTAAAATGAAGGGCTAATTTCGTGTGAAGAAGACACGAGGTTTATGGGTGGCAAGTGCGGTGGGTCAGAACCCTCCTCGTCCCTCTGCCTATTACTATTGTCTCCAGTCACTGACCAAAGCCAACTCAAAGAGCAGGAACTGTTCAGCCGGAGATTGGCTGTGCTGCCAGCAGGCCTGGAGACAGACGTTCACTAAGGGACACCAGGACTCTGCTTCTTTCCTGAGGTGACATTACTCTCCTACAGTGAGCAAGCCGGTGACAGAGTACTCCTTTATTCTGAAGAACTCACTGGGGGCAGGGGTGGTTCCCTCAGGAAAGTGCTTGCCAGATAAGCATGAAAACTAGGTTCAATTCCGTAAAACCCACATAAAAGAGTCAGGTCAGGACCATTACCTCAGTACTGGGGAGGCAGAGACAGGCAGATCCCTGGGGCTTGATGGCCAACCAGTCTAGCCTAATCGGTAAGCTCCAAGCTTAGCAAGAAACTATCTCAAGAGCTAAGATAGAGACCAATAGAGGAAGACCCTGGGATACACAGAAGAGCTGCCTGCAGTAACCAGTAGCAACCTTGCCTCCAATGCCAAAAGTACTTCTGCCCCTAAACATTGTAAGTAAGATATCCCAAGAACGGCACTAGAGCCGCTGTGTGGCAGAAAGGAATTTCTTTGTAACAGTTGAGTTTCTTTGCCCACCCCAAGCCCTCAAAACTCTAAATGACCACAGGTCAGTCAACTCAGTCTCTATTGGTACCATGAGATGATAGCCATCATTTAAAATCTTGTCAAATTGTAGTCTTTAACATCTAGATCCTGTCCTCTGTCATTTAGTTTTCTTTCTCCTCTTAGCCACCATCCTTCATGGTTTCCCATTATAAAGAGGAAGAGAGACCTAACTCCAGCTTCTAGCTACTGTTTCCAAAGGGGATTCTGATTGGTTCTGTTTGTATCACATGGCAACCCCTTAACCAATCTCAGACTGGCCACACTAAGTCATCAAAGGAATAAAGACGAGGCTGACATACACACTGAACCCACAGAACATGGGGAAGCACGGGTGTAAGCTAAGAGATCTTAAGGATACCCCACGGACAAGAGGGCTGGGTTCTCATGGGAAGAATACAAAGCTGGATAACAAGAACCGAGGAAGAGGGCTACTGGTTGACTCCATCAACCATGACCAACAGCATAGATTCAGGGGCCTGAGGTCAACAGTTCTATCTAAACTCAAACAAGGTAGCCTGGGATCCAGGCAGGCAAGAGTCCTGCTTCTGCTGGATAACACTCCTAACAGAAACACTGATCAAATAACCTACAATAAAACAGCACTGCCAGATGGGATGGAGAAAGTACCTCTTGACCAGGTGGCCAGGGACAAGGCTCATGCAGAAATGCTGGTCAGTTCTCACATGTCACATTGAGTGACAGCCAGCAGACAGCCTTTACCTCCCTCTGTGCAAATCTCAGCTTCTTGACAGGGTCGAGAGCTCTAGAATCTGCGAAGAGAGCTGAAAGTAAAGGGTTTTTGCACAAGTGGCCTCTGCTCTGGATGCATCTCTGGCTAGTTCTGTTGACCCTGATTGAGTTGCTTTGTGTCTCAGCTTCCATTTTGTCACCACCAAACACAAACTTTGATTAAAGTCTATTTAATCTGCAGAAGTGCTGTGACATCCAAGTGACAGGACTTGTCACTCAATGTGTGGGACTTACCTCACTGCAACAGAAAACAACCGTTATTTCATTAAACAATTATGAAGAATTTCAACATCAAGACTGCAGCAAGGACTAAACTACATGCGTGCTGGAAGGTTCTGAGGTCAGAGCCCTGGGTGGCTGCATCAGTCCTGTGCCTACAAGATCAGCTGTGCCAATGAAATGGGGGCGGCAGTGTGCACTAGCAATGTGCAGAGTTTAACAGGATATCTATCTATCTATCCATCCATCCATCCATCCATCCATCCATTCATGTATCCATCTACTTACCCCTATCTATCTATCTATCACCTATCAGTCTATCATCTAGCTAACTAGCCAATTCTGGCTCTCCTTTTTCTTATTTCCTCCCTCATTCATTTCCTCCCTCCTTTTTTTCTTGGCTTTTGAGCTCATTTTCTGTGGTTGCCCCTAAAATGTACCACAAATTGCATGGCCTGAAGAGCAGACATTTACTGTTTGCCATTTCCTGAGGTCATGTTGGATTAGGTTCACCCAAATAACCTCATTTTAACCTGATGACACATGCAAAGACCCTACTTCCAAATAAGGCGACATGGGAACACTTGACTGTGACATGTTGGGATGGAAGAGAGGACACAATTAAGTCCATTACAAGCTCAAAGCCCCTGTCCTATTTCAGAATCAAGTCTGTGGAGTCGGAGGAGTAGCTTGGGGTGTGGTCAAGGCTCTGGTCTCTTACTGTGCTGTGGCCCTGAGTCAATGGTTCTGCTGCCTGCTCTTGCAGGGCTCGGCTTCTCTCACTGAGCCTCTCTCACTGTGGTGCTGAGTTAGTGGCTCTGCTGCTTGCTCTTGTAATGACCAATGCTTGTTCTCTAAGGTCATCTTCCAGGCTCTAAAGTCCCTCACCTCTATACCCAACACATGCTTTTCTGCTGTAAGGTAACTTGCAATCAAGAGCTCTAACTGATATCATTTACCCCAGAACTGGATAGGGCGATGCCCACCCTCAACTTCTTTCCTCCACTTGTCTCTGGGGTCCTGGCTGCTTGCTCAATGGAGAGGCCTGCCTTCCCACTGTCACCCCATCTCTGCTGTCATCAACAGATGCAGCCTCCAACATGTTCAGACCAGCTGTGCCTGTACACAGTTCATGGGAGTTATGGACTTTGGAGCCCAGTCCCCGCTACAGGAATGCTTGCTGTAACCTTCTGTTCCACTGGAGCCTCTTGCTCACCCCTGGATTATCTCAGAAACCCTGTTCCTCCTGTCTTTCCCCCAACCCTGTCCGCACTGGAAAATTCTGAACAAAAGAATAGTACCAGGAAGTTCAGTTCTGACAACTGATGCAACCTGCCAGCCCACCTAAGAGTGCCTGCCTAGGGGCTCATCTGTAGACCATATATGGGGCAATCCCAGCTCCTGGCTGATAGGTCATCACCCCTTGCCTAGGATCTATAAAACCCCCTCACCTCAGCCTGGGTGTGGTACTTCTCTGGTCTCATTCTCTGGGGCCTGTGAACTGGCCTAGGAGCTGCTCCCAATAAACCTGCTTTTATACTTTTTCAATTGGGTTTGATTTGGCTTGTTACAATGGCAGAAAGATTTATTCTCTGGACAAACAACTACTCCCTTCCTTTCTTTCTCCTTGCTGGGGGCATAGAAGACAACTTCCTAAGGCAATGTGAAGGCCAAATGACCTAAACTGAAGGACATCTGACTTCAGAAGCAACAGCTTTGACCAGTGAGACTCAGATGCAAAAGCAAAAACAAAAACAAAAACACTAAAACCAAAACAAAGCACTTCTGCCATCTTCTCCATGAACGACTGTTATTAAGGTGATGGCGGCTCCACAGGCCCCATCCAGAGGAACCGGCATGCCTGACAATGGGTGGCATGTGTGCATCATCCTGACCAGCATGGCAAGCCCTGCTTGTGTTTGAGCCAGCTCTCACTTCTCTGGCACAGAGGCTTCTGCTTTAAGCTTGCCTCGGGCTCTGCTTCCCTCGCTAATGTCCAGACGACTTCTCCACCCTAGTCCTGGAAACCTAGGAGCCCTGGACAGAGGTTTCAGTTTAGAATGTGGGTAGGAAAGAGAAGGAACCATGTGGGTAGGAAAGAGAAGGAACCATTTCATCAGACCCATGTGCCCACAGCTCTCAATTTACCTAGGGTGCAAACACAGAAAACTGCACAGAACCAGTGGGGCTGGGTGTGCTATGAAAATATCAGCTATATCACAAAGCCCTCAGAGAATCAAGGCAACCATCCAAGATGATTCAGGAAGGAGGCTAGGAAACAACAGGTATTTCACGTCAGCAAGTGAAGACAGCTGTGGAGATGGACAAAGGCCTCATGTGTACTCAAAGGGTGTGACTTAGTTCCCCATAATTACAGGTTCCCAAGGAGCAAGATAGAAATCAGTTTTAGCACCATGCATAGCTTATCATTTCAGAAAGCTATGCTCTTTGTCTATAAAACCAGGGAGATATGTACAGCTCAAATGCCAGAAGTATACCAGAGAAAGAATTCAAAATACAATTTCAGTAAGGGATTGGTAACAGTCACACAAATGCCAACAGATGGTTAAACTACTCACAGATATGCACACACATTTATTTATTTATCTATTTATTTCTACCTACCTGCCTATGTCTTTGCAGGACTTGGCATGGAACCCAGGGCCTTCTTTCTACATGCTGGGCAAGGGCTCTACCATGGAGTCACATCCCCAGCCCTAGGTATAAATTACTGCTGCTGCTGCTGCTGCTGCTTCCTCCTCAATCTCCTTCTCCTCTGCTTCTTTTCTTTTGATGCGAGGCTCATGAGTTTCTAAAACCATGTAAGTAATTACTACAGTACAGAACAGACAAGGACAATAAGCAGGGCATTTCAGAAGGAAAACAGCCCGTCAATAACTAGCCCTGTGGTCCAGAAGAGCAGTGAACAGCAGCCTCCTTGGAGGCCAGGTTTCCTTCCCTGTAATACAGAGGACAATGTTCCCTGCTCTCTGCATTGTAAACATAAAGAGAGCCAGCATGTAGGAAGAGCCTGGGGCTGGATTAGTGATTCCTAAATGAGCACTACTGTCGCCATATTAACTGCTTCAAATCATTGTGGCACAGTTGTGCAACAATATTTTTATTCAATAAAACTATTAAACCACAGTCATGCTTCTCTGTAAGCCCTGCTCTGTGTGGTGGCTAACATTATGTCAACTTGTCACAGGTTAGAGTGATGTGAGAGGAGGGAACACCAATTGAGAAAATGTTTCTCTATGAGACTGGGCTGTAGACAAGCCTGCAGAGCATGTTCTTAATCTGTTCGTGATGTGGGAGGGCCCAGCCAAATGTGAGTGGTGCCACTCCTGAGTTGGTCCTGAGTTCTCTAAGGTAGAAGGCTTAGCAAACCATGAGAAGCAAGCCAGTAAGTAGCACCCATTCATGGCCTCTGCATCAGCTCTTGCCTCCATGGTCCTGCTCTGAGTTCCTGTCCTGACTTCCTTCAATGATGAATGGTGATGTGGAAGTGTAAGCTGAATAAACCCTTTCCTTCCAAGTTTCTCTGGTCATAGTGATTCATCAGCAATCGCAACCCACACTGAGACTCTGTTGGAGCTAAGAACAAACCCTTACAGCATGTGTACAAACCCTGCAGCATCCTGCCTTATCCAGTGCTGTTCACCACATCCCTCAAGGAGAACAAATGGTTTCTCTGCCCCAAAGTAGTTCAGGCAACATCTTTGAAATCTAATTTCTGCCTAGAGGATTTTCACCTATAGCCTGAGACACAGAATTGAAGCCCTGATCTTTCTGGAACAAAACATTTCTCAAATGTTACAGAACATGAAATCACAGATGTCAGTTCCTAGGAAAACCTTGTCCTTGAAAATCTCTGGCCAGGCAGTGGTACGCCTGGCCACTCAGCGAACGCCTTTAATCCCAGCACTTGGGAGGGAGAGGCAGGCGGATTTCTGAGTTTGAGGCCAGCCTGGTCTACAAAGTGAGCTCCAGGACAGCCAGGGCTACACAGAGAAGCCCTGTCTTTTAAAAAAAAACAAAAAAAAAACAAAAAAAAAAACAAAGAAAAAAGAAAAAAAGAAAATCTCTGATTTGGGGGACTGAGACTTGGGGCACATTTTACATTCAGGTACAAACACACACACTCACACACACACACACACACACACACTCTCTCTCTCTCTCTCACCCCCCCCCCCCGTCACCTCAATAGCCAAGTTTGGCAAGAATATGGAGAAAGTGAATGTCACATATATAGCTAGTACTGATTCTCCTGAAAACTTTGGCAGTTTCTTTAAAAGCCAGGCATGTACTTGGCATGCTGTCCAACAACAAAACCTTGGGTTCCTGTACAGAAATCCCCAGGTCAATCACACAGGACTTTATTCGTAGTCATCCCAAACTACAGTCCATCTAGCGGTAAGATGTAATGAACTGTTGATCTCCACAGCAGCATGGTGGGCCTCAAGCGCTGACGAGAAGACAGCCTAGAAGAACACCCACTCAAGGAGTCCATTTCTACAACACTTTAATCATGGCAGGCTGAAAGCAGGCTCCCATTGATGAAACACCAGGGCCTTGTGGAAGGAAGCATTTATTTTGGCTTATCCAGAGGGATAGGAGTCCATCTTTGGGGGGCGGGGGGCATGGCTCCAAGTGACAGACATGAGAGCAGAACATGAAACAGAGAGAGAACAGGAAGTGAGGTAAGACTATGCACAATCAAAGCCCGCCCCCAGCAACACACTTCCTCAAGCAAGGCTCCATCTCAAAGGTTTCACAACTCCCCCCAAAGCACCAGCACCTAGGGACTCAATGTGCACATATGCAAACCTATGGGAGCCACTGGTCATTCAAGGCACCATGCGGGTTGAGGACCACAGCTCCAAGCAGAATGCGTGATATATGCCATGATGGCACAGTGCAAAGGAGACTCAGGTCGATGGCCATATTGGGTCTTAACTGCAGAAGTGACTGTACAAATCTACCTACACAGGACACTGGAATCAGTGTCCTGAGAAAACTTTGGAGCATCCTCAGACTCTGTGATTGCTGACATCCAGGACAACAGCAGACAACGAATCAATCAGGATCTCTGAGGGTAGAGTGCAGATATCAGCGTTTGCCAAGTTCTCCAGCGACGACTTAGTACAACCAAGGCCAAGGTCTACTCCCACAAGGCCTTTCATAGCTTCTCTGAGCAAGCACCACAGCCATCGAGGCACAGTACAGCACAGCAGGCCGCATGTCCATCACAGAGGCACAGTGACAGGCTTCTAAAACCCTGACCAGGGCCGAATGGGGATACTTCCTTGCATCACTGTAGGCCTGAGCCCTGGTGATGGGCAGGGGGGGATACAGAGAAACATGTGGTATCAAATCAGGCTAAGGAACACCCTGGGTTTAAATTCTCTTTGTTTCTCTAAATTCCTAGACAAATACAAAGATCTCTCTGTTTTCTGTTTAAAGTTCATAACAGATTTCCCAAGTGCTTTTACAACATCTGCCAAACTCACTGATTATAGAGACACGGTCTAATGGCCTTTACTTATTGCAATTGTCTCTACTTTACTTCAAAAGAGGAGCACTAAGGAACAAAAACAAAGTGGTGTTTATTAAAAAATATATTTAATTACATTTTTTTCTATGTCTTAGGCCAAAATACTTAAGGACTGATCATGAAAACATTTTACATGGACAGATTGTTTCCCAAGTTTTAAACGTCATTTATCTCTTGCTGTTGCTGTTTTCTTTCTACAACTTCAGAAACTTTTAGAGATTCATGGACCTAATACCGTAAATTTTCCCCAGGAGACAGGAGAAATGCTCCAGCTGTTAAGGCCCTAGCTGAACAGTCATAAAGACTGGATTTAGATCCCAGCACTCACGTAAGAGGGTAGGCATCCTGCAAACACCTCTAATTCCAGCTCTGAAGGAGGATTAGATAGAAACCTTCTCCTCCACATGTACACCCACACATATATGTGCATGTATGGTCATGTAGACACACATACAAATAGATATATTCATATATATATATATATGTATATATATATATATATACACACACACATACACACACATATATATACACACACATATATACACACACATACACACACACATATATATACACACACACACATATATATATATATACACACACATATATACACACACATATACATATACATACATACATATATATATATATATATATATATATATATATATACATACACACACACACACATACACACACACACATATAGTTTTTTAAGTGAAACTTGCTCAGCCAAGTCTCAGATAGAAAGACCCATGGTAATTTTTGTTTCTGACTGATATGAAGCTTTCTATTAGAGTCAATGATGTCACAGGACCCCTCAAAACACACAGCAAATGGAGTTTGTTTTTCCAAGCTGTTTCCCAAGATAAGTGAACTGGTTGTCATTTCATTTTAAAAAAATTTTTGGCTATGCAGTATAACAATTACCCAGAATACCACTGCTAATTGTGGCATTCTTCAAATACTTATGGGAAGTGAACTTTGATTTCCCATTTTGCTCACAGCACCTCAAGGGGTGTAGAGGATGACATTCTAACCTCACAGCTCTCTGAGCTTTACATAAGTCTCACAGCTGGACACTGCACTCTGAGCTTTACACAAGTCTCACAGCTGGACACTGCACTCTGAGCTTTACACAAGTCTCACAGCTGGGCTCTGCACTCTGCTTTACACAAGTCTCACAGCTGGACACTGCACTCTGAGCTTTACACAAGTCTCACAGCTGGGCACTGCACTCTGAGCTTTACACAAGTCTCACAGCTGGGTGCTGCACTCTTGAGCTTTTCATGAGCCTTAACAGAAACTCATGGTGACTTTACTTTTCTCATTTTTTTTTAATATTTTTATTACATATTTTCCTCAATTACATTTCCAATACTATCCCAAAAGTCCCCCATAGCGCTTCCCACTTCCCTACCCACCCATTCCCATTCTTTTGGCCCTGGCATTCCCCTATATTGGGGCATATAAAGTTTGCAAGTCCAATGGGCCTCTCTTTCCATTGATGGCCGACTAGGCCATCTTTCGATACATATGCAGCTAGAGACAAGAGCTCCAGGGTTCTGGTTAGTACATCATGTTGTTCCAACAATAGGGTTGCAGATCCCTTTAGCTCCTTGGGTACTTTCTCTAGCTTCTCCATTGGGAGCCCTGTGATACATCCAATAGCTGACTGTGAACATCCACTCCTGTGTTTGCTAGGCCCCGGCATCGTCTCACAAGAGACAGCTATATTTGGGTTCTTTCAGCAAAATCTTGCTAGTGTATGCGATGGTGTCAGCGTTTAGAAGCTGATTATGGGACGGATCCCTAGATACAGCAGTCTCTAAATGGTCCATCCTTTCATCATAGCTACGAACTTTGTCTCTGTAACTCCTTCCCTGGGTGTTTTGTTCCCAATTCTAAGAAGGTGCACAGTGTCCACACTTTGGTCTTCATTCTTCTTGAGTTTCATGCGTTTAGCAAATTGTATCTTATATCTTGGGTATCCTAAGTTTTGGGCTAATATCCACTTATCAGTGAATACATATTGTGTGAGTTCTTTTGTGATTGTGTTACTTCACTCAAGATGATGCCCTCCAGGTCCATCCATTTGGCTAGGAATTTCATAAATTCATTCTTTTTAATAGCTGAGTAGTACTCCATTGTGTAAATGTACCATAATTTCTGTATCCATTCCTCTGTTGAGGGACATCTGGGTTCTTTCCAGCTTCTGGCTATTATAAATAGGGCTGCTATGAACATAGTGGAGCATGTGTCCTTTTTACCGGTTGGGACATCTTCTGGATATATGCCCAGGAGAGGTATTGCTGGATCCTCCGGTAGTACTATGTCCAATTTTCTGAGGAACCGCCAGACTGATTTCCAGAGTGGTTGTACAAGCTTGCAATCCCACCAACAATGGAGGAGTGTTCCTCTTTCTCCACATCCTCGCCAGCATCTGCTGTCACCTGAATTTTTGATCTTAGCCATTCTGACTGGTGTGAGGTGGAATCTCAGGGTTGTTTTGATTTGCATTTCCCTGATGATTAAGGATGTTGAACATTTTTTCAGGTGCTTCTCTGCCATTCGGTATTCCTCGGGTGAGAATTCTTTGTTCAGTTCTGAGCCCCATTTTTTAATGGGGTTATTTGACTTTCTGGAGTCCACCTTCTTGAGTTCTTTATATATATTGGATATTAGTCCCTTATCTGATTTAGGATAGGTGAAGATCCTTTCCCAATCTGTTGGTGGTTTTTTTGTCTTATTGATGGTGTCTTTAGCCTTGCAGAAGCTTTGTAGTTTCATGAGGTCCCACTTGTCAATTCTCGATCTTACAGCACAAGCCATTACTGTTCTATTCAGGAATTTTTCCCCTGTGCCCATATCTTCAAGGCTTTTCCCCACTTTCTCCTCTATAAGTTTCAGTGTCTCTGGTTTTATGTGAAGTTCCTTGATCCACTTAGACTTGACCTTAGTACAAGGAGATAGGAATGGATCGATTCGCATTCTTCTACATGTTAACAACCAGTTGTGCCAGCACCATTTGTTGAAAATGCTGTCTTTCTTCCACTGGATGTTTTTAGCTCCCTTGTCGAAGATCAAGTGACCGTAGGTGTGTGGGTTCATTTCTGGGTCTTCAATTCTATTCCATTGGTCTATTTGTCTGTCACTATACCAGTACCATGCAGTTTTTATCACAATTGCTCTGTAGTAGAGCTTTAGGTCCGGCATGGTGATTCCACCAGAGGTTCTTTTATCCTTGAGAAGAGTTTTTGCTATCCTAGGTTTTTTGTTATTCCAGATGAATTTGCAGATTGCACTTTCTAATTCGTTGAAGAATTGAGTTGGAATTTTGATGGGGATTGCATTGAATCTGTAGATTGCTTTTGGCAAGATAGCCATTTTTACAATGTTGATCCTGCCAATCCATGAGCATGGGAGATCTTTCCATCTTCTGAGATCTTCTATAATTTCTTTCTTCAGAGACTTGAAGTTTTTATTATACAGATCTTTCACTTCCTTAGTTAGAGTCACGCCAAGATATTTTATATTATTTGTGACTATTGAGAAGGGTGTTGTTTCCCTAATTTCTTTCTCAGCCTGTTTATTCTTTGTGTAGAAAAAGGCCATTGATTTGTTTGAGTTAATTTTATATCCAGCTACTTCACCGAAGCTGTTTATCAGGCTTAGGAGTTCTCTGGTGGAATTTTTAGGGTCACTTATATATACTATCATATCATCTGCAAAAAGTGATATTTTGACTTCATCTTTTCCAATTTGTATCCCTTTGATCTCCTTTTGTTGTCGAATTGCTCTGGCTCTCATTTTCATACATGTCAAACAAGTGCAAGTTCAATGTCCATAAAGTGAGTGTCCACTAAATTACTTGATGTATAAAAGATGGCTATGAGCTGGGGACACAGCTGACTGAGTAGCTCAGCAAGTGCCAGGCTGTAGGTTTGACCGCCTGCACCACATAGACAGACAAAGGTCTGTGTGTCAGGATTCTAACGTTTTTAACATTTGTTGTTATAGATGCTACAAGTGTTTGTTGGGCATCTATGAAAATGTCATAGCAGACATTTTTATGTTAACATTAATGTATATATTTGTACCCTATCCTCCTTGGGAATCTTTTGACATGTCATATTTGTGTTAACATTTTTAGATGAACTTTTAACAAATGACACAGACCCCTCCCCCCGCCCTGGAAAAACAAAAACAAAAAACCTTTTCATGGCTTATGGAAAGTCATAGTGAAAATATGTCTCCTTTTATTACTTTTCAAAAAATAACTTCACATAAATACGATCTGTATACTGACCATCTCATCTTCCACGTCTGTACCAGCAGTGCCCTATGCCCACAGCTCCATCTCTCTGGTACACTGATGTCTGTTTGCTTTGTTTTGTGGCCCACCAAAGTTAGCCAGGGCCATCTGTATGTCCATGGGTTTAAAGTTAGCTGTGAGATGCTGTTGGGTTCAGCAGAGGATACACAACTAAAGACAGTGATAGTCCCTATCCTGGATCCATCACTAGTCTGAAAGCATTATTTCCATTATATTCTATATTCTATATTGTCTATATTATATCCCAAAACTTTTCTATCTCTTTTGACTCAGTTTAGAATTTTAACATCAAAGAATTTAACCCATCCAATGATGCCGTGACAGAAACTTCAAACGGGAGAATGCCAATTCTTGACAAGCCATTTGTCACAAAAGTGGTTTAAGACATCTCAGGGACAATCATAGGACTCGCCCTTTCTTGGCCAGTGGCAAGGCTGCTCTTCCCAAAGACAAATACAGCTGTGGAAGTGAGAGGCTGGGAGGGAGCCAAGCAATAAGCGTGAACTCTGAAACAAAACCCCCCTTTCTCCTCTGAAGTTGTGCTTGGATTGAGCCTGCATTCATGGCTGTGGCTGTGTGTGAGGTCAGGCTCTGCGCTGGCCCTTGTGTGTCCAGGAGCCAAGCCACCACCTGAAGTGGCTGGCAGCAGGTTCTGGCAAGGTGACAATGACTCAGTAGCTTTGGAAGAGAGGAGCAGGCCTTGCTTGTCAGGCAGGTTGCCTCATTCAGAGGCTGACAATGTCAAGCGTGCATAATTACTACTAATGCCCAACACAGATAAGCAGCTACAATTAGAGGGCACTGGAGCAACGCCTTTTTTTGTTTCTGGAGAGAACTGAAATTATCCGGCAGCTTTCTCTGTCACTTTGCATCCGTAATCTTTTCAACTTATTGTAATGTGTAATTGTGCACTTATTTTTAAATCTCCTTTCTCTACAAGCTTTGGGAAGAAAAGGACCACACATCTGTTTTGATCTCTACAGCGCACGCGCACGCGCACACACACACACACACACACACCTAGGACATCACAATAAATTTTGTCCCCATTTTAAGACTAGGTGAAAACAATTCTAGGTGCTCTAGGTTCCCAGTTCTGTGAGCTATCACCTATCCTGGAGCGGGTTGCGGTGACACAGCTGTTCTTGAGTTGCCCCTAATCATGTAAGTGACCCCTCACCCATACTTCTGTAAATAACCCCAAGAAAATAAGTTAGTTTACTAAGATTGGCTTGAGGTGTACTTGGGTGTGCTTTGCTGTGTCATGAGTTTTCCATCTGAATAGGCATGTGTATTGTACCCTTCCCCTCAGGAAAAGTTTTGTCACACAACACTTGGAAGTACAAGGACCACCATTCCGTCCCTAGAACCCACATAACAAAGTGGTGTGTGGTGGGGAGCACTTGTAATTTCAGCGCTGGGGAAGAGAAGACAGGCTAAAGGAGCAGCCTCCCCTGACTACTTGGTGAGCACAGGCCAGTGAGAGACTGTCTCAAATAAATAACTTGGACATCACCTGAGAAACAATACCCAAGGCTGTCTGGCCTCTGGCCTCCACTCTCAGACACACACATATATCATCTGCACACTTGTAAACATGTATACACACATACATATACATGCAAAAGCACATACATATGTGCACACACAAAGGGGGAAAGTGGACACACTGTGGGTAGGACCATCTGCATTTGCTAACAGATGGATGGCCACAGTATTTCAGTTGTAAAATAGAACTTTCAAATATACTTCTATTCACTGAGACCTTAGTCAGCCAAGTTAACTGCACAATCACTATGCCCTCTATATTGTTTGCAGCGAATTCCTGAGTCAAACCTGGGGAAAGTCACAGTGACCTATTTGTGCTTAGTGTACAACATCAATCATATCTACAGAGGCTTGACTCTACAATAGTGCTCTCTCTGTTTTTTGAGACAGGGTTTCTCCGTATAGCCCTGGCTGTCCTGGAACTCACTCTGTAGACGAGGCTAGCCTTGAACTCAGAAATCTGACTGCCTCTGCCTCCCAAGTGCTGGGATTAAAGGCGTGCGCCACCACGCCCGGCTCAATAGTGGTTCTCTACCTGTCGGTTACAACCCTCTGGGGGACTTAACAACCCTTTCACAGGGTTTGCCTAAGACCATCGGAAAACACAGGTACTTACTTTATCAGTCATAACACTAGCAAAATTACATTTAGGAAGTAGTAACAAAAATAATTTTATGGTTGGAAGTCACCACAACATGAGGAAGTGTTTTAAAGGGTCACAGCATAGGATGGTTGAGAACCACTGCTCTAACACCTCATGGGTAAGGAGACCCTTCCCAGCTCACCTCAGCTACTTCCTGGGCAAGACCTGCACCTAGCTCCTCTGCACTGACATGGAACTTGCTCCGCAGATTGAAAAGGAACTAATTGATATGCTTTGACTTTGTATAAGTCAGGAAAGCCACTGCCACCATCAGGACAGTTTCCGTAAGCTGCTCTGTCATCCCTCTGTCCCATCGCTCTCAAGCCCTAACCTGTCCCCAGATGCCACACATTTGCTTTGTCACTGTAAGTTAGACTTTCATGGCAATGGGCTTGTACTGGCTAGTTTTGTGTCAACTTGACACAGCTGGAGTTATCACAGAGAAAGGAGCTTCAGTTGAGGAAATGTCTCCATGAGATCCAACTGTAAGGCAGTTTCTCAATTAGTGATCAAGGGGGAAAGGCCCCTTGTGGGTGGGACCATCCCTGGGCTGGTAGTCTTGGGTTCTATAAGAGAGCAGACTGAGCAAGCCAGGGGAGGCAAGCCAGTAAAGAACATCCCTCCATGGCCTCTGCATCAGCTCCTGCTTCCTGACCTGCTTGAGTTCCAGTCCTGACTTCTTTGGTGATGAACAGCAGTATGGAAGTGTAAGCCAAATAAACCCTTTCCTCCCCAACTTGCTTCTTGGTCATGATGTCTATGCAGGAATAAAAACCCTGACTAAGACAGGGCTCTTACAGGATGAGCTCTTTACAGTCTTCCTATGGCTTTCTTTCAGCATGAGCATCCAAACTGGAGCAAGTCTTGGTAGCCCACCTCTTAGTGCTGAGTGGTGCTCCATTAAATGAACACACTACAGTATATTCATGTATCTGTGGGTTCTGCCCAGTTTGTCTTTGTACAGATAAATCTGCTGTGGATGTTTAAGCACTGTATCTATAGACATTTACTTCCTTTCCTTATGGTTATCAGGGTGAATAGATTATATGATCAGTACATGCTTAACTTCTAAACAGCCTGTCAATCATCTTCTCAAGTGTATCACTTTCCATCTCCAACAGCAGCACAGAAATTTCTAGCTCCAAACCACACTGGATAAGTGGGACATCCAAATGCCCCAATGCCCAGCATGCCCAGGGTCCAGTTATCCCAACAGGTGTGCAGTGTTGCTACCTTGTGGGGTCTCTCCCTCTATTTCTCCCTCTATTTCTCCCTCTATTTCTCTCTCTATTTCTCTCTGTATTTCTCTCTGTATTTCTTCCGGGTAATAATGTTGAGTACATTTTCACATATTTAACTGACATGAAAAGCTTAATCGAACTGTCCAATTCTTTGATGTTTTGGGGGTTTGATTAAGGTGTGTGTGTGTGTGTGTGTGTGTGTATAAGTATCTGAAGAGGCTGGAAGAGGTCACTGGATCTCCTGGAACTGGAGTTACAGTTGGTTTAAAGAAATCAGATGTAGGTGCTAGGAACTGAACCTGGGTCCACTGCAAGAACAGCAAGTTCTTTTACTCACTAAGATAGTTCTCAGGCCCCTAGCTAACGCTTCTACTGGATCTTCAGAGCTCCGAGAGCCATTGCATATTCTGTTTACAGTTCTAGTTTCAAACCAACAATATACAAGTACTTCTCCCAGTCTGTTCCCGCCTCCCCCCCCCACCCCCATTTCAAAGAGAATAATTTTGATGAAGTACAACTGGTCAGCTTCTTTCCTGAATAATTCTGGTGCCACAACCATGCAGCCGTTGTCTAACTTAACCTCAATTTAAAACAAACATTTCCTTGTAGAAGTTACATGATTTTAGGCTTTCCTTTTAGACCTAGGATACATCTGAGCACACAGATATCAAGTTCTTCTGTCCCAATGTACTGTGTGCCATTCTTCCTGGGGAGCTGTGAACAGCATTGACTTAGATGCCAAGCCAACAACAGGACCAAGTAAAGATATTACCAAAGTCCAATTTGGTGAGCCAATGAGTTTTGTCAGCCAATGACTTTTGTTAAAACAAAAGTCCGGCAGAGGTGGCTCACACCTTTAATCCCAGCACTTGGGAGGCAGAGGCAGGCAGAATTCTGAGTTCGAGACCACCCTGGTCTAGAGTAAGTTACAGGACAGTCAGGGCTATACAGAGAAACTGTCTCAGAAAAAAAAAAAAAGTCATATATCCTTACTGTCACTGAGAACCAGTCCCCTAATCTCGCTTCTTAGCTGCCTGGACAGCTAACAACCTGGCTGCCAGCTCCTCTACCTCCTCAGCTCTCCCTTTGGTACTCCAGCTGTGCCCTGAAAAGTGCTGGTCAGAGTTCTGAGCACAAGGGCCTTCACACAGCCAGACTTTGACTAAGAGCTTGTGCTTCACTTAAATGTAATTGTTCCAAAAGGCATAGGATTCATTTACTTATACACAATTTTTTAAATTTAGTGCTTATGGGCAGCCAAGCACCATTAATGTAACAGAGAAAAAAAGCCAATATATAAACTATGTCAGTACATTTCAGTGTATGTCCCAGCATATGTAGAAGGCACAGTGGGACTAACAAGAAAAGAATGAACAGGCTGGGGTGGGGTTGCCAAACTGTAACCCTAGCACCTGGAGACTGAAGGAGGCCAGTTTGGACTACACACCAAGACTCTGTCACTAACATCAGAGCAGAGATGGGGAGATGCCTCAGTTGGCAAACTGATTGCCTTGCAAGCCCAAGAACCTGAGTTCAACTTCCAGAATACATGTGTACTGGCTGGTTTTGTGTGTCAACTTGACACAGGCTGAAGTATCACACAGAAATGAGCCTCCATCAAGGAAATGCTTCCATGATATCCAGCTGTAAAGCATTTCTCAATTAGTGATCAAGTGTGTGTGTGGGGGCGCGGGGGGAGCGCCCATTGTGGGTGGTGCCATTCCTGGGCTGGTAGTTCTATAAGAGAGCAAGCTGAGCAAGCCAGGAGGAAGCAAGCCAGTAAATAACATCCCTCCATGGTCTCTGCATCAGCTCCTGCTTCCTGACCAGCTTTAGTTCCAGTCCTGACTTCCTTTGGTGATGAACAGCAGTATGGAAGTGTAAGCTGAATAAATCCTTTTGTCCCTAACTTGCTACTTGCTTCTTGGTCATGATCTTTGTGCAGGAATAGAAACCCTAAGACAACATTTTTTTTTTTAAGGTCAGGCATTGTAATCCCAGCCCTGGGGAGGCAGAGGACGACCTAATTAGTGATTCCAGACCTGTAAGAGGCCTTATATCAAGACACAGGGTGGAAATGACACTGCAGCCTCAACATGAAAACACACGCATACTCTCTCTTGCCATGGAGTCGCGTGGAGGTCAGGGAGCAAGTGGAGAGTTGGTTCTGTTCTTCCAACATGGCGTTCCCAGAGATTAAACTACGGTCTTAAACTATGTAGCCAAGGATAACCTTGAAGTCCTGATCCTCCTGCCTCTACCTCCCTAGTGCTGGGATCGCAGGTGTGAGCTACCAGGAGCCTGGTTTGTGTAGTGCGGGGGACCAAACCCAGGGCTTCGTGTGCACTAGACACACACTAAGCACTTTACCAACTGAGCTACTTGCCAAACCCAACATGGTTCTTTAAGGTGCTGAATTCCTTCCAAATAGCATAAATCAGAAAGCCATTTAGAAATGTCATTAATAAAGTGTGTAATTTGAAATGATCACGTAATATTTAAGCTGCCAGAAGCCCACAACCACCATGTTAGTTACTTGAGAAAGGGATAGGTTTTTAATAATGTGTAAACTTGCCAGAAGGTTGGAGTAAGAATATTAGCTCTTCCTGAATGAATTCTAGACTGGTTGAAGGCCAGGTGCAAGAGTAGGGGAATATAAGAACCCTGGAAGCCAATAAAAAAATTATCTTACCGGAGTTTGGGTGTCCTATGAGGCCCCAAGAAAGGAATTGTGTATTTTGTAGTCCAGAAGATGGTGACCTCATGGCCATGTGCTTCCTTGCAGCTATGCAAGCTCCTGTTCAGAGGGGTGAGGCTGAGTCTACCAGGGAAGCCTTAGGAGGGGGAGAATGTGGGGAGGAGGGTATGCAAAGGCATGTGGTAGTACTGGCTCTTAGTTATCACTGGCTGTTGTTGTAACTACAGAAGTTAGTGACAGCACAGTCAGCCTCTCATGGTCTTATCACCCAGAACCCATCACAGGTTGTGTACTGAGCTCAGTTAAGTCCCCACCAGACTTTAGGAGACAACCTAAGCTCAACAGTCGGCTGACATTCAGTCCTTGGCATGTGGCCTCTTCTTTCATCTTCAAAACCAATGAGCATCACACCTACCCCACCAATCCTGTCTCTGAGGCTCTTTTTGCACAGGAAAAAGCCTACATTTAAGGGCCTATACATGCTGGACCCACATGCATAACCCAGGATGTGTTCCCCAACTTAAGATCCTTAGTTCAATCTGTAAATTCTCCTTCCCTCAAACGAAATGAATGAGCCACCGTTGTGAGACCAAGAGCACAAGAGAGGGTAAGCAACATGTGGGAAAGCCAAATTCTCGAACGGGCTGAGTCCTCGGTGGTGTTGCTGGGAAGCTGAAGCAAGTAAAAAAGCTACTTGTCAAGATGTGTATGTAAGACTGGCAGGGTGGCCAAGGAGGGAAAGACACTACTGCCAACCTTGATGACCCGAGTTGGATGCCTGGAACCCATATGGCAGAAGGACAGACAGACCTCTACACTTGCTCTGTGACACTCCATACTCCCCCTTACCCTCATCACACAAAATAAAAACTTCAACCATCAAAGTTTTAAAAAAAAAAAAGTGCTGATTGAAGTCAGGCATTTTAAAAAGATGTCTGAATGAAGACAATCAAACTTAGATTTCTTTAATGCTACATGCAGCCTAGTCTGACACTTGCAGCAGGCAGCTAGCCTGGATTTCTGACACTTGCAGCAGAGCACATCTTTAGCTGATACTGATCGTTCAAACTTACATTTGAAACCTGAAGGGTCAGCCACTAAATGGCTATGGAAGAGCACGGGGCTAAGTGGAAAGCGAGGGCAACTCTACAGAGTTGGGTGAAGAGAGGGGAGGCAGGGGCCCTGAGGGTTGGGGTGTGGCACTATAGGGGCCACTGGGATGGAGAGACCATTGTCCTGGGCCTTGATATAAGGAGAAGATGCTTTATTGTAAGAGAAACCTCACACTAATCTTAAGCAAAAGAGAGACACATGGCTGCAGGTCACTGTTAACCACCCACTCCTGTGGAATAGGAAAACTGCAAGACCCGGAATTTTCACCAGGCCGTTGGAAGAGTTATTCAAATTCTGCTGGGTCCAGAGACCACAGGCCTCAGTCATCCATCTAGGCAGACATGGACTGTCACCAAAATAGAAAAGGCAAACAAACTCCTGGCCTCCACTTGGTACCAAGTCAAAGCATGGTTCCCAGAGAGTTGCCATGAAACACCAGCCTTAAGGCCAGAATGTCTGCAAACGGGGATAGGAGGAGCTAAAGCTTGACTGGAGCTGGAACTAGTGGGGTGTGAGACAGCTCCCCAAATGAAAAAGATGAGGGAGGTGTGGGGAGGCAGGGAGCACAAACCAAACCCACTTTCTCTGCTCTCTGTTAACTCAGAAATCACTCATGTTGAAGGTCACACAACTGAGCAATACACAATTAGCCTCCCACTTACACAACCCTCTGACGTGTACTGTGACCACTGTTGCCTAGGTTACTTCTCAGAAACTTGAATTCAATTCTGCTTAACCTTTATTGAAGTCATCAGATGGATGACTAAAATCTCTTCCTATTGTCTGTCCCTTCTGTGGCCTCCCGGTGCTGATGTAATCTGGCAAGCACCCTGGCCTCATACTTGATTGGATAACCCTGAGTCAAGCTCACTTGAGAGCTGCTCAGTTACAGCTGGCATGATCAAACTGCATCAAGTTCTGGCCTTATAAGAGGCCTTCGAACACCTGAGTTGTCAAGAAAGCATAGCAGGGAAAGGAGGAAACATACTCACTCCAGTGGTACCCAGGCCACTGAACCCTGTGCCATATACTTAAATTAACTCCTAACCCACATCCCATATTTCTCTAGAGATCAAGGCCCTGGGAGAGAAAGCTCTTTATAGGTCATTACCAAGACTATATACTCTTAAAAAGCACTCCTAACCCACACCCCACTGTATACACTTAAAATACCACTCCTAACCCACACCAGGGTAAAGTCACTACCCACCAACACTGGGATGAAGGCCTCATTGTACCAGATTGAGACTTAGCTTGTCCATGCTCATAATGACAGTGTGCTGGTTAGTTTGTAAAAACTTTTGAGCAAGATACAAGCTATTCAGGAGGTCAAGGCAGGAGTAATGTAAGTTCAAAGCCTACCTGGGCTATCTGGGAAATTAGAGAATAACCTGGGCAACTCACTGAGGTCCTGTCTCAAATTAAAAGGTAAAGAAAGGGGCCTGGAGATATAACTCTGGCAGCATCCTTGTTAGCAAGCAAGAAGTTCTGCATTCACTCTCTAGTAATGCACAGCAAAACAAGTAACAACAAAAGCTTTTAAATGGTGCAGCATTTCACAGTGCAATAGCATCTAAGTGAAGCATGAGTCCATAGAAACATTAAAATTGATTGCCATACAAACTGTCCTCTGTCTATTGCTATAATCCCTAGGTGATCTGAAATTCTTTTTCCAAGAAAGTATCAAGTCTTTCTCTCCTTTCATTCGATTAAAATAAATGACAAAGACATTCATTGCAACATGTCTTAAAAAAAATTGTCTCTTGCTGGGCGTGGTGGCACACACCTTTAATCCCAGCACTTGGGAGGCGGAGGCAGACGGATTTCTGAGTTCGAGGCCAGCCTAGTCTACAAAGTGAGTTCCAGGACAGCCAGGGCTATACAGAGAAACCCAGTCTCAAAAAACCAAAAAAAAAAAAAAAAAAAATTGTCTCTTAATAAAGAATCTTGACAGACATGATCTATCTGAGGAGGCAAACAAACAAACAAGAAACCAAGAAGTCCCTACAGTCTGCCTCGGGATGACTGACTTACGAGAGCTAGAACTAATGTAGGAGCCTGGTGAGGGTGGCCTTTGGGAAAGATGGATGGCCTGATATGGGGCTATTAGTGAAGATGCTCATGTCAGGACAGAGCTGAGGTACAGCAAGAGGCAGTGCTGCATGAATCACAGATGCCACATGAGAGCACAGCCTGAGTGGCACCATAGGGGACAATAACTTTGCACAGAAATTGGAGCATCTGGGACAAGCAGAAGCACACATTCAGCCAAGGATGTCTAATTGGGAGACACATGGCAACACAAGAGGGAGATGGGTAGGCACCAGTCTAAGATTCAGCAGGTGAGAAAATCTATGTGATGAGCAGGGATGATCAAGCCTGGGCACTCCATACTGGACTTGGTTACCACCTCATTCTTACAAGGGTGATTTAACAGCAATAGAGCAACACCCTCCAACCTACCAGATGCTTCTGGCTGCTCGAGTATTCTCCAAAGGTCTAAAGTGTAGGTCCAGGCAATATATAGGTCTAGTTACCTTTAGAATGTGGTGTATATGGGAGTTCCTTAAGTCACTGGGGGCATGCTCCAGCAGTAGACTGTGTGACTCCATTTCTATCGTTCTATTCTGACTTGAGGTCTGAGCATGTCTCTGATACATGCCCCTCACCACAGCCATTTGCAGCCCTAGTCAGAGCCTCAAACACAACCTTGGACTTGAACCTCAAGGACTGTGTACCAAGAGAAACCTCTTTGTTCTTCCTAAATAGCTTGTGTCAGCTATTTCATTACGGCGATAAAGGTTAAACAGTATGCCTGCTATACTTTATCCTTTTCAGAAGCCTTGGATAAGAACAGTTAGGGCTAGGTGTACCCTCTGGTAGAATATTGCACTGGATAGGTCCCACAGACACCCCCATATCAATTACTTAGACACAAAGTATTAACAGTGACATCCTGAGCGCAACATGGACAGCTAAGCCTTGCTAAATGTGTGACTCAGAACACTGAAAGCTGGCGATACACTGGAGTGATTAAGCTTCCTTTGAAAAGTGTATCTGACAAGAAGCGAGGGTCTTAGGCGGTGTTTTAGTGCTAGGAATTTGGAGAGCTGCATGGTGCTTTTCTGCTCTTGTCAGAAGTCACTTCAAACAAGAAGGGATTTGAGCTGGAGGATCAGAGCTGAAGCTGTAAGCTCAGTGAAATGCTAGCTGCTTCTCTCTAACAAAGTGTCAGGACTAAACTCCTCCAGGAAACTCATGGTCTCATGTGTAAGGTGGAACCGAGGGGAAGCAGGCTGAATAAAGTTATTTTGGTAATTAATTACTGTTTCCAAATGAAGTTTTTGGAGTAATTATCTGTTATAAGCATGCTGATTTAGCCAGCTGTCTATGCTGAGCTAACTTTACTTCTGACTTAAAACATACCATCCACTGGTGATGCTTAGGTCCCAAAGATACCACACACTTTGGTCACAGGACACAGAGAAATCTAGCTGGTAGTGAACTAGAAGTTTCTTTCCAGCTGGCTAGCTTTTAGAGTACTGGAAGGTGCCATGGAGGTCACCGGCCAGGGGTCGGGAGGGACACTTCAACACCGACGGTCTTAGATGCGAACCATGCAAGTCATAACAATAACTGACATGATGTCTTACTTAGGGTTATTATTGCTATGATAAAACAACATGACCTAAGAAACTGGGGAGAAAAGGGTTGGTTCAGCGTACACTTCCACATCACAGCTCATCACTAAAGGCGGTCAGGACAGGAACTCAATCAGGGCAGGGACCTGGAAGCAGAAGCTGATGCTGAGGCCATGGAGGAGTGCTGCTAACTAGCTTGCTCCACAGAGCTTGCTCAGTCTGCTTTCATTTTCTTTTTAATTAATTTAACTTATTTACTTTACATTTTGATCAATTGCATCTTCTCCTCTCTCCTCTCCAGAGACTCCAGCTTGTGTCGAGTTGACATAAAACTAACCAGCACATATACCCACAAGTGTAACAGAGGCATGAATGCTCTGGCGTAACTAACTGGTTTCAGGTTAGATTTAGGGGCTGTGCTACAGGAGAGAAGTTGTGAGAGAACTTGTTATTGGATACCTGGTCAAACCCCACAGCTGAGAAACTCACGGCCAGAGGGGAGAAAGTCTTACTCTTACTTTGCTAAACAGGCATGGTATCAAATTGCACTCTCAATATTTGAGTACAACTCTCAGCACACTCCAGAATTTCTGTAGTGGAAATCAGTTAATCCAGAGACTCACAAGGTCAAAGTGCAGAGAACAACTGTGGTCATCTGTATCTCGCCTCTGCCCAGGCTCAGATGGGAGGAGAGACAGTGAGAACCAGACAACAGGGAAGACGGCTCTGAAGCAGTGTCTACTGGACGTGATGAAGCTGCTGCCCCACAAACCCCTAACTGTGGTTTCCTGCACAGGAGAGGGAGGGTCTTAAAGCCCACTCCAGGTGAGATGCTCTTGACAGCTGAAGGCTGCTGGGAGAGGGGTGTGGCCTAGGTAGGTGGCTCACACTCCACTGGATGACCCTATACCTAGGAGTATGAAGGCGGCACAAATTGGACGAGTTAAGTTACAAAACAAAGGATTTGAAGTTAGAAGTGGGATCTGGAAGGAGGAGTCTGTGGGGAGAGGAGAGAATGACTATGATCAGAATACACTGTATATGTGAGTGAAAGTCTCAAACAATACAATAGCTGTAGAGTTTTCCTCTCTAGGAGCTGGGAAACAGTCTAAAGCACATGTGCCGACACCCCAGAGGGGAGATGCAGCTTTCTTTCTCACAACCTTTCCTAAGCACTTTTGACAACTGTAAATTAAAACCACCACTCATCTAACCTTCTTCTTCCTTGCCACGATGATATCATCAAAGCTAAGTGGCAAATGGGGAATGGTCGGACACTCTCTTGTCCTTGGACAGTCCTCGTAGGTCAGGTTACTCTTTCTCTTCATCATTAGGTTCAACTGGGGTTTGGACCTTGAGTTTCTCCCCAAAGCCGACAAGTTCAAAGCCTGGTCCTCACACTTGGAAAAGGTCCTTAGGTTGTTGTGACATACTCTGGAAAGGAATTTCAGAAACCTAGCTTTGTCTGTTTCTCCCTGGCTCACCAGGTGCGTGTGTGTGTGTGTGTGTGTGTGTGTGTGTGTGTGTTACTTCATGTTTTTACCATGAAGATACCACACTATCTTGCCACAGGCCTAAAACAATAGAGCCTATCTATCATGGAAGTATACCTCTAAAACTGAGTCACATAAACATGTCTTCTTTCTAAATTTGGTTATCTCAGGTATTTGTTACAGTGATAGAAAGCTAACGTGAGTTTTGAAGTCTTGTCTTTGTGACCACCAACCAATAATAAACAAAGTGTGAGGCTTTCTCTAAATGGTATAGCCTGCTTTTTAAATGTTCACTTTTATTATTTTGAATTACATGTGTGTGGGAAGGTATGTGCATAAGTTCAGGTGTCTGCAGAGGCCAGAGGTGTTGGATGTCCCCCAAGCTGGAGTTATAGGTGGCTGGCAGCCACCCCATGTAGGTGATGGGAGTTAAACTCAGGTCCTCTGGAAGAGCAGTATATGCTCTTAACAACTGAGCCATCTCTCCAGCCTCTGGTTCTGTGAGGAGTTTTGTTTTGTTGTTTTGTTTGTTTATTTTTCCATTGATGCTAATGCCAGATTGAGCTTGGGTATACATACTAAACCTGACTGAGCAGTTGGGTCTGAGGAGATGGGTCAGTTGTAAAGTGAGAGGTAAGCATGAAGACCTGAATTTGACCCCAGAATTTATGTTAAAAATTAAAAGATGGCCACAGTGGCACACACTTGGAATCCCTGCTCTGGGGAAGAGGAGACAGGCAGGCCCCTGGGGTTTACTAGATAGCCTAGCCAAACCAGTAAGCTCCAGGCAAGTCAAAGACTCTACCACATACACACATACATGTTCATGCATATATGTATACACATCTATACAACATACAAACCCAAAATAAAATGTAGGCTGTTAAGGTTTGGCCTTTTGCTATGTATTATAATGCTAAATACTGGCCTCCAAGGCTTGGTTGCCCCCAGAAATGAAACATAGACCCAAGTGATGCTATGTGACCCTGTCCGCCAACTTAACCCTGATCAGTGAATAAATATGCCTACAGCCTATAGCTGGACAGAAGAGAGAGAGGTTTGGGTTCCTGAGCTTAGTATCTGAAGAGAGACCACCAGGAAAAGCAAGAAAAAGAAGATGGAGAGAGAAGACGCCATGGGTTAGGTGAGTCATGAAAATATGGCCATGAGGGCTAGCTAGCTAGAGCATGGCAAGTTATAATTCAGGGCTACTGATGGGTGTCTTAGTTAGGTTTTACTGCTGTGAGGAAACATCATGACCAAGGCAACTCATAGACAACATTTAATTGGGGCTGGCTTACAGGTTCAGAGGTTCAGTCCAGTATCATCAATGTAGGAGAATGGCAACATCCAGGCAGGCATGGTGCAGGAGGAGCTGAGAGTTCTACATCTTCATCTGAAGGCTGCTAGTGGGAGACTGACTTTCAGGCAGCTAGGACTAGGGTCTTAAAGCCCTCACTTGTGGGTTAAAATGGTGTCCCACATCTGCCCGCCACAGGTCTAAGGTTGCTAGTGGAGGTGGGACTTGAGAAGTTTCCTGTGCACACCCCACCCCATGGCCAAGTGGCTAGGGAAGGCAGGTTCTCACTCTTGGGCACTGCAGATGCTGCTGGATGCTACAGAAGAGCTGAGAACCAGAGTAGGGGCAGTGTGGCTGTCTCTAGCCTGGGGCTGAAGGGAAAAGGGTGGGAGGAGAGAACTCCAGCTGGTTCCCGCAGGGAGGAGAGTCTTAGACTTGCTCTGGCAGGCAGCTTGGCTCAGTTGAAGACTGTGGCTGAAAATGCAGTACAGCCTCCCATGGAGTTTAGAGGAAGACCTGCTCCATTGCTCCAGCACAGTGGATCCAGATGAGAAGAGGCAGATCATGGTTTTAAGATGTGTATTGTAGAAAGGCAAAGAGGGAGAGAGTGGAGAAGTAGAGGTCAGCCATAGTCATGTGGAGAGAGGGGGGAAGGGAATACAGAGAGAGGGGGGGAGCAAGAGGGCAAGAAAGAGAGAGGCAAGAGTAATAAAGAGTAAGAGAGTAAGAGCAAGAGAGTAAGAGAGTAAGGAGGGGGCAAGCAGCCCCTTTTATAGTGGGCTAGCCTACCTGGCTGTTTCCAGGTAACTGTGGGGAGGAGCATACCTGGCTCTTGCCAGGTAACCGTGGGGGTGGAGTCCAGACAGAATATCAGGGGCTTGGGGTGTTGCCCTACGAGACTGATGGTCATAGAATCATGAAGCTGAGGCTTCGTGTCAGGAGCCTAGTGTCTGGGAGTGTGGCAAACTTCCTTCTGTCTCTTGCAGGGTTATCTGCTGGGTCTCCAGGGTTTTAAACTAGCTCAACCAGAAAACAGGCTGCCTTTCATGGTCCCACACACCCCCACAGTGACACACCCACTCCAATAAGTCCGCACCTCCAAATAGTGCCACTCTGGGCCAAGCATATTCAAACCATGACAATGGGGAAAATAGATTCTAATAGCTTTGAGGGTATCTGCCCAGCTCTAGTGCATTAAGGACTTATAAATATAAAAGTTGTGTGTCTTTTATCTGGAATCTGAATGATCAAAGGCAAGGTAGAAATCTCAACTGAGGTTAATTATTTAATACAACAGTAGGCTTTTGATAGAAAAGATAGCTTGTAGTACCCCAAGATTCCAAGAGGAGGGAGTCTGCCATGAGGGCCTATGTTGGATTCCATGGAAAGGCTAGGCACACAGGAGGCAGGCTTAGGATGGGCTAGTTTGAATAATCCCAGCAGACTCTAGAATGGCAGAGCTACTCATGGTTGTCTGGTCCTCACCCTGGGGTGAGCAGTGTGGTGGAACAGTGGTCCTGGGTGGGAAAGTCTAATGTTAGAGTTGGCTAGGAGTGTGGCTCATACCCATAAAAGGCACTTACAGGTGATCTCTATTTATCTCAGGACATTAGCTGGTTCCAAGTGTAACAAAATCCCATGTTAGTGTCAGAAACCCCTGGCTGATCCAATTATATAAGGAATGGCCATGTGACTTTGGGAGCTTACTCTGAGTCTCAATTTCCTCCCTTGGCCTTCAAACTGACCTTCTAGTGAGAATGAGATGCACAGGCAGTGTAGGTAACTACTAGTGCTCTATCTACCACACATGTCTTTATTATAAGTGGCAGGACCATGGTACAAATACAAGGGAAGGATCACTCCCTGGCATTGCATGATGAAGGACATGTGTGCTGTGTCAGCATCTGGCTCTCCTGACTGGAAAGTGGTCTCCTCTGTAGCCAGAAGTTTTTCTTTCTTTTCTATCATTGTAAATACCCACAGCAGCACTGGGCATAGATGTGACAATCATTCGTATGAGTCCATAGATTGTGCTGAATGCATTTATCCTGGAGACCCAAGAGAGTAAGTTGTTTTCATACATTTCACCAAATAGATGAGTAACTCTGCTTTCTCTGAAAGTCTTCCATCTACTGACAAATGGATCAATTTCCCATTAGCCTTTAGGAGTGGTGCTAGGAAGAGTTAGGTTTGGAATTCTTAGCATTTAAATTCCTCTCCCATGTGCAATTTCTTCCTTTCCATCCTTCAATGAATATTTATTATGCCCAAGACACTGTGAGGAAGCAATTTACATAGAAAAATGTAATGGAAGGGGACAGGACAAGCAATGCTTTACTATGGGAGTCAGTGTTTGCTCTTATGTGACTTCTCCATTCCTGTAAGTGCTTAAACGAAAGTAATGAGTGAAATACAGAGATAGCCAGCTGGAATCCAAAACCAGAGAGTGGCTGTTGCAGACTGCAATTAATCTCCTCTGCCATAAATCTACCTCCTCTTCACCTGAGAGCTTTATCCAGCATAAGTATTCTGCACTGTCATCAGACCAAAGGGATAGAAGCTCTTAGACTAGTACAATAATTAACAGCACAACAGCACTTCAAATACCCATCACTAACTGACCCTGTTCCTCTGATGCAAAGGCAGCGCCAAGGGAGGTACAGACCCAGCAAACCTCTTTATAGTTCAGGACTACACGCTGTGTTCCACAGAGACAGAGCTGAGGCACTGAAGAGCCTGGCAGGTATTAGGCAATTCTGCACTTCACTGTGTAAAAGCAACCATAGCACAGGATAACCTAAGAAACAACATCACAAAATTGCCTCCCCAGCATTCTTTGTGCAGAGTTGTGCAGAGTTGAAGGGAGGACTGCCAAGAAGGTCAGTGTGCTGAAGATCTGGCAGAGGTGGATGAGACCCTATACG
Source organism: Mus caroli (assembly GCF_978045245.1). Lineage (NCBI taxonomy): Eukaryota > Metazoa > Chordata > Mammalia > Rodentia > Muridae > Mus > Mus caroli. The sequence goes on along the minus strand of NW_028227274.1, from coordinate 9,784,913 downwards.
AGAGAGAGAGAGAGAGAGAGAGAGAGAGAGAGAGAGAGAGAGAGAGAGAGAGAGAGAGAGAGAGAGAGAGGAGAGAGAGAGAACCAAAAAGAAGATTCCAAGGATCTAGATAAGTCCAGGAAGCTCCAGCCTCCTCGTTCTATTACCTCTGCCTCTGTCTTAGTTAGGGTTTTACTGCTGTGAACAGACACCATGACCAAGGCAAGTCTTATATAAAACAACATTTAATTAGGGCTGGCTTACAGGTTCAGAGGTTCAGTTCATCAAGGTGGGAGCATGGCAATAACCAGGCAGGCACGGCACAGGCAGAGCTGAGAATTCTACATCTTCATCCAAAGGCTGCTAGTGGAAGACTGACTTCCAGGCAACTAGGGTGAGGATCTTTTGCCCTCCAACCAGGTCACACCTATTCCAACAACACCACATCTCCAAATGGTGCCACTCCCTCGTCCAAGAATATACAAACCATCACATTCCACTCCTTGGCCCCCATAGAGTTGTTCAAACACATGAGTCAATTGGAGGGGCATTCTTAAACATAGCATAATGTATAATCCAAAATGCATTTAGTCCTGCCACGGCACTCCAGTGGAGTCAGCCTGTCAGGCAGAGATGCCTAAAAGCTGTTCACGAGGAAAAGAGTTTCAAGGAAGCTCTCCTCCTGGAGTCTGACGAAAGCCAGCTCTCCAGTTGGGTCAGTTTGACAGGCAAAAGCCTGGAAGCTGCCCACGAGGAAAAGAGTTCCACGGAAATTCCCTCCTGGAGTTTGGCGTTTCCCCTAAACCATAAAATCAATTTTCCACTCCCGCGTTAGTCTAGTGTATGGATCCACGTGCTCTCTATTTAGTATTACCTTATTGTTAATGCCTTTATAGATTGTATTCTGAATTAGCTAAAGCCTCTCCCAGAGTTCCTCCCAGTGTTCCAAGATCCCAGATAGCAGCAAGGAGCTTAACCATTCAGTAACTAATTAAGCACTACAAGAAATCACAGTCATTACTCAGTTGTCTGCAGAAAGAGACAAAAATCCTCACTGAGATAAAAATTTTACCACAAGCTACATTCCATGCCAAGAGCAAGTTAATATACTATCCTGATAATGAGGATTCTCCAGACTAGATATAATTTAACAAGGCCTAGAGAATTTCGGGGTCAGTGACACTACATTATCCTTGAGGCCTGTCAAGAGTTAAAACCCCCTGGTGCTATTAACAATAAAGTGTGAAACTCTTGCCTGGCACAGGGCTGATCTGAAGCAGGGTGATAATCTCTAGTGTAAACATTTATCTGGTTCCTTTTGAAGTCACTCCTCTTGCACCTGGAAAACTTCAATGTGCCTTATTCTGTTACTCTGTATTATAAAAGTCTGAAGCTCAACCAGGAAATTACATTCAGATTCAACACCTCTCTCTTGTGTGTGTGTCTCTGTTTGTCACTTCACCCTAAGCTTTGCCCACCTACTCTAGAGACCCGTTTTTACACAGACACAGGGGCCCAGAGGATCTGCGGCATAGTCCAACTTTCAAAGTCCTCATAGTATATAGCAGTCTCAATAATGTTAAAAGTCCACAGTTCAAGGTCTCTTCTGAGATTCATCCAATCACTTAACTGTAATTCCCCAAAGAAAGACAGGAAGCCAGCTGGGCAAATTCCAAACTCCTGCATCTCCATGGCTGATGTCAAAGCAGGTCTTCAGATCTCCACTCCTTTTTCATCTTTGTTGACTGCAACAAACTTCTTTCCCCTGAGCTGGTTCCACTCCCTGTTAGCAGCTTTCCTCAGCATGTATCCCGTGGCTCTGTCATCTTTAACATCTTTGAGTCTCCAAGGCAATTTCAATGTTACAGCTTCTTGTTTCAGTGTCTGGGATTCCACTTGATCTTTTGGGCTCCTCCTAAGGGCTGGGATCACTTCTCCTGCTCTGCCCTCTGTAGCACTCTAAGCTCAGGTTGATCCACTCCACTATGGCTGCTGTTCTTGGTGATCACCCCATGGTACTGACATCTCCAATACATTGGGTTGTTCCACTCCAACTAGGCCTCATCAATAGCCTCTCATAGGCTCTCTTCATGGTGCCAAGTCTCAAATCCTTTGTATGACCCCTTCAGTCTTGGGCCATCAACTACAGCTGAGGCTATACCTTCTCCAATGGCCTTCAATGACCTTTCACAGTGCCAAGCCTCAGCTGTTCTTCATGACACCTTCATGCCTTCAAAACCAGTACCACCTGGGTGTCTCTTACACATTACCAAGTCGTGCGGCACGAGGTACAACTGTGAGTATCTCTGGAACACAGCTTCTTTGTGGCCCAGAAAACACTTCCCAGAAGATTTCACCTCAGTGATGCTGGTCTCTTCTTAATCACTGCTAATTTCTTAGCTCCAGATGACCAGCATCAATTGTCCCAGTAGTTCCTTCCATTCTTAACTCTAGAGCCAGAGCCACATGGCTGAAGCTGCCAAGTTCTGCTGCTTGCAGGAACTAGAACATGACCCCCTTATACTATCACATTATAGTACTGGCTTTCTGTTTTCCAAATCCTTCACTGCCTAATCTTGGCTATCCTGGTTCTTGCTCTGTAGATTGACCTTGAACACAGAGATCAGCATGCTTGCCTCCTGGGATTAAAGATGTGTACCACCAGGCCTGGATCTTGCCCCAAGGTTCCACTCCCTTAATATGTTATTTCCTAGAACACAGGATTTTGCTCCATTTCACTTCCTGGTACCCCTTTAATACTCGAACCATATATTTTATATTTTTCCAAGCTTGCTATGCTTGTTCAAACTTCTCTTCATAAGACTTAACCAGAGAACAAAGTCTCTGCTGGGCTTTTTTGAAACTTCCTTGTCAATGCAATTAATCTGAATCTCTTCACCTTAGCCTGAGGCAGACTTTTCAGCCAAGGGCAAAATGTAGCCACATTCTTCACCAAAATACCACAAAAACAGTCTTTATGCCACATTCTGAAATTCTCCTTTGAAATCTCTAGGGCCAGGTCAACACAGTTCAAATTACTCCCAGTAACAAAGTCTTCCATATTCTTACTAGTATGACCCATTAAGCCCCATTTAAAGCATTCTACTGAGTTCCAAATCCAAAGTCCCAAAATCCACATTCTTTCAAATAGAAGCATGGTCAGGCCTATCACAGCAATACCCCACTCCTGGTTCCAACATGTCTTAGGGTTTTACTGCTATGAACAGACACCATGACCAAGGCAAGTCTTATACAAAACAACATTTAATTGGGGCTGGCTTACAGGTTCAGAGGTTCAATCCATTATCATCAAGGTGGGAGCATGGCAGTAGCCAGGCAAGCATGGCACAGGCAGAGCTGAGAATTCTACATCTTCATCCAAAGGCTGCTAGTGGAAGACTGACTTCCAGGCAACTAGGGTGAGGATCTTATGCCCACACCCACAGTGACACACCTACTCCAACCAGGTCACACCTATTCCAACAAGGCCACACCTCCAAATGGTGCCACTCCCTGGTCCAAGAATATACAAACCATCACAACCTCCAAGGACGAACATCTAAGCCTCTCTATTGGTAATGTTGCAAAGAACCCAGAAGAGATGGATGGATGGGTGGATGAAGAGCAGCCTTAGGAAAAGCAAGGAACTGAAGTAAAGGGAAATACATAGAGGCTATTGCATTGCTGAAGGAAAGCCCAGGGCAGCAAGGAGGGCAGCCACCCAACCTGAAGAGGGACAAAGACAGGCGGAGAGGAAAATAAAACAAGTAAAGAGGAAGAGGATGGAGATGTTGATGGTCAGTAAATAAGTCCTATCAGAGTTTTCCCAAGTCCACAACACAGTCACATACCCTGTGTATAGCTTCTTTGTGTGCATGCACATGCAGGTGTGCATGTGCAGAGGTCAACATCAGGACCTTTGCTCTCACTCTCACTTTAGTTTTTGAGGTAGGTGTTATTTGAACTTGTCAATTTAGCTAGCCTGGTTGTCCTCCAAGCCTAAAAAAGGATCATCTTAGCCTCATCCTCCGAGCACCAGAATTATAGGTATGTGCCACATGCCTATCCTTTGTCATGGGTGTTAGCAGATTGGCCTCAGGTCCTCATGCTTGTGTGACAGGCATTTTACTGATGGAGTCATCTCCCCAGCCCCTGTACTTCCATCTTTTAAAGAAAAAAAAAAAAGAAATGGAAGGTATGTAAATTTTTCTTTAAAGTACGCAGTGTCTGGGCTAGAGATGTGGTTTAGTGGTTACAAACACTTACTGTTCTTAAAGGGGATCCGAATTTGGGTCTCAGCATCTATGGATTGCTTACAACCATCTATAACTCTAGCTCCATTGCCTCTAATACCTTCTTCTAGCCTCCAAGATCTTTCTCTCTTACAAGAGTGCATGTTCCTCTCCTGGGCATATATCCAGAAGATGTCCCAACCGGTAAGAAGGACACATGCTCCACTATGTTCATAGCAGCCTTATTTATAATAGCCAGAAGCTGGAAAGAACCCAGATGCCCCTCAACAGAGGAATGGATACAGAAATTATGGTACATTTACACAATGGAGTACTACTCAGCTATTAAAAAGAATGAATTTATGAAATTCCTAGCCAAATGGATGGACCTGGAGGGCATCATCTTGAGTGAGGTAACACAATCACAAAGGAACTCACACAATATGTATTCACTGATAAGTGGATATTAGCCCAAAACTTAGGATACCCAAGATACAAGATACAATTTTCTAAACGCATGAAACTCAAGAAGAATGAAGACCAAAGTGTGGACACTATGCCCCTTCTTAGAATTGGGAACAAAACACCCATGGAAGGAGTTACACAGACAAAGTTTGGAGCTGTGATGAAAGGATGGACCATCTAGAGACTGCCATATCCAGGGATCCATCCCATAATCAGCTTCCAAACACTGACACCATTGCATACACTAGCAAGATTTTGCTGAAAGGACCCAGATATAGCTGTCTCTTGTGAGACTATGCCAGGGCCTAGTAAACACAGAAGTGGATGCTCACAGTCAGCTATTGGATGGATCACAGGGCTCCCAATGGAGAAGCTAGAGAAAGTACCCAAGGAGTTAAAGGGATATGGAACCCTATAGGGGGAACAACATGATGAACTAACCAGTACCCCGGAGCTCTTGTCTCTAGCTGCATATGTATCGAAAGATGGCCTAGTCGGCCATCACTGGAAAGAGAGGCCCATTGGACTTGCAAACTTTATATGCCCCAATACAGGGGAATGCCAGGGCCAAAAGAATGGGAATGGGTGGGTAGGGAAGGAGGGGGGGTATGGGGGACTTTGGGATAGCATTGGAAATGTAATTGAGGAAAATATGTAATAAAAAATATTAAAAAAAAAGAGTGCATGCTCATGCCCCCCTTCCCCCAATCTTTAAGGATGTTCCTCCTTTCATATAGTTAAGATACCAAAGTCCTTATTTTTAAAAGCCCCAAACTCTGCCTTGTAAGATAGCTGTAAGTGAATGAAAATTTAAAGCTGGTTCTTGGTGCATACTGCACAGTAATGAGACACAGGGCACGTGGCTTTCCCCTGCAGGTGGCTTTGCTCCAGCTCCTTAAGAAATCACTGTTTTGGTAACTGAATACCACCTCAATTGAAAAACAAATGTAAAAGGTTGTAGCTGTTGGCATTCCTAATTCCTCTGAGTAAATACATTAAAAACAAAACAAACAAGCGGAACTTCTCCATCTTGAGGCAGGGCTGATGGTACCCACAGCCAGTGTGCTTCTGACTGGTTTAAGGTACCAGGCTCTACCTACACCTCCAGGGTCTATAGGTCTACTGTAGCTTCCCTTGGTGTATAGACATTCTTGCGAGTACACCTTCCTGTTGGAGGATGTAAGACCTGGACAACCTCCTTGATGATTTCCTTGGGTCTCAGTTGTGAGTCCTGTGCTCTTTAGATCCTAGGGCTAGATGTGAATCTTGAATGTATGCGTTGTTGGTTTTCAATTCTATAGAAAACCAGTCATGGGCAGTCCAGGTCAGACAACAAGTTCACCTTTGCTGAAACGAAGCCCAGACCTTCCTCTTCCCCAATTGATTCCCTGGGGAATGAAACCTAGAGACCCACTTTAGAGAACTCATGAACTCAAAAATACAGTAATGGCACCAGCAACAGAGCAGACGACAAAGCAACAACGTGAAGCTGCGGCAGACAGGAGAAAGCTCCGGGCGGCATAGGCCGTCAGTGGCAGTCACCATGGCCTTGGACCCTTGTTTGACCCTCAGTTTTTGAAGCATCTGTTGTTGTCTGGGCCCTCACAACAGACTTACCCTCTGTAGCAAATCACCAGAGGCAAATTTGATTCTAGCAGAGAAGGCCAAATTACACCACTTTGCAAGGCCACATCTTGGGGGGAGAGGGTGAGACGAAAACAGGAAGTAGTAGGGCGTGGCCTCCTGCTGCGGGCTAAGTACTTCCTCTTGCTGCAGGAAGGGCAGCAGGGGAACCTGCAAGTGGGCTTGCTCAGTGTCCTCTTTCCTCCCCCTTTCAATTGTACATGCGGCTGCCACCGCACCAGCCCTCAGGGATGCCAGAGACAGTGCCCAGGAGTTCTCTGCTCACAGGCTTCCCAGAAGTTTCCGGTAAAAGCCCAGCCTTTTAATGTGCACTTCAGGCTAGGAACTTGCAAATGCTTACAAAGAATGCCAGTAACTGACAGCAAATTTACTGAGGACCAGGGCGGGCAGGGAACCAATCTTCCCTACACCAGTGGTTCCCAACCCTTCTTCTAGTGACCCCACATAAAATTATTTTTTTGTTGCTACTTTCTAACTGTACTTTTGCTATTATTATGAGTCATAACATAAATATATGTATTTTCTGATGGTCTTTTGGGGGTCGTGACCCAATGGTTGAGAATCTCTGCTGGTCCCAGGCAAGAGTCAGCCTGAGAGAGTCAGAGGTAGAGAGGGGAGGAGCCGCATGGTGTATGGGCATGGAGCCTGATGAAAGCCTGTCTCTCTCACTTCAGTCACCTTCTGTGGAGGCGACTGCCAAGGTCAAAAGCAGCTGATAAGATTGAGAGGCTGGTGGAGGCCTTGTCTGAGACAATCGAGTGTTCTTCCACCTCCCACATTTCAAAGTAACCATGAAGGTCACATGATTTGGGCCCACGCACTCACGTCGTGTGTGTTTTCAATATGAGCGCGTTAAGTCCATGGGTGCCAGGGCAATTGTGTAGGCAAAAAACCTTTCTGACATCCTTTCCAGGAGGACTCTGCTAGTGTGAACAGCGGCATGTGTGACCATCAGGTAGAAGCACATGCCATCCCACAAGGGAAGCTAGCTGCCTTAGCTAAGCAAGACTCTTCATGGTGGCTGTCAGTGTGATCTGAGTCGGGGTGAGCCGCACTGTGCTGTAGCTCCTGAGTGACATAGAACAGTGGCTGAAAGACGCTGCACTATGCAGAAAATCAAATGCTTTATGGGAAAAAATACTTTATGTTTTTCAAGGTTATTGAATTTAAATTTTCTGTACTTGCATATATTCATTTATTACATTTCATTATAATATATCCAGACATGTATATCAAGTAGCTTGGAAAAGGACATTTTAAAAGCTACTGGGGCTGGAGAGATGGTTCAGCACATGGGAGTAGGTTATACTTTTGGAGAGGACCTGAGCTCAGTTCTCAGAAGCCATATCTGACAACTCACAACTGCCTGGAACTCCAGCTCCAGAGGCTTTGAGCTCTTTGGGCACCCATGCTCCTGTACATATTCCACCTCCAAACACTCTCATACACACACACACTTATACACATACACATTCATACTCACACACACTCATACATACACGCATACACATATTCTTACACATGTACACATACATACATCTATTCATAACAAAAAGTTAAATCTTTAAAAAAGAAAGCTACATGAATTTACTGAAAAGTTCCATGTACTTCAAAGACTTTTTTTTTTTTAATTAAAATTAAAGTGGCCAGCTCTTAGGAATGTCCAATTGTTCTCACTGGGGAACTAGAAAAAGACCCTTCCCTGAACATGACTGAGGTCGGGAGTTTTGTATCACAGCTAGAATGTCTTAGTAATTAGGAGTTTCTGGTTCTCTCAAGATCAGACCTCTGGGTTGGGTGCAGACATCTGCACTGAAGACAGCTATTCAGAGGCCTTGCCTATACTGTGTAATCTGAGGGATAAGCTACTCAGGCTGTAAACTACACAAAGAATAGCTCCATTCTTGGCTCCTATAAAATAAAAAAGGAAAAGGAAAAAAAATGTTTTATTTTCAAGTCTTTTTCTCCATCCACCTAAGTGTTAATTAAAATTCCAAGTTATCCAGGAAGCACTACCTTTGTACTACCCATAATGCACACTGGCACCCTCTCCTACCTCCTCCCCAGAAACCTGGCTCTCCTAATTTACTGGGTAGAGCAACATCCTACATTCCCTGCCCTCTTCTCTGCACCCTTTCTCTCATCTAGCATCAGAACATCTTGCTCATTTTCAAAGTCACCTCCTCCCAGAATCCTCCAGGTTCACTCCCATTCCATCACCTATTTAGGCTATCCTCCCTCTACCTACCTACCTTTCTTTCTTTCTTCTTTTTTTCTTTCTTTCTTTCTTTCTTTCTTTCTTTCTTTCTTTCTTTCTTTCTTTCTTTCTTCCTTCTTTTTTTAAAACTTTGTTCTAGAAGCCAAAATTTTTCCCAATGGGCAAAACACAGTTCAGCTTTCTCAGAGCAAAAACCAATTCTACCTTGATCCTAAGTCCTCGAAGTTCCTTCTTCTCACGATGACCAAACTTCTCAAGGAGTAATGAGCAAAGACTCTTGACCCTTCTCACCCTCCAGTCACTTGCCTCAGTGTATGGTCACCTGGCCTCTGGCTCCAGCAACACATTGGAATTGCTCTCACCAAAGGCACCAACCAACTGCCTCTCTATAGCTTGCTGCCTTGTGGGGATGTCCAGGATGGCTATATTCTCTACAGACCTGTCCAGGCTCCTTTTCCCCCAGGCTGCTCCCTGCTGTCAGGATTTCTGCCCAGGCTCCAAGCATTGTTTGCAACTCCCCTGGGCCACACTCTGTCTTCTCTCCGCACTTGCTCATTCCCTCCCATCTGCCTGTGATGTGCATTTTCCATGGCCTTTACTCTTGTGTCTCACACAACTTAGCTTGGCTACTTCCTCAGTCTGTTGAGATGGTAAAGTTATTTCTTGCTTTCAACAAAAGCAAAAAATGGCTTCTGACATTGGGAAGCACAAGGGATTCCCTCACCTTTCCTGTGGCACACCAATAGATATCCCCTGGCTGTAGCAGCACAGGAAGTTGGTGCTGCTTGGCATTCTAAGGCCGCGTTAGATCTTTGTGCTGGTTTTGTCAGTGAAGCAGTAGCTTCTATTTAGGATGGTTTTGCTAAAAAGCATCACTCCTCACTGGGGCCATAAGGTGGATAAAAAGCCTGATTTCTCTATCCTTGCTTTGTATGTTTCTCTCTGACTCCTGGCTGCCTGCTGGGTCAGTCACTTCTGTTGCTGTAAGAACCAACAATTAGAAGAAAGCTTTATTCTGCTTCTAGTTAAAAACCATATCATGATGGTGGGGAAGATGTGTTGGGAGGAGCAGAGGCTGCACACGGTCACAGTGTGTTCACAATTAGGAAGCCCAGAGGATATAGGAAGTAAGATTGATTTATGAAGCCTCAAGGCCCACCTCCTGTGACCAACTTTCTCCACCTCCTAAAGGTTCCCAACCTTCCCCAAAGCACCACCATTTGAGAACTGAGAGTTTTAAACTCACAATTATGCCTGTTCATCTCTGCAGGTCCACACTACTCATGGAGCCTCTGACCAGGCTGTCTTATTCTGCTTTGGGGCTAAAGGCACAGTGACAAGCTGCTGTCCTAAGCTCGTGATCACTTCAGGTTCCAGGAACAGCATAGTCTTCTAAGACAGAGCCCACAGACCCCTACCTACACCCAGATGAAATCAGTTACCCATGAGGGCGAGACCATGTCTGGGAGCAGAGGTCACCTGCTAAGAGAATCTTGTCCCTAAAGTAATATGGACTCATATGAACCACCCCAGAGAACCAGAGCTGGGACAATGGTCAAGGAGACTATAGCTAAACAAAAACTGTTTAATTATTTGTACCTTTGTCTGTTGTACTGGCTGGTTTTGTGTCAACTTGACAGAGGCTGGAGTTATCACAGAGAAAGCAGCTTCAGTTGGGAAAATGCCACCACAAGGTCCAGCTGTAAGGCATTTTCTCAATTAGTGATCAAGGGCCCCTTGTGGGTGGTGCCATCTCTGGGTTGGTAGTCTTGGTTCTATAAGAGAGCAGGTTGAGCAAGCCAGGGGAAGCAAGCCAGTAAGTAACATCCCTCCATGGCCTCAGCATCAGCTCCTGCTTCCTGAACTACTTGAGTTCCAGTCCTGCATCCTTTGGTGATGAACAGCAATGTGGAAGTGTAAGCTGAATAAACGCTTTCCTCCCCAACCTGCTTTGTGGTCATGATGTTTGTGCAGGAATAGAAACCCTGACTAGGACACCTGTCCTCTTTCTTCCTCCATGTACCAGTGCCCTGTGGATGGATGGACTGAGGGTGAGGGGAAGCGCTTGATCCTTTTGTCTTTTCCAATTCGGTCTCATTGAATAAATCTGCTTTTCCCCACTACTTCTCTTTTTAAATTGTGTTTGAGAATCTGTGGCTGCTGGAATCTGTGTTTTGGTCCTAAAATACTCTGAAACTTTTGAAATTGGATGCTAGTAACAGGATAGTTTTCTAGGGAATAGTATCTGGAATGAATGACAAGTGAAGTTCTGTTTAATGAGAGTGTTTGTTCCTCTAACACTGTATCTTTCTATATTTTCCCAGCATGAGAGTCATACTTATTAAAATATGAATTTCTGGATCTCTCCTATACATAGGGCTCCAGGCTGCCCAGGGCAAGCTCGCTCATGACATGTGTTCTAGGACCTGGTCACTACCTGATAGGTCTATGACTTATGGCTAACCTTACCTGCCAAAGTGACAATTACCCATTGAAAGAACAACACTATGCCAGCTCAACTGGAGAAGCCGGGGCAGCTGAGAAATACCACAGTGAAGGAAAAACTAAAGGCGTGGTTACAACCTCTTCCTGGGTTAGTTCTTGGCTGATGCCTTTTGTTTCTTCCAAGAATGGACTTCTTCAGTGCAGGTTTATCACTCTGTCCCAAGCACACGATGCTCACGGGGTGAGCACATATGGGTCCTGTTCATATTCTAAGTGTCAGGGTCTCTGGTTATATGGCTCATTATTCAGTTACAGATAGCCAATTGCCAGGGAACATCTGCAGGTCACTGGAAATTATGTTTCTATGGTTGGTCCCCTCCTTGCCTCATTACCAGCTGGGTCCCTAATGATTCTTGGTGAAAGCGGGAGTTTATGCAGGTAGTCTTTCTCCTACATGAACTGGCCTTGGGCATCTGGGATGGGATATACGTTGGAGGTTAAGTCAGAAGACACATAGTCACATTGGCAGAATGAAATGGAAGCAGGGAGAAAGTGAGCTGTAGTGTCTGTCCCTGGGAGATCCACACATAGTGAACCACCATTTGAGCATCCTTGCTCATTGAGAACTTATTTCCAGTTTAAATGGACATCACATATACACATAGCATAAACTGATATGTAACATAACAAGCAGAGCAACGAAGCATGAACAACTTTATAGTCTAGTTGTTGCCCGTGGGTTGTGGCTAGTGGTGAATGCTTTAGTCCTAGAGCCCAAGGTGCAGAGCCAGGTGGTGGATCTCTATGAGTTCGAGGCCAACCTGGGCTAGATAGTGAGATCCTGTCTTTAAAAAGAATGGCCATGGTGTGCTTTTCTTAATTAAATAAACGTGGAAACAGAGGCACGTCTACAGTTGTGTATTTACTGCCACACTGATGCTGTCTTCCCCTCAAAAGGCTGTTGATATACAACCAAATGACTCTTTATGCACTTGTTTGCTTTTTGTACTATTTAGATAACCTAGTCTATACTACAGGAAACAATTTTACATTTGATACATGTATTTGATTATTAATTATATTAGATTGAAGGTGACTGTCTTATTCTCAGGGGCCATTTGCCATTCTCTTTCAGTAAATATGCCTGTCCTTGGTAATTTTATTCTCTTTGTTTATTTTATTTATCATTTCATGTCCTCACTATATAGAACTCTCTACATATCCCAGGCTGGCCTGGAATTTGAGACCCTCCTGCCTCTTCCTCTGAAGTCAGTGCTGCATGCCATGTGTACGGTTAGGTAAAGCTCTCAACATATGAAAGTATAAATGTTTTCTGTATTGTATTTTACAAATATTTTTCTCAGTGTTTTATTTCACTGCATTTCTTGCCATAAAGACATTTGATTTCTTGTGTTTTTTCCTTTTCCTGATTTGCCTTCTAATGAAACAAGGGAGGAACTAAATTTCCCTTCACTTGCTGTGTACATAGGTGTGGGATATTTGAAATTAGGAAGGCTTTATACAAACTGAGAGGTCCAGCTACTGTTCCTCTGCCCTGTCTCCTTCTGTCATGGCATCATCCTGCCTTCCACGTTTCCTCTGATCATATTCAGCGTCATTTTCTTCTAGCACTTCTATGATTTCAGTTCTCTCACTGGAATCTTCAAATGTCTCAAGTTAATTTTGATGTATCATGTGAGCTATTGTGTGAGGAGCGGGTGTGGCAGCAGTCCCAAGATGGTGCCCGGGACTGCAGCTAAGTCTTATGACTTGCACCTGACTTCCTCATACACCTGAAAATAAGCCTCGACCATCCTGAGAGCTGCGCAGGTGCACCATGATGCTAGCTGTGTAAACAAGTCCATATTTGGTGGAGACGTGCCCCTGCCGCCCTGATTGGCTGAAGCTGCATGCCTGGTGAGGTGATGTGGCCTGCCGTGAGTGGATGGGTGCTGAGAGTATATAAGAGTGAGAGGCCCAGGGTTCAGGGGAGAAAGATGGAGGGAGAAAGATGAAGACTGAAGCTTGCTGAATAAACTGCTGTTAGAAGAACTGGTGGTCGTGTCGTTCTTGCTGGTCGAGAGCAGACACGACACTATTGTACTGTCTTTATTTCAGTCTTCAAATGGCTAGCCAGATGCCCCACCTCAGGCAGACAGTATGATGTCAGATCAAGAATCCCCACTTGAAGGATATCATCCTGAGTGAGGTAACCCAATCACAAAAGAAGTCACTTGATATGCACTCACTGACAAGTGGATATTAGCCCATAAACTTAGAATACCCAAGATACAATTTGCAAAACACAAGAAAATCAAGAAGAAGGAAGACCAACGTTACAGAGACAAAGTTTGGAGCTAAGATGAAAGGATGGACCATCCAGAAACTACCCCACCCAGGGATTCATCCCATAATCAGCCACTGAACCCAGATACTATTGCATATGCCAGCAAGATTTCGCTGAAAGGACCCTGATATAGCTGACTTGTGTGAGGCTATGCCAGTGCCTGGCAAATACAGAAGTGGATGCTCACAGTCATCTATTGGATGGAACACATGGCTCCCAATGGAGGAGCTAGGGAAAGTACCCAAGGAGCTGAAGGGGTCTGCAACCTGGTAGGTGGAACAACAATAGGAACTAACCAGTACCCCCACAGTTTGTGTCTCTAGCTGCATATGTAGCAGAAGATGACCTAGTTGGCTATCATTGGAAAAAGAGGCCCCTTGGTCTTGCAAACTTTATATGCCCCAGTACAGGGGAATGCCAGGGCCAAGAAGTGAGAGTGGGTGGGTAGGGGAACAGGGCGGGGGGAGGGTACAGGGAACTTTTGGGATAGCATTTGAAATGTAAATAAATAAAATATCTAATAATAAAAAAAAGAATCCCCACTTCAAGCAGACAGCATGATGTCAGATTAAGAATAGTAAATTGTTGTCGTTTCACTCTGCTTCCTTTCAGATAAAATATAAATCAATAATAAAAGAGGGATGTGGGCTAGAGAAGGCAAGGATTCAGCTAGCTCTACCACATGGAACTGAAGGTGCCAGAAGTAAGCTGCTTCTTGTTCCCAGAAGCCTCTAGATGTTCATTTTCCCAGTGTGGTTAGAATGATGTGTCTGCCTTCACTTGGCCTGGGGATTATAGGAGGGATGGCCTCAGTGCTTATTTGTCTAGGTAGCAGGAGCCACCTTAGAAATCAGCTCCTTTCTCTCCCATGGGTAAAGAGAGAATATACTGTAAATTTATTTCTAAACTAAATTACAAATGTATAGGTATCATTAATACCAATATATATTTTATTCAATAGATACTCCACTGACAAGCAAGTCAAATTATATGTCACAGCCTCATTATTAATAAGTCAAAATATGTTGGTGTGGAGCAGAATATTGTTGATATTAATTCAGCATACAAGACAATTCCTATAGCTTTTATGAAAACAAGAGTTATGGGCTAGTTTAGTGGTGCACACTTTTAATCCTAGCACTTGGGAGTCAGAGGCAGCCAGATCTCGGAGAGTTTGAAGCCAGCTTGTTCTACAAAATGAGTTCCAGGCCATCCAGGGCTACATAGTGAGATTCTGTCTTTAGAAAAATTATTTACATCACAAATATAACCTAGGATGAGATCCTCACTCTGTGGAAGGTGCATGGGCTTGGTTCCCTCTGCAGTAGACCCTGAATATGTTGTTTCTTTGAGAGGTTAAAGGAACACCAGTCATGGGAAAGGGGAAGGGGCAGTCCATAGTAGAGTGTTGCAAAGACAGGTATCACTGTAGGCAGTTGGAGTATAAACTTGGAGAACTGCCACACCAGCATAGTGTGTGTGTTGGAAGGGTTATGGGAACAAGACAGCAGTTTCTGTGTTGACCTATGGCACAAGTGTATAAAGCTGAATTCACGAGCCAGAGAAAGGTACAGTCAAAGAAAGGCCAATGCTGAAAGTCACGGTAAGATGGTGTGAAACAGATGGGATGGTGAACTGGACATAGGAGCTACTATTAAGGTTTCTTCTTAACTTCAAGTCCACCTTGCATGTGTAAACAGCAGTATCACATACCACCCAGGGGACAACTTCCTTCTCTGTTCCCTTAGAAGAGCAGGTCAGAGAAAGAGATCAAGTCGGCCATCAGGAAACATTTTCATGAGATCTTTGATGGCCATGTGTTTCATATTTACTTAACTTTTAGGTGTTTGAGTACAAGATCTCATGTATACCTGCCTAGCCTTGAATTTGATATGAAGCCAGGATATCCTTGAACTTCCGATCTTTCTGCCTTCGTCTTCCCAGAGCCACAATTACAGGCATGCCTGGTTTCTGTAGTGCTAGGGTCTGAACTCAGGACTTCATGCATGCTAGGCAAGCACTCTACCTATGTGCTATACCCCAACCCTTATTTAACCTTTGACTGCAGGTTAAAGTGTTGTGAACAGTAGTAGCAATAGTAATAGCACGTTTTCTTCACAGTTTTACATACATATTCTCAGTTATCGAGAAAGGGCTTGTGAAATAACAGAGGTATTTTCTGTTACTCAAAATTCTAGAATATTCCAAACTACAAGAGAAAAAGGTTGTATGCTTAAACCTCAGCTCAAGGAAGCAAGGAATTATACCAGGATTTTCCCTGTCCAATTAATTTAATTATTAATACAAGAAGCCTGTGATTGGATAGGGAAAAGGGAGGCAGAGCTAAGAGCTGCAGAAACAGACAGAGGAGACAAGAAGGGGAAGGAAGCAAGATGGGGGATGAACAGGATGATTCAGATTCTGTGTGGCTTTAAATAGATATATTATATTATATCTATTTAATATATAGATATAATATCATATAGGGATAGAATAATTGGAGTAAATTGTCTAATCTAGGTAGGCACCTTGTATCATTATCAATTGGCTCTGAAATTATTGTGTGGGCATCTTGTGAATTGAGAATTTATTGATATTTAAATCTGACTGATTACGTATAAGCTTCTAGAGTTTTGATTTTACCAGGTTACTAGGAATTGTGACAGCTAACTGCGAGATGGGTGGTCATTGTATTGGGTCTAGGAATGGCCACAACCCATCAAGGGAACTCAGGAACTCCAGGCCAGAGAATCTGCCGAGATGAGAACACCCCACTGGAGCCATGGTGTAGCAGGAACTTGCCAGTCTTTTTAAATTTCCCACAACAAGAATTATCTCAGGTTACAATGACTTCAGGGAGAGAACTAAGGGACACGAGACAGTTCTTTTGGGAGCTGGCTTGTCATAGCTGGTCTTTGGTTGACCCAGAAACCCTGCCATGTGCTTTGAGCTCTGATAGCCAGATAGGTCCTACCACTTATGTCCCAGAGTCTAGGCTTTGTTTTAGAGGAAGCTTATTTGCTAGAGAATAGTCAAAAGCCTGAGATTTATCTTTTGGATAAACCTTGTAGCTGCTTGTATTCTAATGATAATTTGGGTTCTCCAAGCCTGTTTCTACAAGAAGGCCTACATGTAGCTTCTGAGAACCTGCCCCCAGTTAGTTCTGATTAGCAAATAAAGATGCCAGCAGCCAATAGCTGGGGAGAAGAGAGAGAGGTGGGGTTTAGGTTTCCCAGGCTTGGGATCATAAGGAGGAGGGAGGAAAGACACAAAAGCCACCCTGGAAGGGTAAGAACATGCAAGGGAAAGCCACCATGCCTTAGGAGATATGCAGGAGGGAGAAAGAGAGCCACTATGTAAAACCCAGAGGGCTGCTCAGTTGGGTCAAGAGCAGCCAAGATGAACCATAGAAATTAGTAAGTAATAACTTGGAGTTATAAGTGGGAGGTAGGTTCTAATAGCATGGAGGTTAGGCAGTTGCCCAGCTATTATGCTACTTAAAGCATATTTAAATATAAAGGCTGTGTATGTGTCTTTCTTCCAGGAACATAAATGGTCAAAGGCGGGGATGAACTCCTCGGTGGGATTTATTAATATATTCATACTACAGACTTCATGCCAGGGTTTACTATTTATAGCTCTATTACAATCCAGGGATGCACATCTGAGTATGAAATAATTAAGCTTACCAAGTAAATGGAAAGCCTGGTGACAGAGGACTTAACCAGTGTGCACCTCGCCCTCTGCACACTCATGGAGAGACTCTGATGTTTCAGAAAGTTCTGGGTCTTTTTCTCTACTGCAACTCTCAGTGTTCATTATAGCTAGGACTTCTGTAGTGTGAAATCAACCACACACTGAAAACTTCTGCGGAATTGAATCTCTACATTCTTGGGTCACTGAATCTCTACGTTCTTGGGTCACTGGCACCTTTTTGAGACTGGAAGGAAACAATTTCTAGGAACCAGCACTGGTCCGCTCGACGGTCCCTTCCTTAAGAGAACAACTGCTGTGGATTCCAAGGACAGTTGATGGGGACTTCCCAGTTTATGCTTCCCTGTCAAGCATGAAGACTTGTCTGGAGCTCCTGTGCCGGTGGGCGGTTATATTGTTAGAAGAGTGAAGAAACTAGACGCATGCATCATAGCCCACCAGTGCAGTTGGCAGCGTCTCTCATGGGAGAGGGGGAGGAGAGAGTGGGAGACGCACCGATGAGAGAGAAATCATGGTGGACCAAATACCAAAAGATGAATCATGAGCACAAGGCACTAAGTGGGAGGCACGTTAATAATGTGAAGCACCCTACAAAGCTACTTAACCCAAAGTGCACAGCACTGTTAAAAACAACTGGCTCACGGGGCAGTGCACAGTCCATGCTCCTATAGCCGGGTGTTTGACAAAGATGCTTCAAATGTACTACGTGAATAGTCTCTTCAATAATCAGTGCCCTGATCTTCAGAAGATCGATTAGAAGCCTGTATACAAACGTTAACTCAAAATGAGCCAAGGACACGAAACTACTAGAAGAAAACCCAGATAACCCTTCAATATGTCAATATAAGGAAATAATCTCAAAGCAAGAAAACGAAAACAAAAATAAACCACCAGGACTATAACAACTAAGCAACTTCTGGAGTGAAAAAAATCCCAGCAGGATAAAGAGACACTGGCAGGACAAAGGGGCAGCAGCAGAGGATTCAACCATGGCTCGGTTTCCAGCCCACACCAGGTAAATGCTCACAAGACCCAGAGGGAGACATGACCTCACCCTAGTGAGAATGACTACAAGCAATCCGTACATGAGTGCTGGTAAGGATGGAAAGAAAGGGGCGCTCATATACATCACCACCCAGTGTAAACTAGTGCAGCCTTTATGGAAAACAGTGTGGCCATATGATCTAGCATGCCCATTACTGGGCTTGATAACCAAAGGGGAGAAAGAAGGTCAGAGTATAAGAGACGTCATGGAGAGCATCCAGTGTGCACTGCTGCTCCATCCACAAGAGCCAAGGTATCAGTTAGGGTCCAGTGGTAGGTGAACAAATACAGGAGATGTGCCAGAGCTACAAAATGGGATCGTATTCGGCTGTAAAAAGGAATGAAATCCTGCCATCTGTGGCACCATGGATGGAACTGGAGGATGTTAATAAGTCATGCACACAAAGACAAGTCCTTCTTCTGTATTTCATGTGATAGAGAGTGAAATGGTGCTCACTATGCTAGGAGCTGGGAGTGAGGGAGGAGGAAGAGAGAAGAGGGGAGGAGGAGGATGGTTGGGGGTAGACCCTTGTGTTCCACAGCACATCAGATGACACTATTTCCTGGCCACTTACTGCATATGTTGTAATGACCTAGAAGGAGCTTAGAGGACCCATTTCTAGGAAACGCTAAGTGTGTAGTGTAAAGAGGTGGTGACATGAGTTACCCTGGGATGAGGCTCGCACACTGCACATATGTACTGAATCATCACATAGTACCCCATAGATATTTGTAGTTATTTATCAGTTTTAAATGTTTTTACAGGAGGTTCTGCTTTGGATTTATCTGGGACCAAGACAGTTGAAGGGATGGAGCCTTGGGCTTCCACAAGTTAAAATCTTAGAATTTGGGCTGGCAAGAAGGCTCAGCATGTAAAGACGCTTGCTGTTAAGCATGATGACCTGAGTTCAATACCAGAACAGGACCTGTTCTGCAGTCCTGGATTTCTTGGTCTGTAACTGAGCCAGTTCCAGAGACTCCAGATACACTGCATTTTCTTACAGCATCAGTAGAATTGTCTGTCCCTGAGAGCCAAGCATCCATCAACTAGCTGTGCGTTCTGGGAAGGTGATCTAGGTCATGCTGGACCACCAGGGGCTGCCTTGCTCAAAGGGCTGCTCTCAGTTTGATGGCTCATAAACTGGCCTTGGGAGGGGAGATATACTCAAGAGCTAAGACCATTTAAAAATGTGTCTTGCTGAAGATAGATATTTCTTTTGGGAGTCAATTTGGCAATACCTAACTATAATCATTAAAATGTTCATATTCTTTGACTACTGGGTTCACTTCTAAGAAATTATTATGAGAATAAATTTATATCATAAGACATCTTCATTTACTCTTACAACTTCAAAAAGAGTGAAATTCCCAACTAAGTAACATTACATTATGGTTATATTGTGAATATTTTATCAGATGAAATGAAATGCTTTGCAAAGACCTGAAAACAGCCTACTTCTAAAGTCACAGGGAAAGTGTGTTGTATACCGGTAAGGAGATACATACTCATTTGAAAAGATTAATGAACACATAACTAAATATAAACAGACTTCTGAGTTGGTGCGATTAAAGGCAATCATTAAAGATTTTATGAGAGAGAGAGAGAGAGAGAGAGAGAGAGAGAGAGAGAGAGAGAGAGAGAGAACATAGAGCTTGTGCGTGGGAATGCAGTGCTCGTGGAAACCAGCAAAAAAGTTTGGATACCTCAGAACTGGAGAAGTTGCAGGCAGTTGTGAGCCAACCCTGGATCTTCTGCAAGAGCACTATGCACTCTCATCCTCTAAACCAGCTCTTTGGCCCCTCTGGGTGATTTTTTTTAAAAATGCATTTATCCATAAAGATTTCCATGATGAATATATATATATATATATATATATCATATATATATATATATATATATATATCTTATATTCAGCAAAAGAATATAGTTTCAAAAGTTGTTCACTCATATGCTGGCTCAAAGTCATCACACCTAGAAAATAACTAAATCTTTTCAGGGCAACTCTACCATACCTGAACTCAGCTGTCTACTTAACACAACCCAGAGTGACTTGGAAATTACCTACATTAGAGTGGCCTGTGGCTGTATCTCTGGGACATTTTCCTAATTGATGTAGGAGAGCCCAGTCTACTGTGGGTAGTACTCTCCCCTAAGCAGGTGGACTGCGGTTGATAAGAAAGGTAGCCGAGCAACCCAGAGGGGGCAAGCCACCAAGCAACATCCCTGTGCAGAGTACCCTCAGTGATGGACTGCGACATGGAAATATGACCCAAATCCTTTCTTTCCCCAAGTTGGTTGTGGTCAGTGTTTTATCACAGCAACAGAAAACAAACAAGGACAGAGAACTTGGAAACTGGAAGAAGTTTGGTTGATGGGGCAGGGGTTGGGTTTTGGTTTTTTCTAGCCTGACAGTAGGGGTGGAAGTGGGAAGAGTGGCTAACAGAGCTGAGTGAGTCAGAGTTCTCTATGGGCAAGACCACTTCTGTCTAGAAGGGGAAGTTGTATTCTATCTACTGTGTGCTGTTTGCCTCTGGGATGGAGTTACAGAGAGCCTTGTGTATGGAGGAGTGAGCTCAGCAGGTTCCCTGAGAATTACTGACAGGAGCAGACTCATAATGGCATCTGGTTGCTCTTTAAGTATTTGATGTTTTTTCTTAGATGAGTGGTTTCAAACCTCACAGGGAACCATATTCATCAGGTGTGAATGAATGAGGTAACATTCACAAGGAAATGAGGTAACAGACTTCCTAGAAAGGAGGCATGTACCTCAGTTTGAGGGCATGATGACTGCAGCCACTCAGTTTGGTAATGTCAGTGGTAGCCCTCTGTGGTGGGAGGCTGTGTTAGGTGGAGCAGGCAGGAAGCACAGAAAGGATGGGGGCACCCCCAGAATACTTTCTAAGCAATATCTCCCAATGACCTAAGGACCTCTCAACTCCACTTTTCAATGAAAGTTCATAGCACCTCCTAGTCCCTGACCTGGAGGACCAAATGTCTGCACCTTCAGTGGACACACTACCCAGATCATAGCAGGAACCAATGGTGTTTTCATGCTGACAAGGTCAGAGGTCAGCCTGCCGTCCCTGCTGAGCTCCCCAAGGCACTCCCCATCTGAGCTTATGTTTGACAGACAGCTCCCACAATGGCTCACTGCAGGGGCAGAAACACCCTTCACAGGGAACATACATCTCTAACAGCCACAATGACACTCCCCTGGCTGAATTCACCCAGATGCTCTGCTGGACATTGGTGGCTAGGATTTATTCAGCAAACTCAGATGGGTGGTTGTTCTCTATGCTGTTACAGATGGGAGAAAAAAAAAATCACAATCGATTAGTCAATAAAGAACTGTCAGGACTGGAGAGCTGGTTAAGTGATTAAGAACACTTGTTGCTGTTTTAGAGGATGTGGGTTCGATTCCCAATGCCCACATAGCAGCTCACAGATATCTGTAATGTAAAGCCAGTCCAGGAGATCTGACACCCTGTTCTGGCCTTAGCAGGCACTGTATGCCCAAGGTGCACAGACATACATACAGGAAAAACACCAATGTGTATAAAAGTAAAAAAACAGTATTTAAAAAGAAGTAGCTGTCCCACTGTGAGTGTACAAATTGCTTACAAGCATCCAGCACTAATGAGTGTTAGGGGACATCGAGAATGGAGGAGAGGCCATGTGTTGTGAAGACCTGCTGCTGATGGGCAGCACTGAGGAGCCAAGTAGACGCCAGACCACCAATGAGGATTTTTTTTATCTGAAAATCAATCTATTCTGAAGCCGCTGACTTATGACCAGGCAGTTCAACCCGAGAGCTGGTACAATGTCCCTATAGATTACCTACCACTCAGCTTCTAAGCATCTGTGGTGGTAAGGAATTAGCTGCCTCTCAGGAGAGCATTCCAGTGATGTGCAGCTGGGGTTGGTGGAAAGTATACTCTGAGGACTGTGGTGGGAAGAACATGGAAGAACAGGGCTGTGACTCAAATTCAGAAGCAGAGAGCGAGCATATAGCTATAAGAAGAACATAGGGTTATTATACCCAGTTTGTCTTACTGGACCCAATTTTCTTATACCCAATATTTCTATTTTTTGTTATGGAAAAAAGAATAGTGGTTCTGGGTAACAGTGCTAGTCTGTTGCATCATGCATTATTTTATAGATAAAACTCCTTTCTCCTTCTGATTGATTCCTGTTGGCTTCCTATAATCAAGACAGCGTCAACCATCAAGCTGTCTAGATGGCTTGGTAGGTAAAATATTTGCTGTACAAGCATGAAGATCTGAGCTCAGATCCCCAGTATCTGTCCAAAATCGAGGCACATATTCATAACCCCAGTATTGTGGAATGGAGATGGGAGGACCCTGGGAAAACCTGCTAGGCACCAAAGCCCAGTCAAAAATTTGAGCCCTGGGTTCAGTGAAAGACCTTGTTTCAGAAATCAGGTGGAACATGGTTGAAGAAGACACTGATGTTGTGCTCTGGCCTCCATATATGTGCACAATGATACATAAAGCTTTCATTATAGCATATACATTCATCTTAGCACCATAATTAGATGGTTTTGGTTCTCAAGGAATTGATAATAATTTAGACCTGGTTTGTAGAAGATGGGGGGAGGCAAGGATTGAGGAGCTTGTGAGCCTCATTAATATTAGTGGGTTCAGTATTTCAACTTGTTAGTTTCTGATTTATGAATAGTATATGTCTCTCCAATTGAAGTGCATGCCCCTAAGGGTAGGACTTACTTATTAAACGTTATTGTGGTTCACACAGGGAGCATGCAAATAACCTCTCAGTTCGTGCTCAATAATTATTTGTAGAAAATCATGGAGCAGCTAACACCTTGAGCAAGTGCTGAAGATCTAATTATCAGTGATCACCAGCCCTTGGTTTCCTTGCTTATAAAACATCATAATTTGAAGTGTGCATTGTATTTATTTAATCCCAATGAATTGTAGCAATTTAACATGTTTTAAAGTGTTGTATTCATAAAGTGCTCTAAACAAGATGTTCTTTTTAGCGATTGGGGGGAAAAAAGTTCTCTAAAAGGCACATAATTCTTAGTGGAAAAAATAATAGTAACTAAAGTGTTGTGTGAATGTTTGAATAACAATTTGCTCATTTTCTTCATGAAATGAGATTTTGATATAAAATGCATGTGTGTCACTGAAAGACAGAGAGAGATCTGTACAGCACTGTGTGCTATGACAGCTTGATGGCTTCGAATGGGGGAGGAGTGCTCCCAAAGGTGACTTCTCTTGCTGGGTAGAGTTAGTGGTCAGGGCAGCCATTCAGGCTGACAGAACCTTGGACTTCTGTGGCTTCTGTGATGGGGACAGGGATGTGGTTTACTTGAATATTCTTCAGACAGCCAAAAAATGAGTTCCACACAGGGAGTGAAAGCATTTTCAATTTGTCTGAAAGAGAAAGAGGAGGCACTCGGTGGATAGCTCATACCATGAAATGAATGAACATGGAGGGTTAAGAATATTATTAGAAAGAGCCAGAGACCCCATGGCCCTGACCACCTGGCCATCTCCGGACCTCCTGCCTTCTGTGATACAGAGGTAGCAAAGCTCTTCCTTGCCTCTAGGGAAGGAATCCCTACAGCTTGAACCAATAGATAATAATTCTCAACTCTGTTACCTTTTATGGGTCATGAAAGGACTATAAAATTAATGAGCAGACTACCTGAAGGACATACAACAAGAAAGAACAAAAAGGGCCCTTTCAGGCAACATTTTAGTCTTTGAAGGTGACTGTCTCAGCCTGCCCCATTCTCTCATTTGATCTCAACAGTCACCTCAATGCTTGGGGAAGAGAGACCATTATTTCTCACCAGCTTTCTTGATTATTTGCTGACATAGGCTTCTGACTTAATGAAGCCTTTTAAGGGAGGGTTATAAATGACAGGCTTGGAACCAGAGGAAGCAGTAGTCATGTGGCCCGCACTACCCTGAGATATACCTAGATGCTGAGGCAAAGGGCCTTGCCACCTCCACTGTGCAGGAATTCTCTTCTCCTTACTCAAACATTGGGATACCTTAGCTGTTGGATTGAGAAGACATCAAGAGCTGCTGGGCCCTAACATGGGGTGTAAAGTTGGGACTAGAGTTATTTACCTGGGACGCCTCCAATGTGTAGTGACCCTCGGGTGCTGTTCGGTGGGAAGGAAAGCTGCCCAGCTGTGTAGCTATTGTCTGTATCCAGTTCCAGATGCAGCGTGTGCTGTTTAATGGAGACTGGATGAAAGGAAGCTGGTTAGTTCTGACATGTGCACCCCCATGTCACCATTGTCTTTGTTTGAACTCATTCCCACTAGACCCTCAGGGGCACTGTTTGAAGGCACTTGCTCTGCCCTGGGTAGAAATGCAACACCCTATTCAGCAGCAGCCATTACTAAATTGGATCCCTACGATGAATCCATAGTGTTGAGGAGGCAGCTGAGTTGGTTTAGTGCCTGCGGTACAAGTGTGAGGATCTGGGTTCAAGCTCTCAGACCGCCTGAAAACCAAACAATGCCAAGTGTGGAGGTGGACTGTTGCAATCTCAGTGCCTGGGAGGCAGAGATGGCAGAGTCCTGTGTCTCGTTGTCGTGCTCACCAGCCAGCCCAGACTATGAGTGAAACCCAGGCCAGTAAGACCCTGTCTCAAAAAATAAGGTAGTTAGCACCTGAGGACTGAAAGCCAGGTTTAACCTCTGGCTTCCACAGGTGCGCACGCATGCGCACACGCGCAAACACACACACACACACACACACACGTGCACACACATGAACATGAACACACACAGTTAATCCACAAAGGCCATATTGTTATCCCATTCATATAAGAGATGAAACCCAGCCGGGTATGGTGGTGCACACCTTTAATCCCAGCATTTGGGAGGCAGAGGCAGACGAATTTCTGAGTTAGAGGCCAGCCTGGTCTACAGAGTGAATTCCAGGACAGCTTGCTTGTGTGCATGCATGCGTGTGTGCGTGCGTGCGTGTGTGCATGTGTGCGTGCATGTGTGTGTATCTGTCAGTCTGTTTGACTGTCTGACTGTGTGAATACATTTGTGAGTGCAGTGCCTGAGAAGCTAGACGAGGGCACAAATCCCCTGGATTTAGAGGCACAGGTAGTTGTGACCCACTCAGTGTGGGCTTTGGGAATCACACCAAGCCCTAGAAGAGCAAGAGATGCTCTTACTCACTGAGTCGTCTGTCTATCCCTAGAAATTTGGCTTCTTCTTGTTGCCATTGTCCCGAGGAGTTCAGAATCATATAGCTCAAAATGCAAATGGCAATGCTATCACTTTCTTAAAGACCAAAGCATCTTCTCAGTTTCCTGGGTGGGGCCAGGCTGAGGAAAATCCTCCATGGGTTGAATGGGTTGAATCCCGTAAGAAAACCAGGGGTCTGGTTATAGTACCTGGCCCAGCCCAACCCTCCCAGTGGACAGACTGGGGCTGCCTTTGAGAAGTTCAAACACAGGTTAAAGGGTTTCCGTGTGTGTACAAAGGTTACCAGTGCCATACCTGCCACCGAGTGCCATTGTCCATCACACAGAGATCGCTTCGGTGTAATTGATGTCACGGTCCCACCTGCCTCACTGTTCATAGAGGTTGTGACCTGAAACATACACATTTGGCTATTTCCTTCAGAAGGGCACATGGAGCCAGCCCTCCCTGCCATCTTCCCTGTACACAGGCAGCCTGGAAGCATGCTAGATATTGGCCCTCCATCTCCTGTATCAGGTGACCACACAATGTCCAAAGCTTCCAAAGAATTCTTTTTCACACTTCTTCCAGGCAAACCAACTGAACAATTAAGCCCAGGCCCTGCCTAGGATTCCTGACAAGAGCAATGGGCTTTCCCCCACCTCTCTCAGCCCTCAGAGGTTCCTGACAAACACCCACCACTCTCCTCAGCGACCAGGATGCAGCAGAGACTGTTGACCAACAGACCTGAAGTGTGGAGGCTAAAACTGCTACTGGAGGTTTCATACTTGCTGCAAGGACAACCCAGTTATAACAACCCCCTAGCGCACTGCAGACCAGAGGGCTCTAGGACACTAAGCTATAGGTTGTATCTGACAGGACATGTGTCAGGTGCTGGGCACATGATACATTGTTGGCAGAATCCCATCTTCCCACTTTCCATGTTGGGGATGCTTTCAAGATCTTCTAAAGGCTGAGTCGAAGTGACTATAATGAGACGCTATAATAAGTATGTTTATATATCATTTACATCTGATTTGCCTGTTACGACATAGGGCAGGCCACTCTCAAGCAGATTTTGGGCTGACCAATGTCCCTGCATTTAGGAAGGTCACCAAATCTTGATTTTGTTTTCTTGACATCACTTTCTTTCTGGAAGGTGTCACTGAAGACCCTTCCAAATATCCTTCTCTGAACAGCCAGCCATCACGTGCCCTCCACCGTGTGCCCTCCACACACACTGGTAGTTGCTTCTTCCTTTGCGTGACTGGAGACTCACACTGACTTAACATCTACAGCTTAGCGTGAGGATCTATGGGCACTTGTCGGCTGCTGGGGGGGAGGGGGAGTGTTTTTTTTTTTTTTTTCCAGAGATGCAGGCACTGGCAAGTTGCTTGTGCTCCTGGAAATGACTCTCACTTATGCCTGTCAGCAAAACAAGATGAATACACTGGGTCTCCCAAACCAAAAAGACAAGAAAGCAGAAGAGAGGAGTAGGAGGGGCCAAGAGAGACTCACAGGTAAATATGATCTAAAGTTATTACCCTCACATTCAGAAATGTCAGAGGAGAACACATTTTTGTATATAATTAAATGATGATGATAAAAACTTCCCAAAAATGACATGGAGGTTGGGAACCAGGGATTTAGCCCTGAAATAGACTCTTGCCCAGAGTGTCAGAGGATCTGGATTTGATCCCTGGAAAGAAGGTATTGTAGCTGTTTGAGCTGTTTTATTGTCACCTGGGACTCAGTCCCCAGTTTTAATAAGTTATAGAGAGCAAAATGAAAGGAAACGGCACAGCAATCATCTTTGACTCAGGCCTTAGCTGTAGAGAAGATTCCTAGAAGAGTTCCATTTTAAAGAAATATAATGTGATTGTTGAAAATAGGTTATTGACTCAGGCCTGTGAGTGATGGAGACATAGGGTGCAAGCGCAACAGTGGGGGGAAAGTCCATGCAAAGATGGAGAGACGGTGTGGGAGCCAGCCAGCAGCTTAGACGAAGGCCAGAGCACAAGGTCTGCAGAGAGGACAAAGGGTACAGAGTGGACTCCATGACTCAGGACCTAGGCATGGATGTGACTTGAGGGTGACAGGAGGGTGTAAGCATGGGCAGGCTGTGTGGCATTTCCTCTACTTTGACAGAAGCCTGAGGATGGAGAATTAGCAACGATTGTCTGCAGCCATGCTACCCTGAGTGTATCCAATCTTGTCTGACCTCAGAAGCTAAGCGAGGTCCGGCCTGCTCAGGACCCAGATGGTGAAATTATTATCTGTGTTCTGTAGACACTGAAACTTGGCCCAAAGGAGCTTGAGCAGCAGCCCCAGTTCCCTTTAGCTAAGTGGTGTCATCAGAATTCAGAATGTTTGAGGTTTCCTGGTTTTAAAGATGAAACAGAGAATATGATGATAATGACTTACTAACCAAAAAAAAAGGGGGGGGGAGTTAATCTCTAAACCAGGTGTCATAGGTATAACATTGCACTCTGCCTGTACCTGTCTTCAGCCTGGCTGAGTCTCTGTTGTGGGCTCCGTCTCCACTCCCATGTAAGCATCTCTCTGCATACCTTCCCTGCCTCCATCTCCCTCCTGTGTAAGCATCTCTCTGCATACCTTCCCTGCCTCCGTCTCCCTCCCATGTAAGCATCTCTCTGCATACCTTCCCTGCTTCCGTCTCCCTCCTGTGTAAGCATCTCTCTGCATACCTTCCCTGCCTCCATCTCGCTCCCATGTAAGCATCTCTCTGCATACCTTCCCCGCCTCCGTCTCCCTCCTGTATAAGCATCTCTCTGCATACCTTCCCTGCCTCCGTCTCCCTCCTGTGTAAGCATCTCTCTGCATACCTTCCCTGCCTCCGTCTCCCTCCTGTGTAAGCATCTGGCTGCATACCTTCCCTGCCTCCATGTAGACACTTAAGTGCTCTCCAGATTGACTTGCGATGTGGATCAAGACCCCAGTAAGACTTCGTGGGCGAATGCTGAGAGTGAGCGTAAGTGCTGGCCCCAAGGACACGGAATTGGCTTCCAAAAGAAAGAAAGAGACACAGTTAAAACACCGTAATTAAGAATAGAGGACAGAGTTCTTCAGACTCACAGATATGAGCTCTACCAACTGCTCCTTACCTAGGACCACGTGACCTCCTCCTTGGGAGAAATAAATGCCTTTCTCCAAAGAGCCACCCAAGCAGGGAGATACCCCAGACCTCGCAGAGGGGGAATCCAGGGGTTTTGAGTCCAACTGGAAGTTCCTCAGACACCCCACAAAACTGTGCTGGGGGAGGCTCTGTAAGGAAGCAGAGGATAAAGAGTTCAGAGTTCATGGCATATAATTCCCAGAGAAGCTGAGGTGGATGGCGTGTAGCTTAGCAGAGGAAGGAGATTCTCGAAGAGTCCTTCTTCCTGCTTCAGAGAGTCAGGGGGTCCTGACTGTTCCCTTTGGCTTCTTGTCAGGTATCCGAGGAAACCTGAAAACCAGAGGCTTGGTGGGAAGTCAAAGTTTAAAGGTGCTACTTATTCAAATGCTGGGCATGGGGTGGTTGGAAATGGCTAGCTGTGCTCAAATAGGAACCAGGAGGCTCAACCTGACTCTGCTTCATGGAGCCTGAGCTGCAGCACGGGGAAAATTCCACCTCACAGTTTACACACCTCACCATTCTTTGTAGGTGCAAACCTTTTCTTAGGGCTTTGTGAGCTAGCATGATAGTTTATTGCCGGGCAGCTGACTAAAAACAGGGCCAAAATGTTCCCCAAATAATAAAGTGCAAGATACCTTCCTGTATAGCCAGGCTTGGTGCGCTGCCAACAAACCATGAGTGCTATGAAGTCCAAAGAAGATTCTGTGCACCCTGTTAGTACCTTGTGGGGTACCCCCTGCATGCCTGAGGTGGGCTTTGAATAAGAGTTCCCACTTTGGACCAGGGTTTCTGAGGGTTCACAATAACTTGTGGTATTTAGTAGTTGCTCACATACTATCTCTAGCAGATGTGCTCATTCTATCCCCACTCGTGGTGCCAGTGGCATTGTTAGGTGGTGGCAATGGCAGATGGGCCTCTTCAGAAGTTAGTTTTTATGATGGTTAACATTGTCACCTTGACAGGATCTGGAACAATCTGATAGGTAAGCCACTGTCTGTGAGGAGGTTTCTAGATGAAGTTAATGGAGATGGAAAATCCACCTTAAATGTAGGTGGCATCATCCCATGGGCTGAGGTCTTCAGAACAGAAACCCAGCTGCGCTTTGATGGACTGTATCTCAGAAATGGGAGCCCAAACAAACCCTCCCTCCCCTAAGTTACTATTGGCAGGCATTTTGTCACAGCAATGAGACAGTACTTAATGCAGTTTCCTGTATATTTTCCCATGATAAATACATTTATCACACTTTATGCCCAGGGCTGGCTGCACTTGTGCTGTTTAGAACCGGTACTGGATTTTATCTTCCTACAGTTGGAATCTCAGCTGTCCCAAAGGCCATACTTGCCTGTCTGTGGCATTTCTAGAAAGTTGAACACCCTTTGGAGGCAATGAGCTCACTGGTGGCAGGCTCATCCCAGGGGAACAGGGATCCTGGTCCTTCCTCACATTTATGCTTCCTAGCCACCTGAAGGTGTGTGGCTTTGCCCCATTAGACATTGCCTGCTGTGATGTCCCATCTTGTCATAGGCCCAAAGCATCTGGGGCAAGAGACCATGTCATAAAACCCACTACTTTGCATGCAGACTGAAAGCTCTTCAGATACAATATTGCAAATAGGGGCTACTATCTGTGCCTTGTGATTAACATGGTTTGGGGTTTGGTTTTTGTTTGTTTGTTTGGTTAGTTTTTGTTTTTTGTTTTTTTAAAAGATTTATTTATTTATTTATTTTCTGTTATGGATGCTCTATCTGAATGTACATCTGCATGCTAGAAGAGGACATCAGATCATATCATAGGTGGTTGTGAGCCACCATGTGGTTGCTGGGAATTGAACTCAGGACCTCTGGAAGAACATCCAGAGCTCTTAACTGCTGAGTCAGGTCAAAAACCTAATCATATCCTTGAGTAGTCTCTCTGCTCTGTGATTTTTCTCTGAGAGGAAAATAGGTTTAGAGGTTAAAGAAAAGTCACTGTTAACAGTAAGGATTTCCCCTTAGCATATGCATATACACCATATTGCATATCATTCATAAATGGTACGAATCATTCATGAGACACAGCAAAGTTACTACATATAAATGTAGTAGAAAATAATGTTACTTTGTTCCTCATTGTGGCTTTGGTACAAAGAGTGGGCCACATAGTACCCCATGGAGCTACCCCAGCTTTGACTGGGTCACCCTGAAACTAAAGTCTAAGCTGGTGCAAGGCCTGCTTTAATTACATCTTTTTTCAGGCCTGGAGTTTAGTCTGTGCCCTCCCTAACTCAGTACAAGCAAACATCACACCAGGTCCTAAGGAAGGGGCAGAAACTATATTGGGTGAAAGATGCATCCTAGACTTGAGCTGCTCATAGCATCACTGACCTTCAATGGTGTAGGAAAGGCTACAGGTGTAGGCATACCAGATGAGGTCAGCACCTTGGTAGGGTGGGAGGAGAGACAGAGGAAGAGAGCCAGCACAGAGGACTTTTGAACTTGACAAGGACAGTAAATTGTAACTCATCTTTGTGTCCGAGGACTCTCAACTGTCCCTTAGTCATATACCAAGTTTGGGTCTTAAGCTTATATTATCATTTCAGTCCCTGAAGAACAGTAAGATGCATATGTAGGCATAAAGATCCGCCTTTGTGTTTCCCATGAGGCTAAAGATTCATCCTAGGCCCTCACTCACCAAGAATCCTCTCTCCTGCACACATACCTTCTGCTTCTTCATGACTCTGAAGCCTTCTGACTAGAAAAGGGAACGCATTGGCTTTGTGCCAATGTGAATATGCCTTATGCCCTCTTGATTTCTTTGCAAACCCAGGTCAAGCTATCTGGCTAGACACTGAAGATGCCGCTTCACTTCCATGTGCTGGCTTTTGTGCTTACTATTTATGATAAAAGGACACTGGGTTTCCATTTATAAAAGAAAAATGATCCTATGAGTACATTTTGATTCACAGCAAGCTGACAGGCAGCAAGGTTGGAAGTAGACGCTTCTGCAACCATTCTGCAAATGTGGCAGAGACTGCCACAGCTTGGGACTCATCACCTTAGCCTCTGCCACAGGCTGGAGACATGACTCCGTGGTTAAGAGCACTGGCTGTTCTTCCAGAAGTCTAGATTTAACCCCCAGCATCTACATGGCAGTTCATAGCCATCTATAAGTCTAGTCCCTGGGGAATCTGATGCTCTCTTTTGGGCTCCACAGGGACCAGGCACACATGCGATGCATAGACATACATGCAGACAAAATACCCACACCTCTTCCCTGGAAGGGAAGCTAAGAGAGTCATGTTTCTAAGGCCACAGAGAAGCCCACAGTCACTTCTTCAATACCTGTGTCTCAGCCTAGACCTCATACATAGGCTTGGGAATGCAGTGGAGCTGCTTTCTCTGTGGGCTTGTGAACATTAGATATATAAAACAATCACTTAAAGGATTTACAAGTCTTGAATGGCTCTTGTGATGGTAACAGTTAGAGTTATGCTGAGAATCACTAGTTTTCTAGCTTTACCTTTGACTTTCTTGATGGTGACAACCCCAGGTAAACCTGTTCTCTGGGGCTGATGGTAGAGTTTCCAGGCAAACTGCCTTCCTGGGCCCTTAGTCCATCCACCACCAGGCGCGCCTTTCTTCCACTCAGTTCAAACACCACCTTTAGAACAAAGAGAAGAATCAACGGTGTACCTCTGTCAACTGGTGCCAGATTTTACTAGTAGTCGTAGGAAACTTCAAAAGGGAGGGGGTTTCCATCCTTCAGTAGCTTCACAGGCAGAGAAAGGGCTCTTGTTTATCAGCATGAACATTTTTTGGTAAGATGTCAGGTACTAGACAGCTGAGATGAAAGCAGAGTTATGGAACTAGCTTGAAAATGAAACACTCAACAGATACAACGGATCTAGAAATGTAAACAAAGGCTGAACAACCAAGGGCATGGATTGTGACTAAAGGTGAATGGTCTGCGCAGAACTGAGCCCGGGCATGGCTCCTGGAGCAGGCAGAAACTGATGTGTCTCTTGCAACATGAACGGCAAGCACTCTCTGCTACAAGTTTGAATTCATGTCTGCTCTCACGGTGGTGGCTTTAGCTAAAGACTCCCAGTTCCAGTGACATCATAGAAGTCTATGACAGCTCACTCGTTCACTCACTCACTAACACCCTTTCCCTCTCTCCCTTTCCGTCTCTCTGTTGGCCCTGCCATTAGCCCAACTGGCTTCTTCCTTCATTCTCACTTCCTGTGCAACCCAGCAGCTGTCCCTCTTGCTCTTCCTTCAGGATGCACCCTAACCCCACTGCTCCCCACTACCACTATGGCTTTTCTAGGTAAGGGCAACAGTGTCTGTTTGGGCCCCAGCCTAATTTTTTCAGCCAAAGAGACTTTGTAAAAGTTACAATAACTTTGTAAAAGTTATTGCTCTGTTTCTGTGTCTGTGCTTTACCAGTGTTACGACACTTCAAAAGCTTCACAGACACTTGTAATAGAATCCAAAGTCCTAGCTGGGCGTAGTGGCACATGCCTGTTAACCCAAGCTACTGGAGCTGATACAGGAAGGTCAAAAGTTCTAGGTCTGTCTGGGTTGCATAGTGAGTTCAAGGACAGCCTGCACTATACAGTGAGATCTTATCTCACAAATTAAAAAACAAAAACAAAAAAACCAAAAAAGCCAGGCCTGAAGGCACAGCCCGGTGATCTTTTATAGTTGTCTTGAGGCTGTGGTAGGAGCAATGCAGAGTCAGGGTCAACATAAGTAACTGAGACCATATACTTCAACAATAGAGTGCTTACCTACTATCTACAAGGCCCTAGATTCAATGTTTAGCCATGTTAGATAATACATACATACATACATGCATGCATACATACATACATGCATACATACATACATATATACATACAGCTAGCAATAACCTAAATCCTTAGTTTGGCCTGCGAAGCTTAAGTTAAAAGATCCCTGCCCCACCCCTTCCCCAAACTTGTCGCTTATAACTTTGTGATCTTCTCAGTGAGCAAAGCCCAGCTCCAGTCCCATGGCTTCACATGGCGGTTGCCCCACCCCCAGGAGCCTTTTCCTAACCACTGTCTCTTCAGTGGTACCCCTACTCTGACTTTTCTGTGGTCTAACATCAACCACTTTCCCAAAAGACAATTGACTCGGGATGGTCGTGTGCCTGTGTGCTCTAAGAGAGCAGCCTATTCAATAGTCATTGAATAGCCATGAGTGGAACTTATTAGGTTACCTAGTGTAGTGGCTATTCCTGGTTATCAACTTGACTATATCTGGAATGAACTACAATCCAGAATTGGAAGGTGCACCTGTGATCCTAATCTCGAGGCTGGAGATACAAGTTTCTGACCTGGATCTTGGCATGGAGATCTTGAGACATAGTGGCTATGAATCCCAGAAGATTAAGACAGGGAGATCTCTGAGTTCAAGGTCATCTGGGACAAAGCAAGTCCCAGATCCAGGTGTGGTGGCACACACCTTTAATCTGGGCCTCACCTTCTGCTGGAGACCTACATAAGGACATTGGAAGAAGGAAGATTTACTCTCTCTTCTTCGCCTGCTTGCATTGTGGGACTGAGCAACTGCTAGATCCTTGGACTTCCACTGACAGCTGCTGCTGAGCATTGTTGGGGAGTTGACCTACAGACTGTAAGTTATCAACAAGTTTCCTTACTATATAGATACTACCCATAAGTTCTGTGACTCTAGAGAACCCTGACTAATACACCTACGTTTTCTAATTAACAGTGCCATCATTAGAAAGACATGACTTCCCTTTAACTTTGTGATGCACACTTTTAACTGAGGTGGCTTCAGGCAAGAGCTGGGATGCTAGGATGCAGGGAGAGAAGGCTTTCTGCTTGTGCTATGAGAGGAGGAAGAGGAAAAGGAAGAGGAAGAAGAGGTAAAATGAGGTATCTCTGGATAGGACTCAAGTCTAAACAGAAACTTCATTCATGTTTAATATACATATAGACAGGAATCCTACATAATATACTTAGTATTTTGACTGTAATCTGTTACAAGAGGATGGGCATGAAATATTCTATTTGAGGTTCTATGTCTTTGCTCAGAATGCCTGAATCATTTTGGATTTTGGATTATTTCAACATGCTCAGACCATTGTTAACGAACGCAGCGCTCACCGTGTGCCACTTCCCGTCGTGGTATCTCTCTTTGCTTCTGAGTCTCACTTTCTTCCCTCCTGCCCCCAAGGCAAAGATGACATGGCCTTCTGAGAGATAGAGAGCCACAAAGGAGTCCCTGGTGCCTGTGTGAAACACTAGCCCTCTGGAGGAAGTTGTCTGTATGTCCAAAGAAAACTGTAACCTGTGGGTAAAGAAAGACACAGGAAACGTGACTTGGGCATGCTGGCCTATAACCCCAGTTCTCAGGAACTCCAGAGGCAGGGCGATTACAAGTCTGACACCAACTGGGGCTGCCTAGAGGTTTTTAGGTATACAAGAGTTATATCTTTTCTCAAAAACAAAACAAAACAAAACAAAACAAAACCAACCCAACCCAACCAAAAAAATAAATAAAAAGGAAAGAAATGGCCAATGAAGGGAAATATATACTTTCAGTTCCCTGCATCTCGGAAGAAGAGTGGCAGTAAGCCTACCTCCCAGAGACATGGGACTTTCAGAAGGCAGAACATATTAGATGTTAACAGTATTGCTGTACAGTTTCTTTACTATATTAGGGAATTGCACAGATTGTCTATGGCAAGCTTAGCGAGTAGTAGAAGTCCTAGCATGTGGGAAGAAGAAACATACTTGGGCTTTTAAATCAACATTAAAATTATGCTACAATTCATCTAAATTTACCATGTCTACCACTTCTGGGTGTCCAGTTCATTAGCGTTGAGTTAATTTATAATGTTACACAAACCATCTGTGGTGCTCCTCCTCCTGTGAAGCACAGACTCCACCTTTCCCAGTAGCTCTCTGTCCTCCCTTTGCTTAGTGTCTAGACCACCCTTCTACTTCTTCCTCAGCAGATGCTCTTGGTACCTCATGCAAATGGAACCACACAGCATTTCTTTTTGTGACCAGATTAGCTCTCTTACTAATACAAACTATTTAAACCCAACAAACATGCCTTCTATTTGCACAGCTGCACAGGGAGGGAAGTCGGAGGAGGACCGGGGTGGGGGACAGCTTGACTAGTGAGAACGTGATTGGACGTCAGATGAGCATTTCCTCTCTATGGGACATATTTAACACAAAGCACAGGAGTACAGATTCACCTTCTCCTGCTCTCCCCATTGCTCTGACTCCCAGACCTCAACTAACCTGGGAGAGGAATTATAAAATATTATTATGGAGCCAAAAATTGAGAGCTAGCATTTATTTATATGATGGTTTCAAATCATTTCCAAGTTGAGCCAAGCAAGCTTAACTGTATATGAAGATCCTATGAATCCATCCATCAAACCATCTATCAAAACTGGTTAACCGTCCAACAAATAGTTACTGAGTGTTCAGTGTGCAGAAGGCACTGTGCTGATCACTGGGGATACAGGCAGGGAGTTTTGTTTCTTGAAATAGTCTATGGTGTGTGAGGCCACCAACAAGTTCATGGCGGTACAACTTGAAAAGGCAGCACAGATGTTTATACCCATTCCCTGGGGTTCATGTCTAAGTACCCACTAGAGGACAGAGACCAGGTTTATCTTGCTAGTAACTATATGAGCAGGGCCTATACACAGTACACATCCAACAAATAGTGACTAAATTGAGTTAAGGAGGAAATGAATAATTCAGAGGTAGACTCGGGATGTGGATAGCAACATTATACTGTTAATTCTTTGCTTTCCAACATTGTGAGGCTAAGATGCGTATTTGTTCATCAAAAGAACAGGTTTCCTGGAGGGCAACATTCTTCAAGATGAAAAAGAACCCATATTTGTTAAATGAAATCACCCAGATGGCCCGCAGCTCCGTGTTTCTCCTGACGTGTCTGTCGCCTGTGTCAACTTAAAGGAGTATTGGGACTCACTCCAGAGCACACAGCACTTTGCATACGTGGGCTCAGTGATCAGACTTGGCATTTGCTTTCCACAACTGTTTCTTAAGGCAATCATTTTGCAGAAAAGACTAACATTTCAAAAAGGAAGCAGCAGATTCACATCCAAGAACATCGCAGCAGAGCTCTGACCCCTCACTGCAGGATGAAAACAGAGAGGCTCAAGGGTACATTTAAATACTCATTGCAGGCGAACGCGGTGGTGCCAGCCTTGGGGGGTCTGTACAAACATAGCTAGAGCACAGATCCAAGTAAATCAAGGTGAAGGTAACAGCACACAGCAGAGCTGGCAACTTCTCACGGACATGGCTGCTAAACAGTTGGCACTGGAGAGCTTTCATTCAGTCACACACACTAATGTGAATATGCAGTTAACATACAGTTAACTTTGACAGGCTTTACAATCACACAGACCCTGTAGAATCACATTCTTCAAGATGAAAAAGATGTGCTCATTCTGCTGTAGAATCACAACAGCCAGAGCATCTTCCAGAGAAGTTTAGTTGAGGAGGAAAGATCTATCCCAAATGTAGAAAACCCTACCCATGGGCTAGGATCCCCGACTAAATGAAAAGAAGAAAGCGGACTGCATAACCCCTACCCTCACCCTACTTCCTGGCTGTGGGTGCGATGCAACCTCATGTTCCTGCTGCTTTCTCTGACACAGTGGGCTGTACCCTCAAACTGGGACTCAAGTGAACCCTCCTTTCTTATATTGTTTTTGTCACAGTGATGAGAAAAGTAACTGATGCTGTCTGTAGTGACTGCCCCCACTTCACCCCACATTGAAATGTTACCTGGATGAGAAAGTATCAGGGTTGACTCACAAGCAGGCAGATAAATTAACATGCTGAATGTAGGAAGGGAGAAGATGCTGGGCCAGGGGGAGCTGGGAGAGAAGAAGTCAGGGAAGGCTGGGGACAGGGCAGTTAGGGCAGCATCTACAGATGCCATTTCTTTAAGATGAGCAGTTGCTATGAAGGTCAGCATGGCCAAGGGTTCAAGGCTGACAATGGGCCTCCCTTCCCAGAAATGATGATGTCATCAGAAGAACTGATGGAAGGTCATTCCCTCCTCCTGCTCTGGCTTCTACAAGCCCAATTTCAGCAAATGAAAGATTCTTAGACTTTCCATGGGGGCAGGGGTCACTGGAGACATACAAACCTCTTGCTCAGGCTTTTCCTTTAGGTCTTCCTGACTGTCAAACCTGAATCATCCTGTGCTTCACTGAGTGGGCTACCAAGGGCCAACCTCATTTAAACTATGAACCCGTCTTCACTGTCAGGAAATCAATATTGCCCTCTTTTAACCAATGAGAAAGTGGAGGGGAGAGAGATAACCATTCTCTAAATTGTTGGGCAGACCCAGAAATGAATTGTACACTTAGAAATGACACACTGTGTACAAAGGTGACCAAGATGTGCTCATCTCCAGAAGGCCTGCTACAGGAGCATAGAGGTGTCCCCAGGTGTCACATCCTTGGGTCTGTTGAGAGTGGCAGACACACTACAACACAGACTCTTATGCCCAAATCTTACTCTTCTAAGGTGATCTCTCCTTCAGGGCCCTGAAGGACAAGATAGCTGCAGCCTGAGACCCACTCCATCTGTACAAGTGGCCCAACCCAGTTTCATCTCTCCCAGTCAACTCCTGCTCCTCTTACCACCACCTTTCGCAAGCCTTCCCATTACTAAACTTCTTGCCTATCCAGACCCATCCTGGCACCCATATCACAGAGAAGCTGATCTGGCAGATGACAGCCAGCTTGTAGTTAGAGGCAAGGCTAAGAGCCAGAGTTCAAGCTGGTCTTTCTGACCCCTGGGCCCTTGGCCTCTGTTTAATATATGAAAGTCTGAAGGAATGGTTACCATCCTTCCCTTCATGTCTCCTTCAAGTCATCTGAGAAGGACAAACCTTGCTTTCCTTCTTTCTTCCAAAGTCATTAGCATTTCTGCTCAGCCCCTCCCCCCTGACAGGGATGCAACTTGTTAGCATAAAAGAAAAAAATCTAATAGCATCCTCTAGGAATCTGGCACCAGGGCTACCTAAGAGAATGATTTCCTATTCAGTACAGAACTAAAGAGAAGAAAGGTGATTTATCACATAAATAATGAATAGCTTTGGGGGTGGGATAACAGCCTTATTTTTAGAACACCTTTAGTTCTCAGCCGGAGCTGAGCTAATTGTTTAGGTCCTGAGTACCAGCGTCAGCAGCAGCAGGCACATGTCTATTCCATCTGTAGAGGGAGGGAGGGCACATGACAGCCCCCATACAAACCTGACAACACCTCCTTCATGAGCATGATGTCACGGGCTTAGACATCCTTGGAGAGACTGGAAAGCTGGTTCTCAGTTGGTGTTAGATGGAACAAGAGATATTTTAAAAAAAAAAAGAGAGAGAAGGAGAAATACCTGGGTTTCAGCAGCTCCTGGGGAAGCTTGAATAGCAAGTGGCTGGTAGGACTGTCCCCAAACTGCAGGGCTCTGTGAGTGGCCTTGGTGTTCAGAGGTGGTAGGCAGGACTTCCCATCTTGCCAAGCCTCTATGCTCCTTGCAGCCTGAGGTGCATCTTGCAACAGCTGTGAAAGAGAGGAAAGGAAATGAGGAGCCAGTTGTGGCAGCGAAGACAGGATGTTTGCCTGGCCCAGTGCTCAGTGCTCACTCTGGAGTCTAAAATATGAAACCAGCAGAGAAATGGAAGACTTAGCAAATAGCCCCAATGGGAAGAGACAGTCCATCTACCCTCGAGAGCCCTAGTGTGCCACTTACTGTGTGGAGACACAAGAGAAGGTGAGAACTTATTCTCCGCTTCTTTACTCTCCTGCAGACCCACCCACCCCAACTCAGTGTCCTTGTAGCTATGGTTTGGGGGCCTTCTCCTTCAGGAAGTTATGAATGAGGTTGGAAGACATGGCTTTGGAGAGTCCCAACATCCCTTTCCTCTTACTTCCTTTTTTCGGGGAATACATGAAACTCAAGCCTTATACAAGTCTAGCATCTTTAGGGAAACAGCTGCATCTGGAGCCTGCAGGGACCCTGTACTCCATCCTATCACCGACTGTCAGAAGAACCACAGTGCTCTCAGCAGACAGCCAGAGTAGGACATGGAGCCCCAAACCTGCCACCTCCCCTTCCAGGGCAACTGAAAGCAAAGGGATGGGTCACCGGACCTGTCCTCACTGCTATGAGCATTGATGACATCATAACAATTTGTCCTGTCTTGGAAAATGCTTTCAACTTTTGAGCACTAGATGGGCCCAGAGAAGTTAGAGGAAGAAGCTGAGCGTCTCCAGATTCCCCCTTTTTCTTGCAGCAGAGTCCAGGTCTGGGCCACAGGGCTCTGAGCTCAATGGGGAATCTTTTTAGCCCAAGTAAAGGCTGAGGATTGGCCAAGGAATGAACATGTGACCCTTGCTCCTGGCAATGACTCTTGAGGAGGTGCTGTTTGGGAAGAGCAGCTGATAAAAGAAAGATGCTGTCCTAGCAGAGAGAACCCCAGGCAGAAACCATCCTTCCCCTGCAGGACACTGTTCATCAAGCAAGTGTTTCTCAGAACCAACCAAGCAAGACAGAGCAGAGAGAACAGGGGAGTGGGGGTGGGCTGAGGGTGGGGGCATCAAGTTCCATGTCCCAGCAAGGCGGCTCTTGAAGCAGCTAATCACGCCATGCCCACAGTCAGGAACAGAGATGCCTGCCAAGATGTTTACTGCTCACATAGCTTGCCTGCCTCTAGTGCAGTCCAGGATCCCAAGCCAGGGAACGGATGGTGCCCTCACTTTTAGGCTGGTTCTTCCCTTACCAGTTAAGGCAATCAAGACAATCACCACAGGTGTGCTCGCCAGTGAACCTGATAGCCATCCCTCATTGAGGCTTTCTTCTCCGGTAATTCTAAGTTGTCAAGTCGACAAATGAACTAACACAGGTAGAATCATTGTCCTGCTTTAAGCGATTTTGGAAAGGATTTTCAGGAGCCAATCATAAATAGCTTCCCCAAACCTTCTTTCATTATCAGGAGTTCTTCTCCAACCCAATCACAGATAGATATGGTCCCCAGAATGTACTCTTGATATATCAAAGCCAGGCCTGTTGGCACAGGCCTGAAAGTCATGTTTCTCAACAGGACAGGAGGACAGCAAGTTCACAGCCAGTCTAAGCAATATAGCAAGATATGGTCTCTAAAGGAAAGGAAAGAGATTAGAGAAGTATTCTAGAAGTCTCTGGGTCTATAATTTTCTTATGATATGTCATCATGTAGGTTGCTGCTAGCTTTAATCTCCCCAGCAGCTTAAAGTGCTCTTTTAACAGATTGATATTGACTCTTGAAAATGTTCAAGTCACTTTATGTCACAGAGTAAGACTCAAAGTCCTCCCTTTGCCTCCTTTCTCTACTGAAACTTCACAGTGTTTATAGGTTTTCGAGCTAGCAGAGGCGTGAAGAGCACAGTTATTGGACTGATACTATGCGGGTTACTATGCGCTTACTGTGGACTCCAGACCTATAAGTTACTGACCAGGGACTCTTAGAAAAAGTTCTTGTAAAGAAACAACACCATGCCCTGCCCGGCCCCCAATCTGAAGCTTAACATCTGGCCCTGTCCAGTTTTCACTTCCTGCTGCTGGCAGAGTACTGCTAGAGTGGCAGACGCCTTGGAAAGAGCAGAGAACACTTGTGCACAGTACATTGTGCCTCAAAGACACACACGCATCCTGTGTCCCAGCTTTGGGCTGCTGCATAGCCAGCAACTTATCTAAACACAGCCCATGCTCCACAGCACAGCTCTTGGGAAGCCTCCTCCTCCTGGAGGGCCTCCCTGATTCCCATGGTAAGAAACTTCTGCTATACTAGCCCTGCAGCACAACATGCCCTGTCATGTTGTTCTTTTACTGTGTATATAGTAAGAAGGGACATATATGACCATATATGAACATGCTTGCGTTGTATCTACCCCTTCCTAGGTGTGTTGTATGTGTTCCCTCACAGTGGCATCAGAAGAGTTTACTAGTATTTGTTTTCATTTACATGGAGTAAAAAGACCCATACATGGGGGACAATGATCATGCCTCGTTGGTGTATAAAGGCTGACCTAGACCCAGACCGTCTGACCCAGGGACCCAGACCATCTGACCCAGGGACCCAGACCATCTGACCCAGGGACCCAGACCGTCTGACCCAGGGACCCAGTAGGTCACATATGCTTTGTCATATTCTCTCCACTGACAAACTAGTCAAGAAAGAAATAATATAGTCTATCTCATTTGCACAGAAGAGGGAAAAGGTAGGTAATGCATTCACAAATGTCCCTTATAACAATGTTCCCCCCCAAAATAAACAAACAAACAAAAAAGCCTATCGTGGTGGCACACGTCTTTAATCCCAGCACTTGGGAGGCAGAGGCAGGCCGATTTCTGAATTCGAGGCCAGCCTGGTCTGCAGAGTGAGTTCCAGGACAGCCAGGGCTACACAGAGAAACCCTATCTCAAAAAACCAAAACCAACCAACCAAACAAAAAAAACAAACCACCAATGTCCCCCATTACAACCTACCTGCCTAGGCCCCCTAGGAAATACCACCAATTCTCTCTACTCAGAAGACCTGCAGGCGCCCATCCTTCAAAATGCCACAGATTCCTCTGTTTCTTCTCTTTCTCTCCAAATATCTGTCCCCTGTCTCCACAAAACTCTCTACAGCGTTGCCATGCAGAGCCTGGATACCCCAGGAATCTCCTGCCTCTCCCTTCTCTCTCAAATCAAATCGTGGTCCGAGTTAAATATTTTCTATCTTCTGAACACTAGTAGAGCCCATTCACTGCACAGCAGGCCCTCTGCTGTCAGAATGACTTAGTCTGAGTAGCTATCACCTTAAAGCACACAGAACGCAGGACTTCGTTTCTGAAGGGACAATTCTAAAGGCAGCCTTTGACTCACAGTAAGATAACAACTCCGAGCATTCATGGAGTGAATTCCTTCTAAACAGTGCAGAATTCAGTATTATCTGCTACTAACCGCTGTGCAGC
The DNA here is from genome assembly GCF_978045245.1 of Mus caroli. Lineage (NCBI taxonomy): Eukaryota > Metazoa > Chordata > Mammalia > Rodentia > Muridae > Mus > Mus caroli. The sequence continues at coordinate 9,742,452 of NW_028227274.1, read as the reverse complement.
TGAGGAATACAGCCGGGTGAGGAGCACATGGTCAGGGTTAACTGGCACTGGCACTGGAGTGAGCTGGAGCAGCATGCTCTACTTGGTCAAAGCCGAGTGCTACTGGAGACTGAATCAGGGTCACACATTGTTGGCAAGCGCTCAATGCCGAGCTCTCCCTGCAGCCCAGCAGCTCACTCACAGCTCCACTGTCCACCTTCTACCTGTATTGTGATGTCAGATATGGGAAGGTCACCCTGTCGAACAAGCTCAGAGCAAGTGACTCCTTAACTCCAAAGCTTATGTTTAACTCATGGCAATGGTCACACTCCTCCATGCTAGCAACATCACTTCTTCTTGGTCTTGGAGGCACATGAGAATCACTTGGAGGTTCCTGCAAATTACAGGTCAGAGGTCCTTTTCAGATACCTCTGACCTAATTGGTCATCGAGCATTGGGACTTTAAAACTCCTTGTGTGTTTAAAATATGCAGTCTGGGTAAGCCACCCTGGCTTGAGTGAATGTGGATACCTTGTAATAGAGGTTCCCCTGGGAACAGAGGGGATATTTATGGGGACTTAAGAAGGGCATAGCTCACGTAGTCTAGAGAAAAATCACCAGACCTTTCACCAATACACACAAGTGTCTAAAAGCTGTTGGCTACAGAACCCAGGTTAAGGTCTGTTAGCAGATAGGCAGATAGTTTTACGGCTAATCATCTCAACTTTGGTAGGGGTTGGGGAATGAGATGTTGTACATTTAGATATTAAGAGTACTTTTGGAGCTTCTATTTGTTTGATAAGGCTTTTGTGATGCTTATTTTTCAAATGTCAATTTGACACAACCCCAAAATCATATGGAAAAAGTCTTAATGAGAGATTGTCTAAAGTAGGTCCATCTGTGGACACAACCATGGGGAACTGTCTTAAGTTAATTGATATAGGAAGATCCAGACTACTGTGGGTGGCACCATTCCCTAGGCAGAGTCCTATAGGACTGGTATATCAGAGTCCTATAGGACTGGTATATATAGGAGTGGAGAGATCTAGCTGATCACAAGCAAGCAATCGAGCAAGCGTGACATGTGGAGCGTGTGGAGGTGACATGATTAGCTGTTTCAAGTTCCCACCTCAACTTCCTGACAAAGATGGGGCTATAACCTAGAATTGTAAGCTGAAATATATCCCTTTCTCCTATAAGCAGCTTTTTACCAGGGTATTTTAACACAGCAGCAGAAATGAAATGAGGACACTCGCCAGCTACCCACAACACCCACCACAGGATCTTAAGACTTCTGGTGAGTGGAGCACAGCTTCTGCTCCAATCCAATTGCGCGGGACCTGAGACTGCATTAGTTAGGGAAGCAGAAACCGGCCTGAGTAGGACCACAGGCCTCATCCGGCCGGATCAGCGCCGGGGTAGCAGGAGCGCAGGGTTGCCTGACACCCGCCAGCTACCCACGACCCCCGCCGCAGGATTTTGGGACTGCTGGTGAGTGGAACACAGCTTCTGCTCCAGTCCAATCACGCGGGACCTGAGACTGCTCTGGTTGGGGAGAGAGAAATCCGGCCTACATAGGGCCACAACCCTCTTCCGGTCAGAAAAGCACCAGGGCAGCTGGGGCGCAGGGTCAGCTGACACTCGCCAGCTACCCACAACACCCGCCACAGGATCTTAAGACTTCTGGTGAGTGGAGCACAGCTTCTGCTCCAATCCAATTGCGCGGGACCTGAGACTGCATTAGTTAGGGAAGCAGAAACCGGCCCGAGTAGGGCCACAGGCCTCATCCGGCCAGATCAGCGCCGGGGTAGCGGGAGCGCAGGGTTGCCTGACACCCGCCAGCTACCCACGACCCCCGCCACAGGATTTTGGGACTGCTGGTGAGTGGAACACAGCTTCTGCTCCAATCTTTAAACAGTGACAACAATAACAACTAACCCCAGAGATTACCAGATGGCGAAAGGTAAACGTAATAATCTTACTAACAGAAACCAAGACCACTCACCATCATCAGAACCCAGCACCCCCACTTCGCCCAGTCCAGGGCACCCCAACACACCGGAAAAGCTAGACACGGATTTAAAAGCATATCTCCTGATGATGATAGAGGACTTCAAGAAGGACTTTAATAACACACTTAAAGAAATGCAGGAGAACACTGCTAAACAGGCAGAAGACAATAAAGAGGAAGCACAAAAATCCCTTAAAGAATTGCAGGAGAACACTGCTAAAGAGTTACAAATCCTTAAAGAAAAACAGGATAACATAATCAAACAGGTAGAAGTCCTTAATGAAAAACAGGAAAACACATCCAAACAGATGATGGAAATGAACAAAACCATACTAGACCTAAAAAGGGAAGTAGACACAATAAAGAAAACCCAAAATGAGGCAACACTGGAGATAGAAACCCTAGGAACGAAATCTGGAACCATAGATACCAGCATCAGCAACAGAATACAAGAGATGGAAGAGAGAATCTCAGGTGCAGAAGATTCCATAGAGAACATCGGCACAACAATCAAGGAAAATGTAAAATGCAAAAAGATCCTAACTCAAAACATCCAAGAAATACAGGACGCAATGAGAAGACCAAACCTACGGATAATAGGAGTGGATGAGAATGAAGATTTTCAACTCAAAGGACCAGCAAACATCTTCAACAAAATTATAGAAGAAAACTTCCCAAATCTAAAGAAAGAGATGCCCATGAACATACAAGAAGCCTACAGAACTCCAAATAGACTGGACCAGAAAAGAAATACCTCCCGACACATTATAATCAGAACAACAAATGCTCTAAATAAAGATAGAATACTAAAAGCAGTAAGAGAAAAAGGCCAAGTAACATATAAAGGCAAGCCTATCAGAATTACACCAGATTTTTCACCAGAGACTATGAAAGCCAGAAGATCCTGGACGGATGTTATACAGACACTAAAAGAACACAAATTCCAGCCCAGGCTACTATACCCAGCCAAACTCTCAATTAACATAGATGGAGAAACCAAAGTATTCCACGACAAAACCAAATTCACACATTATCTCTCCACGAATCCAGCCCTTCAAAGGATAATAACAGAAAAAAACCAATACAAGGACAGGAACCACGCCCTAGAAACAACAAGAAGGTAATCCCTCAACAAACCTAAAAGAAGACAGCCACAAGAACAAAATGCCAACTTTAACAACAATAATAACAGGAAACAACAATTACTTTTCCTTAATATCTCTTAATATCAATGGACTCAACTCCCCGATAAAAAGACATAGACTAACAAACTGGCTACACAAACAAGACCCAACATTTTGCTGCTTACAGGAAACTCATCTCAGAGAAAAGGATAGACACTACCTCAGAATGAAAGGCTGGAAAACAATTTTCCAAGCAAATGGCATGAAGAAACAAGCTGGAGTAGCCATTCTAATATCTGATAAGATTGACTTCCAACCCAAAGTCATTAAAAAAGACAGGGAGGGACACTTCATACTCATCAAAGGTAAAATCCTCCAAGAGGAACTATCAATCCTGAATATCTATGCTCCAAATACAAAGGCAGCCACATTCATTAAAGAAACTTTAGTAAATCTCAAAGCACACATTGCACCTCATACAATAATAGTGGGAGACTTCAACACACCACTTTCACCAATGGACAGATCATGGAAACAGAAACTAAACAGGGACACAGTGAAACTAACAGAAATTATGAATCAAATGGATCTGGCAGATATCTACAGAACATTCTATCCTAAAACAAAAGGATATACCTTCTTCTCAGCACCTCATGGTACCTTCTCCAAAATTGACCACATAATTGGTCACAAAGCAGGCCTCAACAGATACAAAAATATTGAAATTGTCCCATGCATCCTATCAGATCACCATGGACTAAGGCTGATCTTCAATAACAAAATAAATAATAGAAAGCCAACCTTCACGTAGAAACTGAACAACACTCTTCTCAATGATACCTTGGTCAAGGAAGGAATAAAGAAAGAAATTAAGGACTTTTTAGAGTTCAATGAAAATGAAGCCACAACATACCCAAACTTATGGGACGCAATGAAAGCATTTCTAAGAGGAAAACTCATAGCTCTGAGTGCCTCCAAAAGGAAACTAGAGAGAGCACACATTAGCAGCTTGACAACACACCTAAAAGCACTAGAACAAAAGGAAGCAAATTCACCCAAGAGGAGTAGACGGCAGGAAATAATCAAACTCAGGGGTGAAATCAACCAAGTGGAAACAAGAAAAACTATTCAAAGAATCAACCAATCAAGGAGCTGGTTCTTTGAGAAAATCAACAAGATAGATAAACCCTTAGCCAGACTCACTAGAGGGCACAGGGAAAGCATCCTAATTAACAAAATCAGAAATGAAAAAGGAGACATAACAACAGATCCTGAAGACATCCAAAACACCATCAGATCCTTCTACCAAAGGCTATACTCAACAAAACTGTAGAACCTGGATGAAATGGAGAAGTTCCTAGACAGATACCAGGTACCAAAGTTGAATCAAGATCAGGTTAATGATCTAAACAGCCCTATATCCCCCAAAGAAATAGAAGCAGTCATTAATAGTCTCCCAACTAAAAAAAGCCCAGGACCAGATGGGTTTAGTGCAGAGTTCTATCAGACCTTCAAAGAAGATCTAATCCCAGTTCTTCACAAACTATTCCACAAAATAGAAACAGAAGGTACTCTACCCAACTCATTCTATGAAGCCACAATTACTCTGATACCTAAACCACAAAAAGACCCAACAAAGATAGAAAACTTCAGACCAATATCCCTTATGAATATTGATGCAAAAATCCTCAATAAAGTTCTTGCTAACCGAATCCAAGAACACATCAAAACAATCATCCATCCTGACCAAGTAGGTTTCATCCCAGGGATGCAGGGATGGTTCAATATACGGAAATCCATCAACGTAATCCAGTATATAAACAAACTCAAAGACAAAAACCACATGGTCATCTCGTTAGATGCGGAAAAAGCATTTGACAAGATCCAACACCCATTCATGATAAAAGTCTTGGAAAGATCAGGAATTCAAGGCCCATACCTAAACATGATAAAAGCAATCTACAGCAAACCAGTAGCCAACATCAAAGTAAATGGTGAGAAGCTTGAAGCAATCCCTCTAAAATCAGGGACTAGACAAGGCTGTCCACTTTCTCCATACCTATTCAACATTGTACTTGAAGTCCTAGCCAGAGCAATTCGACAACAAAAGGAGATCAAAGGGATACAAATTGGAAAAGATGAAGTCAAAATATCACTTTTTGCAGATGATATGATAGTATATATAAGTGACCCTAAAAATTCCACCAGAGAACTCCTAAGCCTGATAAACAGCTTCGGTGAAGTAGCTGGATATAAAATTAACTCAAACAAATCAATGGCCTTTCTCTACACAAAGAATAAACAGGCTGAGAAAGAAATTAGGGAAACAACACCCTTCTCAATAGTCACAAATAATATAAAATATCTTGGCGTGACTCTAACTAAGGAAGTGAAAGATCTGTATAATAAAAACTTCAAGTCTCTGAAGAAAGAAATTATAGAAGATCTCAGAAGATGGAAAGATCTCCCATGCTCATGGATGGGCAGGATCAACATTGTAAAAATGGCTATCTTGCCAAAATCAATCTACAGATTCAATGCAATCCCCATCAAAATTCCAAATCAATTCTTCAACGAATTAGAAAGTGCAATCTGCAAATTCATCTGGAATAACAAAAAACCTAGGATAGCAAAAACTCTTCTCAAGGATAAAAGAACCTCTGGTGGAATCACCATGCCGGACCTAAAGCTCTACTACAGAGCAATTGTGATAAAAACTGCATGGTACTGGTATAGTGACAGACAAATAGACCAATGGAATAGAATTGAAGACCCAGAAATGAACCCACACACCTATGGTCACTTGATCTTCGACAAGGGAGCTAAAAACATCCAGTGGAAGAAAGACAGCATTTTCAACAAATGGTGCTGGCACAACTGGTTGTTAACATGTAGAAGAATGCGAATCGATCCATTCCTATCTCCTTGTACTAAGGTCAAGTCTAAGTGGATCAAGGAACTTCACATAAAACCAGAGACACTGAAACTTATAGAGGAGAAAGTGGGGAAAAGCCTTGAAGATATGGGCACAGGGGAAAAATTCCTGAATAGAACAGTAATGGCTTGTGCTGTAAGATCGAGAATTGACAAGTGGGACCTCATGAAACTACAAAGCTTCTGCAAGGCTAAAGACACCATCAATAAGACAAAAAAACCACCAACAGATTGGGAAAGGATCTTCACCTATCCTAAATCAGATAAGGGACTAATATCCAATATATATAAAGAACTCAAGAAGGTGGACTCCAGAAAGTCAAATAACCCCATTAAAAAATGGGGCTCAGAACTGAACAAAGAATTCTCACCTGAGGAATACCGAATGGCAGAGAAACACCTGAAAAAATGTTCAACATCCTTAATCATCAGGGAAATGCAAATCAAAACAACCCTGAGATTCCACCTCACACCAGTCAGAATGGCTAAGATCAAAAATTCAGGTGACAGCAGATGCTGGCGAGGATGTGGAGAAAGAGGAACACTCCTCCATTGTTGGTGGGATTGCAAGCTTGTACAACCACTCTGGAAATCAGTCTGGCGGTTCCTCAGAAAATTGGACATAGTACTACCGGAGGATCCAGCAATACCTCTCCTGGGCATATATCCAGAAGATGTCTCAACCGGTAAAAAGGACACATGCTCCACTATGTTCATAGCAGCCCTATTTATAATAGCCAGAAGCTGGAAAGAACCCAGATGTCCCTCAACAGAGGAATGGATACAGAAATTATGGTACATTTACACAATGGAGTACTACTCAGCTATTAAAAAGAATGAATTTATGAAATTCCTAGCCAAATGGATGGACCTGGAGGGCATCATCTTGAGTGAAGTAACACAATCACAAAAGAACTCATACAATATGTATTCATTGATAAGTGGATATTAGCCCAAAACTTAGGATACCCAAGATATAAGATACAATTTGATAAACGCATGAAACTCAAGAAGAATGAAGACCAAAGTGTGGACACTGTGCACCTTCATAGAATTGGGAACAAAACACCCAGGGAAGGAGTTACAGAGACAAAGTTCGTAGCTGTGATGAAAGGATGGACCATTTAGAGACTGCTGTATCCAGGGATCCGTCCCATAATCAGCTTCTAAACGCTGACACCATTGCATACACTAGCAAGATTTTGCTGAAAGGACCCAAATATAGCTGTCTCTTGTGAGACGATGCCGGGGCCTAGCAAACACAGGAGTGGATGTTCACAGTCAGCTATTGGATGTATCACAGGGCTCCCAATGGAGAAGCTAGAGAAAGTACCCAAGGAGCTAAAGGGATCTGCAACCCTATTGTTGGAACAACATGATGTACTAACCAGAACCCCGGAGCTCTTGTCTCTAGCTGCATATGTATCGAAAGATGGCCTAGTCGGCCATCATTGGAAAGAGAGGCCCATTGGACTTGCAAACTTTATATGCCCCAATATAGGGGAATGCCAGGGCCAAAAGAATGGGAATGGGTGGGTAGGGAAGTGGGGGGCGCTATGGGGGACTTTTGGGATAGCATTGGAAATGTAATTGAGGAAAATATGTAATAAAAATATTAAAAATCAAAAAAAAAAAAAAGAAATGAAATGAGGTCATCCCTGCAAAGCAAACTGCAAGGAGCTGGCTTAATACAGCCAGACGGTTTTGCCTCTCTCCTAAGGACCCAGAGACAGTGTTTCTCAGGATGATCTCATTATAATGCAAGAGTTCTCTGCAGAGGGTGTTTCTGTTCTACCATTTTTGGACAAAGGATATATGAAGAAGCAGCATGATGCCCAACTGAACATGCTCAAGACTGTGCCTCCTCTCCTGGGATGGGAATATTGTGACATGAATGTACCTTTGTTTCCCCAGTGAAAGGCCCATTATTTCTTAGTTTGAGGAGAAAACTTGGAGAATGGGACTCAGTGTTCTTATTAGACACAAGTAACATACCTTCCTTGCCCCATTGTCCCCTAGTTGGGCTTACTAGCATTTCACACCCAGAGTGAACTTACTATGTCCAATTACAGCTCCATTTCTTCAGAGACTGCAAAAATTATCAAATTTTTATCAAGATACAAAAAAAAAACATTGAATAGACAATCACTTTGTCATATTTTCAATGTATGTGTGTATATGTTTGTGTATGTATGAGTATGTGTGAGCATGTGTGAGCATGTAGACCTCAGAGGTCAAACATCATGTGGCTTCCTCTATTGCTCTCCACCATGGTTTTTGAGTTAGCTTTCTCACTGAACATAGAGCTCACCAATTCACCTGGTGTTACCTCCTTCCAGCCTAGCAAGGCTGGCTGTGACCATCCGCTTAAGAGGAACCACCTGCTGTGCTGCTCCTTTGATGTGCCACTACCTGCCTGAGGCCCAACCTGCCTGAGGCCTAACCGGTTCTCTTCCAAGAACTCTCTGGAGTTAGCACCGAACTGTTATCTTCAAGAGTTCCAACTAAAAGGTTGATCTGTCTACTTCAAAAGAACTTTACATGCCTAGAGATGGGCCTCCCCTCTTCTTTATAAAGCGCGTTTGCTGGCATTAAAATTGAACCTTGATCAGAATGACTGTCTTGGTTACGTCTCTCTCTTGCGCTACCTAGCTCCCTCTTCTCTTCCAGATTCCAAAATGCCTTCCCAGAACAGAACCCAGACATGTGAACCGCCCAGAACAGAACCCAGACATGTGAACCGCTGGACGGACACAACAACCTGGATGGGCTAGCCAGTGCATTTCAAGGCTGTTTTCTCTTCAGTGCTGGACTGCAGATGGTGTTACCATGCCCTGCTTTTTACATGAGTGCTAGGAACCCGAATTCTGATCCCCATGCTTGTGTATGACTGTACAACCCTATGAACTTAGCCACCTTTCTGGCACTGGCTTTGTCATTTTGGTTCCAATCACCTGGTGCCTGATGACCCTGTGGTGCCACTTCATACAGGTACCAACCACCAGAGACTGGTGATGGCCTTTTTCCCTTCCCCATGACTCCCTCTACGTGGTGCATGGAGAAGTAAAACCCAAGGTAAGGCTCTGAAACTTACCTGATTGACATTGAAACTCCGGGCCTTGTTAAATCCCTTGGGACTTTTAAACAACATAAGAAAAGGTGGCTTGTTTAAACTGCAGCCTCCTAGGAATGCATCCCTCTTAGTAGACTTGCTGGCCATATCCAGGACTTCTGGACTCTGTGACATCCTAGAATGAGGGCAGAAAAAAGCTATGACACTCTCACTGTCAGGATTCCTACAGGAACACCCTCACTGTCAGGATTCCTACAGGAGCACCCTCACTGTCAGGATTCCTACAGGAACACTCTCACTGCCAGGATTCCTACAGGAGCACCCTCACTGTCAGGATTCCTACAGGAGCACCCTCACTGTCAGGATTCCTACAGGAGCACCCTCACTGTCAGGATTCCTACAGGAGCACTCTCACTGTCAGGATTCCTACAGGAGCACCCTCACTGTCAGGATTCCTACAGGAGCACTCTCACTGTCAGGATTCCTACAGGAACACTCTCACTGCCAGGATTCCAACAGGAGCACTCTCACTGTCAGGATTCCTACAGGAGCACTCTCACTGTCAGGATTCCTACAGGAGCACCCTCACTGTCAGGATTCCTACAGGAGCACCCTCACTGTCAGGATTCCTACAGGAGCACTCTCACTGTCAGGATTCCTACAGGAGCACTCTCACTGTCAGGATTCCTACAGGAGCACCCTCACTGTCAGGATTCCTACAGGAGCACTCTCACTGTCAGGATTCCTACAGGAACACTCTCACTGCCAGGATTCCAACAGGAGCACTCTCACTGTCAGGATTCCTACAGGAGCACTCTCACTGTCAGGATTCCTACAGGAGCACCCTCACTGTCAGGATTCCTACAGGAGCACTCTCACTGTCAGGATTCCTACAGGAACACTCTCACTGCCAGGATTCCTACAGGAGCACTCTCACTGTCAGGATTCCTACAGGAGCACTCTCACTGTCAGGATTCCTACAGGAACACTCTCACTGCCAGGATTCCTACAGGAACACTCTCACTGCCAGGATTCCTACAGGAGCACCCTCACTGTCAGGATTCCTACAGGAGCACCCTCACTGTCAGGATTCCTACAGGAGCACCCTCACTGTCAGGATTCCTACAGGAGCACTCTCACTGTCAGGATTCCTACAGGAGCACCCTCACTGTCAGGATTCCTACAGGAACACTCTCACTGCCAGGATTCCTACAGGAGCACCCTCACTGTCAGGATTCCTACAGGAACACTCTCACTGCCAGGATTCCTACAGGAGCACCCTCACTGTCAGGATTCCTACAGGAACACTCTCACTGCCAGGATTCCTACAGGAGCACTCTCACTGTCAGGATTCCTACAGGAGCACCCTCACTGTCAGGATTCCTACAGGAGCACTCTCACTGTCAGGATTCCTACAGGAGCACCCTCACTGCCAGGATTCCTACAGGAGCACTCTCACTGTCAGGATTCCTACAGGAACACTCTCACTGTCAGGATTCCTACAGGAGCACCCTCACTGTCAGGATTCCTACAGGAGCACCCTCACTGTCAGGATTCCTACAGGAACACTCTCACTGTCAGGATTCCTACAGGAGCACCCTCACTGTCAGGATTCCTACAGGAGCACTCTCACTGCCAGGATTCCTACAGGAGCACCCTCACTGTCAGGATTCCTACAGGAGCACCCTCACTGTCAGGATTCCTACAGGAGCACTCTCACTGTCAGGATTCCTACAGGAACACTCTCACTGCCAGGATTCCAACACAAAGTTTCACCTCTTCAAGTCACATCTGCATGATAGAAGAGCTCTGGAAATTTCTATGAACCTCAAGTGTAACAGGGCTGAAATACTTGTTGTTGTTTTCTTGAAATTGGCATCATACATGAATATGTGAATCAAATTGCAGAGAGGGGAGTGGCAGATGTGGTATGGCACAGGAAGGACGTTGAACGTTAGAATATCACCAATGTGGTTATGGAAAGATTTGTGTAACTGCTATTGCTCATGAGCAGAGGCTGCAGCTAAACTCCTCCCTGTTTTCTCAGTTCCCCCCATTCCCTGCTCCAGCCATGGGGCTACATGCTCAAGAGAGCAGCTTCATCAACTATGGTGTGTAGTGAAAGCTGTGGGCCTCATTTTGGCCCAGGACTTTTATGCCAGATTGGGGGCAGCGGGCAGAGGGATGGATAATGGTGCCATTTAGGGAAACTGCAAATTTCAGCCTGAGGTTCCTAGCCAGAGCCAGGACCTCCCATGGCTACATGGAGGGACTGGGGCCCTTATCTAATGTGTTCTGCATTAGAGATAATATTTAAAACTTACATGAGTGGAATTCTGAATACCACTCTACTGAGAGTCTGTCCAGGACTGCATAGCCCCTTGAAATCCTTTTACCTTAAAAGCCATGGGAGCGCTGGGCGTGGTGGCGCACGCCTTTAATCCCAGCACTCAGGAGGCAGAGGCAGGCGGATTTCTGAGTTCGAGGCCAGCCTGGTCTACAAAGTGAGTGCCAGGACAGCCAGGGCTACACAGAGAAACCCTGTCTCGAAAAAAAAAAAGAAAAAAAAAAAAAAAAAAAAAAAAAAACAAAAAAAAGCCATGGGAACTGACCCAATCAAATGGTATGGATTAAAGTGAACCAAATAGTGTGAATATTTTTTCAGGGCCATGATCATAAAGTTCATTTTCATTAGATCTTTTCCAATCTCTAGGCTGCTAGGAGCTTGGGCTTGTTGGTTTGTAATGCACCTGAGAAATACTTGGAATGAAAGCCATTCATACCACTGACAAATCTAACCCAATAACTGGATAGATATGATACTCTGTTGGTGGGTTGGCTCTTATTAATAACCACAGACAAAAAGATCCCCCACCTTTGGACAAAAACATTGCTGATACAACCCTCGAAATAACCGCCTCCCATGCTGAGCGACTGCTGGGCATTAGAGAAGCTAGAGAGCCTTTGGTTTCTTCTCAGAACCTGGTCATCGATGAGAAGGCGCAGGCTGCAAACGGAGAGAAGCAAGACAAAGGTGAGACCTCTAGCAAATGACAACAGCAGCAACAACACCCAGACTCTCTCTGAGGGAACAATCTACTGTCTTTGACTCAACTATGTCACCCAACAGGACTAGTCAAATCAGATGTATTTTTTTAGAGTATGAAATATCTTCATATATTTTTACACATAACACTTTAGTTAAACAATAGAAAAATCTGCTTAAGCAATTTTTTAGAAGGCTTATTTATTTTTATTTTATGTGTGTGTGTGCCTTGACTGACAGTGTACCTCATATGTGCCATGTCTGAGGAGTCAGATTTCCTGGAATTGAAGTGATGAAAGCTTGTAAGCCATCATGTGGACTCTAGAAACTGAGCCTGGGTCCTCTCTAACCCCTGAACCTTCTCTCTAGCCCCTCAAGGAAGTTTTGCAACATGAATATATCAATATAGTTCACATTCATAGGAAGATACCAAACGGTCTTGTACTCCAACTCCTCTTAATGTTAATTGTATTTCCTAGCTTTTTTCCATCTCCCAGAATAACAAACATCCAGGATGCTAATACAATTGATTTGTTTTTAAACTTATGGGCAGAAAGCCACATGGAGCATTCTTATGTGAGCTGTCTCTTTACAACATATTTGGAGGCGCACCCACACCATGCTATGTGCAGGTTTATAAGGTGCCTCACACAATTAGGATGCATAGTCCATTTTGAAATTTTATCTCTCCACATACATCCAACCACTGATTTGATTTAATCAGGACACCGGTACAGAGCTGGGGAAATGTTAACACAGAATAGGCAACTAGTATCAGCATCAGGAACAGATTCTCTGCAAAGCTGTACAGGAGAACTCAGTTCAATAGACCCTGGCAGCCGAAGTAAACCACTCACCCTGAGGTGTCGCTTATTACAGATACATGATGAAGTAAACCATCCATGTAGGTCCCTGGAGACTTGAAAATCAGGCTGCTGCTGTCCCTGGTGCTCAACGCAATATGACCATCTTCCAGGGTGACCAGTAGGCTACTTGTCTGTAAGCATCCCAGAATGCACCATCAACAATTAATTTGCATTTAGAGACAACAAATGATCAAAACTAGGCATAACATAGTCAGGGCATTTTGGCCCAAATGCTTTGACTTCACCATTTTGATGAAAAGATAGTTGTTAAATAGTTTGCATTCTTGTTAAAAATGTTATGCAAATTACCTCAACATTGATGACTGTGTCAGCCTTTTCCTAGATCTACCTTCATTCAGCCCATGTAATTTTCTAATCAACTGTACAGAACATTTAAACCACATCTAATTTTCCCTATTTTTACTCTCATTTTGATTAAATTGTTTCTACCAGAATTCATTCTCTCCTGCATAAGTTTTATAGATTCATCATCTTCAAGATTTTCCCCTATGTGGGGTTACAATGACGACACCTTTTCTGTGATTTCCATGACTGTTTTATGTTCTGATCATTATTTCTAGGAAGCCCAATTTTCCATGCCAACCTGTTCTCATCCAAACACTGGCAAGATGGTTGACCCTTACAGTTAATGAGTAACTTAAGCCTATCCTCAGAACCTATCCTCATTTCACTTCTATTCAGTCTTCTTTATCAAGTCTAATTTTTGAAGTTTTCCATACGATGTGGGTTCTCAGTGAACTTCTCATCTACAGCAATTTGTCCAGTGCAGTTACAGCCAGTGATGGCTACAGAAGTGATGGCGTTTGCTGCTATTGAATGAGATAGACTGTGTTTCTTAACTAACAGTTTATGAACTTGAAAGCAATGTCCCTTAGAAAGTTCCATAATCCCTCTATAGCACTGGGTTGCTCTAACTTGTTGCTAATCTAATCCGTACATCTGCTTTTGATCATCCTGTGGACTGTGAACTAGCTGTACTTACCTGTGACAGAAGAAAAACGGACTAGGAATTAAACGTGCTAGGTCAGGGCTGGGGGCATAGCTTAGTCAATAAAGTGCTAGGTCAGGGCTGGGGGCATGGCTTAGTCAATAAAGTGCTAGGGCTGGGGGCATGGCTTAGTCAATAAAGTGCTAGGTCAGGGCTGGGACATGGCTCAGTCAATAAAGTACTTGTCACACAAGGACAAAGGTCTGAACCTTCGTCCCACAAAGGGTTCAGAACCCAGACCCACATAGAAAAAGCTGGGTACAGTGGTGTATGCTTATAAGTCCAAGGTTGGGGAGGTTAAAATAGGAGGAGCTGCAGAGTTTGTTGGTTAGCTAGCTTAGCCTACTTGGTGAGCCCCAGGCTGGTGAGAGACCTTGTCTCAAACAAAGTAATGGTTCCTAAGGCATGCTATATGAAGTGTCCTTTGGCCCACACATTCAGACAGACAGAGAGACAGAGAGAGAGAGAGAGAGAGAGAGAGAGAGAGAGAGAGAGAGAGAGAGAGAGAGAGAGAGAGAGAGAGAGAGAGAAACAGACAGAGAAACAAAGAGAGACAGAGACACAGACACAGAGAGAGACACAGACAGAGAGACAGAGAGACAGAAGAGACAGATACAGAAAGATACAAAGAGTCAGAGAGACGGAGAAAGAGACAGACAGGACAGAGGAGGGAGGGAATGAAGGAACACTGGGTCAAAGTATCCAATGTGGATAGATGACTTCTACTGGCTGATGGCACATGTCTCTTTAGGGATTGCTTAAAAAAATTTACAAAGACTGGTAAACAATATATCAGATGGCAAAAGACTTTGCTATGAGCATAGCCACAGAGTCAGCCACTGCCATCTTTTATATCTGATACCAAGTATCTGCTGGGATTGGCAACCAAGCCTAAAAAAAAAAAAAAAACCAAAAGCATTTTTTTTTTAAAGTCCCATTCTTCCTATCAGTGGATTTCTAAGCTGACTCTTACATCTTTGGGGCTGAGAGGACATCTTCTTATGGAGCAGAGTACCAGTGTCTGTCTCTGTCTCTGTCTCTGCCTCTGTCTCTGTCTCTCACTCTCTGTATGATTATTATTATTATTATTATTATTATTTTGGTTTTTCGAGACAGGGTTCCTCTGTGTAGCTCTGGCTGTCCTGGAACTCACTCTGTAGACCAGGCTGGCCTCGAACTCAGAAATCCACCTGCCTCTGCCTCCCAAGTGCTGGGATTAAAGGCGTGCTCCACCACCGCCCAGCTGTATGATTATTTTTTATGCATGCCTGTATAGTGGGTGTATACATATGTAGACAAACTGGTTGACTTCAGGTGTCTTACCTGACTGCTGTCTACCTTATATATGCAGACATGGTCTTCCTGAACCTAGAGCTTGCCTTTTTGGCTAGCTCTGTCTCAGGAGACTGAGCCCTAGATTGCTGGGGGGAGGGTCATGTCTGCTTCCCTTGACCTGAGATTATAGGGAGGCTGCCATGCCCACTGGCTTTCACATGGTCACAGAGGATGCAAACATCAATTCTCTGATTTGCACAGTGAGTACTTGACTTGCCAAGCCTTCTTCCCTGGCCAAGAGAGAATTTCTGTGGCTGCATGTGAATAGAGAGCACAGGACTCTCTGTTTCTGCTAATTCTCCCAGGATAAATATTGTCTTTGGAGTAGCTGCTACAAGAAAGGAGCCTGAAGAACTTTCTCTGGAAGATGTAGTCAAGAGGAAATAGCAAGGAGAAATCTTAATCTTCTCCTAAACCACATTATTACCTATAGCAGTTATAATGCTTTTTAACACGTATCTGTAAAGAATGGAAATGTAGCTCAATACACACAAACTGAGCTCTATAGATTATAATGTGTCATCTAGCCAGATTTCTCTCAGGATCGTCCCAGGTAGAGAATTACTCATGCCAGAACTGTGATGGCAGATAAATTCCCCAAATTCCACTTCCTTCAAAATGTCTCCGCTGCTTTTGGCAGAAAGCTTGGAGCCAGGCTTTTGTCTTCCTAAGAACACACTATGTCTTACCCGTGTCTGATGGTTTAGTAGTGTACCGCTGGGTTGAAAGGTCTGAAACCCAAAGGAGAGCTGGAAGCGGTCAAGTGAGGGCACGTCCAAGTTTGTAAAACTCATCTGTCCTCCTCTGGAGAACGAGGCGGTTCGCACAAGCTGAAACGAAAGCACGGAAATGACTGGCATTATAGTTAGTTCCTAGATACCCAGATATGGGCTCTCGAACTACACCCTGGAAATGACGACCGCCATTAGTGCAGCTCAGACAGACTCCCTCTATGCTTCAGTAACGGAGCATCTGTAAGATTCTGTGAGTATGGCTGGTAATCTTTACAAATTCAGTGCTTGAAACCAGCTCAGTCCAGTACCACAAGCCCTCTGGGGTATAGTCACACAGTCCTGAACCCTGCTTACCTTCCAGTCTTCCGAGCACTTTTTGGTTACACCCACTGTATCATTCAACCTGACAACCCCACTGGTTTTCTTCAGATTCTTCATGCAGCCTTGGAAAGCAGGCGTTGAGATGTTAAACCTGAGGACGGGATGTAGAAAGGGGGACCTGTGAGGCTGGGCTCCCCTGAAATGCTGGCTTTCTGGTACTTCACAGTGGATAGGAAGTCTATAAATAGGCTCTAAACTGCAGGTTTTATAGAAACATATTCTCAGAAATTTGAGGCTAGGAATGTGCTTAAAACCTTAAGGCTCTATTTTTCTGTTTACCATGCGAACTCAAAAGAAATGGTCAGTTTTTAGTTTTATTAACTCCTGGGAAACACGGCTGATTTAATCCTTAGGTTTGAATTTATCTGCTACCTCCCAACCATGCTACATGAGCAGGTCCTCGTTATGCGGATTAACTCCACAGATGCTCAGAGAGCTTGGGATGATGTTGGATGCAGGGATGAACACACAGATGAGTCAAGAGTTGGAGGAGTGGGTGAGGGCTGTAGGCTCTGGAGCTGGGCTATCTGAGTTCAAGGTCTGCGTCTGGCGCACCAAGCAACTTTACTTCTCTGTGCTTCTCTAGTATAAAATGCAGACCTGCTCTTCTGCATCACGTGTCTGTCTGTCATGTGATTAACTTAATATCTGTAACACTCAAATGGCACTTAGGGAATCCCAAGGGCTCACTGCAAGGCAGCAGGGCTATCTATATACACATTAGCTGGCTATATCACCCTTTACACTGCACATGTAACCTCTACCTAATACTCTATTACCATTATCCTGCAAACTCTTCTGGCTATGTGGTGTATACATGTACATACGTGTACATATTCCTGCCAGTGCGGGTTTGTACACATGTATTTTTGAGGCCAGGAATTAACAATGGATGTCTTCCTGTTTTGCCCTTCGCCTCATTTTGAGACAAGGTCTCTCACTGAAACTGAGGCTCAGTAACACAGCTAGACTGGCTGGCTCCTTGGTGAGATCCTCTTTTATTTTTCTTTTTTCTTTTTTTAAATTTATTGATTGTGTGAGTGCTCTGATGCATATAAATCTACATGCCAGAAGAGGGCATCAGACTCCTTTATAGATGGTTGTGAGCTACTGTGTGGTTGCTGGAAGTTGAACTCAGGACCTCTGGAAGAGCAGCCAGTGGGCCATCTCACCAGCCCCCTCATTCCTGGCTTTTTAATATGGGTGCTAGAGAACGGGACTCATAATCTCATGCTTGTTCAGTGAGCACTTATGGAAGGCTCTGTTTCGCCAGTTCCCACACGAGCAATCTCTATCCAGATCTTCCTATGTGGCGCCCTGGCATACCCCTTTGACCTCACTTTCTAATCTGTGTGGAGCTGGATTCATGTAAAGCATTAATACACAAACTGACTGAGGCAAATATTAATGCTTCTTAATCAAATGATGTGCTAAGAAAATCCACTCCCGATTTCATTATAAATCCCTAAGGTAGCTTCATTAATCTAAATGGAAAGATGTGTGCCTTTATTCTAGTCTAGTTCATTATAAACAGCAGACTGACAAGGGGCATGTATAAAATTAAATTTCATTAAAAGGAAATGCACATCTTTGTTGGTGTTGTGGCTTAATTACTTTATAAAGACACTTGCACCTTGGGAGAAGAAGGAAGTTTGTTTCAAATTCTGGGGCTGATGTCTTTATGAATATGTTCCTATCCACTGTCGTGGGCCATCTGAGGGTCTAGACTACCACATTCTCTCCAGGATTCGAGGTCTGAACTCATTTGTTAGAGGAACCTAATCATGTCGGGGCAGGTCAATGACTTAAGTCAGTGACTCCTGCATGGGGCTGGGTGCTCACACTCTGGGCCTACCTGCCCACAGAAGCCTAGCCAGTTCTGGGATCTGCAGACGTGAGGGAGCAAGTAGGGCAGAGAGTAATTCTGAATTGAGAGTTTGTCAGATCCAGGCTGATTGTCACTGTGCCAGGAGCTTTGCCTTCATGGTTTATGGTGAACTCAGGAGAAAATGTCCTGCTTCGTGTCAGGCCCTCTGGACTCTCAGGAAGGACTTGTAGATTGGATTAACAGGCACGTGACCCCGGATTATGATCTCAAGTCATTCAGAGATCTGGGTCCTGATTCCCAGAAGACTGAGAGAGGGGAAGAATCACCCATGAACTCCACAGAGCAAAGCTGCTCCATGTAGACATGGCTCCACTGTGTCTCAGGCCTATCAGTTGTGAACTCTCCCAGTCTCCTCAGGGCCCTTCCACTAAGCTGGGATCCTTGGGAAGAGCTGTGTGGCTCCCCCTGCAGAGTTCTGCTGAGCTCCTCTAAGTCACCCCATCCCAGTGAGCCACATCAGGGACAGTTGCAGGGGATCACTGGATGACCAAATGCCTTACCAGACAGCTAAGGCTGGCCAGACACAGATAAACATTGCTTAGCATTTGATTTCTGAAGAAACAAAGGTCAGGTAAATATTTTCATGACCTTCTGTCCCCTTTGCTTATTTCTCTGCTCTTGTGATTTTAATTAAAACTAAGAAAAATGTATAAGCTTATCTAAAAAGCGGGAGAGAGGTGGGGGTAGCCTCTTGTTTGGAAACATAAGTCAGATTACCAGGAAAGCTAACTTTCATACAGACACTCTCTCCCTTCATCCCATTCCTTCTCCTCTCTGCATGTATGTCCTTATTCCACATGTGTCCTCCTCTCCGCATGTATGTCCTTACTCCACATGTGTCCATGAATTTCTTTAATGGGTAAAGCAGTAGCCCTAATTCTGACCCTTATCAGCCCCGCTGGATTCTTTGTGGTCTCTATCCTCCTTGAATGACAAGGAGGGATAGTGAGTTGCCCCACACTTCACCCAACGCCCCGCATTTTGGATAGCCAGTCCCAATATTCAATTTTTACAATCCATTTTTCTTTTATGACTACATTGTTAGTATTGCAAAGTTTACTGTTTGGTAAATATTAAACATGGGAGCCTAGACGTATTGGTAGCAACCCTGGTCAGCAGAAGAGGTGTTCTGCTTTGATAAAAATGCAGTGCATCAGCTTGGCAACATAGTTTAGTGGCTAAGGGCTCTCCTATTAAGCCTGACAGCCCGAGCAAGCTTGACGCCCAGGACACAGAGGGTGGAAAGACAGGACCAAACCCCACAAGCGGTCCTCTGATCACCATGCAAGCAGTGACTCCCTCCCCAAATACAAACCCTACAACTTCATCTTACCTTTCTCTGATTGCAATTGGAATTCCTCCCAAATAATATGTGCTGAAATCAAATATTTCCCCTTCAATTATTATACTATGTTTATTCATATTTATCAGCATTCGCTTTTGTGATTTTCCAATTGAGATTAAAATCTGAAATGAATAGGAAACAATTCAGCTAGTGACAAGACACACACCTATTTGAAGTATCTCAGAGTAACTGTGGTGTTGTTTTCCTGTGGACTTGTTTGTATACATAGCAGACGAATGCCCAGTAGCAGTGTGTGGTAAAAGTTTGATACCTGCTACATCCACTCCAGTAGTGACATGTGTGACAGGACTAGAAACCTGGACGCAGTCCCGAGGCGAAAAGTTCACGGAAACTTAGTCTCCTTGAACCGTGGCATCCCATATAACCAATGCTCCAAACTTGTCCTTGCAAATGGATCTGTGTGCTTTCTTTCAGTATTGTTTTATTATAGGTGCCTCCAAGCAATGACTTGCCAAATACCTAAGCAAAATTGAACTTTGCTTCCTGGCCTTCACCAATGCCCTAGGTAGTCCTTGAGCAGACTCTAGGCTTGGAATTCAGTAAGAATATTGCCTATTCAGTGACATTCAGAATTGCCTCTAGTATTGTAAGAGAGTTAGTGAAAGAAATCAGGCATTACTATCTACTACATAGAGTTAGAAATCTCAGGGCAAGCTTAGCAACGTAAGTTTAGAATTCTTATTATAGTTATGTATGGCAGACTACATTACTTATTAGTAGAAAGTCCCCCCCCCCACACTATCACTTAGAATAAAAGCCAAGTCACTCCCATATACAGGAATTTACAATGGTTTAGGAAGTAGATCAGGTTGTGGTTTTATAGTATGGCATTATTCATGAGAAGGTTGGCTAGAGCAGAACTCCCTAATTAGAACCATGACTTGGGCATGAAAGCCTTTGCCCGGGAGTGTAAAGACCTCACACCTGGCTTCTAAGACTATAGCTGACCTTAGATAGAACTGACTTGGTCTCAGTTGTTTTATTGCCCAGTTCCTGCCAGTCTTTATGTTTGCATTCCTCTCTCTGTTTTGTGTTAGAGTCATTAAGCATCCGGTAACCTCATTGTACTTTGCCGATGTGTCACCTAACTTCCCTATTTTCTTCTGTATTAAAAGTCTGGTGCTCAATTTAATATTACATTCAGATACAGCACACTCCCTCGTGTCTGTATTTGTTTGTCATTTCTCAACAACTCTTTGCCCACCAGTCCGGAATCCTTATTTCTCCCACGAATTGAGGGGGGCCCAACTGAGCCCGGTCCGTGGCAGATACTAAAACATCTGTGTGTGTCTGTATGTCTATGTGCATGTCATGTATCTCCAGAGGCCAGAAAACATCATAGGTGTTGTTTCTTCGCCATTGTTGGCCTTTGATTTGAGATGAGCACCAGGGACCTGCCTGCCTTTGTGTCATCCTTACTTCAGGGACAATAGGTCTACCACACCTAGCTTTTTCTACTTAGCTTCTGAGAAGCTCTGAGCACAGCGTCATCTCCCCAAGTTACTAAAACAGTGGTTCTCAGCTGCACCTTGCTACCCCTCTACCCTGTAGCTTAAGAAGGTTGAAAACTACTGCCCTAAATATCTTAGTAGAAATGGTCTCACTGTAATAGAAATGTTCTCATTTGAAATTTATCACAGTTTACATAATTTACATATGCTATATATTTTTTATATTTCATGCCTAAATGTTCAGAATTGTAAAGGGCACACCCACAGTTGATAAGTTTATCTTGTAATAAGGTTTGTGTGTCATTTTGCCTATTTTTGGGAAGGGGGCACTAATTTCATTTTAAAGGTTCACTGACTTCTAAAAATTCAAATAAACAGACTCCATACCATGTGGTCTCTCCCGTTGTTGATGGTGTCTCGAATTCCTTTCTCTTTGGGTGGCTCTGAATTTAGTTTGTATTTTACCATGAGATTGCCGTCTTCTATATTCAGAGATATGAAGTTATCCTGGAGTATGGAAAAGGACAGATTACCAGAAGGCCTGGCTGAAGAAGAGGAGAATTCTGCTCTCCAGTGACTCTTGATGCCCCTGGTGCCATTGGCTTCAGGTGCCTCCTGAGTTAACAGGGAGGTGAGGGAGAGCTCATGCGCAAAAGACAGACAGACAATGGCTGACTACCATTAGTGTGTGAGATAGCACAGTGCCCGGCACTCAGGACAAACTCAGTCACACCGGCCAGCATCCTGATTTTGCTTTATCACAACCAGAACCAGAGAACCATAGGTGGAGTCATTTCCTCCCTTCTCTCTAAGCAGTCCAATCGAACACTGGGATTTCCCCTTAACTGTCTCATGCCACAACCTCAGCCATATTGCCCTACTCCAGTGGTCCTCCCCTGTTCTCCTGCAGTGGTCCATCTTCCCTGTTCCCCACAGATCACCTGCCACCATGCAGCCAGGGCAGCCTTCTGCAATTGCCAGTGAGCACACTAACTTCTTTTGTTTCCAGGAACAACTCAGACCCCAAGCAGATGCTTTGAAGCACTGAACACCTCTTCACTGTGCTTTTCATCATGCCTCACTGGCCACACTCTAACCACATCGGCCACCTTTTATCCCTGAATGTTCTCATTACCAGGCCTTTCTGCACCCTGTCCCTGCTGGATCCTCTTCCAGTGTCACCTTCTCTATGTTCATCAGGTTTCAGAGGAGGGATCTTCTACTTGAGACTCTGACATTGAACTTCTTCATTTCCCCTCTACACTACACTGATTGGCAGTGCACCTCTGTGGAATACCAGCATTCCCCTCTAGAGGGCAGGCTCTGGCTCATCCCAGTCAGCATTGTCTCTTGGCCATGGAGTAAGTGGTTGCTGTGACCACTGAATTCCCTATGATAAGAACTCACTGTGATATCCAGGGCTTGAGTCTTCATCCAAAAGGCTTTTAGTGTGAATTTTATGTGGTTTTTTGAGACAGGGTTTCTCTGTATAGCCCTGGCTGTCCTGGAACTCACTTTGTAGACCAGGCTGGCCTCAAACTCAGAAATCCACCTGCCTCTGCCTCCCCAGTGCTGGGATTAAAGGCATGCACCACCATGCCCAGCTTAGTGTGAATTTTAAAACCTTGCCCTGGAGAGGCATCCACTTTTGAGCTAGGTAGTAGCAGCAATGTGAATCTCATTAGCAGAGGCTCTAACGATTCTTACACAATGGTGTTATGCAGGTTTCCTCCAGACTACATACTATTTCTGGTTATTAGTTTCCACAAACTTCAAAATGGAAAACAAATTGAGCATCCCCAAACTCCAAATTCAAAATGGGAATGCTTTAAAATCTAAAACAGTTTGTTCAAGTATCAGCCCAGCAGCACAGTGCTGATAGTTTAGGATACAGAAGCCTTGCTTTCTGTATAAAATTGTTAAAAGTGCATTCCATGCAATTACCTTTATAAATGTATACAGTGTACATTTATAAAGCACACATGGAGGTCATATTAGACACGGGTCCTGTGATGGTTAGCGTTAGTTCAACTTGACAGAGCCTAGAATCACCTTGGAAGAGAGTCTCAATGAGGGACTGGCTGTCCACATGGGTTTGGCCTTTGGACACATCTGAGGGGTTGTCTTGATTGGCTAAACTGGTGTGGATAACCCAGCCTGAACCTGGGCAGTACCTTTCCTGGTATTGGGCCCTGAACTGTGCAAGAGTAGAGAAAGCTAGCTGAGTACTGCGCATCCTCGCGATTTCTCATTATACATATGCAAATATTCTAAAATGGGAACAACACAAATGTGGAACACTGAACATCCCAAGCACTTTGGGAAAAAAGAGGCCTTCCACTTGAACCAAGGAGACCTTGTTTTGGAATCCAAGTGCCTTGGCCTGAAGGTGCTTCCTGCCTAGCTCTCTCCAGCCTCCAGGCTAATTGGCACCCTCTCAAACCATCAGAGCTAAGGGACCAGACCAACCTCAGAAGGAGGAGTGGAGGCAAGCCTTTGCTCCGACCTGGCAGGCAGAGGTTTGGTAAATCCTCAAGCCACGCATCCCATACGCTGACTGTGCTCTGGGATAGTTTCCTGGAACTCTGCTTGTGAGAGCAACTATGCAGATTTGTTCTGCACGTCAATCCAACAAAGACTCAATGCAGAAGAACCGGCACGTCAAACTTCCTACCCACTCTCCCTGAAGAGGGCACACTGGCAGTCATGTTACACATGACCATGACAGCACATGACCATGACTGCACATGACCATGACAGCACATGACCATGACTGCACATGACCATGACTGCACATGACCATGACAGCACATGACCATGACTGCACATGACCATGACTGCACATGACCATGACTACATGCTCCTACCCTAAGAAACTAAGAGTGGCCCTCTGGGATAGATGGATTGATTATATGGCAGTTCTATGCTTTTGTTCTTGTTTTTGTTTTTGAGATACCTCCACAGTGATTTCCAAAGTTGGCTGCACTTGTTTATTCTTCTACTACCAGGATTTAAAGACCCCTTTTGCTGCATCCATGCCAGCATCTGTTATCATTTCTATTCCCAAGGATGGCCGTTCTGACAGGAATGATGGAATCCTGTAGTTCACTGCACCAATGCAGAAGCGATCTACATTTCCCTGATGGCTATAAAGATCCTGATCCAAAGCCAATGGCTTGGACAGTCAACTTTATTATCATTTTTTCTTATAATACATTATTTTGCTAAGTGCTCATATCTGCATTCTATAGCCATAGACCTAGGTGCTCTCAGCCTTGGTTAGAGAAGCATTTTGCCAACGCTGATAATACACTACTAGTCAAAGTGTTGAGAACAAGAGATAAAAGCTCAGTCCTAAAGGATCATTTTTCTTAACACCACCACCTACTGCTAAGTACCAGGGGTCAGGGATCATCTATGTCAAATTTACAGCATGGAGGCGGGGGAGGTGCTCTCCAGCCTCATCCTTACTGAGTAGAGACTGGCAGCCGGCGGCTGCTGTGGGAAGGAGCTTCCTTTGAATGTGTGGCCTTGGCAGATTTCCCATAATCCACTGGATGGCTCCATACATGTAGGCAGTATTAGTTGGACTTAGCAAGTTATTAAGAAAAAAAAACCAGGAAGTTAGGAGGGGACCATTTGAGGGATTTGAAGGCGGTCGAATGGAAAATTGGGGTAATGGATATGATCATATTTCATTGTACACAGTATAAAGAAAAATATTAAAGATTAAGAATGACCCACTGACCCAGGCTACTTCAAAGCATGGGAGCTTCTGTTGCCTTGGGAAATCAAGCTGCAGGCTCATAAAGACACAGTCCCCACAGTCTGCCCTGAGCCAGATCAAGCCCATGGCTACAGGAACCCAGCCACCTAGATTTGGGGGATCCTAGGAAGTCTTCATTTGTTTTAAAACAGCTATTATCAGAGTCTAAGATGGACATGAGACCAGGCTAGGAGGGCAGTCCTGCCTCATCTGGGGATAAGCTTTCACATTCCTGATCCTCTGACCTTGTTAAAATTCACCTCAACAGAAAGAAAATATGACTGGCAGCGTCACCCTGCTGCAGCTTTCCATCTAGATGGGTTGTTTACAACAGCCCACTTAGCTCAAAATGCTAGATACACTGGATATACAAGGACTTTCTGGACGTTTGGTGTAAGTTACCTGGTTTTCTGCGAAGAACAGTAAACCTCTGTCCACGGTAGTTTGGATGGTCTGCATGAAGTTTGGGAAGGGAGCATTGGGTTGAGTAGGAATGCGAGCATAGCCTGTACCTTCAAAGTAATTTTTGTCCGACTCTTCCTTTCTCCTGGCAACATCAACCAGATGTTATTGGTTAAACAATGGAACAAAGAATACACAGGCACAATTTTGTAGGAAAAGGGGAAACTCTGTTAACATGTTTAGCCAGCCTTTCTTCTTCTTAAACCCCGCTTTAAAGAGATGGTGGGAAAAGTAAAAGAGCGAAACCCCAAGTTTTGATACTGAGAACTCAAATTAAAGCTGAGCATGACAGGCACTATCTGTAACTCCAGTATTGAGGGGAACTAGAAGCAGGTATAACTAAAGGGTTTCTGACCAGCCTAGTGAGCTCTAAGTTCAGCGAGAGACCCTGTCTCAAAAATAAGGTGGACGTTATAGAGAAAAGGTCCAATGTCTACTTTTGGTTGCCACATATGCATACATGGATGAATCTACCTGAGCACACACACATATGTTATATTATGCCCATGAGACAGAGAGACAGAGAGACAGACAGAGAGAGACAGACAGACAGAAAGAGAGGAGGCAGAATGAATGAGATGTTCTAGAATGAATGTTCTCCATATGTCTATTTAGGAGAAAGTGGCTAACTAGCTGAAAATATTTAAATGTAATAAATCATTAACTTTCAGTGTTACTGCCTCCTAAATATTAAATGTTTGCTCTTCTTTGATAGGAATATCCCAAGTCTTTTAAATTGTAGGAATGGTTATAAGCTCAAAAGAGCATGTTGTAGTTTGAATAAGAACAGCTCCTAAAGGCTCAAATATTTGAATGTTCAGTCATTAGGGAGTGATACTCTTAGGAGGCATGGTTTTGTTGAAGTGTGGTCTTGTTGGAGGAAGTGTGCCACTGGGAGTTGCTTTGGAGTTTCAAAAGCCCAAGTGAGGTCCAATGACTTTCTGTCTCTCTTCCCACTGCCTTGTCTAGCACCATGTCTGCCTGTGTGCTTCCTATCATGACAATAATGGACTAAATCTCAAATGTAAGCAAGTCCCAGTTAAATGCTTACTTTTATAAGAGTTGCTGTGGTCACGGTGTCTCTTCACAGCAATAGAACATTGACTAAGACAGAGCCCTTTTCAAATAGATTCAGAAGATAAAGTACCTAGAAAGTCACTCACTTTGTAGACTGCTGTAGTTTAAATTTTCATTGTATCTCTATGTGCCTAAATAACTCAATATTGAGTATTTTTGTGGTAGGAGGCACCAAAAATTTAAGATTTGTTTTTTAAAATTAGAGTTGTTATCACCTTGCATGTGTGTTATGAATGCAAGTGTGCTACAGTGGTATATGTGGAGATCAGAGGGCAACTTTGCGGAGTTAGTTTCCTCCTTCAACATTTACATGGACTCAAGGATGAAAACCAGGTCTTGAGGCTTGCCCAACACATGCTTGTACAACCCATAGACCCATTTCATAGTCCCAAAGATTCATGCTTTTAAAAGCCCAAAAAACTACTAACCTAATGCGGTATATAAACTAGGGCAAGATGCGTGTTATTTAAATCTTAAGGATGGAGTGTTTGGGGTGTTATCTGCACACGTAGGGGAAGTGATACTGGCCCCAGGCGATGAATTGTAGCATCAAGAACCTACCCACCACTGCAAGGGGTCAGTACATACGGCTCCAGCCCAGCCCTAGGGACAAAGTCCTCCAGGCTTCAGTTACCTCCTGCAAGGCTCTACTTCCGTGGTATTGAGGTTGAAAGTTGTCTTGAAATTGTACAGGCTTAGAACGTTTTCATTGAGGTCATCTAGCTCGATACAGCCTTTGTATGGAGGGAACCGCAGTCTGCGCGGAAGCTGTGAGAGAAACAGACAAAGCTCCAGTGAGTTGAGCAGGAAGGGAGGGTGACCTTGTAGTGCTAAAACTTCCCACAGTGAACTTAGTGTCAGAGCGAAGAGAGTGGTTCAGGGCTTTGACATTTAAGAGCTGTCTAAACTCAGGCTGGTCGTTAATCTTCCCTGCCTGAGTGTGTTCATCTGACAAATGGAGATGATATTAATACTTATCAACACAGTACATTAAACTAATGCTCTAAAGCTCAAAACACTGGACCAAGGAAGTGCATCTTAGCTGTTACATCCGGGTGTGCTTTGAGAGTATATGGTTAATTCGTTTTTGTATAGAATTACTTAAAACTAGACATGAAGTCATTATACCACATCAAAATTAAAGCATTCCACTTGGTGAGTCAACATTGATACTTACCTCAAAACCAGGTGGATAACCACCGACGTAAAATATCGCATTCTCTGGATCCAAATTAAGGAGTGTGTTGCTACTGGTGCTCTCCATGTCATAGACCCCAGGGGCTTTGGGTTTAGTAGATGTGGCTTCTTTGGTGTAATTAAGCTTGGCAAATTGATATATTCTGTTGAAAATTAGACAATAAAAATGTAGGAGAAAATGAAAGAATTCAAAGCCAATATGCTAAAAGCTGAGTAATACGTTAATGGGAGAATTTGACGAGGCTAGTCAAGTTCACTAACAGCAAGAGTCAGCTGGACTGTACCTCTGGAACTTCACCCGGTCCATAACTGCCTCCTGAGACTCACTCTCCGTCAGGACCTGGTCTATCTGAACTTCAGCCTCTCGGTCCCCCAGGTTGTACACACATGTCAGCTGGCCATCTACAACCGCCATGCCAATGTAGTCCTTGGAGGCCTAGAGACATAAACACCACCTTAGAACTCGTTTTGTTCAAAGTTAAACAGCATTGGGATTTCTTGAAGAAATTTTAAAACAGAGTTTAAGCATGAGGATTAAGACAGTGAGGCATTCAGACAGACAGACAGACAGACAAGAACTCAGAACCCTTAGATCTTTTCAAACTCTCAATGTCCACCCCCAGAGGATCCTAAATGTTTTACTAATGGGTCATTACAGAATGTTTGAGTCATGCCAGGGCTGTGGGGGAGAGGAGGCTGTGGGGGAGAGGAGGCTGTGGGGGAGAGGAGGCTGTGGGGGAGAGGAGGCTGTGGGGGAGAGGAGGCTGTGGGGGAGAGGAGGCTGTGGGGGAGAGGAGGCTGTGGGGGAGAGGAGGCTGTGGGGGAGAGGAGGCTGTGGGGGAGAGGAGGCTGTGGGGGAGAGGAGGCTGTGGGGGAGAGGAGGCTGTGGGGGAGAGGAGGCTGTGGGGGAGAGGAGGCTGTGGGGGAGAGGAGGCTGTGGGGGAGAGGAGGCTGTGGGGGAGAGGAGGCTGTGGGGGAGAGGAGGCTGTGGGGGAGAGGAGGCTGTGGGGGAGAGGAGGCTGTGGGGGAGAGGAGGCTGTGGGGGAGAGGAGGCTGTGGGGGAGAGGAGGCTGTGGGGGAGAGGAGGCTGTGGGGGAGAGGAGGCTGTGGGGGAGAGGAGGCTGTGGGGGAGAGGAGGCTGTGGACTGAGTTACCAGTCTTCCCGCTGTTCAGTCTCTGATAGTTTACCAGCACTTACCACAGAGCAAGCCGACTTAGCTGCTCATAAGAGTTCATCAGTAAAAGGATGAGCTGCTGCTCGTCCCCAGGTGCCATACTATGTCCTCTTAGCAGTTTGTGCAGCCTCAGCTATGACATGTCCCCATCATCATAGTGAGTTATGTGTATGTGTGTTTCTCCTCTAAGAGAATGGGAGAATGTCAAGGAAGAAACATACAGAGAGAGAGAGAGAGAGAGAGAGTGAGAGATATGTAGATAGATAGATAGATAGATAGATAGATAGATAGATAGATAGATAGATACTGAAACTAATAATTTTGATCAATTTTAAGAATATCCTGGCATTCAGGACATTTCAGAAGTAAATTTTAGTTTATCAAAAACATCAGCTATAGCACATAATTAGGACAGCTGTCCCTCTGCATCAGTAAGGGTCCAGAACCCCTGGGAGCATTCCGTTTTGCAGATGTTTATATAAAATGTGACAGCATCTGCATGTAACCTGTACACACAGTCCTGTAGGCTCTAAAACGTGGGCTATTTATAACCAACCTCATTAATGGGGACGTAACGTAAATACTTGGTATGCCACACATCTGAGGATCCTGATGATCCAAGATTTCTCCCATTTTGTCTAGTTTGTGACAAGGTCTCATGTAGGCCAGGCTGGCCTATAGCACCCCATGTAGCCCAAATGAAGGCTAGCATCCTGAAGCGTGAAAAGCTAGTTAAAATGAACAGTACTTCCATATTTTAGATATTTGACTTTGGCCCAGTTAGTTATCTATCCCTTAGACTGAAGAAGCATATTAGAAGGAGGGACTAAGAACTAAAGTCGGCTGTTGAACTGCTGGTGATGGCAGCTTAACAAACTAGTTCAGGATGAAGAATGGGGGGGTAGCGAGTTTAGGCTTCGTTTTGCTTCAGGCCTCATTTCTATCTGGACCCTGACACTCAGACTTGGGGAGGCATCTGTGGCTGTGCCTTTCCACGAAGAGAACAAGACACAGTCCTATGAGGAGCAACCACTGTTAGTTCTTATAGATCCGGGAGAAAGCACTGATCCTACCACTGTAAACATGTATGTGCTCACATGTACACGTGTGCCTACATCTTAAGCCCATTGAGTAAGACTTCTCATCAGCAGCTCATATCCACGATGGACATCTCGTAGCATGGAAGGGAGGGTGGTGGGTAGTGGAATTTGTTACTGTCTTTGTAGGACAAGCAAATAAATAGCAGTGGCACAGTTACATCACAAGTCTCAAGGTGGCCCGGCCCCAAACCATTTTGTTTATAAAGTAAGTAAATTTCCTCATAATCCTTACATCCTTATTCCCAAGGTACATTACAAACATATCCTCAGTGCCTCCATTCTCTCGTAAGTCAGGTCTTTGGAGAAACAAAGACAGAGATGTGTATCCTTTTAAATCTTCTAGGTCATTCGGCAGTCGGACTTCGACACCAGATTTACCATTGAACCTCATGGGAATTGCAACCTGTGAGGAAGAGTAAGATGGAAGAATGAGATGTCAAACAACTATGGAGTTCTGTGGCCATCCCTCTTAGCAACACAGTGGCTTGTCTGAGTTGTCTGATAAGCATCAGGGACGGATAATGCCTCTTGGACCCAGGTTAATTTTTGTGTTTTATATATATACACAAATACATACATTCATACATACACATATATACGTATACATATGCATGCATACACACACATATATATACTTACATACACATATGTGTGCATGTGTGCGTGTGTGTGTGTGTGTGTGTGCGTGTGACAAGGTTCTCCTGCCAAGCCTTCTGCTCTCTGTCCCCTGACGAACTCATCTGTGCTCTTTAAATTAAGAAGATAATGTGTGCGTGGTAAGAGCTGGAAGCTAGCTGCCTGCATTTGGCTCACACCTTAAGACAGGAGACAAAGCCGATAGCACTGTCCCTGCAGCCTCCTCTCCTCCATAGCCTCCTCTCCCTCACAGCATCCTCTCCCCCACAGCCTCCCTCCTCCACAGCCTCTTCTCTTCCATAGCCTCCTCTCCTCCATAGCCTCCTCCCCTCTATAGCCTCCCTCCTCCACAGCCTCCTCTCCCCCACAGCCTCCTCTCCCCCACAGCCTCCTCTCCCCCACAGCCTCCTCTCCCCCACAGTCTCCTCTCCCCCACAGCCTCCTCTCCCCCATAGCCTCCCTCCTCCACAGCCTCCTCTCCCCCACAGCCTCCTCTCCCCCACAGCCTCCTCTCTCCCACAGCCTCCTCTCCCCCACAGCCTCCTCTCCCCCACAGCCTCCTCTCCCCTCCAGACTCCTCTCCCCCCAAAGCCTCCTCTCCCCCACAGCCACTGCACTCTGGAGGTGGGATTGAATGCAAATGCTCTTGCAGGCTTCACTATTTGCACTACATGAGACTCATCCACAAGCACAGCTGTATCTGCTCACCTATCAGCTATAGTGGCTCTCTTTTCACATTTAGATATTGTATCTGAATGTATATGATCAAATCTTTATCATAATTCTTTGCTGAATACTATATTGTAGGTTGATCTGGGTGATGTGCATGAGTCTAGCTCATTAGCACATAGTACTGTAAACAGTTGGCTTTTCTTAAAAAACAGTATATAAAGCTTATTACAACTAACATTCCTTTTAAAGCTGTGTGTGTTTATGGATGTGTGTGTATGAGTGTGTGGATATGGGTGTGTGTAGAGGTGTGTGTATGGGTGTGTCAGTATATGGATATGTGATATGGGTATGGGTGTGTGTGTGTTGGTATGGGTGTGTGTGTGTGTGTGCAGGTATACATGCTTGAACATGAACATGAACAGAAGCCAGAGGAGAATGTCAGGTGTCCTGCTCTATAGATCTTGTCTTATTTCCTTGAGAAAGGGTCCCTCTCTCAGCATGGAGATTGGCTGGCAGCCATCCAGTCTGTGATCCTCTTGTCTCTACCCCTGAAAGTGCTGGGGGCACAGGCACAAATATCCTGTGTCTTCCATCCTCAACAAAGATGGATTCCAATACTTTCAAAATAAAATACTTTGTGACACACAAAGGCAACCACCGACCCTTCCCTTGATTTTGTGATTACAGTTTAAAAAGTGAGACTGGAGAGAAGAAATGCCTTCATCCTGCCTCTGCGAACTCAAAGCATGGAGACTGCCTCAGCTGCCTGATGTAGCACAAAGTGAGGGGACAGAGGTCATGTGCACTTTTGAAACGTGACAAAAGATTGTTAAACTTCATGTTTAAAATCAGAATTCAGAGAAGACAGACAACCAATTCTTGTATAAATACAAGCCTTTCCTGTCCTGATGAATATGGTAAGGAGTTTACCAGCAGCAGCTAGAGCCAAATGGGAATACCCACCTTGTTTGCAGCATCTCTGGCCTGCTGAATGAGTTCTCGGATTCGGTCCACATTGTCAGAGATGTTCCCCAGGGGCAGCAACTGTTGGTTGATACTTTCAATCTTGATAAAAAGATCAGGCAACTTCTTGGTTAATTTCTTTACTGTTGGTAAAATGAGAGAATGGAAAACTTACACAGTACATTGAGAAAAGGTTAAAGACAGAATATTTGTTCTAGCAAGCTTAGAAACAAGATGGACCACAATCTCAGGCAAGACTGTCCTAAATTCATTACAGATTTCTGTCATGATGTATCAAATTATTTTCCTTGGTTATATGGAAAAATATTTCTTTTCTTATCTTTTGATAGCAATCACAACTTAATACGCCATGTGTACTGGCTAGTTTTGTGTCAACTTGACACAGCCGGAGTTATCACAGAAAAAGGAGCTTCAGTTGAGGAAATGCCTCCATGAGATCCAACTGTAAGGCATTTTCTCAATTAGTGATCAAGGGGGAAAGGCCACTTGTGGGTGGGACCATCCCTGGGCTGGTAGTCTTTGGGTTCTATAAGAGAGCAGGCTGAGCAAGCCAGGGGAAGCAAGCCAGTAAAGAACATCCCTCCATGGCCTCTGCATCAGCTCCTGCTTTCTGACCTGCTTGAGTTCCAGTCCTGACTTCCTTGGTGATGAACAGCAGTATGGAAGTGTCAGCTGAATAAACCCTTTTCTCCCCAACTTGCTTCTTGGTCATGATGTATTGTCCAGGAATAGAAACCCTGACTAAGACACCATGATTAAGAACTCCTACTATGGGGGGCTTTCTGCCCTCCCTCCCTTCCCCCACCCATAGTAGGAGTTCTGGTATCTTTATTAGTACACCTGTGCTATTTGAATATATTACATGAAACTATTTTCTAATATTCTAATTGAGGTCAGAATTTACCAGAAAGGAACTGAAATGGATCAAATTCTTAGCAATGGAGAACACAGCTAAGACATCCTGACCTGAGTTATTGGCATCGACCAGAGCCTTGCTGAAGTCTTCATGCCGTGCGCTCTCATAGCTGTCCTTAATCCTTCCCAAATCTGTCTGGATTGGGTTGAGCCCGTCCAGAACCTCGCTTGTTATTCCGTTGGCTTCCCTGACCATGCTCTTTGCACCGCTCACCACACTGTTGATATCACCTAGTGTACACACAAGTAGGGGGGTGTAAAGAGCTGACCCATTCTTCCCAAGAAACGATGACCACTGGTACAAGGTGATGGTTACCTCTCTGTATCCCATGAAGATCATCACGGGCAACAGTGAGGTTGGCATCTAGCAGGTCCTTCTGAACTGATACAGTCTTCAGGGTTTGCTGTAGGCTGTTGAGACCTGTACTGACTTCTAAAGTAAGGGAGGGAGGGAGGGAGGGAGGGAGGGAGAGAGAGAGAGAGAGAGAGAGAGAGAGAGAGAGAGAGAGAGAGAGAGAGAGAGAGAGAGAGAGACCAAGAAGCAATTACTTCATGCGTTTGTATCTTCCATGGGCATTTGTGGCCTCTGAAGTGGGCAGTGTCTGCAGACCATTGAGTATGCATGTACCTAGGTCCCTAGCCCACAAATGCTGTTGACCATTGAGTATGAATGTACCTTGGTCCCTACCCCACAGATGTTGTTGCAGTACTTAGGCCCTCAGACATGGGCATCTCTGATCATAGTGGCTGAAAAAGCAGCTTACCAGAGCCTTGTGGTGACTGGCTTCATGAAGGGATACACAAAGAAGGGGAAATGCAAAATAAATCAGGGGACAGCTGGATTTTCATTCTGACCAAGTCAAAGCTTACTGAAAGAGTGTCTGACTTGTTAACTGCTGTGCCCCAACATGCAGGGTTTGGCTGGCACTGGTTCGGACTTAGTATTGGGGCACACTTGTTCCATGAATAAATGCTTGAATGAGCAAATGAATGATACAAAAGGGGTGACCTATAGCCAAGACAGGGCTGTTAAGGGGTGACTTGCAGTCAAGACAGGACTGTTCTTGGGAGAGCTTCTCACAAAGGACACTGAGTGGATGCTTGTTTCTGCTCTTGCAGAACAATGAATGCACCTGTCCTTGGGTGCTCACCAGAGATGCTCAAAGGGACACATTAAAAATAAAGTGGTAAACAAAATGGTTCCAGTCCACATCCCAGCTCCTCCTGCAGCCACCTCAGGGATGTGGAAACCCACCAGCCACACCACGCTGGGCACACAGGCCTCCTTAGGATTCCAGGACTACTTTAGTTAACAACACAGTCAATACTCTTAAAACACTCATCCTGGACACAGCTGCATCTGTCACCCAGCACTGAAGAGGCAGAGACAGGAGGATTAGTAGGGGGACACACTTGGTATGCTCGAGGACCCGAGTTCGATTCACAGCACCAAAAAAACCAAATATATAAGCAAACAACAGCAAAAGCCCCATACCAACCCAACAGTAAAGAAGGCAGACATAACTTGATAAAATCTTAATGTTGATTAATGATTGCATGTTAGAACATACTTTTTCTGGGGTTTACTTCTTATGCATTTGATATTCAAAAACATGCAGTTAAAAAATGTATAAATCCTTCACCAGGGACTGAGAAATTGACCAAAGACTGAGTCCCGATGCCTGCGTGGCTGTGGCTTCCTGGGAGAGGCCATAAAAATTCAAGAGGCAGCATTTTCAAAACCCGGGGCTTCCAGAGTTTCCGATGGCTTCTATCCCTGTGTCTCAAAGCTTCTGCCCCAGGAGCTGTACCTCCATGTTAAGGCAATTTAATTCTTTCTTATAAAGTATATAAGATGAAAAATTATCAAAGGTAAAATTGATGCTTAAAGTGTTCTCATGCCTCATGCTAGTGTGAGACCCCAACTTAAAGTGTTTCTCCCTGGAAGGTAAAGCCCCTGGACTTTCCCCACGCTTGTTTTCCCTGATCTTTAAAAATACAGCCAGAAAGAAGCCCTTTGTTCTCTATAGCCAGCAAAAAAGCCTTTTTGTTTCTATACTTTACAACCGGAGATGCCTGCCTTCCTGTGCCCAGGACACGGAGATAAAAATTCAGAAAGAACTCACTCCCCACTCCTGCCTTGTAAATTTCACCAAGGACACCTGGAAGAGAAGAACTCTCCTCCCAACTCCTCCCAACTCTTCCCAACTCCTCCCAACTCTCCTCCCAACTCCTCCCAATTCCTCAGCTAGCTGTTAAAAGCCCCCTACTGTCACCGCTCAGGGTTGAACTCTCCTGCCCTGCACAGCGGAGGGACTTCATCCTCAGCTAGCTGATAATAAAACCTCTTGTAATTTGCATCAGGTGTGGTTTTCTCTCGGGACACTGGGGTGCTGGCCAGCTCATCCCGGGACTTGAGCAGAGGCCCAGCTTCGGGGGTCTTACACTAGCAGCAATTATTTCTTGGTACTTTCAGTTGCTAAGATTTTAGGATCTAAGACACCTTGAAGCAGTTGCTGAAATGATCTGGAGTAAATGACCTTGGTATGTGGCTTCCCACTGCCATGATCACAGTGTACTCCCAAGTCAGGCCAAGGAAGGCTATCACTCCCCAGACTTCATCTGTGTAGGGGCTGTGTTACATTCATGCATGGTTGATAGGGCTCGTTAGAATACTGGGTGAATGCACTGACAGTGGAACTCAAAACCCACTTTTGCATTGGACCACGTGTCCACAGGTTGATTAAAGCCCCTGAATGTCCCTGCCATCTGCCCCTCTTAATACCTTGCTGTAGCCTTTTCTGTGTCATCTTGGCTTCATTTAACAGTTCCTCGCTGTCAGAACTCAGGGTCTTAGCTCTTTTTGGAAGGTCTTCCTTTATCACTGTCTGTAAGCAAAACATTTATCAGCCTTAAGCAAAAACACTCTGCCTTGGGAAGTGCAGAGCAAGACTTTGCACCTTAGCCCTAAATCCCTTATCTGTAATCTTTAAAGAAGGAGACCTGAGAGGGATGCATTGTACACTGTTGCCTAATAATGTGGTTAGGACTCTAGGTGGACACTTGTGGTCAGGGAGCTGGGCTCACCTCTGGCGACAGATGGCAAAGCCCATATAAAGCCCCTGCAATCGTTTAGTTGCTGAAGGCCTCCATATACATGCCCAGTTTTAAGACCAAAGTACTAAGAGAAAATGCCAATCTAGTTGATTCCAAGAACAATCTTTCCTTTGGTAAATACCAATTTTTAATTAAGGCATAAAAATGCTTTTGCAGGATAAAATATTTGTTTAGTTTCAAAACTGATATCAGTATATTTTTCTATCTAGTTGTATAAATAAATTTTAAATCACACTCCTGATATCAGAGAGTCAGTAAATGCAGAAATGATCCATACCAAGACCAAACTCCAGTCTGATACACATAACAAGCTCTGATTTTGAATAAATAATATTTTTAACACTCTTCCATGTTGGGAGAGTAAGCCAATGAGCTGTCTCCAAAGCCAGCCCAGCAAGCTGCCAGTACAGCTCCAGGTACCCACTTGGAAGGCAGACATGGAGGCACTGGTGGCCTTGCTGGCTGCATCCTCTGCTGCTCTGATGGCATTGAGGATGTTCTCATAGGCCGTGGCAGCGTCCACAGCACAACGCACCAGCTCATCCCCACTGGTGTTTCTCTTTATCCTGGAAGATAACACAGGGAGGGTTAAGCCATCCAGCATCCTTTCCCTGCTTGGGGCTACCACCACCCAGTGACTGCATGGCACATGCCGTGCACTCCGGGCTGAGAGAAAGCCCTCATTGTGAGTCTGGTTTTGACCAGGTCTGTGGGTTCTGGGTGGGGCTCTGGCCTTCGTCCAGCCCTCCTCCCTGCTCTGGGGTCCTAGCCAGCCCAGTGAATAGTTGATGCTTATGACGTCAGACCTCTGCAGGCAAGCAGGCACTCACTCTTCCAGCTGCTTTGCCAGCTCCTGTAAAGACTGTGCATGCTTCTCTGCCTCCACCACCAGTGGTGCTTTGCCACCCGATCTGGACAGTTCTCGCACTCTGTCACTCAGTTCCTGTCTTGCTCCATTTAAAGCAGCAGCTAAGCTTTCATATTCCTATATTTTCCAAATAAACAAACATAATAGAAATTCAAGGGATGAACATGTATGCCATTTTCTTAAACTCCTTCACAAATGATGTTTCTAGTGAGAAGTTATCTTTGCTAAGTCATTTCATCGTATCAACATCTCCTTAGTTACTTCAGATAGCGGCACTGCCAACAGTCTAAGTTTGCAGCCATCTCGGATGCCTTCCTTCTAACGAGTACTCTCTTTATAAGGTTTATAAAATTGCGCTGTCATCAGCAAGGTGGGGCTTTTAGATGGAAAGGGTTCTTAGGATCCAGAAACAGATACTGGGCAAGATTCTTTTGAAATGCCCATAAGGCTAAGAAGTCTGCCATGCTTTTATCAAGTCTTCAGTGTCTCCTATTAGGAAAGGCATGTTTTGTGTTCTTAAAATAGCATTGCAATACTTTCTCTTTTTTTTGTTACCATAAAGATGACTTGATCATTGCAGAAAGATGAGGTAATGCAGATAGACTTAAAGAGCCCCCAGCACTGATGCTCCCCTCCCAGTAGAGAGCTGCTGTCCCTGTGCAGAGGGACATACTCAAGAAGAAACAGTTTAGCCCACTGCATGCCTCCTGACTGTAGCACTTGACTAGTGTGGATGTTTCTAGAAACCCACAAGTCTCTGCTACCTTCTGGCTTTTGTCCATCTGCTGCAGTAGATTGTTGGTCTGCAGCAGGGAAGAGTCTGCTGTGGCCAGGTACTTGGTGAAGTCATTCTTCAGGGAATCCATTTCTTTCATTTGTCTCTGGAGAGAATAAAAGAGCGCATGTGCACACCTGTCTGACACATTAGCAGAAAGCACAGACATCTTTACAGGACAATAGCAAATACGTCACAGTAAAAATGGTTTCCTGAAGCTGACAATAGCCTAGCCTGATACAAATGATGGAGCCAGAAGTCTCACTGCATGTTGCTGTGTTACCATGGTATCCTCTGTTACCGTGGCTGAAGACACCTCTCATACTCACTCAGCTAACTCCACCAGTGAGGTGGGGCATGTTATTAAGATTTATTTTAGAGAAGAGAACATAGATTTTTTTTTAGCTAAATAAATGAAATAGGGCCAGATGCCTCTCGGCACACTAGTCCCAGGGAGCATGCAGGAGGCACGTGAGTAAGAGATGGCACAGGTCAGAGCAGCCCTGAGAGCGGAGTGTGTCACCCACTCAGGAGACAGGGATGGATTTGCATTTATCAGCTCCCTCCTCTTTTCCCCCCTCTTCCCTCTTCCCTTCCTCCTTCCTCTCTCTCCCCCTCTCTTTTGCAAAGCACAAAGTTCATTGAGAAGGAGCAGCAAGAGGATTAACAAGATTCATTAATTCTTAAATGAATTGTGTGGCTTTGCATTCTTTCTTTTTTAGTATTTATTTATTTATTTGTTTGTTTAATGTATATGAGTACACACTGTAGCTCTCTTCAGACACACGAGAAGAGGGCATCAGATCTCATTACAGATACTTGTGAGTCACCAAATGAATTCCTATTACATGTGGTTGCTGGGAATTGAACTCAGGACCTGGAAGAGCAGTCAGTGCTCTTAACTGCTAAGACATCTCTCCAGCTACCTCCCTCCTGGAAGTGGGTTTTGGAGCCAATCTGTGTTATTCAATTCTAGTCTGTCATCGGACAATCCTTTACAGTTTTTTGTTGTTTTAGTGCAGGATATTCATTATCAAAAATATAAACTATATGGCTAGGGGTATTGGCTTGATATTAAAACAGTCATCTAACATTAGAGCCCTGGGCCTGATCCCAAATGCCAGAAAGAAAGTCCCTGCCTGCCTGCCTGCCTGCCTATCTATCTATCTATCTATCTATCTATCTATCTATCTATCTATCTATCATGTGTGTGTGTCAGCATGTGTGTGTTGAAATGTTAATCTCTACCTTATTCTGCCAGTATAATGGCATATGACCTATGCTTTAGCCTCTTCCCTATAAATAGATAGATAGTTGTTTCAAATGCCAGTATTGGTGACTATTATAATATCTGACGCAAAATGTTACTGAAAACATTGGAAACACATTGGATTAATTCTGACTTAAAGAAAGTCTCATCTACTCAGCAAAATTTATTCCTATTACTCTCTAGCCATGGGCAGGCTGTGGCAGTTTGTGAGGCTCTCTCTGTCTCTGGTTTCAGAATCTTCTGGTAGCAGTGAAGCAAAAGGACTCCAGTCTTGCATTGAATGCCTCATACCTGTTTGATCAGGGTCTGCGGTAGAATAGCTCGACAGGCACCTGGTCACACTCCTGCTTCCCTTCATCCCAACCGTTAACCAAAGCAGGAAGCTCCTGCCTGTGGCTCACCTGGATGGCTCCGAGAACCCCCTCATTTTCATGGTTGATGCCAGTGGCCTGCTTTGCCTGGGCAGCTGCCTCCTGGAGGATGGAACGCAAGTCCTGAAGTTTGTCTTCATAATCATTTAAGGAGTCCCGAATATTCTTTAGCAGTCCGTTGTTCTCCACCTGGTGGGATTCCAGCCAGGTCCTGATCCGGTGCAGTACTGTAACACACAGTTTGTGATCTTTTCTTAAGAGATGAGTTTAGTGAAGCTAGGGGCCCAGAACTACAGAAGGAGAGCTGAATTCTTGCTTAGCCCAATATCATTCCCCAGAGCCTTAGAAGGAACAAGAAGGGAAAGCACTGCTTATGTAGATCTACCATGTGCATTCGTGAACTGCCTTGTTTAGCTGTCATAAGTACCCGAGAGCAGTAGCTGTCATTCTCATGTTACTGATGACAAGACTATCATAGCGCTTGGAAGGCTGAGGTTGGAAGATTCAGACCAGCCTGGGCTAAAGAAAGAAGACTTCGCCTCAGGGGGGAAAAAGAGGTGTATGTGTGTGTGTGTTGGGGGGTGTATGGCACAAATATTTGAATTTTAGAATTAAATTTTGGGTGTTTACACCTTGGTAAGATTTTATGTCTCTTGGAAACCTTGGAGAAAAGATTGGCTGCAGGGGGGGAAGGGGAAGCCCCATTCCCAGTGCACAGCCTCTAACAGCAAGGTTTGCTGATGTGAGACTTTCCTCCTGCTGCACGGAGGCTCTAGACTACACTTAGAATTCAGCAGTTCAAGCTAATAAGAGTGGACGTGGGAATCCTGGCGCGGCCTTACAGAGCTGGGCTTCCATTTTCTCGGCCTCTGCTTCTTGGAGGTGCTTTTTAAAGTCTCGGCTTCGCAGGTCTCGCATCATGCGTTGAGCTTCGGCCAGCTCCCTGGACCAGTCGCCCACTGGCAAGTCCGTGCCTTCTCCACCTGGCCTAGCCATCTGCTTCAGGAGAACTGGAAAACATCAAGGAGCTTATTAAATCGAGGGCTCTGGAAGCTTGGTGGAGAACCCTGTTCATTGTTTAAGTATCACCGTGGGATCTTCTTTCACAGTGCTGAGCTCTCAAAAATATACAACAAAGGCTATGCAGTAAAGGTTTTAACTGGACGGGGTAACTTCTTACTGTGCACATTCTGAGCGATGTTTTTAATCTTCAGGTCCAATTCTTTGGCGCTTTGGATTGTCTGATCAATGTTGTTATATAATGTTTGTGCTTTTCTGGAATTGACCTGTGCCTACATGAAAAAATAAACTCATGATCAGTGAATTAGATAAAAAAGGAAAATGAAACTGAAAATGTTCCCCAAGGAAGAAAATGCTAACGTAATTGACTTAATACATCACCTTTTCTTGCAGAGTTTCAAATTCCCGGTTCAAATGACTCAGTTCTTTTTCCAGGCCATCCATTTTGGACCCATGACTTGAGGTGGCAGAACGGAAGCCAAGCAGCTGGTTCTGAAAGCAGATACAGAGAGAAACCTCATTTTGGAGCAGACTCTGCCCAGGCAGCTAAGTGTCATTCAACAAAACCAATGCTGGATTTCCGGGGGAGGGGGTGGAAACACGGTGTTCTCTGAAATAAGACAAGTCTACTTCCCCACCCCCCCACCCCCCACCCCACACACAGGGTTTATCTGTATAGTCCTGGCTGTCCTGGAACTCACTCCTGTAGACTAGGCTGGTCTTGAACTCAGAAATTCACCTGCCTCTGCCCCCCAAGTGCTGGGATTAAAGGTGTGCGCCACCACGCCCAGCTTAAGTCTACTTTTTGATGTAAATTAAGGTACAGTCTTGAAATAAAGAAGGCCCTCTTTCCACCACCACAATCAACTTAATAATTACCTAAGATAATGGGCTGTAAAATAAAAAACTTCTTTTGGCTACAGCGGGCTTGCCCAGCTAGTCTCCAGCTTTAGGTCCCGGAGGGGTCCGGCACTTGATGGTAGAAGCACAATGTGAGGGAGGGAATGGAACCAAGCAAGGAGGGGCTGGGCTACCACAAAAGCCCCGCCCCCTGAAGAGCACGCACCCAATCATCCACCTTCACCTCTTACATTTCCTACCATTCACCAAAAGCTACACTCCAGGAAGTAGCCCTTTGAGCCTAGGCATGGCGGGGAGGGGAGGAAGATGGGGGGCAGGGGGTGGGGGGAAGAGGGGGGATTAAAGACACAGACTTGAGCAAATCCACAAGGCAAGAGATTTTTTTTACTTGAATTAGCATACTTGCCCTCTAACAGAAAATAGTACTTTTATCCAATATATCTATTTTCAGATTATAAAATATACTTAACTTTTAAAAATCTGTAGTTATCCTGATACAAAAAGCAGTAATATAGCTAATTGTACTGGAAACAACAACAAAAAGCCCAACAAAACCCTTAAATCAAAGATGCCAGTCCCTGATGTAGAGAAATTCTGAGTTGATATAGCTGGTGCCCTCAAAGTCAAATGAAAGGCTGGGTTCTAAAGGAAATGAGATGGTGTGCCTGAGGCTGCACAGTGCATCAGTGGCTTAGCAGGTGAGTCTAATCTAATCTACTATGTACATGCTCATAAGTACTTAAAAATGTCAGCTCATTTTTACTGAGCTGCCACAGAGTCTGTGTAACATGGCAGTGAGGTGGGTGGCCATAACGGGAGGTCATCACGGGGGAAAGGACAGTGGGCAAAGCATGGTCTTTAGACATGGTGGTGGCCTGAATTCTTCTAAAGTCACCCGTCCTGTGGGGTTGGTTTTAAGCAGCTGTTCTTACTTAGCTCCTGCATGTTGCTTAGTGAAAACAGTTCTCCCCACAGACATCGAGTGAGATTCAGTGAGATGCTAAGAACAGAAGCTAGCGCACAGCATCTGTGTGGAGAAGTTCAGGGCAGCGTAGCACCACATCATTAAAGCAACTAACTCACGAAGCTTCCTTTTCTTTTATAACAGCAGAGTTTTTTCTTAATCTTCTTCTCTATATTAAACCTATAAACCATGGCATTGAATCCCTTAAGGGATGAAAAGGAGCTGTTCGTCCAGAATTACCTTTAACTCTCTCTAGACTCAGACAGAGCCACTGGCATCAGCTCATTCCAGACGCACTCCTGAAGCTTTACCCAAAGCCTCCATCACCATGTCTAGTCTTGGCTTGACCTCAAGTCTGGTACTTGAGTAAGCAGAGCTTCTTACGTCCATGGTTTTCCTTTGGGTCTCTCACCTCTGCGTCTTACTTGATTTCCAGTGAGAACCCCCTCATCTCATTTCTTTTCTTCCAGTGGATGCTGCTCTTTTAAGAAACATTCTGACTGTTGTGTCACCTTCATTTCTCTAATGTGCTGTCATCTCTGACCGACTACATTCTGACTGATGTGGCCACTGGATGCTGGCAGGCTCATGCAGTCGCTGGGAGTTCCTCCCCCACCCCTCCCCCTTCGTCATCTCCAGTGACCTCATAACTATTGCAGCCCCCACTCAAAATCCTGCTCCCTGAGTCTAAGGCTCAAGACTCGTGGTACATTGTGACAATGTTGAGGGTGTTGTTGTCCAGCACAGTTCCAGGATGACGGGGTTTTCATGGCCTGCCTCTTTTCTCCTGTGGCCAACAGTGAGCACTGGACAGCTTCAGGGCTCTGTGTTCAGCCTTCATTAATGGGAAGAGTAACCCTCATTATCACTTGAAAGAGCTTGACTCAGACCCCCTCATTTCCAAGGATACTGAGAATGCTGACCCAGATGGACTATATTCCAGCTCTGGAACAAACTTCAACATTTGTTCAAAGGCATTAAATTCTTACATAGTTTGCTTCTGATCACAAAAAGATTAAATTAGACATCAATACTAGAAGGTCATCAAATCACTGATCTGGAAATTAAGTGATATATTTCTAATTACTCATGGGTTATCCATATGTCACAGGAGAATAGGAAAATGTTTCAAGTTGACCGAGAATGAAAACACAGTACCATAAAGTCTGTGGAATGCAGCAGAAGTAGTTTTTAAAGGAAGCATTTCATTACAACATTAAATGCTTATGTTAGTAACAAGAAACTTTTAAATCAGTAAAGTGAGCTTTGATCATAAGAAACTAGATAATGAATAGCAAATTATTTTATAGAATGTAGAAAGAAAAACAAAAGTACATGGGTAAGAGTAGAAATCAGATAAGTTTGATACTGTGACCATTTAGAGTAGTAGGTGCACCCTTGAGGCATGTGAACTCCCCAATCTGGCTCTTGGCTAACTTACCATAGCAGCCATGTCTCCTCCCACTTGGTCACCGCTATGATATTTACCATAGCAGCCATGTCTCTTCCCACCTGATATTTGTGCACTACTGCAGCCATGGACCCATCTGACCATGCTGGTCAATACTGTGGTTTATAAGGCTCATAGCTGATGTCATTAGATAGCTAATGACATTCTCCACAGTAGCCTGCAGAGAACCTTCCAGAACTGTGAGAGCTACTCAGCAAGGAGGAAGCTTCCTGGTCAGTACCAACTTGATTTCTCCATGACATGAACAAAATTTGTATCTCTCAACAGAAAGATTAGTG
Organism: Mus caroli; assembly: GCF_978045245.1. Taxonomy (NCBI): domain Eukaryota; kingdom Metazoa; phylum Chordata; class Mammalia; order Rodentia; family Muridae; genus Mus; species Mus caroli. The sequence goes on along the minus strand of NW_028227274.1, from coordinate 9,698,276 downwards.
CAGCTCTTAGACTTCATCAGAGAAGTTTCTTTGGGCAAAAAAGAAATGGTTGGTGGTTAATGTAGAAACTCACAACTGGTCACAGTGCAGAAAATAAGTGCCAGTTGAATACACAACACAACTGGGATGCCTATATCACTGTACTCCCTCTAGGCCTCAGGGACCACTGTGGAAGAGTGGAATGGAAGTCTGTAAGAGCCAGGAAGAATCAGACTGAAATTATCTTCAGGATATGTCAGGACCATCACACTCCTGAGCTCACAGCACTTGTGGCTATCTGCATAAGATCAAGACAAGATCAAGCCAGTCAACACTCAAGCATGGAGTGGGGAGGGCCTCATGAGGAGATGTTGACAGTCGATGGCTTCCAGAGCAGGGAGAGTCCATTTTATTTGAGGATGTGGCTCTGAGTAAGTCTACCATGCTCAAGTGGTGGCTGCACACTCCAGAGTAGCACACACTGGCATCAACTGGTTGGTTGTTTTTAACAAAAAAAGGGCATGAAGTTCTGGGCCATGGGAAGACGGGCATGGACCTTGAAGGAAGAAGAGGATCAATATGACCCCAAATCATTCCAGGGCATTCTTAGAGTTAGCAAAATATCAAAATATTAGTAATGAAGGTTTCTGCCTTGACTGATGAAAGAGTAGAAATCAGAAAATTTGAAAACAGAAAAATTGATGAGCTAGAAAAAAAACCAATGAAGTTGATAGTCAAGAGAAAGACACAGGTAAGAATTACCAACAGTGGGAATAGGGACTGGGGATTGAGGGTGGGGGTGGTTGGCATTGCAGATTTAACAGATTTTATAGGAACAGGAGATGACCTCTGAACTATTTGGAGTGAATACATTTGGTCATTTGGGTGGCATGGACCCATTATTTGAAAGGGGTCCACAGCTAACTCTTACTCATGAGGAAATAAATGAACTACAGATTTATAAAATTTCAACATACTGATTATTAGAAACCAAACCATTTAAAGACCACATAGCCTCACATACTTTCCTAGAAAGTTCCAGCAACTGTTTTAAGAGGAATTATACTAGCTTTGACTAAGGCTGTGCTTGAGTCTCCTGGATGCAGGTCGCAGAACTGAACACTTTATGAGGAAAGGAAGCCCAGGAACAATCAGTGAGCAGTGAGCCCCCACTTACGAGTGTTAGCCTGTATGTCTGCGAGTGCTTCTCACCCTGAAAACTGGCCCTTCATTTGTATCAGGGAGAGAAAGAAAACCCTTGAGCTTTAAGTGGAGTCATCTGTACCCTGATTCCTGTTTAAGGAACATTTATTTTTGGAGTCCAAAGATTTTGAGAAAAAAATATCTGTACTGAACATGTAGTAATGTTTTTCTTCATTATTCCTTAAACAATGCAGCAGAATAGTTATTTCAATGGAATTTATACCTATCAATTATTATAAGTAATCTAGAGATGATTTAAAGTTTACAAGCAATAGTGCTAGGCCTTAAGAAAATACTAGACTATTTTGTATTAGGGGTGTGGGAATCCATAGGGATCTCAGAACTGAGGCCCAATAGAAAGCAAGGCACAGCCATCCTTGATGAGCAATGGTCTGGATCCCCACTGAAGGCTCACCCTCAGGTCCTTGGCCTGCGTCTCCATGTGCCGGATCTGTTCCAGAGCACCCGTGCTCACACTCAGCCCCTGCAGCTTTGACTTCACCAGGCGGAGTTCCTCACCCATGGAGGCCAAGTCATTTAAGAGCGTCATCACACAGCTGTCGCAGTCTACAGGGGCCACAGTGAAAGGCAAATATGCTGTAGGCTAGAGCCCAGAGAAGGCACAGTGAACACTGTCCCCTCAAACACAGATCATCACAGGCAAAAGTCACAGCCCTAGGTGGCTCAGGGAGGCACATGCACTCTGAAGAGGTGCGAGCCGGATGTGTGTGAGCACTTTTACTAGAAACAGTAAAAGTGTTAGCAGATTGTTGCTTATTTTGTGTGTTGGGAAAACAATAGCAATTATCCTTTGTTTATGGAGTGTCTGCTAGTGATTATTTTCAATTGATTGTTTTTGAGCCTGGGCCTTTCTAAGTAGCCCAATCTACATCAAATTAGGGTTCCTCATGTCTCAGCATCCCAAGTGATAAGCTTACAGACATGTCCTGTTACACACAGATGACTAGATACTATGTTAAGTGGTGTGACATCTTCAGAAAGTCCCCACAGTTGTATGAAGTGGGTGTTGTGTGTCTATACTCCATATAGAACTGAGGCCAGGGTGGGTAAGGAGGTCTGTTGATAGTAGACAGCTAGGAGCTGACAGGGGCAAGTTTGTTCCTCCATGTTGGGATTTGCTTCTGATGCTTTGTCTTATTGGCTCCCAATAGCCTTGCTTCCAGGCCTGACGGCCCATGCCTCCACCTGGCTTCAATTTATAATAAAGAATTTCCAAACAGCCAATGGCTGAGCAGGGAGATGGGGCAGGACTTTTAGATCGCTCAGGCAAGGGACTGAGATGGAGCAGGAAACAGAGAATCACCATGACTGGAAGCAGAAAGATGAAACTTAAAGGGGCCACTTTCCTGATTGGTTCTGGGGTACCAGAGATGAAATATAGAGTTTTAAAGATGTTAACTCAGGAATACTGGAGGGGAGTGTTTGCTAGCCATGGGGAGGTTTAAAAATACCCAACCACTGAACTAGTCAAGGCATATCAAAATTAGCTGGTGTGTGTGTGTGTGTGTGTGTGTGTGTGTGTGTGTGTGTGTGTGTATCTTTCATGCACTGGGGAAGGCAGGGAAGGGCTCGAGGCTCACCATCACATTCTTCTGCAGGGCTGCCATCTTTGGGTTCTTGGTTTACACAGTCTAAAATCAAGGGACAAAAGGAAACATTTTTGTTAAAATGTTTTCTTCACCTGCCCTTTAACTTGGTTCCCAGGAAAACCTGCTTTCGAAGGTGTTAGTCGCCAGTCACAAACTCATCACTGGCCTGCCTGAACAGAACCTTCCCTGGTGGCCTCCTTCATTATATTTACTTTTTTTCCCTAAGCAGGGTGGCTCCTCAGGAATGGCATACCCTACCTTCCTTTTCCTCCTTTGGTGGAGATACAACCTGGACCTCACACATGCCAGGCAGATGCTCTCCCTCTGGGCTACATAGTCAGTCTTCCTTGTTACTTCGGAATTTTTTGGTTTTAGGATTTATTTTCATTTTATTTATGTGTAGGTATGTGTATATGCCTAATCTATGCAGGTATCTGTGAAGGCCAGAAGAGGGCATTAGGTCCCTGGAAGCTGGAGTTACAGCTCTGAGCTTCCTGATCTGCAGAGTGAGCACTGAGCTGTGGTCTTCTGGAAGAACAGTTAGCACTCTGAACTGCTGAACCATCAAGAAATTACCCAGGCCAGCCTTGAACTTCTGAATCCCTGGCTCAATCTCTCGAGCAACAGTTCTGGACTGGTATTAACCCGTTCGTGTCTTGCTTTGGGGACAGTTGCTTCATATGCTTTAATCTGTGCATTCCTGGCTTAGTTCTTCAACTTGTCCACAAATACAAGACGAGAGAATGTTGGGGTTTATCTTGTGCATTGTGTATTCAGAAGCTGACTGCTGTGCGCCAGACCAGACTGTAACCTGATACTGGGATGCTGTGCTAACCAATGCACTGTGAAGACTGTTCCCCATGAGGTCCTGATTGGTCAGAAAGTGGCTGGTGCTTATGCCTGGGCAGAGAGGATGGATAGGCCGTAGGACTGGGAATCAAGTGAGGGGTTGAGAGGCAGATGAAGAAAGAGGAGGAGGGAGGCTGCCATCAAATGGGATGGGCCAGAAGCATGTGTCCAAGACAAGTGCACCCTGAGGACAGGCTGATGGAGCAGAAGCAGCCTGGGAGACACCAGATTGGCAAGTGGCTGACATTTGTGTGGGTTTTACCAGGCGGAAGGACTAGAACAGCTCAGAACCTGCCTGGTCCAGTGCCTAGAGCTTATTAATAAGTAGTAATGTTTCTGTGTCCTTCACTCGGGATCTATGCAACCAGTAGTGAGGTAGAAACCCCTAATAGTTATTTAGGAATAAAAAGGGGCATAGCAACCTCCCAAGAAACATAGTTTCTGCTTTAAGAGAGTTTACCTAAGTATATCTGTGCCACTTTGCTACCATGTAATATCAGTGTTTTCTAGGAAAGAAGTGAATGGAGGGACTATTCTTTTTTTGCCCTATGTTTTTCTGAATGAATCCATAGAAACTGTGACAAATTGTCTTTCATACAGTATGTAGTATCCCCACCTCTGACTTGACTACATCCTAATTAAGAGAGAAAGAAGACTATTTTCTTCAGGTTCCCATGAAAAGAGCTGATATAAAAATAACTATTGAGTGCAGAGACAGCCCAGTGGGTAAGAGCTACTTTGCCAAAGACCCAAGTTCAAGTCCCAGCAGCCACATCAGGTATTAACTACAACTCCAGTTCCAGGTGGGGGGAGTCTGTGCCTCCTATCCCACACTGACACTGGTGCTCATGTGTACATACTCTCAGGCAGTTACATACATGTAACTCTAAAATAAAGTTTAAAAAACCTATAGTGTCCAAAGAACATCTCAGTAAAATCACCAAAGAGGGTCTGAAGTTATTTAAGCTATGGCTCATCGGGGTTTTAAAACAATGTACTTTTAAAAAATAAACATAATTGAAATAAAGATCCCTTGAATCTACCACTATTACACATGCATTCTAGGCCTGCCAAGGGAAGGCACAGTCTGTGAGCTCCAGTCCTATACGATGCATGTAAAACGGGGGTATCATAGCAACTTTAAGATGCAGGTCCACAGGGATGTGCACTGAACTTACCTCCAGTTAGGGGGTCACAAGGACCTAACTGGCCATTGCTGTTACAATTGCATGGCTGGCAGCTACCTCCAAATTTCTGGGGGTTCCCAAAATATCCTGGTGCACACCTACACAAAATACAAAAAGGCCAAGAAACACTCAAGTAACCCTTCATTTACCACACCTTATTTTCCCTACTTGAGACACTATGGCTGAGCAACAAGGAAGGTGACATAGGCTGGCGAGGACGAACACTTCACAAAAGGCATCATTTTTATCCCATAAATGAGGCTCATAAGACCAGGAGGCAGAAGCTGACAGGGTTGCCCTTCCCTGCCCACTTGCTTGTTCCTGACCACTTGGCTGGTGGGCATTGGGCTGCTTGGGTAGCCCAATGGCAGAGGAATAAATAGTGTGATCAACACAGACGTGGGACACTCAATTTTATTCAGAGTTCTGCTCCTGATGACATCACAGACATATTGTTCATAGCCATAAATCCAGGAGTTTCAAATGTTTACACAGAGGAAGGCTTTCTCCTTTTCCTAATATGTGATTTTAAGGCTGTGTAAGCTACATTGATACTAATTACAGCAGTGGGGTATATAGGGAGGTGGAGTTACTGACAGGAGTATAGCCATGAGCCACAGTTATTCTAGATAATAGCGAGGAGTCAAGTCCTGACCTCGAAGTTTAAATATGCCTCAAATATGGCCTCAACTCTTAAACTCAGTTAGTAAAATTAAAACATGTTACATTTTTATACTGAGAAGTCAGTTCGAAACTCTTCCCTATTAATAAGGTGGCTTATCTAAGTCACCATGCAGTGGTAATGTTCTGAAGCTTTATATACTGACCAGCCCTGCATTCTTCTTTTCTGTAGAAGATCTACAGTCTAAAATATTTTATTCTCATGTCTTACCTACATCTAAAGTTTCTACAGAAAAGATCAGAAGTACTACATATCCTTTATAAAGT